>NC_056664.1:40418230-41050396 GCF_018350195.1 Panthera tigris | reverse complement strand
AGTAGGAGAAGGACAGAGGGAGAGGGAGGGAGAATTGTAAGCGGGCTCCATGCCCAGTATGGAGCCCAAAGTGGGGCTCAACCTCACAACCACGAGATCATGACTGGAATAAAAATCAAGAGTTGGACACTTAACAGACTAAGCCACCCAGGCGGCCCTGGTTTACCTTTTCAAATAAATCTATAAATTCAATGTAATTCTAATCACAATGTTTGAAAGGTTTTTTATAAAACATATGGCAGGTAGATTTGGGCACAAGATGAGAAAATATGTAAGAATAGTCAAGAAATGTTTAGAAAGAAATAATGGCAGACTTGTCTGCTAGTTAACAAAAGATAAATTTATAAAAATTAAAATTCTGGAAATGATGCAGGATAGATACAGATCGCTAGGCAAGGGTGGCATCCCAGCCAATGAGAAGAGCAAGGACCATGTGACACATGAGGTGGAGACACCTGAAACAATTACAGCTGGGGTTCTGCCTCACTCCATCAGCATAAATAAACTGCAAACAGATTTTAAAGTAAATGTAAAAAACAAAGCCATAGCTATCCTTAGAAAATAAAGACAAATACTTTTTATAATCTTGAAATAGGACAGACTCACTCAAAACCTAGAAGCCATTAAAAAGTTTAAAAGTATTCTAGAGGCACCTGGCTCAGTCGGTTAAACGTCCGACTTTAGCACAGGTCATGATCTCGCGGTTTGTGAGTTCAGGCCCTGCATTGGGCTCTGTGCTGACAGCTCGGAGCCTGGGGCCTGCTTCGGATTCTGTGTCCCCCACTCTCTCTGCCCCCCCCATTTGTGCTCTGTCTCTGTGTCTCAAAAAAATAAACATTTAAAAAATTAAAATATTAAAATATTCTAACGCAGGGGTGACTGACTGGCTTGGTCAGTAGAATAGGTGACTCTTGATCTCAGGGTCATGAGTTCGAGCCCCATGTTGGACGTAGAGCCTACTTAAAGGTTAATTAATGAATTCTAACATAAAATTCTAAAACTTCAGCACAATGAAAGACACTGTCCACAAAGTTAAGAGATAAGCAATATGAGTTAGAGAGAGAGTCCTATGGAAATGCTAATTTGAAGGAAAGGAAGAAGTGCTCCAGAGTCCCTAGATCACATTGAGTGTCACAAGAAAAAAAACTGGATTTATTTCTTCCCCACAGGGACAGAGATGTATGTTGAGGAGGTGGCCTGGGAAAGTTCTGCCTTTATTTGTCTTCTCTCATGAACTTTTTGATGACTACAACATGAATCAAATATGCTTTAAATATAAATCCCCTTGTGTAGCCAGGACTTATTATAAACAAGTTAATAAAACATGGGCAATATATATGAATGGATATAGGAATATAAGTAAGGATGTTTACCAAAATGTTAACAGTGACTCTCTCTGCAAAAGGTCTTCAGATGATTTTTATCTTCATAATCGTCTAATTCTTTTTTTACAGTGGGCATATATTATTTTACACCCAGAAAATAGTTAACATGATTTTGAAAAATAACCAGCAAAATATGTGAAACATAAATAACCAATTAACATCCAGAGTGCCTACAAATCAGTAAGAAAAAAATGAAGACCCAATAAGAAAATGGGCCAAGGATAAGAACAAATTTATAGAAGAAACACAATGAATGTGGGCAAATGTGCTTAACTTCAGTAGAACTAAGAAATGAAAACAAAGACACCAATCGTTTAAAATTCTGCCAATCTGATAGATTTAAAAAATAATAGTATCCAGTGTTGGCGGCTGTGAGGAAAATGAACCCATCAGAACACTGTACTTGAACTTGGATATAATCACATGCAGAATCCTGTGTATCAGAGAAAATAATGAGGCAGCTCTATGTGGATTGGCATGTAGAGCTTTCTTAGACACACTGAGTGTGTAGGAGTGTGCAGGGAAAGCACAGAAACGTGTAGTACGATTACAATTATTTACACACAAACTCAGAAGATGTTCTATTTCGAAACACACTAACAAATGTAAATCTATGGAAGGTCTGAAGAATCCACAGCAGACTGGCAACAGTGGCGAAGAGGGACTTAGTCTTTTCCTTCTATGTTCTATTACATCCTTCAGGTCTTTCAAAATGAGAATGTATTTGTGTGTTATTTGTATAATTAGGTAGTGATTTAAAAAATACCTTTGAAAATAGAAAGAAAACAGGAAGGGATAAAAAAGAAAAGAAAAGAACTCAATCTCTAGGGCCAACAGGACCTACATTTGAATCCTGGCTGTGCTATCTATCAAACTCTGTGCAAACTCTTAAATGCTCTGAGGTTCAGTTTCCTCACCCATACAATGCCATAAGCATAGTATCAACTCTTCCTCAGGAAGGAAGAGAGAGAAGGATTTAATGAGAAAATGCATCTAGAGCCTGACACAGAGTAAGTGCTCCAAGAATATTATGATATTCCATTATATTATTGCATCCTCCTGCTCGACTACTCCCTCAGGCTGACCCTTCTTTCAGTCCCAGCCTTTCAAATTCCTGATATAGCTCCTTCCCTCCCTACCACCATCCTCCCCCAATGGCAGCTTAAACCAAAACCCCTTCCTTCCCCACCATTCTAACCTCAGGGATCTGTCAGGACGGACCAGAGGGTGGTCCCGCTCAGTGGCCTCCTCCACAGCCTGAGAGAGGGCATAGAGGCCTGAGAGCTGCAGGTCTGTGTCCAAGCTGGATATCTGCACGGTGGCCACGACTGCTGCCACATGCTGATCCAGGGAGCTGCGTGGACCAGGACCCCGCATGTCTCTAGCCATTTCTGAAATTGGTGAGGGAAAGGTAGTGGCTTAAAAAAATTGAGGATACTCCAAGTTGGAAGTGTTTAAAGGTCAAACCCAGTTATCCTACTGACATTTTAATACATTATTCATTACTGTAGCTTGCGTTCTGAACTTTTCCAATTCTGCACCAGGGATTTAATAGCCAAACGCAGAAGATGAAGATATTCCAGAAAACAGACCCTCCTTTTCCAGGGATACTGAAGGTAGGGAGCAGTGATTGGTTACACACACTCAAGGTCAAAGGAAGGAAGATGGATGAATGCTTCCAAAGCATTTTCCCATGCAACAGCAATCTTCCTCCACAGCTTTCCTCTACCCTAACTACTTCTGTGGGGACTGCCCGGGACTTGTTCCAACTTCTTCACCCTCCCTTCCCAGCACCTGACTCACCACTGGCTGCCTCCTTCATCTCAGGGGGAAGAACCATCCCCTCAGTCACCAGAAGTTGGTTAAACAGCTGTGAATCACTCTGTGCCATGGGGGGCTCAGTTTTTCCCTTGGCAGTGTCTGCATCTGCCTTTGGGGGCTCAGCTTTTGCTTTGGGAGACTCAGTCTCTTCTTCTGAGAAGTTGACCTCCAACTTGGACTCCTCTTCTGGATTTGGAGAACATGAGTGACTTCGTGAAGAAGACGAGATGCTCAGTTCATCAGGCAGCAGTGCATACTTGGTGTAGATTTGGGAGTTGAGCAGGTCACTGAGGGTACTGCCCTCAAACCGATTACTGAGCACCTGCAGCAGACCCTCAGCCATCTCTACGGGCACGGAGATTTCCCCCAAGGCCTTTTCACCCAGGGTCTGTCAACAGAAGGAGGTAGGCATTTCAGGGACGGGCAGACGCAAAGGTCCTAGCGGACAGTAATAGACAGGGTGGCCGCCTCCCGCCATGACTTGCACACTTCTACATACCAGACCTCACAGGATTTGTCTCCTTCCCCAGCAGGCCCCCTCATACTCTCTCATCTCTAGCTCCAGCCTCCCCCTAAGCACTCCCTTATCTAGAACTCCCTTAGAGAATCTCACCTCCAAATCCACTACAAACCAAGTATCCCAGGCCTAAGATACCTCATCCAGGTTCTCCCGAAGATTCTGGAAAATTGGCTGCTGCTCACATACATCCAGCTTCTTGATGAAGAAGAGCAGCTCCCACCACTCAGCCTGAGTCAGGTATCCCAATCGCTCATTCTTCTGAGGCTCAGGCTGGAGGTATGGCAAAGAGTAGAGCCCATCCACAGGTTTCCAGTCCCAGGAGGGAAGTGCTGAGGATATAGGCACAGGGGTGTCATCATCCAACAGGAACAGAGTGCATTTCTGAATCTCTGGGGCAGCTCCTAGTCAGGAGTAGCTTTGTCCCAGTCCTACTCCTCTGTTCAAAGACATGCTGTCCATGTGCCCTCTAAGGCTCACCTGTGCCCAGCAGAGGAGCCCCTGCCCCCTTCTCCACAGCTCCTGAAGCCGCATCCTCAGCAGCTTCCTCAGGGCCCAAGATCTCCAGCATGTGCCAGTGCACCCAGTAGGTGCGGCCTGTTGACTGCCAGAAGACCTGGTATGGAGGGAAGAAGAAAGAAGGACGAATTGGCTTCTGACCCCTGGGCGGTGCAGGCTTGAGAGGATAAGGCTGGGCACACAGTCCTCAGATACACACCTGACTAAGCTTCAGAAAGCCTCTGTATGGCAAAAGACTCCACTCTCCAAAGGGTGGGCCCTGCCTCTCATCTCCTCCTGACCTTGATGGCCTCTGCTCTGACACTCCCTCCCAGCCAACTCCATGGCTCTATATATCAGCTGTGTTTCCCGGGTGTGAGTCTGCTTGGCCTCATAGCCCACCCACTCCCACTAGATTTTCTCAGCCCTCCAAATTTTCCCAACCCCCTTTAACCATTCTAATCCCCTTGGGGGTTTTCTCCATGGGTGGCCTGCCAGAGAGCCCCCTACTTGGAAGCCCCACCTATACCTTTCCACCTAGATCCCCAACAGTGTCCCACACATGACCTCTGCCCTTGCTCACCTGCACAGGGGGCACGCCATTGTTGCTTTGCCGGAACTCGCCCTCGTCCCCAGCGCTGACCTCCTCGTAGTCATCCAGCATGCGAACTCGCATCCCGGCCTGCAGCGTCTCTCGCACATACTCACCATAGCCACAGCGACTCGAGAATTCAGAGCGCTGACGGAAGGCCCGTTCTTGCTTTCTAGGGGTGGCAACCATGGCAGGGAGCAAAAGACTAGGGCCTGAAACGCAGGGCTGAAAGATGGACCGCGTTGGCCGCGGTGATGACGTGCTCTGTTCGCTGAGGTTCCGGGCCCAGCCCATGCTCCGCACCAGCTCTGAGATGAGGCTGCCCACAGCCATACTGAACTCCAGCTCCCGCTGCCCCCGGCCTTTCTCCCGGCTGAACTCCCTTGGGGACAGGGAGCCTCGGTCTCCAGCCCCTGGCTCTGGACTGTTATTCAGCTGATCCAGCAGGGAGGTGACACATAGATAACGTTTCACCAGGGAGAAGAGCAGCTTTCCTGGGATCTGTAGGACACAGTCCGTGGTGTAGGTGCATCTTTTCCCAGCTTCAGCCCCTCTCCTTTCCCCACAATATCATGTTCTACAGAAAAATTTAAATGCCTTATCCCCACACTTGTAGGTCTCAAACTGTGATTTATGTAACACACAAGGAGTTCCTGGGGTCTAATCTCAGAAATTCTGAGTGGGGAGGCAAGCTTGAACCTTCATTTTAACAAGCTCCCCAAGTGGCTCTGGTGCGGACGCATAATCCCGAACCACATTTTCAGAAGTGACGTCCTAGGCCTTGTACACAGCATTTCCCCCATAGCTGCCAGAGTACCTGAGGCAGATGAATGCCCTCAAAGGCCATGCAGTGTTCCTCAGAGGATGTGGTCTCTGCAAACAGCTCCAGCAAAGTATAGCGGCTGTCAAAATCCATGTGCTGCTCGATGCCATCTTGCTGGCTCAGTGACAGAAGGACGTGAGCCCGACTCCCTGTAATCCATACCCAGTCTGTATCTTCTCAATCCCCAATACTTCCCCTGCCTTTCCTAAACTATCTATCTCCTACCCCAGGGGCCTTCAAACTTCTTTGCGACTGAGACTCTCCCAGGAAGGTATATACATTTTACTTGGTAACCTGGTATAAATACACATACGTACAACTGAAACATATATTTAATGCTACATAACTTATCTTGCCAAGTGCTACCTACTAGTTATTCTACGTTAAAAAGTGTTGGTTGTAACCCACCAAACTGATTTCACAATCAACAAATTCCAACCTACCACTTAAAAATATAAACCTACCCTAGTCTCTTCTCTGCCACTGCACTGAGAATGGACAGATAAACCAGGTACTATTATTTTTTCCTATTTATATACCTGTAATAGTTTATTAATTTATACTCCTTTTTTTTTTTTGCATTGAATTGGTATTCAGCAATTCAAGAACTAGGAGTTCTTACAGAGTTGGGCAATCCCTCCTCTTTCTGTTTTTACTCCTCCTGGCCCCAATTTCTCCAGTACTTTCCTTCTTCCCCTGACTGTCTCTTACCAGCATCGTGGGCTGCCAGAGCCTGCAGCATCTTGCCAGCACTCCGACGGATCTGAGGCTCAGGGTTGCATAACATGTGCATAAGCAGGTCCAGGGCTCCTGTCTCCCTGAAGACCCCAGTGAGGGGCCCAATGCTGGCATAGGCACTGAGCACATGGATGGTGTGGAGCACAGCAGCTGTGAGGCTCGAGGTCCCACCTTCTGCCAGCTGCCTGGCAGCCCTGCGCACCAGTGCCCGCACATCAGCCTCCATCTCTCCCATTGCTGTGTCATCCAGACCTCCGGGATCGCAGGAAAAGCTTCCTGAACCCCCAGCTTGTTCATGCTGAGGTCCCTTAGATAGAGCCCGCTCACCTAACAGCATGGGGCAGTTGGCGTAGACTTCGGGGGTTGACAGCCACATGAGGATGTGCTCTGTCTTACCCTCTTCCACACCCACTCTGCCCACTTCCCCACACTTCAGAACACTCCATCGGATGAGGTATTCAGGATGCCCATCATGCCCAGGCCGCTGTCGAATAAGCTCTTCAGGATATGCCTGCAGCCGGGGCCCCAAGGGCACCATGACGTCCCCAGTGCGCCGTTCCCCCACCATCCTGACCTCCTGGGACACAGAAGGAGAAAGATAAAGGTAATGAGGGCAACGGAAAAGACTACACCGACGGGGTGGAACCTTGAGACATAGATTGGGTGCAGGGTGGAAGTTACAGGCCAAATAGAAAAAGCCAAGCATAGGATGAAATATATAACGTGAACATACTTTGGGATTTATAAGGAAGGAGAATGCAGTGGAAACAACAACAGGATGAAACGAAGGGGTTTAAGAGATGGAAGAGGTTACAAGAGAGGATAAGAAGAAAAGGGTAACAAAAAGAATGACAGTTAAGCAGGACAGTCTGAGCAGAAGAGCAGTATGGCTGAGGGCTACAGATCAAGACTTAGAAGGATAACATGGGTGGGCAGACAGGACAGCAGCATGGGAGACAGTGGGGCAGAACAAATGTGGATAGTCAGGATGCAGGAGGGGTAGGAGGGAGTAAAAATGACAGCATAAAGCTGGAATGTGGATATAAACGAGTGGGCCATAGCAGATAGAGAAAACAGACAACGGAGGCTGGGCAGTGGGCACCCACATCCAGATGACTGGATGGGAAAGTGTATCAGAGTATTGTGAGCAGGAGAGGGGCTGAAGGGGCCAGATTATATTATAGGAAAAAAGACCAGGACCCACCTGGCACTTAAGCTGTATGTAGGGTGAGGTTCATAAATATGGAGATGGTGATCATGGAGTTGAAGGGTAGGAAATAAGGTCAGGAGATGATGAAGATATTAGAGACGCAATATGGCACAGAGGAGAGTCAGATTAAGAGTGACTTCGAATTCTGGCTCTTTCACTTATTCTGTGATTATTTTTTGGACAAGTTGCTTCATCCCTGAACCTCAGTTCCCTTCTCTTCAACATGGTAACAGTATTCATACCCACCCCATGAAGCTGTGGTAAAAACTAAATAAGATCATGTATGTAAAGCACCTAGAGCAGCCGCTAGCACATCGTGAGAGCTCAGTAAACACAATCTAATATTCTTAGCTGGAGAAGGGAGGGGCAGTCCTCAGATAAATTTAGTCATTAAGCCAAAAGATGATAAATGGGAGTGGGAAGACGACTAAGCTGGTGATCAGGGAAAGGTATGTGTGATATAAAGCAGAATGGGGACAGTGGGGAGTGGTAAGAGTAGGAATGGGGCGGGCGGGGATAGAAGACGACAGAAGAAAAGCGTGAAGAAGAGGGGAAACATGGGATGTGGACCTCAATGGGGGCAGGGGTCCTGGTAGTGTGGCGGGGGTCGGGGTGGGGTTGGGGGGACAAGGCAGGGAAGTGACTTAGCGATGGACAACCGATGAGCAGGGTGAAGTAAAACCACCGATGGGCTAAAGTGGGGGGTAGAAGCAGAACTATCATGGGCCTAGAACAGAAGCTGTAAACTGAGGTGTGGGGGTGAGGTCTGGACCTGGGGATGAGACAGCAGGTAGACGCGTGTAGGAAGGTCAGGCCCAAGCTTGCAGACCATGGGGTGGCGGAGGCCACTAGGGCAGCGGAACGGCTTTAGGAGGCGGGGTGAGGATGGGGGGGCGCGGTCCGAGGAGGCTGACAGGACCGAGAGAATCTCAGAGAGCAAGACCTGGCTCCCGTCGTCAACCCCACGGAGACCGCGTCTAGGAGCGGGAAGGGAACGCGGCAGGGACTGGGTCGCCTCAGGACCCTCCTCTCACCTCCCACCGCCCGGCTTGGCCCTCGCTGGGAGCCAGCGGCCGATCCCGCCGTCCTGGCCCCGCCTCTTCAGCAGCTCCCTTCCGGGTCACACGGCGAGGGAGGGCCCGGCCCGGCTTCTACGGGTCCCCAAGCGGCCCACAGTCGAGCGTGGCGGAAGGGCGCGCGAGTGGAGCATGCGTAGTGGCTGCGTCGCTGCGTTGGGGGCGCGCTGCAGTCAGAGGCGGCGCTCGTTGTCGCGTTGCTCCTCGTTGCAGAAGTACGCAGCGCTTTCCCTCCATCACCTCGGAAGCAGCATTGGCATACAGTGGGTCGGCTTCCCCATCCACCAGAAACCTACACCTTCAGCCCGGAGCTGTCCTTTGAGTTTTCACGAGGTCACGTGGCCATGAGTTTCCCAAACCCAAACTCCTTAAGCAGTGCTTTGGCTTGGTTGAGTCACTTTACCTATAAATTAATATGGCTCATCTGTGTGTTGGCCTAAACACCTAACAAAACCATGCACAAAGATAAAGGCTCCAGCTCCCCGAAATGTTCCTTAGATTAAGCCGCAGGGCAGCCCAAAGCACCCCTTAGCTTTGCCCTTGTTCTCATCAAGCAGCCAGGCTTGCATCTCAGAGCAACGTTTAGAGTTTGATTCCTTTTCATTCTTCCCTCCCTCCCTACACGGAGAAACGGAGGCAAAGACCCCACTGTCTGTGCACAAAAATGATACATTTATTGAAAGAGTATTTTTTTAATACAAAAGAAAGCTCTGTACATAGGACTGTGACCATGTCCACTATTCCTGGGTCAGCATCCCAGGGGAAGTAGAAACCACTTACATACACACTCCACGTTCATACACACGCACACACACACACACACTCAGGCACACACACTTGCACACACATGCACACGCGCACGCACATACACACACGCACTCCAGAGTCACCAAGGAAGGGAAACACCAAGGGTTGCTGCACATATAAATGCCACCTCATCCCTGACACACACATGTTCTCTCAAGGCCACGCTCACACAACACACATTATAAGCACTTTGCCTGATTCACTCACTGGGTCTGTCTTTCGTGAGAAGGAGAGGAGGAATTCATCAGTCTCCTTCCCTGGGTGGGGGAGTGGGGAGTGAGTGAATGATCGTGGAGTGAAACAAGAGCAGAGAAAGGGGGCTGGGCAGTTACAGACCTGAGTCCCAAGCTCCCCCACTCTCTGGCCCCTGATTTGCCATGCCCCAGCCTTGTAAGCCACCCATAAACCCCAGCTATCTCCAGGAGAAAGCCCAGAATGGTGACTTCCATCTTGGTACCCCAAACTGGGGCAAGACAGCAATGGGGGTTAGAGGTTACAGGGGTTCTCAAACATGTCGGCAAATCATCCCCTTGATAACTAGGCTGTGCACAAAAACTTCCCCCACCCCTTCACCTAATCACAGAAGCAGGATTGTTCTTCCTGAAGGCAGTCACAGGGGTTAATAAAACTCCACCCCAACTGCTGCCCTGTTCTGAAAAAAAGCTCCCTTTCTGGATATAGGGGTTGAAGGTAGGCTCTGACACAGGGTAAAAGACCCTCCCCCTATGCTGGCCCATCCTCAAGGTCTACCCCGTAGTGGGCAGAGTGGGGTAGGGCACGGCCCCTGTACAAATTACATAAATACTGAGGTTACACTTAGAAAAATAAAGTCATTTTCTTCAAGGCTTTTTGTCTTAATTTAAAAAAGTTACAGTAGCTGCTCACTCCCTGGGAGAGCTGCCCATTTCTGGCTCCCCTATCTCTATACTCAGCCCAAGAGCTGCTCCCATTTCTTCTGCCCCCCATTCCTGCCTCTCACCCCCTCCCAGACCCCACCCTGCTCACTGCAACTTGGGCCCCAGGCAGCTGCAGGCCTGGGGGAGCGCAAGGCTGCAATGCCCATGTGTGTGGCACAAATGAAGTCAGTTGCCTCTACCTGACACCCTCCCACCCCCGCCCCCACATTTGGTCTCCCTCTTCCCTCTCCCTTGCAACAGCCCTAAAGGGCAAAAAGAGACCCAGGGCTGTGGGTCACCCTCCCCACCCCGTTGGGGCATGGCCTGAGGGCCCCTCCCCCGGTTTTCTCCTGGAAACAACCCAGGACCGGGCAATCCCAGAATCTCCCCTACACACTGGTGGGCCCCGAGCTCATGGGGTGGCTCTGTCCCCAGAGGCCCAGCCAGTTCCGGGGAGCCCCAGGGCTCCCCAGGGAAGGGGAGCTTGGGGAGGGAGGGGGACGAGAAAAACGCCATAAAAAAAAGTTTAAATATTTTAAAAATATATATTTATAGATTTGTTTTCACTTCGTCTCCTCAAATAAAAAGTTCAAAATCAACTTTAAGTAAAGCAGCTGGGAGGAGAGGGGGGGGAAGACAGGGTGAGAGGGAACACTGGTGGTTCCCTCCAACCCGGGAGTCCCTGGAGTCCCAAGGGGATTGGCAAGGCAGGGCAGGGCAGATGGCCCCAGAAACCTGCTCTGTGCACAGGCCCAGTTCTCAGGAGCTGCAGAGACAACGGGGCGGCAGCGTGAGGGAAGAAGCCCCATCTCCCCAGGTGGCTCCCTGAGGGGCAGGGGTAGGGCTCTTTTTGTCCAGCCTGTGACAGACACAGGGCTGACACAGAGTCAGCAAGGCTGGGAGAGGACCCCAACTGCTTCCTCAGGGGGAACACGGTGCCTAGTCCCACAGAGGCCTGTGTGTGGGAAGGTGGGGCACGGTCCCATTGGATAAGCTAATACTCATGGCAAACATGGAGCCAAGCTGGC
Source organism: Panthera tigris (assembly GCF_018350195.1). Taxonomy (NCBI): domain Eukaryota; kingdom Metazoa; phylum Chordata; class Mammalia; order Carnivora; family Felidae; genus Panthera; species Panthera tigris. The sequence goes on along the minus strand of NC_056664.1, from coordinate 41,039,005 downwards.
AAGGGGAGTCTGAGGAGGGAGGACAGCCCCACCATCAACAGAAAATGGGAGGTGGAGCTAGGAGGGGAGGGTGAGGGAGGACGGGGTGGAGGGCAGGCTGGCCCATTTCTTTGGCTGGAGTGAGAGGGCTCAGTCCCGTGGCTGCCCACTCCTCCTCCCTGCCTCCCTCCTGCGGCCCGTCAACGTGTGTGTAAAGAAAACGTGAAAAGGCAACAATAAATAAGTGGTGCCATCCCTTGGGCCATCTGTCCAGGGCGGCAGGGCGGATCAGTCACTCTTGGTGCTGTGGGCGGCGTCCAGGTTCACCACCTGTAACTCGGTGAGGTTGCTGCTGCTCCCAGCCTGCTGCCCTATCACAGCCATCTGGAGGGAAAAGGATGTGTAAGGAAGAGGGACCAGCCAGGGGAAGCTCCCACTGCTTGCCTGCCTGTCCACCACAGGCCTGACCAGGAAAACAGGCCTCCTGACTAGGGATCTTGGCTTTGACCAATAGGTAAATTGAATCCCCAAGGTCAAGATAAAGAAATGGCTGGCTGGCTGGCATAGGGTGAAGGGTGCCCCCCACCTACCTGGTGAAGCTGAACTGCAGAAACAGGGATCTGCACTGTCCCAGATGGTGCCGTCAGGAACACCTGGGGGACACCACCTGCAGTGGGAAACCACAAAAGATACTCAAATCGCCTGCTCAAGTGAAACTTCCAGATTATCGGAGAAGTGATGATAAATGCACAAGTGACCCGGTAAGTCTCAGACGTACGTGCCCAAAGGTGAGTGTCCAAATGTGTCCGTGTCCATGTGTGCATGTAGGTATGCGTTTTCAAGAGTGCACATGTAGCCTATGAACAGCTATGGGTGTCAAAATATATGTGCAAACATTCGTGTGTGTGTGTGTGTGTGTGTGTGTGTGTGTGTGTGTGTGTGTAGGTATATGTGTGGACATCCTAGTTTGTGTATGTGAATGTGTACATCTAGGTGTATATGTGGGGGACCATTTGAGTATGTGAGTATATAAGGGAGGAAATGGTCCTCCTTTTCTCAGCCCCACCCCACAACTCACCTTGTTCCTGGACCTGGCTGTGGGACACCTGCATGGTGGATGGCGCCTGGGAGAAGGCATTGAGCACGGTGAGGCTGCCATCAGCCAAGCCCGAGGTGGGTGCATACATCACCGCATGGGGACTAGGGTACATCATGTGGCCGCCCACAGTTGTGGGCACGGATGACGTCATGATGGTGGCGGGCAATGTCACTGGCAAACACAGACACACATCTGTGAGGTTGGCACTGGCCCCCATCCCACTCCCAGGAATTCCAGGACTCCAGAGCCCTCATGCCACTTCCCAGGTCAGAAGTGGGAGAAGACTCATTCCTCTGCTCCCTTTCATCAACTAAGAAAAGCCTTATTTTTTTCTTGAACACGAGAGCACCAACCTTTAATTGTATCCTATCACATTGTACCATTCAATTGTCTATCTGCTGAATTCTTTGTTCCAAGACCCTAAGGCCCTGGGAAAAACAAAGATTACAATGACTGACCCACTCTAAGGAAACTCACATACTCCCTTTTCAGGGGGTTCCATTATCCCATTTTTATTTGTTCTCACTTCTCCCTCTTTGTAAACGTGTGGCTAACAAACTCATCTTTTAAACATCAAACGTTAACGTGCATAAGGTCACCTGGGATCTTGTTAAAAAGCAGATTCTAGTTCAGTAGGTTTGGGGTAAGATTTAAGAGTCTGCATTTCTATCAAGCTCCCAGATGATGCTAGGCTTCTGTCCATAGACCACACCTTGTGTAACAAGACTGTCACTAACAAGAACTTAAAATTAATTTTATTTTGAAAGTGTCTCATCATTTCTGAAATGACTAGAGACACCAAGAGGAATTACAGCTACTCAGAACCTAGGATACCCTCCCACAAGGAAACTGCTTTATAAATCTTTCCTGATAATTAAGCAAACATGTGTCTTTGGGCAAGTAACTTCTTTCTGGGCCTCCAGCTTCTCATCTGAATGAAGAGAAGCATGGCCTCAATGCTCCCTAATTTCTTCCTGGAATCCATAGCCCTACCACAGGGCAGGATTCCAAACCCAGCCATCCTCACCTGAATTTCCCATAAGGATTAGAATAAGGGTTAAGCCAAATGCCTCCATCTCCACATTAAGAAATTCTCAGACCTTAGTTATAGGAGGGATATTTCTGGGCACTTTGCTGCTAGGCCTCATGAATGAGGCAGGGCAGGGAGGTGAGAGTTTTGAGCTATACCTGTCCCGCTGGAGGAGGTCTGCGTGAGGTCTGTGCTGCTGTCGCGAGAGGGAGACGCTTGCTGTGGGGCCTGGTGCACCTGAATGGCCTGCACTGGGACCTGCTGGGCCACTGCCCCACCTATGAGACACAGAGACTTACTCATGTTCTGTCCTACCCATCCACCACCTGCACCAAGTACCCACAAACAACCCTAGGCCCAGGGTCTGGCACACTGCTCCCCAACTCCCATAGCTATCTTTCCTGGGAGCTAAACAGGCCCTTTGTGTCCTGAATCTTGTCTCCATGGGTTTCTGCCCTCTGCTCGTGCACTTCCCTCCTCCTCCCACCCCAGGCCTTGCCTCTGCCTCCTTGGTTGACATAGGAGCTAGCACTGAACCATCAAGGACATGACCTATCCTCCACTCAAGGTAGGGAAGTGGTGGAATGTCTATGGTCCCTGTGGCAGTGGGGGGCACAGGGCGGGGCTAGCTAGACAAGGCCAGAGAGTATGGTTGAAACTTATTGACAAGGATAATAGCGGTCCCAGTGGGAAAGGGTGTGCCTACCAGTGGGATATAAGAGGCTTCTCTCAGGCTCTGGCCCCTGCCCACCCTCCTTCTAGCAGGGAAAGAGGTTCTCCTTGTGCCAGCCCTAAACCCACTCTTGGCACGCTCAGTTTGCCCCTTGTGACTTGACTCACCGGGCATGAGGGTGAAGCTGGTAGGCAGCTGCATGAGGCCTCCGGAGGAGACAGGGCCACTGCCTGTACTCTTCAGCACAGTCCCGTTGGCACTGCTGACAGCGCTGGGGCTGACGCTAGCAGACACTGGTGCCAGGTAGTTCGTGATGGGGAAGGAGGGGCCGCTGCTGACTTGCATGGTGGTAGAGGTGCTGGGTGCTGTTTGGATGGTGGAGGTGGTACCCGGCAGGTTGGTGACTGTGAACGCGGGTTTCGGTGTGTCCTACACCCAGAGGAAAGATGCAGCAGTGAGCCTCTACCGGACCCTGCCCCTGCAGAAGCTTTGTGTGGCGTGACACAACCCAGACTGGAACCAGTGAGCTTGGGTTCAAACCCCAGCTCTGCCATTTACCTGCCGTCTGACCCCTGGGCAAGTTACTGAGCTGCTGAACTTCAGTTTCCCGTCTGTAAAAGGAGAAGACCTACCCCCATAGGTGTTGTGAAGATTAATAGGTTAACACACATAAAGTTCCTGACACCTAAAAAGAGCAGTAAGTATTTGCTGCTCTGCTGAGGATACCATCCCAATTCCCTGAATTCTCTGCCCCAGTGAACTGTGGTAAATCACATCGGCTGGGGGACCAGGACACAGGGGTCTATTCCCGGCTCTGGCAGTAATCATCTATGTGACCCTGGGGAAATCACTTCCTCTTTCCGAGCCTCAGTTCTCCTCTTCTGTAAACATGAGGGGGCTGGGCTACTATGTCCTTTAAAAAATCTTTCCAGCTCTGATTTGCCAGGCTTCTGAGATAGGGACAAGAGTTTTTCAGGGAATTTAGGGTTTCAGAGAGATCTTGGGTGTTTGGCAATTAAGCACTCATGCCAAATACTTAACGATTTAAACTATCAATGGAATTTTTTAAATACATAATTTATTATTATTTTTATGTTTGTTTATTTATTTTGAGAGAGCACGTGTGCACATGGGGGAAGGGCAGAGAGAGAGAATCCCAAGCAGGTTGTCAGCCCCAAGCCTGAGGCAGAGCTTTATCTCACTAACCAGGAGATCGTGACCTGGGCTGAAATTAAGAGTCAGATGCTCAACCGACTGAGCCCGTATTAAATAGGCGCTCCTATTAAACTACCAAAGGAATTTATTCCTTCAACAAAGTTCCCTGGGAATAAAGGAGCCCTACTGCTTCAAGAGTTTGCAATTACAGATGATATGCCAGTAAGAGGGGGTATCCCGGAGCACTGACCCTCCCCTCAGCGAGCCTTTGTTCTTAGAAGGGGAAGGAGGAAGCCACAAACTGAGAACCAAGCCCAGAGAACTGAGGGGGTTCAAATACTGGGGGTGGGTCAGTGCGGGATGTTTGCTAGGCAGCTGAGCTCGAAGCCTCTGATTGGCGAAGGCGTTGCTAAGGCAAACAGTGCCGCTTCCTCCGATTGGCCAGTTAGTGAAGGGCCACCCGGAAGGTGGGGCTCCCCAGAGGAGCAATGGAGGAAGCCCCGCCCCCTCTCCTTACCGGGAAGAGGAAGGGGGAGGCGTAACTAGGGCCAGCATCCCTAGCAGCAGCGAATACACTCCCTAAACGTGCCCAGGCCCGGACATCCTGAAGAGGTAGGCGGCTGGCTAGTAAGGTAGTCTCCAGCCCAGTCAACGAGCCCGCCTGTCGACAGTGCTGGGTTCCCAGGACCCTGGAGCCCACGAGTGCTTCCTTCCTACTCCCTGGCAACTCAGCCCGCTGCGAGGGCAGGGCTAAGCTACGCCCCCGCCCCCAGCAGGGAGACAGCTGGCGGGAGGAATGCAAGGGCCCTGCCAGGCGGGCGGGCTGCAGGCGGGAGGCCGGCCTGGAGCCGGAGCCGGCCTTATAAGGGCACGGAGGCCGCCCGCTTATCTAGGGGGCCGGCCTCCTGTCAGGATGGCGAGGATGGACACCTGTCCCCTAGGATGAGGGGCACTAACCCGGCTCCATCCCACCTCGGTGGGCACCTATCCTGAGTGAGGGAGAGACGGGGACCCCCCTCCCCTCTCTGCCGGTGAAGTCCCTCCCCTTCCTTCCCCTCAGATAGACGACCCAAACACACCTTGGTCTCCCCACTGCTGTCGGACTCCGACACCTGGTAGGTGAGGTCTGTCTCTTCAAAGCCCGTGGCACTCATTCTCTGGTCTGTGGTGGGGTCTGAACGGGGTGGAGAGTCTGGCGAGTTGAGGCAGGTCTGAATCAGTGCCTTGCCAGTCTCACTGGTGATCATTGGCTGCAGTTTGCGGGTGGCAAAGGTATACACATGGCCTGTTTCACTGGCCACCAGCAACAGCACCTGTGTCCCTGTCAGCGTGGACAGCTCATAGGCCTGGGGGTAGGGGGGAGGAGATGGGTAGGTCAGCCAAACTATTTCTCTCTACCTTCCTTGGGAAGTAGGGAAGAAAAGAAATACACAGTGATCTCAACCCCCTGTCCGCCCCCCCTGTCCCCCAGGGACCTTCCTCTCCAGTGACTGGGGCAGGGAAAGGGTCTATCAAGATATCTGGAAGTGAGCTGGAGAGCAGAAGAACTACCATGCTCCTCCTCTGAGGAGCAGCCACTGACCTGCAGATACCTCAGGCACAGTCACAGCCCCCTAGTGACAGAATATATAACCTCAGGGGACTTGGGGTGGCAGGGGGCAGGTAGCTGCTCCTGACTACAGCTTAGTGCCAAGAGCCTCATGGAGAGAGGGCTCTCACCCACTCTTCACTGTCACAGGAACCAAACTGAAGTTGCTATCACACTGTAAGTCGCATTAGGGATAAGGGGCCACGCCACGTAAGTTCTAAGCTGTCCCATGTTTCTTCCCAGAAACCACACAAGCCCTAACCTGCTGCCATTTGTCCTTCTGCCCTATAATACTGTGCTACCCCCTTTTTTCTTTCTTTGTCTTGATGCAGTAGCATCTGGAATGATGGGAGAGGAGACGGGGGCTAGATTAGCAGCTACCACCCTTCCATGAGCCCAGGAAGGAAACCAAGGGTGGCCCCATGGATGGTATCCTTACTCTCCCAAAAGTTCCACAACCCACCTTGGAAGCAGCTCTAGTTTCTATAGGGGACAGAAATAAACACTATCCAATGTCCCCAGGGTTCTAGCTTGTTTCCCAGTTCACCTGCTTCCACCCCTTCCCATATCTTCTACACCTCAAGACGGCTCCTTTCCTCATCCCTATTGACTGGATTGCTGGCTGGAAGAGGAAGAATTTCTAGGTACCTCTGCAAACCTCCCTGCCTTCCCCCCAAACTCCATGCACAGATTCTCCCTAGGGCTGGAAACACCACTTGTCCCAAAGGCAGATGGTTCTGAAGTCTGTCCTGCAGGGAGTGTGCGGGTTTCCAGTGGATGCAAAGGAAGACACATGGCCATCGCTCGACTCAGTCCCTGCTGCTCAGGGCAGCATCAGTTCTCCTGCCTTGCTCCCTTACCTGGGGCTCTTAAGCCCCATTCGGTCATCATACCTGTCAGTCCTTCCAGCCAGCACTACTCTTGTGGTGCCCACCTTCTTCCCACACATGCTGGCTCATTGTTGTTACAGAGCTTCAGCCTCTTCACCTCCATACCTTCCCTTGGCCCCCTGCTTTTCCAGCACCCTCCCCCGAACACCAGAAGGCATTGGATCTAGTGACCCCCGCGTCTCATTAACCACCTTCCAAGCAGCCTCCAAGCTTCCCACAACCACTCTTCACCCCTTCACTCCGCAAGGGCCCTGTTCCTCTCTCGCGCCCGTCACTCCCACCTCGGCGCCTTTCCCCTCTTCTCTGGACGTTCGCGGCATCTCCCCTCTCCCCACATTTCCTTAGCGCCCCTCCCCTCTCGCCCTCCTGGGGTAACAGCTATACCCTCCCACACAGCTCCTGCAGACTCGCCGCCTCTCACCTCCGCCTCGGCTCTGCCTTCCTCCCGGGCTCCCCCTGCGCGTCCCCACCCTCCGTGTCCCCGGTGGCCGGCCAGCCTCACGGCCCGGTACCTTCTTCATGATGCCCGTCTTCCTCTTGCTGAAGGTCGTGTAGCGCCGCAGTTTGTTGTCGATGAACTCCATCTTGATCTTCACGCGGCCCCGAGTCTTCTTACCCGGCTTGGCCCCGCTCACCGCGCCGCTCACCGGCCCATAGCCCCCGGTGGCCGCCGCCGCCGCCTCGGGCCCACCGACCACCACGCCGAGCTCCATCTCGCTCAGGCTCCGCTTCAGGCCGCGCCGCTCCGCGCCCAGCTCCTCCTCCTCACCCGACTCCGAGTCGCCCTCGCTGCCGCTGTAGAGGGCCCCCGCGGTGGGCGCCGGGGTGGTTGTCGCTGCTGCTGCAGCCTCCCTCTCGAGGCGGCCCGGCCCGAGCCCCGCGCCGTTCCCGGGAACCCGGCCCCCGTTAGCCCCGCGAGTCCCGCCGCCGCCGCCGCCACCTCCCGGCCGCCCCGTCGGGGTCCGGTTCAGGCTGCCCCCCAGGGCCGAGCCCCGGCCCAGCGCCGCCGCGGCCCCAGCTTGGCTCGGTAACATGGCGCTCAATGCAGGAGGGCGGACGGGCAGTCAGCGAGGAATCGGAGCCGCCGCCGCCACCGCCATCGGCTTCCCGGCTCAACCCGGCACTCCCGCTGCTACTAGAGCCTCTATCGCTGCCGCCGCCGCCGCCGCTGCGAACCCGGGGCCCCTGCACGCCCGGGCCGACCTGGGCCCTCACTTTCCTGCCCCTGTGGCCCGGGTTGCCCCAGGCCGCTCGGAGCGCCCCCTGTCCGTATGCTAGGGCGGCGCGCCCGGCGGCCGTCAGCGTCCCCCGGGGGGCAGGGGCTGCTGGCCGCGGCCGAGACGGCGGGTGGAGGGGGCTGGGACCACGCGCTGGCGGCGGAGGGATCCCCCGACCCTTCCCCCCATATAAAGAGATACAATGTTTCCTTTTATGGCGAGGCCGCTCCTTATATGGTGAGCCCCTGCGCCCCCGCCGCATTGGTCCGTGGTTCCGGCACCTCCGCTCCCCATTGGCCCACAGGGAGCGCTTATTTGCATAGACATACCGAACTCGCTGCTGTCATCCCGCGTCAGACGGCGACTCCGAAAGGGGAGGAGCCGACGCCTCTTAAAGGAACAGGAGAGGAGGTACGACTCCGCCCCCCTGACCGGAGAATGGTGGAGAGAATTGGGAGGAACCTGCTGAGGGGAAGCCTGGGAGTGGACCGGAGTTCAGTCCCGCGGAGAAATGCGAGCAGCACTGGGAACCCGGCATTAGAAGGGCTGGAAGCAAACACTGGGGTAGTTCCTGAGTGGATTGTGCGTGTTGCAGTATATGATATAATGCAGCCCAAATTCCAAGGGAGTGCAGGGATTGGAGCACTTCCCCACGCCTTCCTAAGGGAGGCAAAATTTACTGGCTGAGCCGAGGAGGCTTGGGTCCCTGGCGTCCAGACTTGTCGCTTCCCCGCCGCTCCAACCCTTCCCCTCCCCCCGACTTCCTTTCCCTTTCCCTCTTTTTTCCAGGCAACGACACTTTCCCACCAGAACGGCTCCCCGGTCCTCATTCATCATCCTCTATACTGGAGGGATCTTTGGCAGACATACATCTGGAAAAGACCGGGGGGAGACAGTCGGCCTCCCAGTCCCCGAAGGGGGCAGGGAGACGAGATGAAGATCAGTGAAGACTTCCAGCTGCGGGCTGGGCTGGGGGAGGGGGTTGTCCCGGGGATAAAGCCCACCCTACCGCCAGTGCAAAGGCCTGGGAAAAAATAGAGCCAGACAGAAAGTTTCAGCAAATAAGCCAGCCAGCCAGCATGCGCTCGCGCACACACAGGCGCCCGCGCACACAAACGCACACACGCGCGCACACACACACACACACACACACCCCCTTACCCTTCTATGGAAAGCCCACGAAGGGGTGGACGGTTAGAACTGGAGCGCTGCAAAGCCCAGGTTCAGGGTTTGGGTCTGGATCTCAGCTCCAAGGCCGTGAAAATATCTTGCTTGGGCTTTGCAGTTACAGAAATTACTCAAATCTGGAATCAGCCCCTTTCTAGCCTGCGCCTGGAAATAAGGGTTCGACCTCTCCAAACTCCCATCATATTCCTCATCGTTGGTACCCATCCGCTGAGGTTCTTAATGCAAATTACATGAGATAAAGGCTGAAGCATAGAGTAAGTGGTCAGTTAATAGGAGCTCCTGGGGTAATCGATTCCTCCCTGGAATAAACATCGGGTTGTTTTGAAGGGGATGGGAGAGTGATACTTCCTTTCCTTACAAATTTTTGTGAAGACTAAATAAAGTGGTTGGTTTTGTTTGACCCATTAGTGGTAGTGGTAATGAAATGAATTTAGTGTACTGCAACCAGCATTTAAAATAATAAATGAGTACCACAAAAAGCAAGGGCAAATATTTTTGCATGAAACTTTTGTTTGCATTATTGTTAGGTTGAACCATGTAAAATTGCCATTTTACAGATCAAGAGGGTAGCATATTGTTGATTTCATATGGCTCAATATGTGTGTGTACTTGGTGATGATGTCAATTGCATTTCTTACTGTGAGCCACAGTCCAAAGACTGAGAATACTGAAACAAAGTATGTTCAAGTGATTTGTGAGACCTAATTGTGTGTGCGTATACACACACTCATCAAACCCCTAACTACAGGAAGGAATTAAGAGCTCCTACTCTTCCCCATTTCCCAATAGTTTCAAAGAGGTTTTTTTTCCCCCCTAATTTACTCTACATAACAGGTAGTTTAACATATGGAATGTGTTAGCTCAAGAGGAAGAACAGGTCAAATACATAAATAGGTTCCAGAAGAGCTTTAGGGGCCACTAATGGTGCTTGGGCCTGTGATTTGCCTGAGCAGTACAGTCATAGAACCACAGCCCTGGGCTTTCATTCTTGCCTGACTTCTAAAGACTTTTGTGTTTGAGACCCCTAGTTTAGACACACACATGGTTGATAACCCTTAGCAGTGGCACTCCAGAGGACAACTACCGTCTGCCACATCCACAGGGTATGGTGTGTGGAATGAGCACAGTTCTTAGCTTCCCTTCAAATAGATTGACCTCTCCCACTTCACCCAATCCCTGAGCCATTGCACACCAGCATTAGTGCCCCAGCTCCTTTGCCTGATTGGGATGGCTTCATTTTACATAAAAATCTGGATTCTCCCAATTAGAATTTTTAGCAACTCCTGGTCTATGCACCCGCAAGAGCACTATAGCCCGGAGCTGAATTGAATGGTGGCCACAGCAGAGGCTTCTGCTGTCAGGTTCACTATAGACTCCACACAGCTCACTGAGCTCAGATAAGTGCCCCGCCTGGCCTCTCTGGAATGTGAGTTTGGTGCTTCTCTGATAAGGCCTGTATCACTGTAACCCCTTGGAATATGGGCGCTCATGTCTACCCCTGACCATGAAGGACCTCCAGAGGGGCATCAGAATTCCAGCCAGATGCCCCACATACCACACCATTCCCACATTGACCTTTATTTCGTTCTCCTGATTTTTATCACCCAAATATCAGAACAAAAATTAAGGATATCTTTTAAAAATTATTATCACCAGAGGTCAGGTGCCTCAGTTGGTTAAGTGCCTGACTCTTAATTTTTTTTAATGTTGATTTTTGAGAGAGAGAGAGACAGACAGACAGACAGACAGAGTGTGAGTGGTCGAGGGGCAGAGAGGGAGACACAGAATCTGAAGCAGGCTCCAGGCTCTGAGATGTCAGCACAGAGCCCAATGTGGGGCTGGAACCCACAGACCATGAGATCATGACCTGAGCCAACCGACTGACCCACCCAGGCACCTCATGTGTCCAACTCTTGATTTCGGCTCAGGTCATGATCTCACAAATCATGAGATTGAGCCCCACCACATCACTGCTGTCAGTGCAGAGCCTGCTTGGGATTCTCTCTCTCTGCCCCTCCCCTGCTCATGCTCTTTCTCTCTAAATAAGTATTTTAAAAAATTACTATCACCAAAAGAAAAAAAAAATACCACTCTGAAAGTGTTTGCATTTGGAATTAACCTTTATGCAAGGGCTCTTCATGGAGAACAAGTCTCAGTTGTGATTGCAGCATTAGAGAGAATTGAATGGAAAAGAGGTTGTGACTCAGTGTGCCCAGGAAAAGTCTGGAAAGCCACACTCCAGAGACTACTGGTACTTACCACTGGAGAGCAGGGTTGGAGAGAGAGGAGTGTTTTTTGCTTTATACAAGTCTGTACCATTTGCCTTCTTCCATGACCAGTATTATTTTTTAATTTTTTTCTCTTACAATTAAGTGAAGAAAGAAAACCGGGTAGAGGTAGAATAAATGGATCTTGGTGATGGACTGCACAGGGAAGGGGGTCCATATAGAGGAGGGCTCACGATGGACTGAGTCAGGGTGACTATGCTCCAAACATTGGTACCATTGATGGAAAAAGAAAACTTGGCTGAAGAAGCAGATTTGTGAGAGAGAGAAGTTCAGTTAGGGCCCAGGGAAGCAGGCAGTGGGAAACGTCCTGTAGGAAATGGACAGCGTGTATGGGGCGCCTGGGTGGCTCAGTCAGTTAAGCGTCCAACTTCGGCTCAGGTCATGATCTCGCGGTCCGTGAGTTTGAGCCCCGCATCGGGCTCTGTGCTGACCGCTCAGAGCCTGGAGCCTGTTTCAGATTCTGTGTCTCCCTCTCTCTCTGACCCTCCCCCGTTCATGCTCTGTCTCTGTCTCAAAAATAAATAAACGTTAAAAAAAATTAAAAAAGGAAATGGACAGCATGTGTCTGCACCTTGAGGCAGAAGCTAGAATTGGAGCTAATGCTCTGAGAACTGCCCGCCCTGAAGGGCTGATTAAAGCCATGTGAAGTGAGAGGAGATTCCTAAGGGGAAGCACATGAAGAGAGCAAAGCCAAGGACAGAATCCAGAACAGCTAGCTCTGGGGCAGACAGAAGGAAGCCTCAGCCAGAGCTGGAGAAGGCTGGTCAGAGAAGGTGGAGCTAAAGTACCATCATCAAAGTCAAGAGAGGAGAGTTCGAAGAGGCAGACGTAGCCAGCAGTGTAGCCACAGCCGAGTGGTCAAGGAAGACCAGGAGTCTGTGATTGACCTTCTAGAGTAGTACCTTCCTAGTTCTTTGGAGTGCAACCCACAGTAAGAAATCATTTTTACATCATAACCTGTGGTGAGTTAGATCGTTGCTCCCAATTCTTCACACCCTGTGGTGGAATTAGATATCCAACATCCTTTGCCACGTGACTTTGCAGTACCTCTTACTGGGATTGATGTTGGGTTTTGACACGTGACTTGCTTTGGCTGATGAAACACTAACAGACTCATGGATATAGGTGCATGCATGATCTGGCTTGACCCCTTGTGCTCCAGTCACTGCAGGATAGCCTGCTCTAGGGCCAGCAGAGGAGACCCACACCAGACCTTCAGCCTAGAGCCAAGCCCAGCCCAACTGGGCTAGGTCCAGCCAAGATCAGCCAAACCTCACCAACCTGCAGATCCATGAGCGAGAAAAATAAATTGTAAGCAACTGAGATTTGGGGCTTATTGTACAGCACCACCACCCCAAAGGCTGACATAATCCAATATGTAGAAACATGTATCAAATATTACCAACAAAATTTTTTAAAAGAATACTTACCCTTAAGGTATATACAATGTACTCTAATAATTTCTATTGTTACTTTTTTTTTTTTTTTAACGCTGGCTGCAACCCACATTAAAAAAAACACTCTTCTAGAAAAGTTGTTCTCAGATTTTTTTACTCCAACACATCTCAGGGATATGACACACTGTATATCCACAAATAAGTGGCTCACTCACTAGCTGTGCAACCTCTGGGAAACTACTTGACCACCCCGAGCTTCAGTTTCCTAATCTGAGAAAGGGGAATGATAAGTGTTTAGCAAAGCCATTGGTATAAAGCAGGTATTCAATAAATATTAGCTATTATTTCCATTACTGAGAAGTTTGGTGAGAAACAGAAGGAACCAGACCTATTTCAGAGTTAAGAATGAGTTACAGGGCACCTGAGTGGCTCAGTCGGTTCAACGTCTGCCTCTTGGTTTCGGCTCAGGTCATCATCTCACAATTTGTGAATTCGAGCCCCGCATGGGGCTCTGTGTGGACAGCATGGAGCCTGCTTGGCATTCTTTCTCTCTCTCTCTCTCTCTCTCTCTCTCTCTCTCTGCCCCTCCCCTCTTTGCTCTCTCTCACGCTCAAAATAAATAAACTTAAAAAACAAATTATAAAAATAAAAAAGAATGAGTTACGGACTCATTTCTTTGGGATGGGGAACCAGGCTGAAGCTATTGGAATAATAATAATAATAATAATAATAATAATAATAATAATATTGATGACACTAGGTCTAAATAACAAAGGAGCAAGAAACCAGTTGAGGGCCCTCAACAAGGGCATCAATGAGACACCGAGCACCAGTTCTTTGCTCTGTTCGACCTGCTCTATCTCCCTCCTAGAATCTTAAAGGGACTCAGACACCTGAATCTGTTATTAATTCCTTCTCCAATCCTGTTCTAACTTGTCCCCCCACCCTGCCTCCTACCCTCCCCACCTGAGCATGAGGATTAAGCCAGCCAGCAAAGAATAAGTAGTTGGCAGTCACAGGGCAACACAGGGTCACACAGACAAGAGGTGGCCTTGCATCCTCAACCCATATTCTAAACTGCTCTGCGAGACAGAGACAAAGACCTGTGTTTACTGGTTATTCCTGTCCAAACCCCACTAGACTTCATGAAGGCATGTGGCCGCTTCTGATAAGTGACGGAAGAAGGGACACCATCCATGGACAACGGCACGGAATGAGCATCGGAGGCAGGTTGTAAAAAAGGCTTCTTTATTGAGAGCAGCGAGTGTTAAAAAAAAAACAACAACAACAAATAAACAAACAACAACAACAACAACAAAGGTGTGAGGCAGGGGTGGCCCATCCTCCCCACCTCCTCCAGGGCCCACTCCTCCCTCCCATGCCCCCCACCCCACGCTGCAAGTACATACAAAAGCCGCCCATGGTGCATACAAAAAGGGCGGGTTATATAGTGTCAAAAGCTCCTGAAACTCCTTCATCTGCCAGGCACTTAGGATGAGGAAAGGAGAGAAGGGTGCGGGGGAGGCATGGGTCTGGGTCAGCGTGCACAAGTCCACGGGCTGAGGACTCACTGGTGCATCTTCCACAATCCTGCCGCAGACCCCAAGGTAGGCCCCGTGGACTAGAACAAGCCAGGAAACTTGAGTATATTAAAGAACTCCCCTCAGACCCAGCTTAGCCCTCCCTGGGCCAAGTTGGCAGATGACTGGCAGAACTGAACCTGGTTAAGGGAAGGAGACCCAGGCCAGAAACTGGGGTTACCTGAGGCACCCACACTGTCCCTGATGGGAGAAGGGGGGGCAGAGAACGCTGCCCAGCTCAAGGCCCTGGTCACTCAGTCTGGGTCTGAATCAGCCTCCCCAAGGGCTGAGGATGAGGAAGAGGAGGAAAGCCCAGGCCCTGCCCAGACCTTAATAGTGCCTGTGGTCCCAGGGCAGGGCCCCTAGGGACAAGGAAGACAGGGATCTTGCCCAACATGCTGTGGGTGCCCCTCAAGAGGTCCTCCCCTGCCCACACCATCCTGAGGCACGGCCTGCCTGGGCTCCTTCCTCAAGGCTTGCTGTCTGCCGGGTTGTCTCCCAAGGTGTTGGCGATCTCACTGAAGGAGGGCCGGTCCTTGGGGCTGAGGGCCCAGCAGCGCTGCATCAGCCGATAGAGCTTGGAAGGGCAGCCCTCAGGCTGAGGGAGTCTCGCCTTCCCAGCCTGCAAGTCTGTAGGGAAGATGGCCGGTGGAGCATTAGTCGAAACGTTTAACCACCTGTCTGACTCTGCGAGGCCTGCAGTTCCCATAAGCAGCCACATGAGGGCAACTCAGGGTCAGGGGCCCTTGCCAGTGGTGGGTGGGCACTGACTCAAGGAGTGTGCAGGAAGTATCTTGCAATCAAAGGTGATGATTCCCCTGGCACTGGCCCCGGGTCTCTCTGACTGGTGGGGGCAGGGTCCATGCCGCACGGGAGGCAGGCAATGCACGAGGACTGAAGTGGGGTCAATGGGCAGGCATCAGAGTAGCTGGACTGGGCACTGGGGTCAAAGACTGTTTACCAACCAGTATATAAATATTAATTAGTCTTTCAGCTGGAGTGGCCATGCCTGTATACCTGCTAACACCAGCCCTGAGAGGTGAGGCAGGCTTAGTCAGCCCCAGGACCCTCAGGAGCAAACTCTCCACCTGGAGATTGTACATCTGCAATCAACCTCTGGAAACACAACTGCCTACCTGCCAGCACTTCATCATCTGCCTGTCCACCATGGGGCATCTCTCCATGGGTGAACACTTCCCACATCAGTACGCCAAAGGCCCAAACGTCGGACTTCGTGGAGAAATCGCCCTCCAGGATGGCCTCGGGGGACATCCAACGCAGCGGCACCCAGGCCTGGCGGAAGTGGTAGTACTCACTGTGGGAAAGAAGCATACACAGGGGTGGGGTGGGGCCTCCCCAGCTCACTGGATAGAATGGGGAACACGGCCTGGGATCCCAACCTCAGCCCACGTCTGGGTCTCATACCCAGGCTAGAACCCTATTTTTCTACATCAAGGCCCTCAGAGAAATTGGTTAACATTTATGCAAAGCATGGGGGGTGTGCTGGATGAAATTTGGAGGCATCCACGTGGGGTCTGAGGGTAAAAATTTGGTTAAGAATCAAAATTTGCCTAAATGTTAATGTTTTTAAAAGCTAACAATCGGGGGTGCCTGGGTGGCTCAGTCAGTTAAGTGTCTGACTTTGGCTCAGACCGTGATCTCAAAGTTTGTGGGCTCAAGCCCTGCGTCGGGCTCTGTGCCGACAGCCTGGAGCCTGCTTCGGATTCTGTGTCTCCCTCTCTCTCTGCCCCTCCCCCCACTCATGCTCTGTCTGTCTCTCTCTCTCTCTCAAAAATAAACATTATTTTAAAAATTAAAAAATAAATAATAAAAGCTAACAATCGTATGCATTTTCTGTTTAAAAGAAAATGTGAAAAACAACACATTACATGGAAAGAAAAGTTGAAGAGCTTTACTAGTGATAAACCAATCACGACTAAAGGAACAGCCAGACGGAACTGTGGTGACTCAGAGCCAGGGGGAAGTTCCCTGGAGAGGCTACAGAGTGAGTGCACATTCCAGAGCAATCTCTGGCAGTGGCTGCTGAGCTCCAAGTCTTAGGCTTCAAGATAGCAATTACTGAACTTAGGAAGTTACAAAGGGAAGCACACGGACAGTGAAATTACATATAAACTGTTATAAAGCTATAAAAAAAGGTTCATAATGTTTTATAGAGAGAAAACTTACAAGCATCAGGGACCTGTGGCCCACTGGCTAGGAAGCCTGTTACACCTTTGGAGAAAGGATGGGGAAACTCTGTCCCCTCCCAAGCCCTCCAGCTTTGGACCAAGCAGACACTAAGCACTTTCCCACATACCCCCAAGCCTCACCTGCCCTCTGGCCCTCACCACCCCGACCGGTGTCCTTCTACCTGTTGTACACATCCTTGCTGAGTCCCAGGGCCGACACCTTCACCTGTCTCTGGGCACTGACCAGGCAGTTCCGAGCGGCCAGGTCCTTGTGCACAAAGCGATTGTTGGACAGGTGCTCCATGCCCAGGGCCACCTGGGTGCACAGTGACACCTGCAGCGAGAAAGGGGCCTGTCAGAACAGCCCAGGACTAGAGATCAAGGCGACCATCCCCGACACAACCCTTGGTGAGGTCTCAACGCCATCACTGCGACATGTAGGAAGCCCTGAAGCAAAGACACAACAGCCTCGATTTCCCTCTCTATAAAATGGGGATAATAACAGCGCCTGTCTCACTGGTCTGTTAGAAGAACCGCATTAAATGAAATTAAGCTCTTGGAACCACTCTGACACAGAGCAGGTGTTAGATTAGGTTAAGTGGCACACGGGGCAGGGAGAACACATCCATATTAACCACCTGTTGAGTGAAACACAACTGGACAGTAATCACAGCTTACATGTTTGTGGGTTGTTCCTTTTTTACTTCAAAATTACATAATTTCTGCTAGTTGTGCTTAAAGCAAAACAAGAAATATGCGTGTGTGTGTGTTTTCTGAGCATGTGTGTGAATGTACGTACACATGGGACTGGCTGCCTCCAAGCAGAGGAGCTGGGGACTAGAGAGTAGAAAAGCCGGGCAATCTAAATATTTTTAAATTGTGAATTGCATAAGAAAACATCATAAAATATACATATACTCCCACAAATTAAAAAGCTCACACTCAGGTAACTGTCACTAAGTAAAAACAAAAACAAAACCCAACAATTCTAGCATCCCAGAAACCCCAAGGGCTCCTTTTTAATCATATATTCTCCCTCTCAAGAGGTAACCCCTATCCTGCCTTTTACAATAATATCTCTTGGCTGTTCTTTATAGTTTTCCCACTTACACATACATTCATTCCTAAACCACAGAATTCAGTCCCGCTGAACCAGATAAAGCTGGAAGTACTTTTGGGTCTTGATTCTTTCACTCAATATTGTGAGATCCATCCGTTTTTGTGTGTGTTTGTTTGAGGGGACCACTGTACTTAGTCCTTTTTCACCATAAATACACCACAATTCATTCATTCTACTGCCAATGGATATTTGTTTTTCTCCAGTTTTTGGCTATTAAAAACAGTGCTGCAGGACACCTTGGTGGGTTAAGCATCTAACTCTCGATTTCAGCTCAGCTCATGATCTCATGGTCTTGAGATTGAGCCCCGCATCGGGCTCTGCGCCGAGCATGATGCCTGCTTAAGATTTGCTCTCCCTCTCCCTCTCCCTCTGCCCCTTCCCCGCTCAGGTGTGTGCTCTTTCTCTGTCTCTCTCTAAAAACAACAGTGCTGCTATAATTGTTCTGATGGGTATACATGCTTGAGTTTCTTTAAAATACTGAGACACTGGTCACAGATTAGGAGTATCTCTAGCTCTACAAAATAATGCCAAAGTATTTTCCAAAGTGTAAGAGAGTTGGGGATATTTTTCACTGATCTCCTTTTTAAAATGTCGAGCCATGGGGGCGCCTGGGTGGCTCAGTCAGTTGAACTTCCGACTTCGGCTCAGGTCATGATCTCACAGCTCACGGGTTCGAGCCCTGTGTCAGCTCTGTGCTGACAGCTTGGAGCCTGGAGCCTGCTTCAGATTCTGTGTCTGCCTCTCTCTCTGCCCCTCCCCCACTCATGCTCTGTCTCTCTCTCTCTCTCTCTCTCTCTCTCGCTCGAAAAGAAACATTAAAAAGAAATTTAAAAGAAATAAAATGTCGAGTCATGTGTATTATTATTATTGCTATTACTATCATTATTGTATATAATACATTACTTAACATATTAAATGGAATTACAATTAAATTGTATTAACATTTAAAAAGTATGTATCGATGGACTGGACAAGTATGGAGCACCTGGAGCACTGGACACCACACACAGCTGGGTGTTGGTGGAACAGAACAGGCACAGCAGGGCAGGGGTCCCGGTGAGAGAGCAGTCTAGAAAGGAGATGAGAAGTGTACCTGCAGGAGGCTGCCACCACCAGGGAGAGGGTGGCCCATGCCAAGCAGGAAAAAGCAGAGTATCAGGGGAGTGCTTGTAAAGACCCAAGGCCCCTTCACTCTGTCACCTTATATTCAAACCCTGGGAGCACCCACTGGGGATGCGTATGACCTGTAGCATTTCCTTGTATATAAAAACAAAGCAAACAAATGAAAAGAGGTCCCTGGGGGAGCTTATTTAACACGTTACTGGCCAGCTGTGTGTTTCTCCTGGCATACAGGCTCACTCTCAGGATTCATAAGGGAGAAGTCACCTACCATGTAATACAGTCATGAAGAAATGAAGATAAGAATGCTGCCAGTAACCAATCTTATCAAGGAAATAAAAATCACGGCCTGGTGATACCATTTTACATGTATCTGACTGCAAAAGGTCAAAAGTCTGCCATTTATTTCAAATTGTTCAGGAAAAAAATACATAAAAATAATATCCGTGTATGGGGCGCCTGGGTGGCTCAGCCGGTTATGCGTCCGACTTCGGCTCAGGTCATGATCTCACAGTTCGTGGGTTCGAGCCACGTGTCAGGCTCTGTGCTGACAGCTCTGAGCCTGGAGCCTGCTTCGGATTCTGTGTCTCCCTCTCTCTCTGCCCCTCTCCCATTCACACTCCATCTCTCTCAAAAATAAACATGAAAAAAAACTTAAAAAAAAAATCCACGTACCTATAGCAAGAGACTGATAAAGCAAATGGGGCAAAATGCAAATAATTGAACCTGGGCAAATGGTTTGTAGGGGTTCCTTGAACTATTTTTATCCTCTTTTAAGTCTGAAATATCAAAACTTACCAAACATATACACACATACACATGCACACAAATGAAAAATAACACTAAGTAAAAGCAGCCCGTGTGTGGACCAATGATGACAGTATGTCTTAACCAAAGACTATGGTTAATCTGCTTCTATGATCCTGAAGTTCGGAAACGAAAACAAGCGAATGGGAGCGGTAGAGGGGCTGCTGGTGCAAGAAGGAAACCATCGAGCCAGAGAGAAGGGCCCGGGAACATGCTGAGCGCCTGCTGTATGCCAAGCCCTGAGTTAGGCTGGCCGCCTCTCCCACATACACCCTGTAGTGTGGGGCTCATCCTCAGCTTTACCTGTGGTCCCCTGCAAGGCTCCGTACCCAGTCTAATGCCAGAGCCCAGCTCTCTCCCCAACAATACAGCTGCCTCTCCTGGCTCATATCACTGGTAATGCGGGCACGGGAAGGGCTGTCTACCCATCAGCAAGCCCGGGGGTGGGGTGCTGGCTACAAACTGACCCTCTAGCATCCCTGTGGCTCCAAGCGGTCTCACTGACCTGACTCCCAGGGTCACAGAAAGGCCGGCAGAGGACGAAGCCTAAGCACCAAGAGGGGGTCACTCCAAAGACAGATCTCAATCTGTGTGCACTGGCGAGTGACATCCCTGTGGGCCCCACTGCCTCCACTGGTGGTTTGCTAACTGTAGTGACAACCTATTAGTAGGTCATGAAACCAATTGAGTGAATCAAAATGGGCAATAAAAATTTTTAAATGGAATGAAAAATATCAGAGTATATATAACACTTAGTAAAGGTAAGTATCATTCATAAAACTTTTTTCATTAAAAAAGTACATACACATGCGTGTGTTGGCTTGTGATACAAATGTGCTATTTGCTACTGTAAGTCTCAGTCAAAAGTTTTAAAAACAATGGTCTATATACAGATGGCCAATAGACACATGAAAAGATGCTCCACATCACTCATCATCAGAGAAACGCAAATCAAAACCACAATGAGGAGCGCTTGGGTGGCTCAGTCAGTTGAGCGTCTGACTCTTGATTTCAGCTGGGGTTGTGATCCCAGGGTCGTGGGATTGAGCCCGGTGTCGGGCTCTGCACCAAATGTGAAGCCTGCTTGGGATTCTCCCTCCCAATCTCTCCCTCTCTCCCTCCCTCCCTCTCTTTCTCTCTCTCTACCCATCCACCCCTCTCCCCGACTTGTGCTTTTCTCATTCTCTCTCTCTAAATAAATAAATAAATCATACAAAACACACAAGATATTACCTCACACCAATCAGAACGGCTAGTATCAAAAAGACAAGAAATAACAAGTGTTGGCAAGAGTGTGGGAAAAAAGGAACCCTCATGCACTGTTGGTGGGAATGTAAATTAGTGCAGCCATTCTGGAATACAGTATAGAGGTTCCTCAAAAAACTAAAAATAGGGACGCCTGGTTGGCTCTGTTGGTAGGTAGAGCATGCGACTCATTTTTTTTTTAAAGTTTATTTGAGAGAGAGAGAGAGAGAGAGAGAGAGAGAGAGAAAGCAAGCACACGAGTGGGGGAGGGGCAGAGAGAGAGGGGAAAAGAGAGAATCCCAAGCAGGCCCCACACTGCCAGCGCAGGGGCTGACGTGGGAGTCGAACCCACGAACCATGAGATCATGACCTCAGCCGAAGTCAAGAGCCAGAGGCCCAAACAACTGAGCCACTGAGATGCCCCCAGAGCATGCAACTCTTGATCTTAGGGTTGTGAATTCAACCCCATGTTGGGCATAAAGATTACTTAAAGCAAACAAACAAATAAATAAAACCTAAAACATCCTATTAAAAAAAAACAACTAAAAGTAGAAGTAGCATACAATCCAGTAATTCCACTTGTGGGTATTTACCTAAAGAAACAAAAACATTAATTTGAAGAAATACATGCACCCCTATGTTTACTGCAGCACTATTTGCGGCAGCCAAAAATGAAAGCAGCCTAAGTGTCCACTGACAGATGAACAAATAAAGAAGAGGTGGCATATATGTACAGTTGAATATTATTCAGCCATAAGAATGGGATCGTGCCATTTGTGACAACATGGATGGACCTAGAGGGCAATACAAAAGTCAGACAGAGAAAGACAAATACCATATGACTTCACTTATGTGTGGAGTCTAAAAAACAAAACAAACAAACAACAATAACAACAACGAAGAAAAACAGACTCATAAATACAGAGAACAAACTGGAGGTTGCCAGAGGGGAGAGGGGTGGGGGGATGGCAAAATAGAATACATAAATATAGAATACATAAATACAAATACAAATACAAAATAGAATACATAAAATACAATGTATATAACAACAACAACACTAGGTTGTACACCTAAAACGAACATAGTATGTCAACTATACTTCAATTAAAATTTTTTAATTTAGGGGCACCTGGCTGGCTTCGTGGGAAGAGCGTGCGACTCTTGATCTTGGGGTCATGAGTTCAAGCCCCACGTGGGGTATAAAGATTACTTAAATCAACTTTAGAAAACTAAAAAAAATTAAAAAGTCACACATAAGAAATGGTTTGGGGAAAAGCAAACGGAATATAGAACCTGTTAAAAAGTTAAATAAAACTATACTTCGTTAACATCAGGAAAAAACACAATGAAAAAACGGTTTAAACCTGTGCTGTCCCAAACAGTAGCCCCTAGTCCTGTACGATTATGTAAATTAGTTAAAACCTAACAAAATTAAAAATTCAGTTCCTCAGTAGCTCTCGCCACATTACAAATGCTCAGTGGCCACGTGAGGTTAGTGACTACCACGCCGGACGGCACTAGACAGAAAATATTTCCATCACTGCAGGAAGTTTGGTAGACAGCACTGATTCAAATCACCACCAGACTGGACTGATCTATATATCCAATATATTGGCTGATATTGCATATGCAGAGGTGCTGAATCAGGGATACCATCAAGAGTTGGGAAAAATCTCAGGGTACCTGGGTGGCTCAATCAGTTAAGCATCTGACTTCGGCTCAAGTCATGATCACGCGTTTCATGAGTTCGAGCCTCGTGTCGGGCTCTATGCTGACAGCTCAGAGCCTGGAGCCTGCTTCAGATTCTGTCTGTGTGTGTCTCTCTCTGCCTCTCTGTCTGTCTGTCTCTCTCTCTCCCCCCACCTCCCCTGCTCGTGTTCCCTCTCTCTCAAAAATAAACACTAAAAAAAATAAAAATTAAAAAAAAAAGAGTTGGGAAAAATCTCATCTTTTTGGTGTATTTCCCTTAACAAAATAAAGACACAAAATCTCCAGATAGCGTCAACCAAACATGTATAACCAGTGAGGAGAGTTGAAGAAGTCATGTGAACAGGTCCCCAGGATGATGGAGTTCCACCTGGGTGCACAGCCCCCCTGTGTCTTCAAGGAAAAGTAGAGGCCACCACATACTCCCAAAGTTGCCCCCAGACTGCCATCCTCAGAATGCCTCAAGTGCCACTGGTGGTAAAAGGGCGAGATGACAACTGAAGTGGCCGTGTCATTAACAACCAGACTCTATCTCAGGCTTCAAAACTGCAGGGCATTGTCCAGCCTTGCCAGGTTATCTGTAAGGGACAAAGGCTTTTGTTTTTACTTTCTTACTTACTTAGAGAGAGAGCAAGCACAGTGGGGGAGGGGCAGAGAGAGGGAGAGAGAATCCCAAGCAGGCTTCGCACTGTCAGTGCAGAACTGTGAGCTCAAAGAGGCACCTGGGTGGCTCAGTCGGTTGAACGTCCGACTTTGGCTCAGGTCATGATCTCACAGTTCGTGGGTTCGAGCCCTGTGTCAGGTTCTGTGCTGAGAGTCAGCTTGGAGCCTGGAGTCTGCTTCAGATTCTGTGTCTCCCTCTCTCTCTGCCCCTCCCTGACTTGCACTGTCTCTCTCTCTCTCTCTCAAAAATAAATAAACATTAAAAAAAATAAATTAAAAAAAGAACTGTGAGATCATGACCTGAGCCGAAGTCAGACACTTAACTGACTGAGCCACCCAGGCGCCCAGGGACAAAGCCTTCTGTAATGTGACTTCATCAGACTAAGCATTCCCCCCAGCCTGCTCTCTCTGATCTGGCTCAATAGCTAAACAATCTGCTACTAGTCAAGGGAAACACAAGACAGTGGACTTGGCATGGTGACTAACTTGCTATCTTTCCAGAGCGGCAGTGCTTCTGGAAATGCTGGCTAAGTGAGGACAGTAAAAGGGAATTCTGCTAGGCCCAAGCCAATTAAGTGTTTCCTTACTGCTGGGCAAGATGTCATCAGATGGCCACAGGATTGATTTCCAAATACTGTTATAAAGGCCTGCTCTTTGGTAAAGACCAGACCCACTGCTTCCTTTCCAACATGACAGTCTCAGGGCTTGCTCAGGTCCTGGCTAACCCTTCACGACAGCATTGTGCCATTCTCATGCGACAGCATCTGATTGCCTATACTGTTGTCCTCGAGGTGTGCTAAGCCGACCCTGTTCCTCATTCTGTCACTAGCCTGCAGGGACCCAAAGAGAAGTCACAGGTTACAGTTCCCTGACTTCAAAATCTCCATCATCTCATCAGCTACTCGAACAAGCATTACCTATAATTATGCCAACACCCAGGGCCCGTGTCTGATTTCTGTCAATGCTTCACTGATATCCTGAAATTCTCCTGGGGTTCTCCCCAGCCCCTCACACCAACTAGACACTCCCGTTCCAATTCTACCTGGCCGTGGGAGCACCCTGCCTACCATTCTGCCTCTCTTTAAAAACTTAACTCTTCCTCCTTCCATTCCCCTAGAACCCTAGGAATATAAAGTGATGCAGCGGTTCAATAGATTATTATTAGCACAAGAAAGTGTCTACAACTTTTAGTATACCTTTCCTAAGAATTTTCATTTTCCTGGAATCCCCAAAAAGCAGTATTTTTCAAACTACTGATCAAGCCCCACATGGGTCTCAAAATCAATTTAGTGGGTTAAAAAAAAATAGAATAGAAAATATCAAGTGCATCAAATACAATGTTTGGAAAGTTTAACTTGAGTTGTGTGTGTGTGTTCTTTTTAAAAAAATTTTATCTATTTTGAGGTGGGGAAAGGGAGATGGGCAAAGAGAGAGAGAATCCCAAGCAGGCTCCATACCAGCTGCCAGTGCAGAGCCCGATGCAGGGCTCGAACCCATGAACCATGAGATCATGATCTGAGTTGAAACCAAGAGTCAGACACTTAACCAGCTGAGCCACCCAGGCGCCCCTATGTGTGTGCATGCTATTTGGGGCATGATGTAAAATGCATTTCTTTCTTTTGAGAGAAAGAGAGAGAGCTAGAGAGCGAGCACGTGCACGTGTGCACGAGCAGGAGAGAGGGAAGAGGGAGAGAATCTTAAGCAGGTTCCACACTCAGCACGGAGCCCAGTGCCCAACCCAGGGCTCAATTCCATGACCCTGGGATCATGACCTGAGCCACAATCAAGAGTCGGAGGCACAACGGACTGAACCGCCCAGGCGCCCCTAAAATGCATTTCTTATAGGGAATCCTGACAAACATTTCAAAGCCAGTATCCTATACACCAGGACTCCTTGAACTTTAATGAGCTTAAGAATTTGCTGGAGAGCCTGTTTGAAAAACGCAGGTCCTCAGACCCCATCCTCAGATACTCCTATTCTCTCGGTCTGAGGTATGGTCAAGAAACCTACAATTTTTATTTTACGCAAAACCCATCTCCCATACGATGCAGAATATTGTCCTTGAAGAATGTGGAACCCAACTTATTAAAGCTCTCCATCACATTTAAGATGCTAGGGAGGAAAAGTGGGGGACAGATCTTTAGCACAGGCTGTGAGGACTTTCAACCAAAGAGAGTCCCTCAGGTCATGTGACAGAGGTAATTGACTTCCTGTCCGCTTGCCTACATCCCTATCCCAAACAAACCTACCTGACTCCCCTCTTTCCTGAAGCCATTCCCTTCCTGCCATTCAACTACTTCCTCTCCTTGAGAACTGAACTCAAATTACTTTTCTACCAGGAAACCTTCTTTGTTAACCACACCGTCTGTCCACCTAAAGGATGCATGTCTTCGACGTCTCTTAATTTATGTCTGTCATTCACTTCCCGTGTAATACCTGAAGTCTATAAGGCACATGCCATATTCATTTTCCCAAGCTCCCTTACTAGATCCTAAATGCCGCAAGGACGCCTGGCAGTTTCAATTTTGCAGCCCCAAGGGCCCTTAGGGCCACGACTGGCTCAGTAAAGACTCATTGGCTCCTTGCATGTCCTGATTTGTGAACTCTGGGGCCCTGACATCCTACTTAGGCTGAATAGCACATCCTGTCCTGTGGCTTTCCATCTACAGCCACTGCAGACAGTTCCTGCAGCTTGAGAGGTGGAGACAGGGGCCTGGTATCAGGAGGTCAGCTCTGGGTGACCTGGGGCCAGGTCACTTGTCCTATGTGGGCTTCGGTAAATTATGAGGAAGCCAGCCTGAAGGGTGCAGAGCCATTTCCCCAGGGGTGGCCAGGGTCCCATCCCCCTTACAGATCAACCAGCTGTACCTTTCTTTCCTGCCCCTGAATCTGTGACCTGGGTCAACCTACAAGGCAAGGAATGGTCACCTGGGAGGGAGGGCCCTAGCAGTCACTGCCTACCTGCCCTGCACTGTGACTGGTTTATGAGGTGACTTTGCCATCAGCTTAGTAGCAGAATGCCCAGTCCCAGGGAAAGAGGAGGATCCATTTCAGAGGGGAAGGAAGGAGGCTGTGGGCAGGAAGAGCTGGGCCACAGAAGGTATCAAGGTATCGTCTGAGGAGGGCAGGGGGCAGTAGGCAAGCTTTCCCTGCTTCACTGTTTCAAGCCAGGTCTGCTCCACCATGGGGCCCCAGCCAGGGATCTGTGCCTGGAAGGCAGGAAGAGAACCGGAAGGAAAGGCTGGGAGCCCACAACCCAAGTGAGAGCGAGAGTGTGAAACCACAGGGAGTGAAACACGGGCAGCCCTTTCACAGAAGAGACTTCCACACTCAGAGGCTGATGAAACACTCTCGGGGCCACACCCTGCCCTGCCTGTCCCCTTTGCGGCTCCTCCAGCTCAGTGTTCACTGCAGGGGGCAGACATACTGCTCTAGCAGCAAGGGCCAAGAGCAGCCCTTCGAGATGAAGGCACCACAGCAACACACAGGCATTTGGTGGCCATGTGATCTGGGACAAGCCACTTAACCTCTCCCAAGCCCCAGGTTCTTTATCTACAAAATGACATCTGTTTCAGAGGACACTTGTGATCACAGAGATAACACATGTAAAGTCCCGCCTGGTCCACAGGGAGCATTCTGTCAGTGGCACCTCTGTTATGATGACTGCCCATGATGCTGGCCCACCCTTGGGGACCTCTCCCGCCCTGTCCTCACCTTCTGCTTAGTGCTGAGGGGCTGTGACTTCAGTTTTTCATCCTTGCTCTGGGAAATCCTCAGGAATTGTTTGAGGTCTCCCTGAGGGAAAAGCCAAGCATCGCTGTCAGGTCAGAGGCCAACTATTATCTCCAAAGCATCAAACCAAGCAGGTGCTCACAGAGTGCCTACCTGTGCAGGTGAGAAGCCCTGACCTGAACCTCCACCCCCACTCCCTTGCAGGAAGTCCAGTGGGAATTTAAAAATATATAGAAAATGGCTCTCAGAAGCTCTCTCAGTAAGAAAGACTGGGGGACTGCCATTCCTACCCTCAGGGGAGCTGCAAACAGGTGGGTGACAAAGCCCCTGCCCTCAGGGAGCCTCACAGACCTGAGAGGGAACCCCTGTCCCCCAGGGGGTTATTATCTGATAAACATAGGGAGGAGGGAAGGAACAGCAGCAGCAGAAACATCCATAAAGTACTCATAAGCAGCTGCCAATGGAAAGAGAATTGCTCCTCCCCTTCCTGTGAGCTGGGCGAGGGTGTGACAAGCAGCAGCTTGAGGACCAAGGGAATAAGGCTTAGATCGGTTGGGGGGGAGGGATGCACAGTAAGAGGCATAATGGGACACGGCAACTAAGGTGGGAAGAGAAGGCTGGCAACTGGGCTCACACCGGTGCCTGAGATGGTACGGGATGCCAGGAAGGAAAACCAGTCCTGCTAAGTTTATTGCTAAAGGCTCATGAGCCCTGGAGAGAAGGAAAAAAGACAAACCAAAGAAAACCCGAGTCAAGGAAGAAGGCCTGAAATGCATCCATGTGGTGCACAGAGGGAGAAGCTGGGAAGAACCGGGGACCAGACCCCCAGGCATGGGGCTGGAGGACAGGAAAGATGGACAGGCAGGTGTCAGAGAGCTGGCAGGGACCGGAGGCTGAGTGTCTCAAGGAGGCAAGGGCAGGCAGACGGAGACCATGTGAGAGGAGGCTCCCGTGGTGCCCCACCCCCAGCCAGAGCCTTAGACTCCCAGGTCCCCTCCCCCCGCAGCCCAGCGTACCAGGTCCACGTACTCCAGCACCATGTAGTGGGGTTCGGCCTCCCGGCACAGCCCCAGGAGCCGCACCACGTTGGCATGGTTCAGCTTCCCAAACATCTCGAACTCCCTCCGGAAGTCCAGCTGCTGCTGCTCGTCCCGGCTCTGCAGGCTCTTCACAAGCACCAGGGTCTCCGCCACCCCCTCCTCCAAGCCCTGGGCCTTGGCCAGGAACACCTCTCCAAACTCACTTTTCCCTGCGGGTGCAGGTCCGAATCCATCAGCTGCTTTCGCCCAAGCAGAGGAGCCTCTGACTTGGGGAGGTGCCTTGCCTCTCACAGAGGGAAGCCTTTGCTGTGCCCCACCCGGCTGGATGGGGCGCTGCCCCTACTTGTGCCGTGTGACCCTGAGCAAACCCCTCCCTACCTCACGCTGGGCTTCACAGTCTCCAATGAAACTGTGTACAACGTGTAAAACGAAGGGTGGAATTCATAACGAGCATTTTCCAAAGGAAGGCTCGTCTGAGAATTTTAGGTGGCTCTTGATAAATAGGTCAACAGGTACATGTTCTAATGTACACTCAGAAAAAATTTAACTCCCACAGATCTGTAATTTCTCACATTTTCTCCTAGAACAAAACTAACTCCTGTTAAGTTTTGTTTTGTTTTAAATCAGTTAATCTAAAGGAAACGTCAAGTAATTAATGTACAGGAATGACCACAACTGTGGAGGTGAGGCACGTACAGGCACTGGGGACACACTGCACTTATCTCCCCTGTGCCTCTCGCCCCCTGCTCCAATGTCCTAAGTTTTAGGGACTGCAGAGCCACCAGCCCTAACCTAACCTCAAGACAGAAGCAGGGATAGTTGTGA
Source organism: Panthera tigris (assembly GCF_018350195.1). NCBI lineage: Eukaryota > Metazoa > Chordata > Mammalia > Carnivora > Felidae > Panthera > Panthera tigris. The sequence continues at coordinate 41,010,470 of NC_056664.1, read as the reverse complement.
CCAAGGCAACGCACCCAGTGTGGTGATGGGCTGTAGGCTCGTCCTCGGGAAGTGCATCTTATCACTGGTGCTATGGCGTTTGTTGGTGGCCGCAGGGCCAGAGCCCAAGCTAGTCAAGGCCACTTCCTCTTGGATCTCCGCTGAGGGCTGCCCATTCTGCAAAGGCCCACCTGAGGAGAAGGAGCATGGTGGGGCGGGGTGGGGGGGGGGGGCAGGGGGAGGGGGTATCAGGATGAGACCACTCTGGCCACCATGGGGACCTCACTCCTCTCCCCCAAACCTCCACTTCTGTCAAAGTGGGTCCAATCATGGTGTCCCACACAAAAAGGCCAGTCCAACTGATGAACTGATGGGGAAGGGGCGAACAGGCATCCCTTAAATCATAACCACGTGTTGAGGCAGCTGATCACAACCTCGGAAACAGAACAAAGGGTACAAGTCTCATCTGAACCACTGGTCCCTGGACACTATGTTGACAGAAGCGTTTTTGCTTTTGTAGGGCCTCCTCTGTGCAAAGCCCTAAACAGGCACAAAGGGGAAATCAGAGTGAGGGAGCCCCAGGCCTTGCTCCTGAACACCTAAACTGATGGGGGAAACCCAGGAGAAGGGAAACAGACAGACTGGGAGACAGGATGTGCAACAGAAACATGAATGTGTATACTAATTGCATCTGCGGTTTAGTAGTGCACGGAGAAGGCAGGGAAACACAGAAGCTGGCCCGGAAGCTCCAGTGAGGAAGTCTTGAGCCAGGTTGCTCAGACACCGCGGCCCTGGGAATGGGCCAACTCCAGGCTTCCAGCTAGGGGGTGGGGCAGCTTGGCCAGGACCCAGGCTGCCCAGCGCTGCAGCTCTCTCTGTGGCCGCAGGAGGGCGCTCAGCACCTGCACACAGGCACCACCTCCACACCACCGCCCCTCACCATTGAGGCACTCCATCTCGGGCTCCTCGCCCTCGGGCTGCTTCTGAAGGCGCTTGGCCTTGCAACGCTTCTTGCAGTAGAACATGAGACCCAGCACGGCAATGATGTAGGCCACAGCAGCGCCCACGGACAGCCCGATGGTCTGGATCATCTTGTATGGGGGAGGGCTGCCCAGGCCCTCTGACTCCTCCAGCACCGGCTTGTCTGAGAGACACAAAGAAGGGTCTGGGCAGGGGCCTGTGAAGCAAACCCGGCCCTACTTCTCGACTAGCCCTTCCCCACCCTACACAGAGACAACCTGACGACCTCGATGGTCTGGCCAAACCAGAAAACCAGGAGGGGTCACCACTGTCATTGGCTTTAACCAGGGCTGGGTCCTTGGGCCCTACCAAGGTCATAAAGAGTTCTGAAGGACATGAGGCCAGTGATTCCCAAGCTGGTGTGCATCTGAACATGAAGCTAGGAACACACATTTAAAAAAAACACATCTGTCAAGATGTCAACACAAACCTGCACTATCGCTAATAAGCTTCCTACGTGACTTGACATCTTGAGCCAGGCCCTGAAGAGCAGCATTTGGGAATTTCTAGTTTGAGACACTGCCTGACACAGAGCAAGTTCTTAAAGAAATGTGTTTGTGGAAAGGATCTTCTATTCCAGTGAAAGAGAAGCCAGGAATCGTTAGGGAAACTGAGGGAGAGAGGGCTGTGGGGGAGACGATGCAAGATCCCCTGACTCCTGCCTCACACCTAATGTTTCTACAAACGGGCCTTATCACTTCACTATTTCCCATGTAAGTTCCACAGAATATTTTGTCTAGAAAAACAGTTCTGCTGCTAAACCACAAAAGTTTAAGAACTTCTTGTTGAAACCACTCTCATCTTACAGATACAGAAACAAGCCCCTAGAGAGGAAGTAACACCTCCAAGGGCACAGAGCTGGTTAGCAGGAGAGGCCAGATCTGAACCCCGAGAGTTCCTGACTCTAGGCAGAACCTTTTACCTGACACATCATCCTCTCTGGGCCTCCAGAGCAAAGGAACCCTTTCCTGCTGTCCCCTGGCCTGTTCCCCTCCCTGCCCACCCAGATATATGTGTGGCTGCTGCAGGAGACCTGGGAAGAAGCATTTTAGGACAAGAGTACTACCCCCATGCCTCTCCCCAAGTTGCGTGCGTGTGCACACACACACACACATACACAAACACGCAAACACCAGCTGCGGCATGTGAAATCAACAACGGCCCAGCTCTAAGCAAGGAAGCTGACACTATGCCATGGCATGGTGGAGGGGACACCACTGAATCCCAGCCCCCAACACAAAAATGGTTTAAGTGTCTTCCATATACAGGGGATGACAATGAAAATAAAGAGAAAGAAGTCTGGCCCCACAACTTCCTGTGCAGGACATCCCTCCCCAGCACATACCCACAACATAGAGGGGAGCCTCCGTGTGTTTGATGTTGCAGCTGTTGCCTGCGATGCAGGTGTAGCGGCCTGAGTCCTCAGGGGCCACGTCATGGATCACCAGGGAGCCATTCTGGAAGATGTGCATTCTGCCAGGAGAGAAGCCACGGCACTGCACACCTTGCCAGCTCCTGGGCAGACCGGCCGCAAGAGAGGTGCAGTAGGTAGGGAAGGGAGACGGCCCTACCTAGGTCCCAGCTTGGTGGGATCCAGGATGCGGTCTTTGCCCTTCCACTGGATGAGTGGCTTGGGGTCTCCTTGGGCCTCACACCGTAGCAGGGCTGTGTGGCCCTGGTACACAGTCGTGCGCTCTGGTTCCACCTTGAAGGTGATGAAAACTAGATGGGAAGAGCCCAAAAAGGTGTAGGGAGCAGTGAGCAATGGGGCTGGTGGGGTGCGGGCTGCCCCATGGGCCCTGCCAGTCCCAGCCCCAGGGCCCTGCCACGGTCGCACCTGCCACAGTAAGCTGGACATGGGCACGGATCTGGCCCTGCAGCCCATTGGAGGCGATGCAAGTGTAGTTGCCGGCGTCATCACGGGTCACCCTGGAGAAGTGCAAGGTGCCTGCATTGTCTGTCACCCACTCCGGGAGGCTGCTTCCATCTGCAACAAAGGGAAAATCACAGGCTTGGCCAGAGTCACGTGGGTGACTGGCAATGCGCTCTGTCACTCACCTCTATTCAAAATCATGCCATTGCTCCTGACTACCCACAAAGTCCAAACTCCTGAACCAGGCATTGGGAAGCCCCCGTTACTTACTCCTTCCCCAATTTTTCAGTCCTACCTCCTTCCACTGCCCTATACAACATTTCACTTTTGCAAAATTGGACTTCTGATTGGGCCCCAACTCTGCCCTGTTCTCATCCTCACTGCCTGCCACTTCTCACTCCTAGAACCCTTTCCTGCTCTTTGCCACCATCCAGGCTTCAGATCCACTTAGAGCCCCGCTTCCCACAGAAAGCTTCCACCAGACCACCTGAGCAGGGAGAGCCCACTTCTTCCTCGAAAGCTACAGTCTTACCCTCTCATTCACACTACTCATGGAGATGTAAAAGCTGGTCCAGCCCTTTGACAGTTTAGCAATCCATGGTAAGGGCTGCAAAAATGTGCACACCCTTTTATACGTAATTATTCCATTTCTGGGAATCTCTCCCAAAGGAAATAAACCCAAATCCAGAAAAAACTTTGGCTTAAAGATGTTTATTGCAGCAATAAAAAGAGAGAGAGAGCGAAAGCAGACAGAGAAGGAGACAGGGGAAGAGGGAGGATGGTTAACAACCCAAATCTCCAATGTTTAGGGAATATTTAAGTAAATTACAGTGATTCCAATCATCAGAATATTATTACAATCATCAAAACCAATGTTTATGTATATAAGTATGTGGAAATGCTTGATAACATTAAGTAAAAAAGGGTATAAAATTACATAATTAAGTGGGTCTTCTTTTTCTATAGTGAGCAGAACTTACTCATGTAAGTTTAATAAGTGAAAATTATATGTTTAATAAAATTGCTATGTACAAACAGAAAGATACACATAGAAAAAGAAAGGGGAACACACCCAAAGATTATGGATGATGGGATCCTGCATTTTTCCTCCCAAATTTTTTCTTTTCTTTTTTTTGTTTTTTAGAGAGAATGCATGTGGGGGAGGGGCAGAAGGAGAGGAAGAGAGAGAATCTTAAGTGGGCTCCCAGTTAGGCACAGAGCCCAACATGGGGCTTGATCCTACAACTTTGAGATCATGACCTGAGCTAAAATCAAGAGTCAGATGCTTAAATGACTGAACCACCCAGGCACCCCCCACCCCAAAATTTTCTAAAGGAACCCTTGTCTTGTTACTTTTATGTCCCAAAGGATGACTATTTTGAAAGTGAGAAGGAGGACTTTACAGCGCTGTCTGGACCAAGTCTATCCCTTGCTGCCTCGTGTTGTCTAAGGCCATAACCCGACCTCGGGTGTGTCTGGCTCCTTTCTTCCTAACTGGCCTAAAATTGGTCCCACTTTTCCGGTTTTTCCCACAATGCCTGGCACAGTGCTGGATTCTCGGCTGGTCCTCAGACATGCACACATCTGACAGTAGGCTGTCCTACCTGCCCCCACCCCATGCCCACCTGGTACCCACCTGCCCGTATCCATTTAATAGTGGGCTTTTCTCGGCCTGTGGCTGAGCAGGGCACCGTGGCCTCCTTGTCAAACTCCATGCACTGCTGCGGCCGGGGTGGCGGTGTGAACTTGAGTTTTTCTGTGTCAGTAGAGGGAGGGTGGGTGAGTGGAAAGAGTTGGAACTGAGGCAGCTGGAGAGGCCAGGGCAGGCCTGAAGATCCACGCCCCTGCTGCTCCTTCCCCTTTGCTCTCCTGCCCACTGGGCCGGGAGCTCTCTTCACTCACGTACACTCACCCAGCACTTGCACACGGGCTTGGGCCTCGACGCTGCCGGCTGGGGTGCTGCTCACACAGCGGTACCACGTTCCATCGTACACCTCCACGCTGTTGATACGCAGGGTCCCGTTCTTGGAGACTTCGAACCGTGAGTCCTGCGGCACGCATTACGTGACTATGAGAGGACTCTGCCCGCGGCCCCATAAGCGTCTCCCCGAGGGCAGTTTCAGGGGAAGGAGTGCTAGCCAGGTGACCACAGTGCCCTCTCCCACCAGCAGCGAACCGCGTTCTCACCTCTGAGATGAGCATCTGGTTTCTATACCAGACGACTGTGGGTTTTGGTGTGGCCTGGGTCAGGCAATGCAAATACCCTGGCTTGCCCTCCTCCAGCTGGCTGTCCTGGGGCTTCTTCAGCCATGTGGGCACAGCTAGAGGTACAAGGAAAAAACAGAAGACCAGTTAACATGTTCGCACAACCAAAGGATCCGATCCTTGAAAACTCTAATAGCACACTCAACCCTGAGCTCAGAAGCCCACCTGCTCTGGTGAAAACTGCGGCAACTACTCCTTAGGGAAGGTCTATGGGCAGCACCTTTTGAACATCGTCTTACTTAACAGTCACAATAAACCCCCTCAGTATGTATTCCTATACCCATTTTACAGCTGAAAAGACAGAGGTTTAAAGAAGTAACAGTGATGTGCTAATACCTGATAGAGATAGGATTCAAATCCCTGGTCTACAGGACTCCAACACCCTTGCTCTTTTTATTACACTGGAACACTCCAAGGCCTGGTCCTCAGATCCCTGGTGTGTTCTAAATTTTTTTTTAATGTTTATTTATTTTTTCAGAGAGAGACAGAGACAGAGAGCAAGCAGGGGAGGGGAAGAGAGAGAGGGAGACACAGAATCCGAAGCAGGCTCCAGGCTCTGAGCTGTCAGCACAGAGCCGGATGCGGGGCTTGAACCCACAAACCGCAAGATCATGACCTGAGCCAAAGTGGGACGCTTAACTCTCTGAACTACCCAGGTGCCCCCCTGGTCTGTTTTAGCCATACTTGTCCCCTGAGTGATCTCAGCCAATCTGTGGCCTTCAATGCCATATGAGCAGATGATTCCCAAACCTATACCTTGACTCCTGACCTCCCCCCATACAAGCTTCAGACTTGCAAATCCAACTGCCTACTGCCATCTCTGACTGGATATCCAACAAGCCTCTTGGGTTTTCTATGTACAAAAGTGAACAAATCATTTCCCCCAGAACCTGCTCATCCCAGTTTTCCCTGTCTTGGTCAACATTGCCACTATGCAGCCAACAGTAGAAGCCAAAACCTAGCCTTGACTTCCCTCTCCACAGCCCTATCGACTTTGGCTCCAGAAACTCCTGAATTTGACCATCTCTCTCACCTCCACTGCTACCACTTCTGTTCCAGGCCCTTCAACACTGCCCCTGGATGATTACACTCATCCACTAACTGGGCTCCCTGTTTTGACTCCTGCCCCTAACATTCTGGTATTCTCAGAACGGCTAGAGTGATTTTTTGAGAATGTCACGCTCCGACTCAAAACCCTGTAAGGACTTCCTGTCTGACTTGTGGCAGACTGTTTGCAAAGAGGACTGTAAACAGTTCTTCCATCCTTTGCTTCTTTGTAATGTGTTGCTGCCACTTTCCCCACCAAGAGCCAGTCTAGGGGCGCCTGGGTAGCTCAGCTGGTTGAGCGTCCAACTTTTTATTTCAGCTCAGGTCATGATCTCACGGTTTTGTGGGTTCAAGCCCCGCGTGGGCTCTGCACTGACAGAGCAGAGCCTGCCTGGGATTCTCTCTCTCTCTCTCTCTCTCTCTCTCTCTCTCTCTCTCTGCCCCCCTTGATTGCACTGTCTCTCTCAAAACAAATAAGTAAACTTAAAAAAAGAGAGAGAGACAGTCTATTTCTCTACTGCCTAGAGTCTATGTGGCCGGTGACTTGCCTGGCCCAAAACAGAACACGGTGGAAGAAACACTGAGCAACTGCTAAGCTGATGTCTTGAGAAGTCTTCCAGGTTCCACTACTGGCCTCTCGAACCCCAGCCACCATGTGAAGAGGCTGGAGCTGGCCTGCTGGAGCCGCCACGGGGGAGACAACCAAGGCACTCTGGTAGATATATCCTCCGTCAACTTCGAAACATGCAAATGAAGCCACCGGGGACCAGCTAGCCACCAGCCAACCTATCAGCTGACTGCAAGTACATCTGATCTTTCTAACCACCTTGTAGGGTAAGTAGTGGGTTATCAATCCCATTTTATGGATGAGGAGCCTGAGCCCTGGCAAAGCAGGTGGCTTGCTACCCATCGCTGCTCTGTGCACCAGGGAAAGAGTGGGACCTGGGTCTCTAGACTCCCAATCCTTTGCTCCTCCTTTCCAGCCCAAGGGTTGTTTTTTTGTGTGGGCTGTCACCCCGACTTCTGTGCCTGGCTCTCCACTGTCACCTCCCAGCAGCCAATGGAATCCCAAGCAAGCAAGGTCCAGAGTTGAGAGGGCCGCAGGTGAGCACCAGGGAAGCCTCTGTACATCGCACCCAGAGAGCAAGGCCTCAGGGGACCTGGGCTCCCCTCCACCTCGCCTCACCCCTCAGGGCAAAATGCTCACTGGCCACAGTGATGTTGACATCCTGTCGCCGCTGCCCGGCCAGGTTGGCTGCGTGGCAGGTGTAGACACCAGCATCACTCTCCGTGGTACTGGCAAACACCAGCTCATGGCCCTCCTGGAAGACCCTGCCACGGGTGGGTAGCCGGACTCCTGCATGCTCCCACCACACACTGGGCTCTGGCAGACCCTGGGGGGGCAAGCAGGCCACACGCTCCTCGCTGCCAGCTGTGAACACCCGTGGCTCAAATGGTGGCATGTCTTCAATCTCTGCAGGGATGGGAGCAGGAGGCAAACAACCCGATTACTGTGGGTCTCAGGGTACCTCATGTGGTCCCAGGGCAAGCTTTTGGCCCTTTCCAGCTCCAACCCTCCCTTAAAACACTGCATCTCCTCTTCCTGCCCCCAGCATCCTCTTTCTCTCTCTGCACTCTGGGTGGAATCAGGAGCCTAAATCTCTACGTGCCAACGAGGTTGAAGGCGGCCCCCACCTCAGCACCCTAGACCCAGGGACCTACCTGCCAGGTGAAGCGTGGCCTCAAGGACGACAGGAGGGCCCCTCTGCCCCTGGCCAATGCAGCGGTAGACCCCTGCGTTGCGGGGCCGGACCTGGGTCAGCAGCAGGGACCCGTTGGCAAACACCGTGGCTCTGCGGAGGTGTGGGGGACTACAAAGAGGAGAGAATGCTATTTGGAAGAAGTGGCCCCACGGGCATCCTTCTGGAAGGGAATGAGATGGAACCCCATGCTGCAATGGTCAGAGATGTAGGAAGGAATCAGCCAGGAAGAGGACAGGGATAAGGAAGCCAACATGTCACACCGCTCTGCGTGTGTGTGTGTGTGTGTGTGTGTGTGTGTGTGTACGTGTGTGTACACGTGCATGCGTGCACTCACTCACGTGTGTGTGTGGGTGTGCTCCACCTACAGGAGACTCAGCTCCCCGGGTGGCAAGGTGAGCAACAGTGTCAGTGAGAGATAGTGAGTCATCAACAGCATGCACCTGGAGAGACAGAGGCCCACCTCCCCGCAGGGTTAAGACAGGCCTGCCACTAGGGCACCCACCCCAGTAGTCAGAAGCCCCTGGGCCACACCAGATCAAAACTGCTGATGATTTCCTCAGGGCTGAAGCTAGGTGGGATCCAAGCCCCTCACCTAGGACCACAGCCACACTCGGCACTGCAAAGGTGCTCTCTGCTCTCATAGTGCCTGGGTAAGGACAAAAGTCCACATAAAGGAGCTGGACCTTCCAGCATATTCTGGAAGTGACTGCTTCCTCCAAAAAGCGCGTGTGTGTGTGGGGGGGGGCGGGGGTAAGATATCCTTACCATTCAGGACCTTCCCATCCAGACTATGGTTACCTAGGTCCCCTGTGTCCCTCCAACCCTGGGTCTCTACTCCCCATCCCAGAAGACCCATATAGGCAGGAGGGGAGAGAAGAGAACGGAGCCACCACTAGCTCATACAGTGCCGTGGTGCAAACGGGAAGATGCCCTTTCCGGAGACTCTTCCCTTTGTTGGACTCATTTTGTAATAGCAAAACATTCTACTGCCATCTGCTGGAAATTCGAAGTAACACACATATAGATCTAGGATGTCTGCAATACTAATGACTTTCTTTTAGAGAATGCACTGGGACAGTACACAACCTGTAACACCTTACCTGAAGGCCCCTTCCCAATTGCCTTACCGACTGCGGTTAGTGATAGGAGTCTCATCTTCAAAGACCCACTGCAGGCTAGGGGGTGGCTGGGCTGAGAACTGACAGTGGAACATGGCCTCTTCATTCCTCGCCACTACCATGTCCCGAGGAGCCAGCACTACCCTGGCAAAGCTCTCGTCTGGGGTGGGAGAAGCACAGGTGCATGAGCAGACAGAGTGGGGAGGCCCCTCGCATCCCTGCCGTGCCCTCTCCATCCCCACCCCAGGCTCACCAGCAATGCTCAAGGTGAAGTTCTGGCTGCTGCAGGTCTGGCCAAAGGCATTTTGGGCACAGCAGGAGTAGATGCCACTATGCTCAGGGCTGGCCGGCCGGAGGGTCAGGTTTCGCTCCTTGCTGCTGACCGTGTGATTGCTCTGACCATCAGAGAGGGGGCTCCCATCTCGGAACCACTGGTAGGTAGGCCTGCAGGCCAAGGGGATCAGCAGCAGGGAGGCAGAGGGTACTCAGGTGACCAGTGGACAACATACAGGACTAGAGGCTAGACCCCTCAGTTTGCAAGTGGGGAAACTGAGGCCTGGGAGGAGAAGTGACTTGCACAAGGGCACACAACAATTCAGGGGCATAATCAGGTTGAGATTCTACAGCTCTCAGCTCCCAGAATCCAGGATCATTCCGCAGGACAATGCCACCTCTCCTCAGGTCACTAGGGGCTTGTGTGGGGAGGCATATGGGCAGGGGTGGCTATAGAATGAATAGAGTCCAGGATTTGGGAAGATATCCCTACTTGTCTAGAATAACCCTCTCCATCCCCACTCTCAAAGTCATCTCCTTACCGAGGATGCCCATCAATGTGACAACGCAGTGTGACCTGGGTCTGTGGCTGGATCTCAGCTTCTGAGGCTGGATGTTTCAGGACCACGGGACCAGTCTCAATCCCTGTAGCAGAGGCCACGGTTGCAGAGTGAGGGGCAGAGCAGAGCAAGTGTGGGAAGGCAGAGGGGAAGGAAGACAAGCAGAAAAGGACACAACCTGCAGGCTCTGGAGATCAGAGACAGTGCAGGGAAGCCCTGCAAAGACGAGGCTGCGGCTACAGACGGGGTGGGGTGAGGGGCCAGAAACAGAGGGCCCATCCAGTCTGTGGCAGACAACTCTGATGCCTGGCCACACTGGCCCTCACTGCCCTTGCCATTTGCAAAAGCATCCAACACATAAAGGGTTCTAGACTTGAAGGAAAAAAAATCTTCTGGAAAAAATAAAACTTTTCTTATCCACTCAAAGAACTGACCACAACTGCTCTCTGCCTGCCCCCATTCAACTGGAAACGGGAGAAGCTGAGGGAAAGGAGGGGTCCTGCAGGGCTCAGTAGTTGAAGGTCTATAGGGAGTAAGCACAGCGCCCTGGCTCTCACATTTGATGTTGAAGGAGGCGTTGGCACTGCGGGCCTCCTCTCCAGTGGCATTATCCCGAGCCACACACTGGAAGGCTCCAGAGTCCTGCAGCCGGTCCACAGCTGCAAAGCTCAAGCTGCTGCCTTGGGCAAAACGCCTCTCAGTGTCTTGGACAGGGGCCCCATCCAGCAGCCAGTACACGTGTACTGGGCCTGGGGTCTCGACTTCACAGCGGAGCAGTGCCCGGCGCCCCTGCAGTGCATCCTGGGAGGAAGGCTCCTTGATGAAGACGATGGCTGCCTGGGCACCTGCGGATGGGGACATGAGAGAGGTACAGTCAGGAGGACCTACAGTCACTGTCCTAACACAGATCACCCATCACTCTGTGCACAGGAAGAAAGGGGCTATGCACACAGGAGGTGGCCAGTAAGTTCAGGACAGAAGGATCATGAGACTGGAAGTGCCAAGTGTCCATTGAAAAACTCTTCAATTGTGCCGTGTGCTCTGCAGGATACAAAGACATGACACATCAGTCAGTAGGGGGCACAGCGCAATCATACACAACAAGGCAAGGCTCATGCCCAACGAACAGTGTGAGTAGTCAGTGCCTCTAGAGCACAGAAAGAAGAGGGAGTTCCAAGGGCTGGGGACACCAGGGAGGCTCCCTAAAGGAAGGTTCAGACCTGCAGGTCCTGATGCTAGGCAGAGGAGCAAGGGACATTAGCAGGCAACCCTCCCCATCAATCTTCAGAATCCAGGATGTTGAGCAGAGTTAAGTCATGACCCAAAGAGCATCTTGGAAGGATTACTCCCACTCACAGTCCCACTGAGAGTTCCGCATCAGAGGTGGCTTTGAATCCCACCCACAGGTGCTCTGTAGCCCTTAGCCCCCCCCCCAAGGCTTCTTTGGATTTTTTTTATACTGTTTTTTTTTTTAAGTTTATTTATTTTGAGAGAGTGAGTGTGCATGTGAGTAGGAGAGGGACAAAGTACCAGTGTGAGAGAGAAAATCCCAAGCAGTCTCTGCACTGTCAGCACTGAGCCCGACTCGGGGCTCGAACCCACAAACCATAAGATACTGACCTAAGCCTAAATCAAGAGTTGGTCGCTTAACTGACTAAGCCACCCAGATGCCCCTGCACTCCCACCATGGACTTCCTTGGGAAAATTCGCCCCATCACAGGAGAAGCCAATATTCCCTAGATCTGCAGCTATTGCCAAAGACATGCCAGGGCCACCCCCACGTCCTACCCTCTATCTCTAAGAATCTGTGTGGCAGGGCTGACTTTTCTATGCCAAGTTGAGAGGTAAGCCAAGTGGTTCCAGGTTTTCATCTGAACCCCCTCCTGCACCACAACATTTCAGCTCTGGCTGGGGCCGAAGGAGCACCCACAGGGAAGGGGGGCCCCAGAAACTAAGGGGGAGCCATAGCCAGTGGGAACAAAGGAAAGTGAGAAACCTGTGCTGAGGAGCAGATGGGTCGAGGAGGCGGAGGGCAGGGCTGGGCAGGTGGCAGGGCTACAGCAGGAGTAACACACTGGGCTTTGTTTCTGGCCCACGTGGGTGCCCTGCAGAGGCCCTGAGCCACTGGGTCTGGAACACCAGCCCGCCTGCCAGGGGTGGGTGACAACACGGAAGAGGACGTGCAGCCCCTCTGAGAAGAAGAAATAGGCCACCTGGGGCGGCTACATGAAGAAGCAGCCTCTGCCTCTGATCAAACTGGGCCTGGTAAGGGCAAGAAGAGGCTGAGGGGGTCCTGCCATCCCCTCCCAAAGCGATGGAGACTGTGGCCCAAAGACTGCTGTTTCAAGTCCCTGAAGGTGGAGTTTGGCTCTTTAGGGCATGAGAACCATGTCCTCCTAAAGTCAGCATTAAGACAAGTCCAGGATCTCTCAGAGTGAGGTCCAGATCAGGAGTTCCACCTCCCAATGTTCCCAGAGGTGCCAGCCCACAGGACAGTCAGGGAGCTGGAAGGTGCTCAGAGCACCCCATTACTGCTCAGTCGGGCACTGCTGGCTCTCTTGGTGTGATAACTGCCCTCAATGCTGGGTTGTCCCACCCACTGTGCAAGTTAACTAATCTGTCCTCTGGGCACTGCTAAGTACCCCCAGCTACCCTGACATCCCAAACACCCCATTCACTTCTAATCACCACACAGGAACGTGGCCCTGTGCACCATCCACCCCCCCCCCCCCACCGCCGGCAGCTTGGTACAACGCCTTTGTAGAACAGATAGGTAAACTGAGGTCCAGAAAAATTAAGCTGTTTGCTCAAAATCAGACAGCTAGTTTGACCATGATCCAAGGAAGCCAGCTTCCAGCCCCAAATTCTTCCCAGCCCCACCCACGAACTCAAAACAAACCCTGGAAATAGCTGATCCCACAACGGGCCTCCATTCCTGAGGCCAGGTAGAGAGGTAGACACCCCTCTTGCAGACCATGCCAGACACACAAAGGCACTCGGCTAACTGGCTGACTGAGGTCACCTTAAAGGAAGTGTGGGGCAAGAGCTGGTGAACATGGAGGCATCTGGAACACTTCCGGACCACCTCTCATGATACAGATGGGAAGACTCAGACTGATGCCCTGGTGGACCTCTGCAAATGCAACTCACCAAATTCTTGGGACTCTTGACCCAGAACTCCAGGATGCTTGTTAAAGGCCAAAGAGAGATCACCTGTCATCCAAGTGCAGGTGAGTCCTCACTTCCCCGCTCAGCTTCTACAGACGTGGGGATCGAGGAGCCTCACCCATGCAGAGGAGTATTAGTTAAGGGTGTGGAATCAGACAGGTCTGGCTCAAATCCTGCCCATCATGTTTAGTGTTTGACCTTGGGCAAGGAACGCAGATGGTCTATGCCTCAGCTCCCTCGGCCTCTCTCATGAGGTTGTCATGAGTCACAAATGCTGTAATTCGTGTGAAAAGCCTCAGACAGAGCTACTCCGGCGAATGGTAGCTACTGTTACTATTTCCATTATCACCCTTCCTGCCCAAGGACTCCCATTTTAAGAACATTAGAAAGCTCCCCCTCGAGAGGCCCAGGACCACTCCCAGCCCCTGGATGGGGGAGGAACCTCCACAACAGACAAGTTTGAGGGGAATAACCAGGTGGGGGTGGGATGGAGGGAAAGGGGCCGCAGGCTTGCAGGAACCACAGACCACTGGCCACAGAAACCTGAGCTGGAAGAAAAGATGGCATGACTCAGAGGGACCCCAGCTCAGCCTCCGGCATCCCCTCCTGGCGCTAGGGCTGCTCTGTAGCTGTGGTGAGAGATGTTGCATTCCCAGACTGCCACTCAGAGCCTCCTGCGCCCCCACGACAGGGCCTGGGAAACATCAAAGCTGGCCCCTCGGGGCCCTCTGTCCTGACGTCAGCTCACAGCAGGTCCTGGTTAGTGCTTGGCTGGGGCAGACTTTAGATGTTATAAAAGGCAGGGAGAACAGCCACCAAGCCACCCCAAGCCCCCAGCCCCTGCTCTGAGCCGCCATTGGGAGGCTGGCCCAGCGCCGTGGCACCCGCATTTGCTGAGAAGGCAGTCGGAGGTGTGCCCATTCTGCACAGTTTGCATGAGAGCTTGGTCTGTTGTGTTGCTGGGGAGCGGGGCGCGGGCGGAGGGGAGGGCTGTCGGGGAATGGGCAGGAGGCTCCAGGGCAGATTGAGGAGTCCCTGGCAGAAATGTCAGACTCCAGGAGAAAGGAGAGGCTGGGAAGTGAGGAACTTTTCAGAAGCTTCGGCTGGCACCAACAACATGAAAGGGAGGACAGCAGTGACAGAGAGTGGAAGGCTTTTGGGGACTGGGATGGTACCTGCCCCCAAGGTGGCACAGTCACCAGCACATTCCTGTCCCTGTACCACCTCTGACTTGAGGATGCCCCCAGGGCTGTGGTCCGAGGAAGGCCTTCTCATACTGGCCCTGGGCTTCCCCAAGCCACCCCCTCTTTCACCGTCCAGCCACACCACGCATCACGCTTCCTACTCAGGCCCTCACAGAACACACGGCCAGCGTGGCCCCTGAGGCTACCCGCTTCAGCGCTGCCCAACAGCCCCGCTCCTGCCCTCCCAGCCATGCCACCTCAGCCTGGCTTCTCTGCCCGCTTCCCCGAGCTGTGAAATGGAGACCCCGCCCCTACCACTCAGGCTGCATGAAGTTAAGTGGGTTCACATTATACAAAGCCCGTAGCACAGCACAAAGCACACGAGGGTATGAGGCTGCCCCGCTGGGCACAGAGGGCTCAAAAGCCACCCCCCCACCACCAACAACAAGCAGGCAGAACCATCTGCCCCACACCAGGTGCCGACCCCAACAAAGCTGGAGCTGCAAATAGCCAATAAGGACATTTTCCAAGCCATTTCCTTGGCTCCCCAACAGCCATCTCTATGCAGACACTCGCTCTGCCTGTGCCTTGGCCTCAGCCCCCAGAGAAAGGCTGTGTGGGCAGCAGACCAACTCTGCTCCCCACCCCCCAGCAAGCGTCTGGTCTGCTGCCTGCCCTCCTTGCTGCTCTCTGGGCTCCAGGCCCAGTAAATCCATGTGTGTCCAAGTGTGCATGGGTGCACACACATATGTGTAAACATGATTTTCTGGAGAGCAGAGAGCAGCAGGAAGTTTTTCTGCTCTGAAGTAATTTCAGCTACTTTGGTCCAAGTATCCATCTGGGCCACTCAACTATCCACCTCACAGGGGCTGGTCCTCCTGACCTAGGAAATATACCCCAGGACCTGTACAGGCCTCAGAACCTGCCAAACCTGGCCAGCTGATTCTACCTCTGTCCTCTCTTACTAAAGAAAATTCCATCTTTCAGGCAGATGCCTCAGGACCGGGCTGTAATACCAAGACCCTGGTTGGCCCTGGCATGGGCATTTTGCACAGCAGTGTGTGACCATATGAGTGATCACCCCCAAATCCAATCAGCCATACAGAAGTGGCCCACTCCTCCACACCTAAGACCGAGTCTCTGGCTTCAGAGCCTAAGTCCCTGCTGGGGGACATCCGGACTCCCAGGTAGCTCCCAGTGTCCAGGCTGAGGTGGCTCCTGTCAGGGCACATAAACCCGTGAGGCAGAGGCTGACAACACTCTGTGCCCTCTCTGGACAACAGCATCAGGACACAGGCCAGCAGAAGAAACCCTCAATCCAAGAGCCACAAATGCTCCGGGAACCAGAGCAGCTCCAGGTCCCCTCATCCACAAGGACAGCCCTCCTCACAAGTCCCTTCCATCCAGAAACTCTAAGGGCACCCAGCAAGAGTCCCTACACCACACCTCCTCCCCAAGGGGTCAATGCACTGTACCGGAGACAGTTGACCTTCCGGCATTTAACTAGCATACTCTCCCCTGCTCTGGAAACACTCCAGAGGTCCACAGCGCATACACATTTGTAATTTTTTTTTTTTGAAGAACAAATGTCAACTGCTGTAGGAGTAAGTCACTTGGATGAACAGCAAGCTCAGTTACCCTATCCCCGATCCCACTCACTCAGGCCAGCAGAAACATGAATGCTACAGTGGTATTTATGAATCTGGGTATCTGGAATGTCCTTCTCTACCACCAGTGTACCACCAAGATACTGTATGTGGTTGCAGCACCAGCAACCCAGACTCTGTGATGGAAAATAAGGATTTAGAGGGTCACTGAAAATCGGTCATAGCGCATTCCGAGACCCAGAGGCAGAGCACAGAGTTTCTACCCCCTTCTGTCTTTCCAGGGTCTACAAAAGACCCTAGGTTCATGGACAGGAGCCTTGCAGCCCTCTGCAAGCCATCATAGTCCCTGTTCTAAACAGTGTAGGAGGGAGCAGAGCCAGGGACCCAGCTGAGTTTTCCCATCCTGGGATTTAACTGTAAATGTCTGGAGAGGCTCCCACATCCGGATTAGAGGAACAGAACAAAATCACCAGGGATTAGGGCAGAAACAACCTAACAGGCCAACTTGCCTACCTTAGATGAAAAATACAACTCAGACCTGTCCCGCCAGCTTCTGGGAGGCCCTGGAGGGGAAGGTCAACCTCTGATGGCAGAAGCAGGTCCTTGTGTCCAGCATCATGTGGCATCTGAGCCAGAGGGACAAATACACCAACAAATGAGGCTTAAAATGCTCCCCAGCCAGCGGCCACACTGTTGGTCCCTGGAACTAGCCTGTTTTCTGCTGGGGCCGGGAGGACCATATCTGGGACACCTCTCTCACCCTTGGTAACCCTTAAATGGCCGTGATGTCTTCAAGGAAGCAGCAACAAATTAAACGCCCAGCCACATGAGGTGATGTGCTCAGGCTGAAGGAACATTGGGTGGGGAGACCTGGGTTCTGGTCTCCATACAACCACTAACAAGCAGAGTAGCCCGAGCCAATCAGTACTCCCTCCCAGGCAGATTTATTATCTGTAAAATTAAAAATACAAGAGGATGCCCTGGACAGCCCCCAAGACCTCACACTGGATTCGCTGCAGAGAGCCTCAAAGGCAGCTACAGAAACAAAGGGTTCACTCCTCAGAGTCCCCTCCCCACCCCCCACCCCCCACCCCCCACCCCCAGCACAAGCTCTCAAAGCCCAGGGAGATAAGGGCAGGGCAGGGCCCAGGAGGATTATGAGAGATGCTGTATACGGCAGGTGTGCAGGTCGGAGGCAGCTGGGGCTTGAGAACGGGGACCCAGCACCACTTCTGACAAGCAGCTCCCATTCCTAAGGCCGGGCTCCCCAAGAGATGCCGCCTCTGCCTTGGCCACACACTCTCACTGATAGCTCACTGCCTGGGACACCCCTGATACTGCCATCTGTGCTGTGACTGAGAGCTGTACCCCCAAGGTAGACTGTACACTTGAGGGGAGGGCAGACATTCGTGCCCAACGGGATATGGCTGTGCCCCCTCACAGTGCCTGGGCACCGTAAATACCGCACAAGCATTTAGAGGGGAATGAAGTCACTGAAGAGTCTATCTAACCTGAAATCTTGTCCTACATCTACCTTTATCCAAACGTGGCCAACTTAACTTTCTTCCCCAAGTCTCAGTTTCCTCTCCTGGAAAATGGCAGCCTTGATACCAATTTTAGTGATTCTTTTGGATTCCTGGGATAGTCAATGATATTCAAATGAAATACATATCAGGTACAGACACACAAAAGTCTGCGTATGTTTCAGGGAAGTAAAAAACCCCAGAAGCTCTAGGGAACCATGGACCCCAGATTAAAATGTCCTTGGAGATAAGGTGATCCCTGGGGAGTCCAAAGGCCTGGTAAATGGGGGGGTCTGGGAGGGAGAGCCAGGCTGGCAGAGGGAGAGGGAGAGGGAGAACTATGAGAGAGCATCAGGAGCTCTCTCCACCCCCTGTGCCTGGGGACAGATGCATTCTCAGCCCCAAGGAAAGAGGAGAGACAGCAGCCAGGTGTCTCCTGAAGACACCAGTCAGAGGCCTGAGGAAATAATATACATTGCAAGCAAGGGGACAGAGCTGCTGGACCAGGGCACTGGGAAATGAGCCAGGGCTCAGTCCCAGGAAGACTTCAGGGGTGCTCAGCCAGTGCACTCAGGACTCCAGAGGGGACAGAGAGCCCACCCTCTGGCGGCAGGCTCCCCAACCATTCATTAGACTCCCGGGTGTGGTGGCGAGGGCTCTCGGGGACCACAGCAAGAATGGCCCCAGGTAAGCCTGGTGAGCATCCTGTGCTCTTTCTTGTGGAGGCAGGGAGTGAACTAAGTGACAGTCCGGGGACTACAGCCTTGCAACTGGTGAGACCTAGCCTTAGTTTATATTAATTTTCAAGGCAGGCTCAGAAAACTCTGTGAGTCGGTTTTCTTTTTTGTTTTTGTTTTAAACATTAATTTAGCTTTGAGAGACAGGGGGAGACAGAGCACGAGCAGGGGAGGGGCAGAGAGGGAGACACATAATCCGAAGCAGGTTCCAGGCTCTGAACTGTCAGCACAGAGCCCAACGCGGGGCTTGAACCCAAGAACTGTGAGATCATGACCTGACCTGAAGTCAGAGGCTTAACCAACTGAACCACCCAGGCGCCCCTGTGAGTCTGTTTTTTGAGCTCTTTTTACCCATCTCTGCCTCAGCCCTGGGAGGCTGATGAAGCAGTGAGCACAAATCTTAGACCTAACCAGAGTGACCACAGCAGTTCACCCCAAATTCCCTGTGGAAGGGAGGACACGATTCCCTGCCCTTTGGGTAGAGTGGTCTCAACTCCATTCAATGAAGAAAATCCTTCCTTACCCCTAAAGAAGTTGAAATATCCTTTAGACCTGCTCTGGCCAATATGGTAGCCACTGGCCACATGGGGCTATTTAAATGTCATTTAATTATAATGAAACAAAATTGAAAATTAATTTCCTTTGCAGCAACAGGCACATTTCCAGTGCTCAGGCGCTGTGTGTAGCTAGAGGTCACTGTATTGAACAGTGCAGATATAAAACCATTCTGTCCCCACAAAAAGCTCCATTAGACATCACTGCCTTAGCTCCTTTGCTTCTTGCTGGCCCCATGCACAGGCTCATTTCCAATCTAAAGAGCCCTTGGGGTGCCTCAGTGGCTCAGTCAGTTAAGCATCTGACTTCAGCTCAGGTCATGATCTCGAGGTTCAGGAGTTCGAGACCTGCATTGGGCTCTGCACTGGGATTCTGTCTCTCCCTCTCTCCTTCTCTCTCTGCCCCTTCCCCACCTGCCACACACTCTCTCTCAAAATAAATGAGCTCAAAAAAAAAAAAAAAAAAAGGAAATCCTTAACACGAGTCAGCCTCGTTGTACCGAGGAGGAAACTGAAGTCAAACCTATCCCAGTAAATGGCAGAGTCTAAACTACCCCCAGATCTGTCCTGCCCCTACGTCTGTCTGCCTGCGTTTTTTTCCACGATGCCACGCTGGCTGCTTCTCTTCTTTCACTTATTCCTTTTGATCCACACCCTCCCCCACCCATTCTATCGTGTGTAATGTAAATCCTTTTCTCTCCATGTGCTCTGGGAAAATGTGATTGCTGTTTCAAGGGCGGGTATTTTTAACTTACGTAAGTGGTCTTGCATTATCTCTCACTCTGCTTCTTACTTTTTTTCCATTTAGCACTGTGTTTTGAAGATCCTTCCCTGTGGTCATCTCCTACCTCCTTCCTACCGTCCTCCCAATAGGTAAACATACAGTTGGGTTCGGGGAGGGAAGAAGTGAAGATTTTTTTTTTTTCTGAACAAGTAAGTGACTGAACACAGCTGTCCATAGTTTGAAGATCGGTCTTCAAGCCTCTACCCTCCTCCTCTGTGTGCCTCCAGCACCCTGGCCTCTATCACTGCACCTAGTCCCACTGTCTGCTGGGTGTCCTCAGAGCCTGGTGACACACACACATACCCCTGCTTCCCTTTCTTCTCCCTATAAACCCAAAAAATCACTAAAGAGGCTGGACTTTCAGCTGGTTTCAAAGGGATAAGAAAAAGAGTCGGTCTCATACTTTTTATATTTAGAAGCACTCTGCAAACCACTTCCCGGAGCAGACAAGAGTGGGGAATGTGAGGAAATCGCTTTGCTATGTGTGATGTGGAAAGCACGAGCCACTCAGGGCCTGCGGCAGTGGGCTGCATTTGCCACACACCCGGTGACACGCGGCGATGCCTAACACATGTGCAGGAAACGAATGTGCCCCTAGGCAGCCTGCAGGAGACCCCGTTGGACAACACCCACGGCAGCCTGGCTGTCCCCTCAGGGCCAGGGCACAAGGCAGGGCTCAGGAGTCAGAAGCAGACACCATCCTCGAAGTGCCCCTCCCCCAGCCTTCTTTTCTTTTTTCCTCCTCCACCTGTCCGGCCAACAGCTGTTTCTGGAAACCAACCCTTCTCTCCAGGGAGGGAGAGTCCTCTAAAGGGATGCTGCAAGCTTTAGGCTTCAGGCTTCAACCTGAGACACAAAGGATCCAGATTGAGGGAGGACGCTTGAAAGAACCACTGGCTTGAGGAGGCAAGGGTGCCCTCCTGGAGTCCAGGCTGCTGGTGACAGGTGTGGGGGCAGGTCTGTCCACAGTGCCCACTGCTCTCCTTGTGAAGACAGATCAGCCCCTGCCACCAAAAGCTCTCCTGTTACCCACCTCCAGCACGTATGGCTGGAGAAAACCTTGGACAGGAAGGCTATCTTGTAGTGAGGACCAAATCCTGCAGCCATGAACATATTGCTCAAATATTACTCAGATGTGACGGGGTCTGGCCTGGTGTCGCAAGGTGAGGCGGAGCCATGGACAGGGCATGAAGCGGAAGGCCGGCCAGATGCTGAGTTAGAATCAAACCATAGCATACTTCCTAGACTCCTTATAAACCTTATTTTACTGCTTAAAATATAAACTTTCTAACAGACAATTTTACTCTTTCATTTAATCTCTTAACTGCAAGTCTCTGCTGGTGATTTGCTCCCTTATTTTTTAAGGAAAATAACCAAAAAAAGAGTCATTTAAAAAAATCAGCTGTTTAGGGGCGCCTGGGTGGCGCAGTCGGTTAAGCGTCCGACTTCAGCCAGGTCACGATCTCGCGGTCCGTGAGTTCGAGCCCCGCGTCAGGCTCTGGGCTGATGGCTCGGAGCCTGGAGCCTGTTTCCGATTCTGTGTCTCCCTCTCTCTCTGCCCCTCCCCCGTTCATGCTCTGTCTCTCTCTGTCCCAAAAAAAAAAAAAAAAAAAAAAAAATCAGCTGTTTAGAGAAGGCATTCTGGAGAAAGATGGCAAAATGAGTATTTCGATCTCCAAATCAGTAAAACAGATGAAAAAACACAAACTGATGAATAATAGAAACAATCCCTTGTAAGTTATTTTTAAAAGCAGCAAAAACTTGCAACTCATCACCAGATGCTTAAAGCCTAGGGATTGTTGGGGAGAAAACATTATAAAACACAAAGCACTCACAAATAGCTGAAGAAAAAAAAAGCCCCTAAGGGTGGCTGATGCAATAACCGAATTGAATAGCCAAAAAAATGACAAAGACCTAAAGTTTATTTCATGCCTACTCTGTCAATCTTTGAGTCAGGGTCTGGAAGGCACCAAGATCTGGCTTCACTTAAGTCTGGAATTAGCTGTCCCTCCATTCCAGGAGGTGCCTCTTACAGACCTCTAAAAGTCACAGAGCAAGACAGCGAGACAGAGAGAGACAGCAAGAGAGTGAGTGAGTGAGTGAGTGAGAGGGAGGAAAAGAGAAGGACAGAGGGGGAGGGGAAAATGGGGGAGGAAGAGAGGAAGAATGGGAAAAGGGGGGGGAGAGAGAAGGAGGGAGGGAGGGAGGGAGGGAGGGAGGAGGGGAAGCAGGAGAGAGGGAAAGGGGGAGGCACGAAGACACTGATGGAGAGAGACAGGGAGATGAGATGAAGGGGGCTGGAGGGAGACTGACAGAGAGAGAAAAAGGGAAGGAAACAGAGAGAGACAAACAGATGGACAGAGGGAGACTAACAACTAACAGACAGAGGGCGATGGGCAGACTTAGAGAGGAAGAGACATAGAGAGAGAGAGAGAGAGAGAGAGAGAGACCCAGGCCCTGAGAGAGGAGAAGAGGAGAGTCAACAGGTAGAGAGAAATGGACACAAACAAACTGAGAGACAGAATAACAGAGTCACAGAGGTCTAGAGAAAGGGACAAGAAAAACAAAGACGTACAGCACACGAATATACCCACATGTAGGTATACCTAGCGTTCCTCACACCTGTAGAGCAGGGCCCAGCCCCACATTTACCCCAACTTCCCTTGGCAGGTCTGTCCCTGTGTCTCTAGTAGGGAGGTCCTCCCCACCCCTCCCAGCAGCCTCAGGGGCTCCAAACTCAGCGAGTCCCCAGCTCGGCCACAGGGCTACCCAATATATCACTAGACACGAAAGGTTACAGCTCTCCTGTTCGTGGGAGACCTGGGGGAGGCAGAGTAGGAGGAGGGGCTCTCTGTATACCAGATTCAGGCCATTTATAATGGAGAGCCCTCAAATTAGAGGCTCCTGGTAAATAATTCACCAGGAAAAGCACAGTACCTTCCCAGGGCTCATCCATTATTCACCAAGATAAATGTACCATATTGTTATACTTCCTGACATCTAAAAATGGTCTGAGCCATTAGGCCAGGAGCAAGAAGACAGCGGGGCAATTT
Source organism: Panthera tigris (assembly GCF_018350195.1). NCBI lineage: Eukaryota > Metazoa > Chordata > Mammalia > Carnivora > Felidae > Panthera > Panthera tigris. The sequence continues at coordinate 40,987,962 of NC_056664.1, read as the reverse complement.
TTACCCAACCTTTCCAGAACCCCTGACCCAGCAGTCCCGGTGCTTCTGGAACTCTGTGTGCTGCTCCTTACACAAGGGCAAAGCATTTGACCTCCACAAGGGGCCAGGCCTGGGTTCGGACCATGACATTCCAAGAGCAGGCCTCCACATAGCCCTCAAGAGCCCACTGCAAGGTCTGAGGTATACCCAGAAAAGTCATAAAATTCCCACGTTCACCAGACCGCAAAGATTTTGGCCTCTTTCAAAGGGAAAAGGCAACCACTTTGCTTGTATCTGTCTAAGGGCCATTCTGTTCATAGAAGGTTCAAAGAGTTTGACTTTGGTGCCAAACGAGTGTCAACTACCAAATGCACAAAGTCCTGCATCCTAGACTTGGCTCTGAAAAAGTCACTGTGTTCTTCAGGCCTTCATTTCCCCATATGCAAAATGAGCTGGCTGCTCTTTGCCGTGCAAGGCTTTACAAAGATGCAGCGCCCTCCAGGATGTCTGAAGAGCTACACAATGTTAAGGCCCTGGCCTACCACGTACAGGCAGGCTGAAGATGGGGCCAGAGCTCAGAATCTGGAGCCAGGCTGCCTGCATTCAATTTCTACTCTCCCACTCACCGAGCGTAGGACCTCAGGCAAGTTGTCCAAGTTGTCGACCCTCTCGGTGCCTCCGCTTTTGTGTAAAATGGTGCTAATAACCGTATCTACCTCACAGGCTTGTGAAAAGTAAAGTCACATGTTAATAAATTTGGCTTGTTTGGAAGAGTGCCTAGCACGTATTAAGTTAAGCACTATGTGAGTCTGGACTCTTAGCAGTCATTTATTGTCATTATTATGTTCGAGCTATTTTTTTCTCTTTCAGGATCTACGGGCCATCCCAGACATCTCCTACCTGGTGCAGGGTCTTTGCTGGCATCCCTCACACAGGCCACGTGGACTTGCCAAGTGCCACTCACCCCATCTCTGCCATCTTGAGAGCAGCGGTTCTCTCTGAACAGACCCTGAGGTCTGAAACTTTGTCCCATTGCCGCCTGACAGAGCCTCAGAGCCACCTTGGCACGGGATACAAACATGTGGGGCTCTGTGGTTCAAGGGGTGTCGCCCTGAGTGGGTGAAGCACCACAAGGTGGCTGCCAATTGTTGGGGGCTTTGCATTGTTTTGCCCACTGCCCTAGGGGCATCCAGGCAGTGACCAGATTAGCAGTGGCTTAAGAGTTTCATGGCCTCCCCTCCCAAAGCTGCTCAAATCAGAGGCACCTTCAATACGAACAAGAATTGGAGCGAGTCTGTCAGGGTGAGAAACGATCCAGACCATCTTGGTAGGAGGCAGGTCTCTGGCCTCAAGGAACACAACTGCAGTCAGGTGAGGAGGGCAGAGTCAATGTTTATGCGCCAGCTAATGCCCGGCGATAACTATTAGGCTTCAGCTTTCTGATCCCGTAAGGCCCCAACAAGAGAAGCCTGGACAATTCTATGCTTTATAAATGAAAATACTCAACTACATAAAATAGAAGTTGTAAACGACTCTCAACGGCAAACAACAAATTAGGAATATTTCCAGCAACTGACAGAAGAGGTCTTGAAATATAGAGTTACAAATCAACTATAATAACTACTAAAATTCTAACATGGTAAAATCATAAAGACCTCTCAAAGCAAATATTAAGAAAACATTGCAATGCACTAAGAATCTAAGAAATGCAATTAGAACGAGTTATTCTGCCCATCAAACAAACACCAAGATTTTTAAAATAGCATTCAACACTAGTAAGTATATGGATAAAATGGCTTCATGCTTTGCTGATGGGAGTGTAAATTATAATAATTCTCTTCTACCGAAATTGGACCAATATCTTAAAAAATTCATGCCCTTCCTCTTTGGAGAAAAGCCTGATTCCAGGTCCAGGGCAGGAAATGCACAAGACAAGCCTGGAACATCATCACATACAAGGGAACGAGCAAAGACTAGTAAGGTCACATCAAAAAATTCAAGGCCCACCTGAAGAGGCTACCACCACCTGCCAAAGATGGGTCTAAACAACCATAAGGGTAAGAACCACATGGACTTACACACACCGAATAACTTAAAATTCATAATGATGTTTCACAATGACGTTTTTAAAAAAGCCCAGGGGCACCTGGGTGGCTCAGTCAGTTAAGCGTCTGACTTCGGCTCAGGTCAGGATCTCACAGTTCGTGGGATGGAGCCCCACATCAGGCTCTGTGCTGACAGCTCAGAGCCTAGATCCTGCTTCGGATTCTGTGTCTCTGTCTCTCTCTCTCTCTGCTCTTCCCCAGCTTGTGCTCTCTCTCTTAAAAATAAATAAACATTTAAAAAAAAATTTTTTTTAAGCCCCAAATTGGGCAGCTGGCTGGCTCAGTCAGTAGAGCCTATAACTCTTGATCTCAGGGTTGTAAGTCCAAGTCCCACGTTGGGTATAGAAATTACTCAGAAATAAAATCTTAAAAAAAAAAAAAAAAGCCTAAAGCCTTCCCTTGATCACCTCTGAAGGATGCTAGAAAACCAAGTCATTATTTTAAAAACTGGTTAAGCATCAAGCTTTATTTTCCCTTTCTGAACAGCTATACTTCAGGATAACAGTCAATGAGGGGAGATTTGTTTTTACAGGAGTCTCCAGATGATAAATATATCACCATTTTACAACTCCTAATGAAATAATGGATCTAGCAATGATTATTGATGGCTGCTAATTCCAGAGAGACAACCAGAGTTATGTGTCTACTAAGGGAAGTACACATGACAGGTGCCTGGGTGGCTCAGTTGGCTGAGTGCCCGACTTCGGCTCAGGTCATGATCTCTTGGCTCGTGAGTTCGAGCCCCGCGTCGGGCTCTGTGCTGACAGCTCAGAGCCTGGAGCCTGTTTCGGATTCTGTGTCTCCCTCTCTCTCTGCCCCTAACCCACTCACACTCTGTCTCTGTCTCTCTCAAAAATAAATAAACATTAAAAAAAAAATTTAAGAGAAGTACACATGAAAAAAAAATCAAATCTGAACCTGATGCAACCTCTAGACCTAAGTTTCATTATTAAAACGTTTAAGAACCTTTCTAGGATGAACTTGGAAAACAAGGAGGAAGTTAGATAACAACGTGCCACCAAGTGAAACAATAACTGTGAATGTACATCCTGTGTCTTCTATTGCTCTCACAAATGCTTATTACAACCTCATATTGTCATTTAACATTTCCTGTGCTTACCACCTGTCTTCCCCATTAGATTCTAAGCTCCCTGAGCACAGGGCTGGCCTCACACTCATCTGTCCCCTCCACTGCAGGTGCCTTCCCCGTTGGAGGTGCTCAGGAAACACCAACTGATCTGTGCTGGTTTTACTGAGCCATATTTAGCGCCATTATCCCGGCATGTTGTGGAATAAGTAGAGGGTCAAGGCCCAATATGGGATCCTCGTAGGCAATTATGTTAATTATCATTATTAATTCAACAAACACTTATCAAGAGCCTACCATGTGCCAAGTACTCTGCAAGACACTGGGGATGAGAGAGAAAAACACACAATTACTGCCTTTAAGTATCTCAGTTTAGTGGGGGAGTCAGACAAGTAAACATATAATTACAGTAATAGCTAACACCTACTGACCGCTTACTATGTGCCAGGCACTTTAACCATATTAGCCTGTTAATGCTTACAACCGCCCGTTGTAGAAGTAGATACTTTGATCCCCGTTGCACAGATGGGGAAACTGAGGCACAGAGTGGTAAAACAACTTGCTCAAGGTCACGCAGCAAGGTGAGTGCCAAATGCAGGATTCAAATCTCAGGTCATCTGGCTGCAAAGGACACCCTACCATAATCAAGGCTTTACCACATTATCACCACAGCATGGTGGGGTGGATGCATAAGCTTTCTAACTCAAAGTGGGGGGACAGGGGAGTGAGAAGAATCCTGGAAGAAGGCTCATCAAACTTTTAACAAAGAATGGGGCTTGGCAAATAGAACAAGACTAAAACACAAAGACAAAGCGTGGTCAGAGAACTCTGGGTAGTTCAGGATGCAGAATTACCAGAGACGAATGAGGGGGAACACAGCAGGCAAGTACTGGAGGAGGTGGCAAAGGAGATGCGATACAAATTTACCCTGCTCATGCCATCCCCTGACAAAAAAAAAAAAAAAAAAAAAAAAAATCACCACGCTAGTGGGTTCCTGCTTCTGAGAAAGTGGTTGTTAGTGTACAAGACGGACTGAGGCAGCGCTTTGTCATGGACAGGGCAACAGGTGCACCCACAGAATGCATGATTATGGGATAATGGCCATACCTGTCTCATTTGTTTCCTAGGGCTGCTGTGCCAAATAACCACAACTGGGTGGCTTAAAACAGCAGTTTATTCTCTCACAGTTTTGGAGGCCGAGGGGTGAAAACAAGGTGTTGGCAAGATTGGTTCCTTGGAGGCTTTGGAGAGTCTACTCCATGCCTCTCTCCTAGCTTCTGCTGTTGCTGGCAACCCTTGGTGCTCCTCGGCTTAGAGACGCTTCGCTCCAGTCTCTGCCTCCTTCATACGGCCGCCGTCTTTCCTCTCTGCGTGTGTCTCCATGTCTCTTCTCTTCTCATAAGGGTATCTCCAGTCAGGGGATTAGAATTTACCTTAATGACCTCACCTTAGCTTGATTACATCTGCAAAGTTCCTATTTCCAAATAAGGTCAAATTCACAGATACTGGGACTTGGGACTTGAACATAACCTTTGGGGGGACATAATGCAATGCCTAACACCTGCTATTCTATAACTTGCTTTTTTTGCCTTACAGTTAATTACAGATATCTTCCCATCCATGTCTGTTTAAATGGTTCTAGTTCACTCATTTCAACTACTGTGTATTATTTCACTGTGTCAATGACCCATGATCTATTTGTCCAGCATCCTAATCATGAACATTCAGATGGCTTAATATTTTGCCATTACAAACAATGCTCCAACTAAACTTCTCTGTACAGGCACCTAAGCACACTGATAATGCGAGTGCTTGCAGGATACTTCCTAGAAACAGAGCCCCCCCCCCCCCCAGCTTGGACCAAAGAGAATACAATTTCAAGTTTTTGATAAATGACAAATGACTCTAAAGGTTGTGCCAATTTATGCAGCCTTACCACCCTGATACTTATTAATCTTTGCCAATTTGAGAGACATGAAATAATGCTTTGTTGCAATCTGCAATTCACTGGAGACATTTAGTTCATCCTTAACAAGATAAGGCAATCTTTCGTGTATTTATTGGTTGGCTGAATTTTTTATTGTCCATTTCCTATTCAACTTGGTTGTCTACCTTTTCCTTATTTACTTATAAACAATAAGATCAAGACTATAAGGCCTTTTCTGCATTACATGTTATATTTTTCCCTCCTAAGAATGGGCATTAAGTTACTTAATGCCTACCATGTGCCAGGCATTGTTCTAAGTGCTGGGAATAGAATACAGCAGTGAACAAAGCAATGAAAGTTCCTATTCTCAGGGCACCTGGGTGGCTCCTTTGGTTAAGCATCCAACTTCAGCTCAGGTCATGATCTCACAGTCTGTGGGTTTGAGCCCCATGTCAGGCTCTGTGCTACAGCTCAGAGACTGGAGCCTGCTTCGGATTCTGTGTCTCCCTCTCTCAGCCCCTCTCCTGCTCATGCTCTCTCTCTCAAAAATGAATAAACACTAAAAAAAAAAGTTCCTGTTCTCAGCTGGTAAATTCTCAGAAGAAAAGGTGTTTGCATATGATTTGGGTTAGGAAATAGATAGGAAATGAATTTTCACCCCTGGGTACAGAGTTCCTCAGAATTCATTTAAATACTATCCTGTTTTGATCCATTTGAGAGCCTTCTAGGGAGAAATCTACCCCGCTCTCCAGGTGTCCTAGAAGGATCCACAAAGGAGTAGGGTGGTCAGTGAAGTGGAAGCAGGAATCACTGACCTAGAGCTTTGCCCATTCCCTGGAGGGAAGAGCCACACTCCCAGGTGCTCACACCCCCAGGCATATAGGGACAGGGCCTTTAAGCTCCAGTGACTTCAGAGAGCAAAAGGAGGAAGACTTAAGAAGGAATAACTCCTCTCTATTGCATTACAGAGGGTGCCAGTGGTACGCCACTCCTATAAACCTCAGGGAGTCTGATTGGGCACGTAGGCTCCTTTCTTCCCCCGCCCACTTAGGCTCTAGGCTCCAACCCTGCCATGTTCCATGTTGGCTCTAACCCTTCCTCCCCCACCCACTTAGGGGACCCGCGCCCTGCAGGGAAGACACATTTTGTATAGGCCTACACCATACACACATACACACACGCACACACACACGCGCGCGCGCGCACACACACAAATACACACACACACATTCAGGGATGAATCAGACAAGCTTATCCTTTTCAGATTTAAATCTTGTTCCTCAACCTAGCCTTTATCAATAATAAAGATGATACATTGATTTCCATCTGTCCAATTCCTGTGTCTGTCTTGTCTTCCCCATCCCTGCCTCCACTGGTTCCAAATTCAGAGGGGAGACAGATGAAATTTACTGACCCCATCAACATATAGTTTCCATGATATTGCTTTATGCCTGGAGCATTATATTTTTGTTGATTTTTGTGAGTGTGATTAAGCGTTTTCTTTGTATTTTCTAAAAGGTTACTTGCTGATAAGTAGCAAAATTTCTGGGTCTTGTGTAGTTTTGTATTTGGCCAAATGAGCCAACTCTCTTGTTGATTCTAATGGTTCTCAGTTGATACTTGAGCTATACATGTAAAAATCAAGGCAGTTGGCTGGCTCAGTTGGTAGAGCATGTGACTCTTGGTCTCAGGGTCATAAGTTTGAGCCCCATGTTGGGTGTGGAGCCTACTTAAAAAAAAATGATGCCATCTGCAAAAGACATTAACTTTATTTTGACTTTCATATTTCTTACAGTATTAATTCAACTAGAATTTCCAGAATAATGTTAAAATAGTGATTTTATTTTTTTGGTGTAATGCCTTCTTTATTTTTAATTTTTTTAATGTTTATTTATTTTTGAGAGAGAGAGTGAGACAGAGCGTGAGCAGGGGAGGGGCAGAGAGAGAGGGAGACACAGAATCCAAAGCAGGCTCCAGGCTCCAAGCTATCAGCACAGAGCCCTACATGGGGCTTGAACCCACAAACCACAAGATCATGACCTGAGCTGAAGTTGGACACTTAACCGACTGAGCCACCCAGGCACCTCTGCCTTCTTTATTTTAACGAGAACAGCATTACAGTTTCATTTTTTTTTAATATATGAGATTTATTGTCAAAATGGTTTCCATATAACACCCAGTGCTCATCCCAAAAGACGCCCTCTTCAATACCCATCACCCACCTACAGTTTCATTTTTAAGTATAATGTTGACTGTGGTTTGAATTTTTTATATTTATTTATTTATTTTGAGAGAATGAGAGAGACAGAGAGCAGGAAAGAGAGAATCCCAAGCAAGTTCTGAGCTGTCAGTGCAGAGCCCAATACAGATCTCAAGCCCACAAACTATGAGATCATGCCCCACATGGGGCTCTGCAGTGACTGCGTCTGTCTGTCTCTCTCTCTCTGCTCCTCCCCTGCTTTTCTCTCTCAATAAACCTTTAGTATATGTGCTGCCGAAGCGAGCACTCTCAATAAACTTTTAAAAATAAATTTTTAAAAAATCAAGAACCGATGTTAATTTGTATCTAATGTCACTTTTGAATCTATTGACACAACTGCATCACTGTGTGACTTATTTTAATGAATTGTGTTTGATTAAATTACCCATGCATTTTTGAAATAAATCGGTTAGTTGTTTATAGTATGTTATCCTGTAACATATTATAAGATTCAATTTGACAGTACTTTATATTACTTTTACATCGATATTTCTCTGAGCAGTCTGCTTTTCTTTTCTGCACTGTCAGTCAGCATTTAGAAGCAAGGTTATATCAATGTTGTGACAGGTGGGGGGTGACCATCCATCTGTTCCTTGGCTGGATGACAACCTTTGCATCATAAGGTTCTATATCCTCAGCATTTAAAAAAAAAAAAAAAGATTTTAAAGTAATTGCTACACGCAATGTGGGACTCGAACTCACGATCCCGAGATCAAGAGTCACATGCTATAGCAACTGAGCCAGCCAGGTGCCCCATCCTCCACAATTTTTGAAATTTCCTGTCAGCGCCTTCAGATATAACAGTTTTGGGTTTTGTTTAGCTGTTTTTATTATCTTTCAATTGTTTTCAATAGATACTGGCCTATTTAGTCATTCTATTGGTTTCTGAATAAAATTCCGTAATTTTTGTTTTCCTTGCATAGACTTCTTAGCATGGCATGGTAACCCGTGATAAATTTTTTTAATCTTTCCATCGCGATGATCACAGGCGTGATTATCACTACACATTTCCGTACGTCCTCTTCACTGAACAGTGAGATCCAGCTCATTCCCTGCTGCCTGTCCCCAGTGTCTACCAGGTGCCTAGTAGGTGCTCAAGAAATTGCTGTAAAGCCAAGAATGAGGCTAAAGCCTCTTTTTCCTTTCTTGGTTTACCTAATATTGACCTTTTCTTTTTCTTGATTGAACTTGCCGAAGCTTTTTTTACTGTTTTTTTTTTTTTTTTCCAGGCAAGGACCTTAACTTATCAATTCTACACGTTTTCATTTCAAATTAATTTCAAAGCTGTGTTTGGAAGAAAATTAATAATCTTAAATCATTTCCTAAATAATGAAATAAATTAGGCTATTCATCTCAAGTTAGAAAAAGAACAAGAAAACAAACTTTGTCACTATTTTAGGTCTGTCTCAGGAAAAAAAGCATGAAACTTTTTTAAAACTTTTAAATTTATTTTGAGAAAGAGAAGGGGGAGGGGCAGAGAGAGAGAGAATCCCAAGCAGGCTCTGAGCTGTCAGCACAGAGCCCAACATGGGGCTCGAACCCACAAACCATGAGATCATGACCTGAGCCGAAATCAAGAGTCAGACGCATAACCAACAGAGTCACCCAGGTGCCCTTGGTTCATTGTTTTTTAGCATCTTGAATCTATTTCTGTAATTATCACATTTTTTATTTTTGTCATCATTTTCATCTCCCTACACTTTTTCCTCTGAATTCTGAGAGCTACCAACAACATGGCATTGATTAGGTTAATCATAGTGCCCATGAGGCCCTTTAAAGATTACGCTGGGAACTTAATTCTGCTATTGCATTTTTGTTTCCTTGTACTTATTCGTTATCTCAGCCAGTCCCCTATTTCCTCACCCTTCTTGGTTGGCTTCCTTTTCATCTTGGTCTGTTGCTTCTCATCTGACTTTTTTTGTTGCTTCTCATCTTTTTTTTTTTTTTTTTTTTAAATCTCAGATTGCATAAAGTACGTATCTTCGTGATGTTTTTGAGCAGGAGGGAGAGAGGTTGCCTTCAAAAAAAATCACTTCTTTTTCTCCAGCAGTCTTCCAAGGGAGGAATGACAAGGGCTGAACTAAGCCACGGGCATGGGATAGAAGGGAAGGGAACAGATAGGAGAGCAATTAAGGAGAGAGTAACAAAGGGAGAGGCGGGGGGAAAAAAAACCAGACAGCGTGCAGAGCCTAAAGGCTCCCAAATATATGTCAGTGAGAAGTTGTAAGTGTCCCTGAAGCTCACCGCCACAAAACAATGGCAACAGCACAACACCCCTCCCACCCCCGCCCCCACACAGACTTTACTGCAAAGACCTTCTCATCATAGCCATATGAGGTGGACATTATCATTCTCATCCTACAGATGAAGAGATGGAGTCCAGAAAAGTGAAACTGCTTCCAAGACTAGGATTATGATCTGCAGAATCCAACTTCTTGAGCAACCATCTGGGATAGGGTCACTGGGCTTGGGGAAAAACAGACGACAGAAACTCAAGCCACCCTACTAAGTTCATTGTCAAGCTGGGGGGCCACTGAACACATCTGACAGAATGGAAAATAGAGAGAAGCGGGTAATTTAGAGCGGCATGGTGTAGAAGAAAGGCCATATGTGGCCTCAGAAATGAGGGAATGGGAAGCTGGGTGGGCAATGGGCTACCACACTCCCAAGTTACCTAGAACAACCTTGACTTACGTGGCTCTCTTGGCATAGCTATTAATAATGTCCCAGCCTAGCCAGTAAATTCTCTGGTTCCCCCTGGCAATGCTCCACACCTGAGCCACGCTTACCAGTTTTCACACATTACCCCGTGTGATTTTCACAGGCCTACTGCACAGTGGTGATTCAGAAACTTGATGAAAGCTATGAACTCCCTCCTGAGAAAAATTACAGAAATGCGAAATGTTGCACGCCACTTTGATATGTCCGTATCTTTTGACAGAGCAGCTCCACTTCTGGGAATTTATCCTACAGACACACAAGCATAAGGGTAAAGGTGGGTACAAGGACATTTGTGACGGTGCTGTTTCAAATAGCAAATCCTCAGAAACACCCTAAAATCTGTCTGTAGGGAATGAGAGAAATAACCTAGGGAAGGGAGGGGGGAGGGAGGGCGGGCTGGTGGGGGGGGGCGGATAGACAGCGCTTGCTTTCGGCCAAACTTCCCCTTAAAAATAGGTAGGAGTCTTCCTGCACTCCCCGCCCCCCTGTGCCCCCTACTCAGCAAGGTCCCATGGGAGGAAGAGACACGAGCAAGCTCGCAGGAGGAGGCTAAATAATGAATTGTAAGTGTGTGTTTTCTTTGGCCAGGGCAGTCTGGCCAAGCTCTGGGGGCTGCTGGGCAAACATTTTTCATATTTTAGTAGCTGGCCTATGCCCAAAGCAGCCAGAAGTTAAGTAAGCTTTGAATGAGCTGCACCCATCCTCTCCCCCGCCCCAAGAATTCTTAATGAGGTTCTAAGGCATAGGCCTCCAGCAAACCCGTCGTGTTGCCTTAAATATCACTCGCCCTTCACTACTTTTAATGAATGCAAATGATTCAGCAACAAAACACTTAGCCTGGAGTGAAATCCGTCTTTGTGTGGCTGGTTTCACCAGCTTACAGCCCAGCTCAGGCAGGGCCCTACCGGGCAGTGGCCCAGCAGAGCCTGAGGTGCCCAGGCTAGCCCAAGCAGACCCCTGCACACCCAGGGCAGCGGGAGCAGAGGGCAGGAAGTGCTCAGCATGAGGGAAGACCCGTCCCCTTTGCCCCCTACTCCACTCACCACCCCCGCCACCAGATGCAGACCCTCACAACTCCACCTCTTTACAACTCTGGCTCCGGGGCAGAGGAAAGTGTGAGCGGAGGGAAAACAAAAGGTATTTCTTTGATCTAATGAAAGGGGCTGGTCCCAGGCACCTCAAAGGCTTGTCCGGTCACCACACATCCTGCATTCAAGGGCATTACACCCTGACACGCCCACCCCCACACCTCCTCTTCACCTGATGCCAGGTACCTGCGGAACTGGGCGACCAAGAACCTGAAAAGCTCACTTGGATTCATGCCCTCCTTCACCAACTTCATGGAAGCAACAAAAACTGAGGCAGTGTAAATAACCCAATTTACACCCTGTTTTCAGAGTTCTCTGTTGGCTGCAAAAACTGAAAGCTAGTTGTCAGGAGTCTAAGAGCAACTTTTAACTCATTTACTTCCAACCTAGGGCTCAGGGGGATTTGCTGCCCGGTCAGCCTGATCATCAGCCTGATCAACACCTCTCCCCAGGGCTGAGGCAGCCGCCTGGACCAGAACAAGCAGCTGTTAATTCAGCTGCCAGAGCCATCACCCCCAAGGCCAGCAGCTGGCAAGAGACCCACATAGGTCCATCCAAGTCCTCCTCGGCTCTTCTGCTCATGGATGTAAATAAGGAACCGGCAGTGTTAGACCCAAACTGGGCAACTGGCTAAACTCAGGTCAACTGAGGGCCCATAGGTATCTCTCTGAGTGCCTTGGATATAAAAAGGCTTCAAAGTATTTGTTGACCTGGTTTGAAAAGAACCACTGCCTCTCTCAATCCTCACAGGGCAGAGAAGATGGGAAGATTGGCTTCCCCAGAAGAAAATTCACACTGAGTTTCAAAGGGCCTCTCAAATAAGTTTTTATCATCAAAAATGCCTTTACGGGCACATCAAAGGCTTTTAGGAAAAGAGCACTGGAATTTTCTTAACCTCAACACCATTCCTCCTGATTGTTCAAGACACATCAGCTACAATAGCTTATTCTTCTTCAAAACACTCCCAAAGGAAGCCAACAGAAAGTGGAAAAAAAAAAAAAAAAAAAGCGCATAGAAGGGCTGGGTCTCCTAGACCCTGCGACTTCTGAGTTCTTGCCTTCCAAAAGTGATCCATTAACCAGCCCCTTTCCTAGTTGGGCACAGCTACCAAGAGTTAAACTTCTAGAAAACACCAAAAGAATGCATTCTGAAACCCCTATAAGGTAGAATGGCTAAGCCTAGAGAAGTGAACATCTGGAAGGCTTGGAACACAAATCTACACAGCAATCTATTAAAAAGGGGGGGGAGTTTTGCTCTTAACATTCACGAATACGTATAAAACAGACATATCTTTCTCTTTTTGTCTACAGTCTAAACCCCAACCCCACACCTAATCCATGCTACCATCAAATTAACCAGAACTCAACCAAGGGATGAGCTCCTCAGCCTCTGGGCCACTTCCATCCTGAAGGGAAAAGGTGCCACTGAGTAAGTGCCTGAGTAGCACAAAGCAGAAGGAACAGCAGCGCTGTCTCCACAAAGCTTGGATCAACCCCACACAACTGTGCAGCCTGGGAGGCGAAGAAAATGCTACCACCATTGTCTGTCTCCTGCCTGCCCCACTCACATCTCCATCCTCTGAGTGCCTGGCATTTACTGTGTCCCCCTCTTTGGTGCTTCTCTGCACCCTTGCCTTGTTAATTACTCTCTTCTGGTTCAGTCTCAACTTGCCTACCAGACAATCCGTTCCTGGAGTGAGTCTCTAGTCTCCCCCAGGAATAGCTCAGCCTTTTTAAATGGAGACTCGACCATCAGAGAGGCATTTTCTTTCCATAATAGACTGTTTGCCCTCCTAGGGACATCCACCTCCTTTTCTAGACATCTCTTGCCTTCTAAGGACTTAAAGTACCCACCATACACACACACACACACACACACACACACACACACCCTCACACGCATACACAACCTAGCATGATGCCTTATGCCTTAAGCATCATTTGTTATTTATGTGCCAGACTAAAAGGAAAATAGTTTCTACTGAAAGTTACTGGTGGGTGGCAAACAAAAGCAGCCCTGTAAATAAATCACTGTCATCACGTTAAACTATCTTTGATTGAGCATTCACTCTAAGACAGACTAAGTCCTTCACATACACATGAATTTCAAAGATGCCACCGACATTAAGATGCACGGTTTTTTGTGTTACACGAAAAGGAAATGGTCCCAGTTAAACTAGGACACAATACCACACAATCGTGTTACCATCCGGTTTCAAAGATGTGAAACTGAAAAATAAGCACCTTAGAGTTGTGATGAAAGACAGTACTATCTCACCTAATTTTTACAAGCACGCTCATGGGATTGGTATTATTACCTTTATCCTCCTACAAAAGGGGAAATTGCGGCTCAAAGAGGTGAACAGACCTAGGGTCTCTCAGGAGCAAGTTGTGAAGCCAGAACTCAGTTCTTAAATAATTTCTGAATTTCCCGGGGAGGGGGGCGGTGGCACCCAGCAGGCCTCAGGCAGACCATCCCCAGCTAAGCAGTCCCATCAAAGGCAAGTAACACTTGCTTGGCTGATTGCTAAAATCCGGGTCTTTTTGCAATTGCTCCTTCACAGATCTACTTCCAGAAACAACAACAAAAGGAAAACAGGTTTTCCTAGCTCCTTCCTCACAAAACTGGCTGGAAGTGAGGGGGAACCTCTCAGCCAACTTGTTATATATAAAGCACATTTAATGAGCCTTTCAAGCTGCGGGGGTGGAAGAAGGAAGGGTTCACTGGAAATCTGATACTTTGGCAGCCAAACTAGAGGGGAGAGGGACAAGGCCCTTAGCATCAGCCTCAGGGGGATAAACACCATCCCAACCCCCTTTGTTTGCCAGAAAGAGATACTTCCTGGTGGGGGGGGGGGGCGGTGGGCAGGAGGCAGCAATGCTTTTTATGACAAAGCCCACCTAACAACAACCCTCCACCAGAGACCTGGCTGAGGTCTTTGTACAACCCACCTAACCATAAACCTTCTGTCCTTTTCCAAACCTGCTGGGGTCCCTCTACCCACAAATACCTGTGACCGCCATAAACGCCCTTAAACAGCCCCCGTTTACTGCCCAGCCTGCCTGCTGCTAAATGAGGGCATTTGTTTCAAATTTGCAAATACCGAAAGCAGTGGAAACCTAAGTCCACTCCTAAAGTGAAATGTTCTGCATTCCTCCAGGCCTGCAGCACCCCGCTTCAAAAGCTACAAGAGGCCCTGGCTGTTTACTCACTGGTGGGGCTATTGGGAGAGGTATTTCCCCGCTCCCTGAGGAGGGCTCCTTTGATCTGGGCTGGGTGGGAAGGGGACAGAGAGGGGTGCCACCCAAGCCCGGCCCCGGCTGGCCCAAGCTCCCCTGCCTCCTTTCTGGGTTGCTGGCAACAGCTCCAGGGGGGCCCGGGAAAGTAAGTCTCACAGGGAGGCTCAAGGAGAGAGACACAGCAGGCCAGCTCTGCAGGACCTCTCAGACCCTGTTCAAATGGCCCCGGAAACAAAGGTAAAGAGAGGGGAAAAAAAGGCATGCGAGGCCAGAGAAGCACCCCAGTCCCTTACAATGAAGGGAAAACTCGCCACCCCTCGGCCTGTACTGTACCAACAAACTCAAGACACTTCAACGAGGCAGGGTGTGTGTTTACTAAATAAAAAGTCTTTTGTTTTAAGGATTTTTCAGAAAGAGGGGAGTGGTAAGGAGCAGACAGAGATCCTCCTCCAGGCCCCCCGGGGCTGTTCCTGGGCCCAGCAGCCCCTCCTCCCCCTGGAAGCTCCTCCCGCAGGAGGCCCGGACCCCTGCGGTGGAGGAGGAGCTCGGATCACAGGCAGGATCACAGGCTGGATCACAGGCACAAAGCTGCTTGCAAGTTGGGCATTTTCTAAATTGGTCAGTTTAACAACGGGTTAATCTGCTAAATTAACCAAACAGATAGGATGGTTTGCTCTTTGTAGCTGGCGCTGTGAGACCAACAGCACTTCTTACTGGTTTTTTGTTTTGGTTTGGTTTTTTCCCCCTCTAAGGCTACAAGACAACCATTTTCTTTGTGAATTTTGTTTTTCAGGTAGCTGGAAATGACCTTGGGATCTCACATGCTATCCTAGCACATCCCCTCTTTAAGGACCTGCTGACCTAAAGGAACCTTCTCTTGTTTTTGAACAGACGAGCTACAACAGAATCAGAACGCCAAATACCACTTTGTCCCCTTCAATGATAGGATACAGGTTCCCATGTTGGAATCCTAGAATTTCAGAAGCAGAAGAACAAACTTAGCAGGATTGCCAAGAGTGGTTCACAGCTCAGCTAAAGGGAGATGTACCTGGCACTAAAAAACGTACATCTCCTCGACTGTCATTGGTCATTGTCCAAGCAATTCTGAAATCTCTTGAAAATTAAAAGACCTGCCTCCAAAGTCAGACATGAAAGGGAAACCTACATCCATCATGTCCCTACTATGTGCCAGGGCCTGTACCACCAAGTGTGGGCTCATCCATCTGTACAAAAGTAGTTAGAGGCAGCAACTCTATTATCCACAGCAGTGATGATTCTGTTACCACCTACGTGGTCTCCACCACAGCATAACCTTAGTGTGCAACTCCCAGCAGGCACACTGGTCTGGAATGTGGCAATACACCTGCAAGCCAGGGCCTGTAACTGCCCGTGACCTTCCAGAAGCACCAGGCGGAAGAGATGGAGGACTCAGAGGTTCATGAGAAAAGCTCAAATCGTGGGGATTCGGGCACGGTGTTCTGGACTTCTAGATTACATAGCCTGACTATAATTAAAAACTTTAACATGTACACAAGCCTCTGAATGGGCCATTGAAAACCTCAACCTTGCTGTTTTGTAAGAACAACAACAACAAAAATTTATAAGAGCAAGAAAAATTGGCAATCTTGAATGCTGTGGCCCAAAAGATCTCTGCATGCATAAGTTACTGATACAACTCCTTACGCAGAAAGAACAAAGGCTCCCGATCCTCTAACAGGACTGCTCCTAAACCCCACCCAGACAGTTATGTCACCTGCCAAATCCACTCCCCCACATTCAGCCCACTCTGAGTTCACCCCACTCCAAGGCATGTGTGTGTGTAACACTTCATAGCCTCTAGGATATATGAGAGCACAGAATCAGCTCTCCCGTTTACCAGCTCTGCAGTCCTGAGTGGATCATACTTTGTACCTCAGTTTCCCTGTCAAATGCCTCCCATCCTTTTACCCCGCCTCCCCCCACCAAAAAAAAAAAAAAAAAAAAAAAAAAACCAACCGCCCTCATCCTGCATACCTGTGAGCCTTGGGAATAGGATCGAACGTCAGTGTGAGCAAAAGCATTCTGTCAACTGCAAAGGTAGGTCCGCTTGTTGGGATTACAGAGGAGGCTCTCCCAAAGCACACCCAGCCCCTCCTTCCAGCTTAAAGGCTCCCTTCAGTGGTTCCCCCTTCTGTACAAACGAAAAGGTGTTCCTCACCAAGGCACTAGTCCCTCCAGTACTTTGAGGACCAACCAGGTAAGTTTCTGCCTTCTTTTACTCAGATAAAAACTCTTCCTTTTTTTTTTCTTCGTAAGAATTCTTTCCCAAACCTTTCCAAAATTTACTCAAACTTCTCCATTCCCCTTCACATCCAAGAATTAAACCCTAATACCCACATCACCAGTTGATCGAGTCTAAACACATCTGTGCCCATGCACTAGAGACTCCAGAACAAAATGCAGCCCTTAAAGTCCTCTCTCTAAAACCAAGGGTGAGGAGGAGGGCGTGTAACATGTAACAGAAACACAGGTGGGGGCACCTGGATGGCTCAGTCACTTAAGTCCAACTTCGACTCAGGTCATGATCTCATGGTTCATGAGTTCGAGCCCCACATCAGGCTCTGTGCTGACAGCTCAGAGCATGGAGCCTGCTTCAGATTCTGCGTCTCCCTATCTTTCTGCCCCTCCCCTACATGTGCTCTCTCGCTCTCGCTCTCTCTCTCTCTCTCGAAAATAAATAAAACATTTAAAAAATTAAAAAAAAAATAAACACAGCTGGACGTTGTATATGGCAACGCTGGGTGAGCCCCAAAGACAACCACCTTAAAGGTCTTCCAAGGTCTTGTGTCCTCAAGTTGAGGCCAGAGCGGAAGGTGGGACTTGCCCAACATCACATGAGAAGTCTGTGGCAAATGTGGGAGCAGGGCCCATGTCTCCCTCCCAGGCCCTCCTCAGGAGGGATGTACACCTCACACCTCCAGGTACCGAGAACTCAAGCCCACCAACACCCATCTTTGCTACTAAAGTGATACCACCACTCTTGCAGGATTTCCTCTAAAATAGGCAAGCCTACACACTTTACCTGGAGCCACTGGAGGCCCCCAGTGTGCCCAGGGAAAGAGGACACAGGAGACAGGCAAGCCTGATACTTCTTAATGAGATGTGGCCTGAGCAGGCCCTCTTCCCTGAAGATTCAGCCAGCCTTCTTTATTAATTATTACATAAGGCATTAGAAGCCTGCATGTGCAAGGCAGTAAAATCTTGGGTTAGGGGAGGAGCCTAGACACAGACCAAGACCCCAGCAACTACAGACATATAATATGGAGTGGGTACAGCACTGGGGCCCCCACCTCCCAGGCTTCTCCTACAGTGTGGGATGAGAGCAGCAGTGTCCCACCCCACCACCACAGGAGGGAGGTGAATAGTAGTGAAAATGGCTCAACTAAGACATAGTATTAGACTAGAGGTCACCAAAATCATCTTGGACCATCAGCTGAGAAGCAAAGAGACACTCATTCCAATGGGACAGCCACATATGACTATTCAGGTTGTGCACTGCTCAAGATGCCCAGCCAAGGTGTTAATACCGAAATACTGCCCTGTGTCCTTTTTTTTTTTTTAATTTTTTTAAATGTTTATTCATTTTTGAGAGACAGAAAGACACAGACAGTGAGCAGAGGAGGGGCCAAGAGACAGGGAGACACAGAATCCAAAGCAGGTTCCAGGCTCTGAGCTGTCAGCACACAGCCTGACCTGGCTGCCCTGCGTCCTGATGCAGGGCTGCATTCACTTGGAGAAAGGGTGCCTATTTCTAATTTGCACAAGGGCACTCTATGAGCTAGCTGCTGGGACATCTCAGCCATCCATGCCCCAAAGAAACAATCATTCTCCTCACTGCCTCACCAACGGCGCCCCACAAGGGGCAAAAAAGAGCCAGTGTGTCTCCTGGGGGGAAAGCAGTGCATGCTACTGCCTACTCTGACCTCCTTAACCACCCACAGGGGAGAGCCCTCCATCCCTGACCACATCGTACCTTGGGAACCTCCCCATGGTATTTGGTAGAAGTTCACCCAAGCGACCCAGAGCAACTGACTGGGGAAACCCCACAGCCATTCTGTGATGACCAAAGCCCCTCCCTTGGGTATCATAAAAGTCTGCCTAAGCTGCAAGAAGCACAGCTTCCTACCCTCTCCCCAGAAGAACATTAGCATGCCGAGGGAGATGGTGACTCCACACCAGCACTGAGCACCCTGGGAGAATCTGGTACTAGGACGGAGGGGGAAGAGTTCCCACCAGAAAATGCGAAGTGACCGTGCTCACATTTCTGAGCTGCTGTTGGAATACTGAGACCCATTTAGACAATCTGTGCTCTCAAATGAGGAAACCATTTCTAAAGCTGCCCGTCAAGAGCAACTTTGTTGAGCCTTGCAAACCATGCTAGGGATTGAGGACTGGAAACAAAGGCTGACACATTAAGAGGAGACAAAGGGTCAGGACAGTCTCTGGGAACAGACATCGGAGCTGACCAGAGGGACTGCACCCCTGGGTCAACCACCTCCGGTGGGAGTACTACATCATAACTTCCTCAGCACTTGTACTTTGCAGATGAGGAAACTGAGTCTCGGAAAGGTTAATTCACCAGCTCGAGGTCATGTGGCTAGGCGGCAATTGAGCATGGACCAAAATATAGAAAAGCAGGTGTCACAGGACCACAGATGTCGCTTCTCTTCCTTTATCATACATTGATGTGTGTGATGTTAGACAAGAACCACCTAAGTTTTCAGACTCCTGGTACGATGCCTTTTTGTCATTCTGATCGGTCACCACAGCCTACATCTACTAGCAATTCAATGCTCTCTCTTCTCTGAAGCCCTTCTACTACCCTTTTGCGCCTGCATCATGGACTTACTCTCCTACACATTCTAGAATGGTCTTCTATTCAGCATTTTACCAAGTGGTGTCTTTTGCTGCAGTTGACGTGATTCACATCTCTCTATCGTGTCTCCTTCCTGCCTCCCACCCCACCTGAGACAGCTTCACCCACAGAAAACACTCAAATACATTTGGAACAGACCCCATCCTAAGCCCCTCAATATCAATACCAACCCTTCTCATCACCACGCCTCCACTTTGGACGGACAAACTCCTTATGGCAACCCAGTGGTTCTCAAACCTGAATGTAGGTAAGAATCTCCTGGGAAACAATTTTATTTTACTTTTCCTGGGAAGCAATTTTAAGATGCCATTTCCTTTTGAGATGTGAGCCATGCCTGGATTGGCTATTCAAAAATTACAACAGAACCTAACAAATAAGGAAGGAAAATGCCTTTTCTGACTCCTTCCCCGATGATTCGGATGGGCAGCAATTGAGCCAGGACCAGGTCGACCGTAAGGCCCAGACAGCTCAAAGTTTAAATAGGTCCTCTGGTTACCTGCCCTCCTTCTGTATTACCTGGTGGTCTCTGGACCAGAAATCTACATCTTCCTAACGTGTGACTCACAGTCCCTACCCCCATAACTCTGGACCTAGTTTCCAGCCATTAAATACCCACCTAACCCAGCAGCTGCATAGCCTTGCTCATCGGGGTCTAAGCTTCTGGCAGGAACTTGGGATCCACAGGACACCCACTAGACTGCGTTCCACTCACCTGTGTATTCAGTCAGTGTCATCACACAAAGGGACACCGGAGCTTGGTGACCCCAATCCAAGCTGCAAGAGGGGAAAGGCGCCTGCGCGTGTCAGCCCTTCCAGCAAAGCTTCCTCCCTGCCCCACTGCCGCCTGTGTAGCATTACTGGGAGGGAAAAGGCCTGAACGCAGAGAAGAGGATGGAAAAAGTGACACACTGCAGAGGGCTTCCTCAAACCACTGACTAGCTGTAGCAGCTTCTGTGCCAGCTCCACCAAAGCGCCAAGGGGCTCAGCAGGGCCACATGTGCACTCAGCGGTGAACTCAGAGAACCCCAAGACAGGACTCTAACCCAGTCACCATGGCAGCTTTGGGGACAAAAGGACCAGGCGATGGGGGGGGCCAGAGCAGGAATCCAAAAGAGAGGCAGGCAGCCAGCTCGAAGGCAAGGCTAGAGCCCGCCCTCCCCGCCCCCCAGCAAGCGTGGCCCTGAACCTGTAACCCCTCCATGTGGCTCTGCCAGGGGTAGTGCCAGGGGCACAGAGCAGAAAAGCATGCTACTGAGGCTAGGAAGGGCAGAGGAGGCTGAGGGATGCAGGCCAAGGACACCCAGCCCTGTTTCATGACCCTTTCTTCCATCAGGAAAACACCAAAGACTGAATCCCTGGCCCCAAACTGCTCTTGGCTCAAATATTAGAGTCGGAACCGGCCAACGTCCATCCCAGATGAGTCTCACAGAAGCCCCACTGGCTTAGACACAAACACACAAACCCCTTCACTCCAAAACATGAAGTCTTCCAAAGATTCAACAACCATCGCCAAAGCCCAACAGAGACGCCGCCTCCCTTTATGAATCAAATGTATTCCTGAAAAGTCATCCACCGACGAAATTTCTGCCTAACAAATCCAACTTCTCCGCTGACTTTCATTATAAAATGAGACATACGCTCCTCGAGGAAAAGCTGAGGCTCCAGGAGGAATTGAATATCACACTTACTGCCGCACACCTTCTGGAGTCACACGTTTAATGGACAGGTTTCCTGACAAAATCTAACTCAAATTCAACCCAAAGTGAGGTAATTTTTTTTTCTTTTTTTGGTGAGGTAATTTTTAAGTGCACATGTCACACCAGAGTTCCCATGAATTAAAAATTATTTAAGGTAAATGTTCAAATACTGTTCAAGATTCAGGGTCCCTAATTTGAAAGCTTCTGGAACTTTGGGGTACAGTCACCTTGGGGAGCTTATTTTTAATGTTTATTTGAGAGACAGAGAGAGAGAGAGAGAGAGAGAGAGAGAAGGGGAGAGGCAGAGAGAGAGGGAGACAAAGAATCCAAAGCAGGCTCCAGGCTCTGAGCTGTCAGCACAGGGCCTGAAGAGGGGCTCAAACCCGCGAATTAGGAGATCATGACCTGAGCTGAAGTTGGATGCTTAACTGACTGAGCCACCCAGCTGCCCCACCTTGGGGAGCTTATTAAATGCAGACTGGAATTCTGACTTGTGCTCCCAGGGAGTGTTGGTGCCACTTTTCTGTGGGCCTTATTTTGAATGGCCCCTATACAGCTCCCAGTTTTAGACTCTGAGGCAGGCCAGCTTCACATGTAGAAGTGGTTACCCCTGCCCAGAATGTCTGGGGAAAGCCAGAAGCCCTAGCACATCAACAAAGAATGGACAGCCCAGAAACAGGGAACGATGGTCTGACCCCTTGATTCAGTCCTGGCAGAGCAGGTACAAGGAGGAACAACAAGCAGCCCCAACCCAGAGAAGGTGGAAAGGGTACAGGACCCCCAACACCTCGGAGGTAAAGGGGATGTTTACTTCTGCCCTTGATTGCTCTGCCTTGTACCCAAAAGGTTCATTTTTAATAAGCCTAGAAAAGGACTCATTTTAAATGATACTGTAAAGAATTCGACAAGGGGGGCACTTTAGAAAGTTAAAACTTGAGGGGCACCTGGGTGGCTCAGTCAGCTGAGTGACTGAGTTCTCAGTCACGATCTCAGTTGAGTCCACCTCAACTCAGTTCACGATCTCACGGGTCATGAGTTCGAGCCCCGCGATGGGCTCGCTGCTGTCACCGCAGAGCCTGCTTGGGATTCTCTCACTCTCCCTCTCTCTCTGCCCTTTCCCTAATGGCTTTCTCCCTTTCTCTCTCAAAGTAAATAAACAAAAGAAAGAAAGAAAGTTAAAACTCAAATGGGACAAAAATATGGACATGTCCTAAGAATGACAGAGTCCAAAAGTTCTACAGGCGTCTTTCTGGCAGGAGAATGGGACAGCTCTGGGGACAAAAGTGGAAGTGGGGCCGGGCAAGAGAGAGATGGGGGAGGCAACACATACCAAGGACTGGCCTGAGAGGAAAGAAAGGTCTGAGAAACCACACATGTCTTAGGGGATGGTAAATTGACTAGCTGGGCTGGAATGGAAGGTCCAGTAGGTGGAAAATGTTTCTGGTTGGGGGTGACTTGTGAGGCTGGAAAGGTATGTGGGAAGCATACCCCAGGAGAGGGAAGAACAAGAAAGGGGCCCTTTATAGACTTCATTACATTTAATCCTCTGCACAACTCCAGAAAGTTAAGTCCCTTTACAGAGGAGGCAAACTGTGAGGTCAAGAAATTTGCCCAGGGCCACCGGGCCTGTCAAAGACTTCAAGTTGCTGTTTTGCCAAATACACAGCCTGCACAGCTCTCTCCACCATTCAGCCCCGCTCTGAACACCAGGAGTGTGATCAGATCCCTCAGCAAGTGATGTGCACAGACTACCCTTGCCCTCCCACAGCAGGTACTTCCCAACAACTGAGGAAACCCGTCACTGATAAAAGCAACTCCTAGGCCTGAATTACAGGCTGCAGAGCCTCAAGGAATCCACAGGACAGCCTATCTCTGAATGTGACAACTCAATCTGCCCAAAAGACACAAGAGCCTGGAAGGAAGAACCCAGAGAGGGGAGATGGGAATGGTGATAGGTAGTGACCACAACTGACCACTCAAACAGCTGGTGATAAGACTCCCAGATTTTCAACACCAAGCCCTCTCTTCCCCCCTCCGCCGTATTTATCACAACAGGGATCTCAAAGTTTGGAAAGCTACTCAGCCATTTACAGCATAATTGCCCAAACTTCAAAATGGTCTAATCCACAAACCTAGCCAGAGTAGGTCCCTCACTCCGGCCTTATTAACAGCAGGGTCTCACTAAAACTCCAGTTAATTACACAGTTAAACAGTAAGATGGAAAAATCTACTATAATCTATTAAAAAATCGTTGCCCCCTGAAGTCATGCCGTCTGGGGGTGGGTTGAGTCCCCGGATTTCACCAGAAGACAGCAGGCGCCTTAGCCTCGGCTGAAATTGTTTACAGCACATGGACAGGTTCCACACCAAGGCACATTTGGTGGAACTGATTTAAGGCTCTCATTAAAATGTTCCTTTGTTGAGCACAAGACATCTCCCCACCCCCCGAGGAGATTCCAGACCTCCAGTCCCAAGCCCTCAGCCTGCCTGCCCTAACTTCCCCCAAGACCCCCCTCTATGCTAAACACCCGTCACCGGATTAACATCGATTAACATCAGAGTCATCTTCTCACACAAGGAATTTAGGAATTTAGCATTTGTTGAACGAACAAGGGCCCAGTCCCCACCAGAATCTCCCCTTGACTCCAGAACTCTAAACATCAGCAGGGAAGACAGCCAAATCAGGCGACGCACACACCCAAACCCAGCCACCGACCTGGGAAGCCTGGGAGCTGGAGCTGCTCACCCATATGGCTGGGCCCCCGATCCTGGCTGCGCAAAAAAACTTCCATACTTCCTCTGGGAGCAGATGTGGGTTCTGCCATGAGCAATAACCACCCTACACATCACAAGGAACACAGGGCAGCTCCAGAAACACCTCCTACGAATCCCTGGAGCCTGTTCCTACCTCTCCGTCTTGAGTTACAATTACCTCTCCATTTAACTAGGGGTGGGGGAGATGTTGATTCCATAAGCACCAGAACCTCCCAACAGCTGGCAAGCCAAGGGAGATGTCAGAAAAGGCTATTCTCTACCCCCACCCTCTCTATGGCCACTCTTCCAAGAAAGAGGAAAGTGATAAGCTAGGACCAGGTGTCCTGGGCAGAGTTCCTCCAGAAAGGGCTGCTGCCAGGATCATTACCAAAGAAAGAGAGAGAGAGAGAGAGAGAGAGAGAGAGAATATATATGTGTGTGTGTGTGTGTGTGTGTGTGTGTGTGTGTGTGTGTGTGTGTGTGTGTTGTGGGGGACATATTTCCAGTCCAGGCTGTTGGGGGTGTGCAGGTAGCTTGGTGCTTTCCCGTAAAGCACTTCAACACCTCATTGGTGACTCTCAGGTGTGACCAAGTCAGGAAATAAAGGCTGGGGGGGCGGGGAGCGGGGGTGTCGGGTCCTGTCTGCCCTGTAGATACCGGCCACACCCTCATCAAAACGCTGAGGCCCTCCAAGAAAGGGCAGAATGAACTCTTTTTGCCTTTCTGTCCGTAGAATGAGAGATTTTCTTTCCTCGGTGCGGAGAGACAGGATGGAAATCCAGGAAGGAGCAGAACAAACCCCGTCCGCACCTTTGCAGGCCGGCCATGCCCGATTTTGGCAGCGGCCTTCACACATTAGTCACCGCGACAGCCTCGGACTCTCCGCTCCCCAGATTCGACCCGGCTGGGAGTGGGCTCAGGGCTCGGGCCCAGGAACTGGAGGAGACGGGGCGGCCCCTAATTCTCCCCTTCTTCCGCCCGCACCAGCAGGGCCATCAGGAGTCCCAGTCTGGCCCGGGAACTTGGAGGAGGGAAGCCGGGAGCGTCTGGCCGGCGTAGGTAACAAAGCTCCGCGCTCTGCGCGTCGCAGGTCGGTCCCGCATCCGGCCCCAGGCCGGCCCCCCTCACCTAGGCTGAGACTACTGGGGGAACTCCGTCTCCCCCGCCGCCAGCCACCTCACCGCGCCCCCCCAAGTAGAAGGGAGTCGTTTCCCTCCCGAAAAGAAACTCGCCACCGGGGCCCGGGAGCCGGCAACTCCCGGCAGTTCCCGAGCAAACTCTCCGCTCAGACCGGGAAAACTCTGTGGCGGCTGGAAACGTGTCCTCACGGGCGCGAAGGGAGAGGGGCCCCGAGCGAGTCCGTGGGGGGTTAGCCAAACCGGCCGCCGAGACCTCGCGCCCACCGAGACCTCGCCACCACCCCAGAGTGTCTTGCCTGGCCCAGCCACCCAAAGCCACCTCCCCGGTGTCCCCTTTTGCCCGCGGGGCTCCCGCGCTTCTCGCGCCCCGCTCCCGCAGCTCGCCGCGACTCACCGCCCAGCAGCGGCAGCAGCAGGACGCTGAGCAGAGGCAGCCGGCGGAGGCTGCTCGGGGTTCCCCGCGCAGCTCCCATCGCGGCGGCGGGCTCGGGGAGAGGAGCCGGCCGGCGCACGGCGGGCGCGCGAACTGCGCTCCGCGGCGGGCCCGGGAGGCGGAGCGCACCGGAGCGCGGGCGCCGCTGCAGTAGCCGCAGCCGGAGCCCGAGCCCGAGGCGTCCCGAGCCGGAGCCGCGCGCCGCTGGTACCTCCGAACCCTCGCGCGCGGCCGCCGCAGCCACCGCCTCCAAGCCCCGCCCCGCGACGCCCCCTCCCCGCCGGCCGCCGCGCGGCGCCCCGCCCCCTCGACGCCCCCACCCCGCCGTGGCGGGGGAGGAGCTCGCAGTTGGGGGAGGGGTCTGGAGATGGACGGGGGACTGAAGAAGGGAGGCCCCGGGGAGTGCGGGGGACCTGACGAGGTAGGGGAGCGTCGGCTGTGCCTACCGCCCGCTCAATCTGCAGGGACTCAGAGAACCATAGTGACTTTTGTGGCCGGCCCCTGGGGAGGACTGTCAGTTCTGGGCCTTCCTGGGGGCTCTGACCAACGGTTCCCCCAAATTCTCTGGGTAGGAGTGGGGAAATGTGGGCTCTGGCTCACTTCTCAGCAACCAGAAATCCTGAGGAAGACCTAGAACAGAAGGGTGTCTTTGATGTCCCCAAGCAAGGTAGCCCGGAGATACTGTAGAACCCCTGAAGAAGTGAGGGACCAGTGCATGGCTGGGTTCTGGTTTGGCTCTGGACCAATCTGAGCCCAAAGGTACAAACAGGCTCGGCTTCAGCCTGGCTGAAGGCCGTGAAACTGACAAATTTATCCCAAGTCCATCTCCGGGCAGTCTGGGCTGCAGGGCATGGCCAAGTCTCCAGCTGTGGGGAGGCCCAGTGCAGCCCTTGTTCCAGGCACCCCCCACCCCCAGCGCCACCACCCCCACATTCTTTCTTTGTTGTGAAAGCAGCAAGGGGTGTAGGAGGCGGGTCAGGAAGAGTCAAGCTTTAGAAGATGGGCCCCAGCTGCTGCTCAGGCCTCCAGGATATGCTGAGAGGGGATGGATAGTGAGTGCTTCATCCCCCTCTGGCTCGGGAGGGCCCCCCAGGCCTGCTTAGACCTCCCTTCCCCCAAGCAGCTGGGAGGAGGAGGGGCAGCCACAGAGGGCCTCACAGGCCCGGAGCAGTGGCGCCAGGACTCCAGGGTCCTGCCACATGGCCACCACATGTCCCTGACAACCCAGTCCATAGCACCTTCTCCTTGGGTTGTGGGCCTCCTCCCCCATCCCCCAGATGCCTTCCTGCAGGCCCTGCTGGAGAGGATACAAACAAGGGAAGAGAAGAGAGGAGAGATCCAAGAATCAACACTTCTTGTGTTGCCCCATCCATCACTGCCCGTTGCCCTTCTGTGAAGGGCCCCCACACAACCCTTGCTCCATACTCTCTTCGGTCAGGACTCAAGTGGCAAAATGGTTACCTGATTCTTTTATTTAAGAAAAGTGAAATACACGGACCTGAAGTGAGGCAGCAGAGGGAACAAGAGAGGCCAGATCAAGGCAGCCTGGCTGGCCAGCCCCATCCCTCTGACAGAAAAGCCAGCAGCAGGCTCCATCTCTGAGATGCATACCTGCTCCTTATGCATCTTGGGGGCCTCAGAGCTAGCTACTCTAGAGGACTACGGGGAGAGGATGTCCTGAGGGTCCTTCCTGAGGCAGATTCCTGAGGAGGGAGCCAAGACCCTAGGGCAGCAGCAATCTTCTGGTTAACTGCTCTCCCTTCACTGTCCCACCTTGGGGCTGGAAGAGCCAGGAGCAATAGGGAATGCTGAGAGGGCTGTCTGGGGGGAGACCCAGCAGACCTGGTGGGTGGGTTGAATGTCAGCTGCTTGAAGAGAGGTCGGTGGTGCTGGCACTGAGGCCCCGGGAGACCTGAAACAGACAACACCATGCCATCAGCCCAGGGACCTCAGCCTCACAAAGACTGTCCCCTGGAGTCTATCCATTTTATGGCTGCAGTGTATCTGTAGACCTAGGACGGAGGCTGTAACCTCAGTCCCAAGCTCCGTGACTCTGTTTACTTTTAGCCTTTTCTAGGATTTTCAAGAAGGCCACAATCTGCTGGAGAAAACACTGGGAAGAGCCACATGCACATCAGCATATACTTTGAATGTGTTGATACAAATAGTCTCTTCCCATGAAAATGTCATTATTGGGGCGCCTGAGTGGCTCAGTCAGTTAGGCGTCTGTCTGACTTTGGCTCAGGTCATGATCTCACTGCTTGTGAGTTCGAGCCCCGCGTCAGGCTCTGTGCTGACAGCTCGGAGCCTGGAGCCTGCTTCAGATTCTGTGTCTCCCTCTCTCTCTGTTCCTCCCCAACCTGTGCTCTGTCTCTCTCTCTCTCTCAAAAAAAAAAAAAAAAAAAAAGAAAAAAAAGAAAAAGAAAAAGTCATTATTGCTGTCTCAAATGTAGATAATTTAATACTTTTTTCTTTTTCCCTTCTCATCTGCTACTGAGTCCCCAAGGTGAAGAATATGGTGGCTGCAGGAGGAAAAGCAATTAGTATCCCCAAATCATTCTTGAATTATTAATAATTCCAAAGTACCAGTTTAGAGAACATCACTTCCTGTTCCTTTCCTGATTAATTTATTTGCTGCCATCTCTGGCCCCAAACTGTCCCTTGGTGGTCACCACCCTCTACAAGCTGTCTGCTTGATTCTCATCTGCCCTACTCCAATTCCCTGGCTGGAGTCTTCACCCCAAAGGATTCTCTCTTCTTCTCTAACTTCTGCTCCCTTGATCCACGGCTACCCTTTCACGCTTATCCACCAATATGCTCACGAGTGCTGCTCTCACCTGGAGGGGTGCTGCACTGGGTTGATTCAGATAATTTAAGGAGGCTGCCCGCTTCATGTTGCTGCTACAATGCAAAAAGAAAGAACTGAGGCCTCTTGGCCTAACACTGTGGGCCTCTTGGGTACTGCCACACATGTCAAATCACTGCCTCCCCACCATTTGACACCCCCCCACGCACACACATACACACTCTCTTATCGTTGTCCATAACCAGCATCTCCTCAGACACTTTTCCCGAATACTGGGGCACCCATTTTTCCCAAACTCTTTCTCCATGGCCATCCCATTGACCTCCTCCATGTTTCTCTTCAAGACACTTCTCCAGAGACGAGGGGCCAAGAGGAGCTGGAGGCAAGGGCTTACTGGCCTGCTTTGCCGTATCTCAGTCTCTCTGTGTACCTGGAGGGCCGAGGCTCAGTCCCCTGGAGCTTCCTCACCAGGAGTTCACTGCTTCTACGAAGCACATCCCGGATCTTGCCCAGAGAACCACTCCTCTGCAGGGTCCCACTGCCATCCTGGCAGAGAGGGGGTGGGGAACAGAAGCTAAGGAGATCCTGTGCAGACTGGCTTCTGAGTCTACTGCCGCCATTTATTCAGCACGCATCCCGCCTCCCCCAAAAGCCTAGTGATTGAAAACAAGAGCCTCATCATAGATGGCTTGCAGATACCCCTGAAAGGGATTGGTTAACTGAACTTGAATGTGGACAACGTGTGCTCATGTCCTACATGGGCAGGCCCAGAGCCTCTCACCACCACCAGCAGGAGGGAACAGGAGAAATCAAGGGGCAATAATGAGACTCACCCCTGACCACTCCACAGCCACAGAAGCATCTTCACCTCCTTCATATTTCACGCTGCCCCCAGAGCCCTCCTGGGAGGTCCTTCCACTGTCACCTTCCCCAAGTAGCTCAGCCACCTTGGTCTGACTGATAGGGTCAGTACCCTGGAAGGAAAAGGAAGGAGCTGGGACTCTGAACTCCTTAACGACTCAGGATGGGGCTTTCAAACTTTTTTCACCATTGGCCCCAATAAAGAAAACATTTTCCCTTGTGATGTCCTAGTATACACATACTGGAAAGATACTCACCTTTTCTCTTTGCAATGCATTCCTACATAGAGATACGTACGTATTTTAACTATGGCCCACAGTGAATTGATTTCAAAACCCACTAATGAGGGGCACCTGGGTAGCTCAGTGGACTGACTCTTGATTTTGGCTTGGGTCGTGATCTCATGATTCATGGGTTCAAACCCCACATTTGTTTCCATGCTGACAGTGCAGAGCCTGCTTGGGATTCTCTTTCTCTCTCTGCCCCTCCCCCCCCCCCCAACACTCTCTCAAAATAAATAAATAAACTTTAAAAGAAAAAAAATACTAATGAGGGGTGCCTGGGTGGCTCAGTCGGTCATGATCTCATGTCAACATCAGCTCAGGTGATGATCTTGCACTCTGTGAGTTCAAGCCCCACCTGGGGCTCTGTGCTGACAGCTTGGAGGCTGGAGCCTGCTTCAGATTCTGTGTCTCCCTCTCTCTCTGCCCCTCCCCTGCTTGCACTCTGTCTCTCTCATTCTCAAAAATAAACACTAAAAATTTTTTTTTTAACAACACACTAATGGGTCACAACCCACAATTTGAGAAACTCTGACTTTGGGCTCCCCTCAACCTCAACTCCCTCACTCACACCACCTATGCCCCTCCTCAGTAGATTCTTCAAATTGTGAAAGGACATGGTTTCCTTTTTTTTTCTTTTCCCTAAGTCTGCTTTTTTTCCCAAACAGACTCTGTGCTGTCAACACAGAGCCCATCGCAGGGCTTGATCATATGAACTGTGAGATCATGACCTGAGCCAAAACCAAGAGTTAGACACTCAACCAACTGAGCCACCCAGGCGCCCCAGACAGCTTCCCTCACAATAGTCCCATTTAGTGATATGAACCTCGAACTTGGAGTCCTGACCATAAAGGGCAGGTGAAAGGGTGAGAACACACTTAAAAACAACCACAGTCACAGAGTGTCTCACCTTCCTTTCCTCGGCTTCCTCCTCAGCCTCTCCTCTTAATCTTCTGAGATTCACAAGAAGTGTCAGTGGTCCCTCATCCCCAGGGCCTACCTTCCGGACCTCCTTCCCCTATCCCCTCCTGGTCACTGACCTGTTTCTGGGAGCGCAGGGCACATTCCTCTAGGGTCTCGGCTGCCTCCAGCTTTCCCTGGCGCCTGTACAGAGCTCCTAGGTTTCTCAGAGTGGTGTTTACTGTGGGGCTGTGGGAAGGAAGTAAAGATGGATTCAGAAAAGAAACGAGAGAGAGAGAAGGGGCAGAGCTAAGGCCAACGCAAGGTCAAAGGGAAGAAGGGAAAAGGCCCCAGAGGCCAGGATCAGGTCTCGGATGGAGAGTGTCAGAGGCCAAGACAGCTTCTCCGTGGCAGCTCACCTGCTCACTTTGCAGGCCTTGTACCAGCCTCCGTACTCAGTATAGGGTGTGCCGCCCTCTCGGTGCCGGCTCTGCAGAACAGAGGGGAGGGGAAGCCAGAGATGAAAGCACAGGGATGCTGGCGTGCACGCAGCTCGGTGCAGGCTGGGCTGCCCAGATGGAAGGCACCCTGCATCTGTGGCTGGTGCTCAGGTGGGAAGTAAGTCAGGCGCTGGGCTAGTGCAAGGAGTAAGCCAGAGGCCCTGGCAGCCTCGGGCTCCCCAGGATGGGCCCCGCACTCACTTTGCTCATTTCCTCCCGCTCCTCTGCATGCATCCAGATGGGCTTGTGGTCATCTAGGGGTACACAGGATGGAGTGGTAAGGTTAGAGAACAGAGCTAGACAGTATGGGGGGAGCCAGGACCCAGACACCCAGCAGTTGGACTAAAGCTGGACTAAAGGGGTTTGGCTCTGCCTGGGAACCACTAGGGCCTAACCCCCCACCTGTGGTCTGCATTTCTTTTCCACCCTTCAGCTCCCCCTCTCCCCGGGGCCAACCACTCACCGTCCACAGACCCAAACTCCTGCAGGTGGGCCCGGGTCAGGATCTCTTTGTAGAGTGTCTCAGCCTCAGCATATTTGCCCTGTTTCAAGTAACAGGAAGCCTGCAGGCAGAAAGGCAAAAACACAGGACAGAGACAAAGTCTCAGCAGGGCTCAGGGATTTCCACTTCTTGGTCTCTTTATGACCTTCCCCAGAGATCCTCTTCACACTTCCTTTTCTAGCTGCAGGGTCAAGGGTGTTCTCATTCCACTCCCAGGAGGTTAGGGGACTTCGCCTTCCCACTGGAATGAGGCAGATCCCTCAGCCCAAAGTCAGCCCCAGACACACAAAGATGACAAGGTTCGTGTACCACAGTATGGTGCTCTCCCTTCCCCGCTCTCCAAGGACTTCATCCCTTCCTCCCTCACCAGGTTGTTCTTGGTCCGGGCTACATTAGGGTTGTCCGGCCCCAGCTGCCCCTCATAGATGGCCAGTGCCCGCCGGTAATAGCGCTCCACGGCCTCGTACTTGCCCTGGTTTTGGCACAACAGGGCCAGGTTGTTCAGCTGCTTTGCCACATCTGGGTGGTCAGTGCCTAGGACCTGGAGGGGAGTAAAGGAGTGAAAGATGGCTAATGACTGTGGGGGGGGGGGGTGCGTATAATCGTGTGTGCGCATGCCTACCTGGGGAGCAAGGGAGAGGAAATGACAGGAGGGAAGAGGCAGAGATGGGGGGTTGAGAAAAGAAGTGACTGAGGAGGGTAATCTGGAAGAGAGATGATGGAGGAAGGGTCACCCCAGCAGGGAACAGTGAGCGAGCACAGGCACCTTTTCTCGAATCTCCAGTGCACGTTGGCACAGTGGCTCTGCCTCCTTGTATTTGCCCCTCTTGCCATAGAGCACAGCCAGATTGTTGAGTGTGGCAGCCACCTAGGAAGACAGGCCCGTCCTCTCAGCATCGGTGCTTTCAGGGACCTGGAACATTGGAGTTCCTCCTCCTCCCGCACAACAGGGCCCCACACTGCACAACTCCCAAGAGAATTGGACTCTGCTGTCTCCTAGCCAGAGGCGACAGCGGGGAGAAGCAACTGAACTGGAGGTTCTGAGGTCCTCTCTGGGAGTGGTATCGCCCTCTAGGGGGATTTTTAGATATTTCTGTAGGTGAGGTTTTGTAGGGTTTTTGGTTGCCATAAAGATTGGGGGCACTATTATCTGTGGGAAGCCAAGGATGTTCAGCGCGTGTGGGACAGCTCTGTTAACTTTGGAATGTCCTCCCAGACAGTCAAACGCTGTAAGCTGTTGACACTTAGCGAGATATCAAGATAGGAGCTATGTTTTCCGAGTGACATCATCTGTGCCTATCACATGTTGTAACATAGGCAATTATTTTCACACAGCGCATTTGCAAAAATACCTTCTCATTTTCTCCACTGTTACAATTGATCATTTGTCTTGGCATGTTATCCCTACTTAAGGTTATTTCTCTCTTTTTCTTATCATGTACGAATAAATCTGGCCTGTTGTTAGTCTAACACTGGATCTTAGTCTCGTACCCATCAATACTTCTGCTCTGTCATTTTTTAAAAAATTTTATTTATCTATGTTTTTAGTAATCTCTACACCCAATGTGGGGCATAGGCCTCAAGATCAAGAGTTGCATGCTTTTCTGACTGAGCCAGCCAGTCACCCCTGCTCTGTCATTTTTTTAGTACTTCTTATATAAAATGTCTTACTGGTCTTATACTTTTTCTAAATCTAAAGTTATACATTATATTAGTTATAGGTAAATCATATAGTATGTTTTCTTGCATGGTTGTACTCAGTAAAACTGTTACCATGTTACATTTTCATCTCATTGTGACGTATACTATATATTATTTTATTGTAAGTTACTTTCCTCATTCCATTTTTTTTTAAGTTTATTTATTTCTTTTGAGAGAGAGAGAGAAAGAGCACGTGTGCACATGTGGGAGAGGGACAGAGAGAGAGAAAGGGAGAATCCCAAGCAGGCTCCGCATAGAGCCCTATGTGGCCCAATCTCACTCAATACTTTTTGGAATTGTATGTGTAGGTCAGTTATAGCATCTACGAATTATGCTTCAGGAAAATACTTGTTATAAGATGGAGTCATTGGGGGGCGCCTGGGTGGCTCAGTCTGTTGAGCATCTGACTTTGGCTCAGGTCATGATCTCACAGTTTGTGGTTCGAGCCCCACGTCAGGCTCTGTGCTGATGGCTCAGAGCCTGGAGTCTGCTTCCGATTCTGTATCTCCCCCTCTCTCTGCCCCTCCCCCTGCTCACGCTCTGTCTCACTCTCTCAAAAATAAATAAACATTAAAAAAAATTAAAAAAAAAAAAGATCAAGTCATTGGGTCTCAGAGAGTTGAGAACCACTGGCCTTAGCAGAGAGTCCTGGAAGAATGGAGCCCTCATGCCTCTACCCTGAGCACCCCTAGTGAGTGGGCTGAGGGCAGCAGATAAACAAACTAAGGGAAGCCAAAATAGCATGGAGCAAGGAGGACAAGGAATACTGACTGCAGGGTGGTCCCGGCCCAGGGTGCTCTCCCGGATGCTGAGGGCATCATTCAGCAGGTGGGCAGCTTCCTTATACTTATTCTGGTCCCTGGAAGAGGAGAGAAGTAACAAGGGGTTACCCCGAACTCTGACCCAAGCCATCTTCTTCCTTCCTTCCCTTTAGGAATACGGAGGTACATTTAGGGATTGGGGCCCCCATGAGGAGACAGGAAGCCTGGGGTAAGCAGCGAGAGCTCACCAACACACCTATCCTTGGATGCAGAACACTGCCACACCAAGTGGAGACAAGCTATAGGATGCAAGAGATGGAAAAAGAGGGAAAGAGACCCTCCCCAAAGGAGAGAATGGAGAAGCAAAGAGCCTGAGAGATGAGTGTCTCTGAGGTCAAGGGCTCAGGTACAGAAAGAACAAGAGTGCTGGTGCAAGAGAAGGCCCCTACTGGGTCACTTAGGAGACCCAGCAGTGAGAAGAGGTACCCTATGGAGAGGAGGAATGGGAGCCAAAGGTGGCTCAACGTGGGAATCTGGAGGCTGATTTGGGAGAGGAAGAGGCCAGGACTCACCGATACACCAAAGCAAGGATGTTGAGCATGGTCGCGACATCAGGGTGGCCGCGGCCAGATGTGCGCTCCAAGTCCTCCAGTGCCTGCTTGCAGAGAGGCACAGCCACCTCATAGCGACCCTGGGCAGCATACTGGATCACCAAGTTGTGCAGTGTCCGTAACCTCGCCGGGATCTCGTATCCGCTGTGCTGGGCACCCTGGCCACGGGACACTAACCATCGCAGACATTGAACAGGAGACTTCCTCAGGGCACTCTTCTTCTCCCCTTTGCCGTCTGTCCTCTCCATGTCTTGTTGCGTGCCTGTGCCCACCCCTCACCAGGCCTTCCCCTAAGACCCACCTCAACCTGCTATTCCTTTGCCCACTCCCTTCTACCTGGGCCCCTCACAAACCAACTTGTTCACCCACTAATTCATTCATTCGAAAAAACTTACTCAACCAGGATAAGCCAGGGGCTGTGTCAGGGATACAAAAATAAGACCTGGTTCTTTCCCTTGAGGAGTTCATGCTCTTCCATGACTCCAGGGTCATTATGCCATTCGACTATGAGCTCCTTACTGGCGAGAACTTCATCACTCTCAACTTGGTATCCCTAGTGCCTACCATAGTGCCCAGTACACATGAAGTGTTTAAGTGTTGATGAATAATGGGGAGGCTGAGGAAATCAAAGCACTAGCCCAGTCCCTGCCCTATATCCAGGGAAAGTGCAGAACCTATTTCTGGAAGGTGAGCATCCTGTATGCAAGGCAGGCCACAGCTGGGACCAGCCCTCTGCTGCCCCCCTTCACCCTCCAGCTCCAGAGGCAGACTCACAGCCATTGCTGGGGTCTTCTTCCTCCTCATTGGGGAAGAGATCATCCAGGGAATCCTTGGTGGCATCACCCTCCTTCTCTTCCTGGAAGGGAAGAAGCAACATGTCTAGGCCAAGACATCCCCAAGCAGCCTCTTCAGGGCCTCTCTAACCCATGAAATCACTGACAGGTGAGAAGACCCTTGTTCATGTCTCTGCCCCTGGGAAGGCCAGCATCTGTCCGCCAATCTCATACTGCTCTTGTCTGTAAATCTCCTTCCTTCACATTAAGAGCTTTCTAAGTATCCTCATTCTTTAGCCTCCACCCCTCTCCTCCTCAACTCTTGTAATTATAGCCCAGTGCTGATCCCTGTGTGTTTACACTGATTATATGTCTGTCCTGTCTTTCCTGAGGGCAAGGAGTGTGTCTGATCTTATTGACACGTACTCAAAGGGTCGAGCTCAGCCTTGTGCCCTTCAACTGCTACCACTCACTCTGGACTTAGTGCTCAACCCTCAGTGTCTCACCTACTTCGACATGGGCAAATTTGCTTTGCCCCACCAGGCATGTTAGCCTTGTACAAACACCTCCAACCCTCCCACCCAGACTCACCAATGTGTCTGTCCCTTGCAAATCATCCTACTTCCCTGGGACAGGCCAGCTTTCTAGTCCTGGAGTCTTATATATGACACATACCCAACCTTAGTCTAGAAAGCTCCTCCCTCCCCCTCATCATCATCCATCAAAATCCAGCCCAACGCCTAACCTGTTCAGCTAAAAAATCCAACCTTAATCTTACCTATCCATCCCTGTACCCCATCTGTGAATCCTTCTCAGGCCATTCCAGCCCCCACAAACCAATCTTAGAATTCTTCCCATACTGACAACCATTCACCCAGCACTGAGCATTTGCTCCTTTATGTTGTCACATATGTGTTCTCATGTGTAAGCCTTGACCCTACAGCTATATTATAGGCTTGAGAAGGCAGAACTCTCTCTTATAGTTCTTTTTTTTCCAATCTTTTTTTAAAAAGTGTTTATTTAGGGGCGCCTGGGTGGCTCAGTTGGTTAAGCGTGCAACTTCGGCTCAGGTCATCATCTTACAGCTCGTGAGTTCAAGCCCTGCATCAGGGTCTGTACTGATGGCTCAGAGCCTGGAGCCTGCTTCGGACTTCGGATTCTGTGTCTCCCTCTCTCTCTGCCCCTCCCCCGTTCGTGCTGTCTCTCTCTCTCTCCTTCAAAAATAAATAAACATAAATTTTAAAAAAATTATTAATGTTTGTCTATTTTTGAGAAAGAGAGAGTGTGGTGGGGTGGAGGGGTGGCACAGAGAGAGAGCGAAACAGAGGATCTGAAGCAGGCTCTGCACTAACCTCAGAGAGCTCAATGTGGGGCTTGAACTCATGAACCTTGAGATCATGACCTGAGCTGAAGCCAGACACTTAACCACCACTAAGCCACCCAGGTGCCCCTCTTTTATAGTTCTTTACATCTCCCTTACACACATCCTCTCACACTGCCTAAGGCAGAAGGATAAATAAATGACTGTTGAGTGAGGGTTAAATTTCACACATTTTGAGAGCAAATTTTAGGAGGGTCTTCCTTGACTCTGCTATGCTTTCCCTCATTGTAGCACTTAGGATTCTGGATTGGAATTGTCCAGGTGCTTATCTGCCTTTCCCCCATCCCAAACCTGTAACTGTGAGAGCAAGAACTCTGTCTGCCTTGTTCACTGCTGCACCCCCAGCAGAGCACACAGTGCCTGGCATACATAGCTGTCATGTAATTAAATGTCGATTGAATGAGTGAATACTGTTTCCACCTTGCTGTTGTCTGGAGTTGGTGTCAGGACCTGCATCCTGCCAGGTGGGGGCAGGCTGTGCAGCACTGCTGGCCCCTACACCAGATGGAACAACCGCCCCCAGGTCCATAGTGACTCCCAGCTGTCTGCCCCGAAGCCAGCCTTGCCTGTGCATGCTTACCGCGGTGTGCCCGTCCTCGTCATACTGTCGCAGCTGCCCCAGGAACTCCAGGTGCTTCTTTTCCTCCTCCAGCTGAGCCACAGCCTGTTCACTACGCTGCAGCCGCTGCTGGGTGCCCGCCAGCTCGTCCCGGAGCCACTGGTTCTCCTGACACAGCCGCCGTACCTGAGCCCGCAGTTTCTGTTTCTCCGACTCCACTGTGCTCAGGTGGCTGGCCAAAGCCAGCATCACCTAGATGGGCACATCCGGTAAGTGCCAACTCTGGATCGGAATGTCGGGGATAAGTGGAAGGGGAGCCTACTGGGAGGCAGCAAAACTGGCAGGAGCCAGGAGGCGGGACTGAGTAGCAATAGCTCTACCCTCAAAATACACCCTGAATCCAATCTCTCACCAGCTCCATAGCCACCACCCTGGGCCAGGCCACCATCAGTTCCCATCTGGATGACTACAATAGCCTCCTCACAAGCCTCTGTTTCTGCCCTTTTCACTTAGGCTCTGTTCTCAACCCAGCAGCCAGATGATCCTTTTATTTTTTTTTAATGTTGCTTTATTTTATTTTGAGAGAGGAAGAGAGACAGAGAGAGAATTTCCCAAATAGTCTCCGTGTTGATAGTGGAGATCTCACAAACCATGAGATCATGACCTGAAATCAAGAGTCAATGCTTAACCGACTGAACCACCCAGGTGCCCCAAGCCGAACCTTTTAAATGTTAAGCTAGACTTGGGACACTTGGGTGGCTCAGTCGGTTAAGCGTCCAACTTCAACTCGGGTCATGATCTCACAGTTCGTGAGTTCAAGTGCCATATCAGGCTCTGCCCTAGTGGTGCAGAGCCTGCTTGGGATTCTCTCTCTCTCTCTCTCTCTCTCTCTCACTCTCTCTGCCCCTTCCCTACTTGCATGCTCTCTCTCTCTCTCTCTCTCTCTCAAAATAAATTTAAAAATAAATAAATAAATAAATAAATAAATAATAAAGTTATAAAAAAAATGTTAAGCTAGACCACATCACTCCTCTGCTCAATATATTCCAATAGCTTTCATCTCATTCAGAGTAAAAACAAAGTCCTTATGATGACCTTCAAGTTTCACATGATCTGTCCCTTTCTCTCCCAACCATTCTACCTCTTGTACTTCAATTTCTATTTTGCTTCACCTCATCCACTCTCCTGCAGCCACGCTGGTCCCTCATTGGACTTGTCGAGAAGGCTCCAGTTCAGGACCTTTGTATGTACTGTCCGCTCTGCTTAAGATGATTTTCCCCCATTTATTGTAGGACTCATTCCCTCATCTTCAAATCTTTGCTCACATGCCACCTTTTCAGGAAGGCTTTCTTTGACCATGCTATCTAAAGGTGTATCTTCTCTCCGTACCCCCCAACCCTCTTCTCTGTTTTATTCTTACCCTTCTTTCTTAGCAATTATCACTCTGACATACACAATGATTTACTTATTTGTGTATTGTCTGCCTCCCCCAGCTAGAATGTAAGCTCTGAGATGGCAAAGATTTTTGACTGTTGAGTTCAGTGATGTGTCTCCAGTGCCCAGAAGACTTGTGCCCGGCACAAAGAAGGGACTTAATACATGTTTACTGAATGAATGAAGGCAAACATCTAGGACAAGGAGATCCTAAATGACCCCAAAACTCCAATCAGACCCCAAAGCCACTTGCACCACCTCCTCCCTCTCACCTGGGCCTCACTCAGCCCCAGCTCGATGTTCTCCATGGAACGTCGCAGCTGCCGAGCCTTCTCATGCACCAGCCCTTCTTCATGGCCTCCTTGCTGCAGACACTCGATGGTATGGGACAGACTTTGCAGGACAGCCTGATGTTCACTGTGTAGGGCCTCCAGCCCTTGGCTCACCAGCCGGGTACTTCCCAGGATCTCCTCCTGGCTGAGCCTGTGCCCTGCAGGCTCATCCCGCTGCCCCAACACCAGGCCTGACATCTTGGCCACGGGGACCTTGCCTGGGCTGAGGAGAAACAACAGAGCTCATTGGGGGTAAAGATGAGAAAGAGAGGCTGAGTACCTTGGTTAGAGGGAAGAGACAAGAGAGAGTATGGGTGACCTTCTGGTTTAATTGGAGAGAGAGTGATCAGTGGGAAAGGAGCCTACAACACTAAACACAAAGCTAAGGGAAAGAGAGAGGGAGAGGAATCGATTTGAACGAAGAAAGACAATGGAAGGAACAAAAGTACTGACAACTAGCAGACAGATTTAGAAATTAGGAAGAGAATAGGAAGTGTTGTTGGAGAGAGAGCTTGGGTCAGGAATAGGAAAAGGAATCAGATGGGAGACGGCATTATAGGAAACACAGAGGGTGTCTGGAGAAAGCTGCAAAGGAAACAGGGTTAAAGCAAACAGGAGATATAAAGAAAATGGTGCAGAGGTTTCAAAAAATAGAAACCATACAGGTTTCAAAGTTACAGGGAAGAGAGAGAAGAAGGAAAAAAGGCACCTTCATTGCACGACCCAGATGAGAGGGGCCCAGAAAGCTCCAGGTCTTCAGACTGCGCCACCCACAGAGCTAAGGCCAGCATCTCCAAACCCGGTAAACTCTGCCTCTCCCCACTAGGCCTTCAGCCCATACTTCCCACCCTCCAGGTGTCAGGCTCTTTTCCTACTTCCTCAAAAGAGCCTTGTTTCTCATCTTTGAAGTCCTCTTACCGGTAGGTACACAGAGCAGAACCCTCGGCTGTGGCGCTCAGGCCAGAGCCCGGAAGAAACTCTTTCAGTAGCCAGGGACTCACAAGGATCTGCCCTGCCCAAAGTCCAGAAGTCCAGCGTTCCCACCCCTTCTCTCACCACCTCACAGCCACCCAGAGGACCTGGCACAGAGCCCTACTCAGGGCAAGCACCCTCCCTCTCTCTACCTACAGGCCTTCAAAGGCGACCAGTGTGTCCCTCTTCCTTCCCGGAGCCAACGTTCCACCCTAGGCCTGGGGAGCTATTTTCTCCCAAGAAGGGAGTGAGACTTGATCTGAGATCTGCGGCAAGGGGCGTGTCTGGGAAAGGGTGAGGAGAAAGACCTGGTCACTCCTGACCCATTCACTTTCATGGCTTTGTCTCTGTCATGACCACCTACTAACAGGCTCTGAGAGAAGTCACCTTAGGGTGCCTCTCAGACGCCTGATGATGCAGGGAAGAATGGCAGGTCTACAGAGCGGCTGCAGGGTTACAGGGAAACACTGCGCTGGGAGTTGATCTCCCCGCCTGGGAAAGCGGTCGGAGAAGTGACCCAGCCTGT
This sequence comes from Panthera tigris, assembly GCF_018350195.1. Taxonomy (NCBI): domain Eukaryota; kingdom Metazoa; phylum Chordata; class Mammalia; order Carnivora; family Felidae; genus Panthera; species Panthera tigris. The sequence continues at coordinate 40,947,718 of NC_056664.1, read as the reverse complement.
CGACCTGCCCTGGGGCCCAGGGTGGGGACAGAATGAGATGGGCGGGGGCGCGGGGGAGAGGTGCGGGTGGGCGGCGGAGGTCCGCGTCACGAGCGAGGACCCAGGGACCTGAGAATCCCGAGGTCGATGAGTCCGTCGGTAGAGCAGGGGGCGGGGCAGGCCGTCTGTCTGTCTGTCTGGACGCCGAGGGGCGGGAAGAATCGCGGGGGGGCGGAGTTTTTCAGTCTGTCTGGACTTGTGTGAGATCTGCTGGTGGGGGGTTGTTCATCTGTCGTGGAGTGCGGAAAAGAAGTAGCGGGACCTCAAGCCTCAGTCCCGGAGGGACCCTCACGGACTCACCCGCAGTCTGTCGGTCTGGCTGCCGCCCTTGCCGGTACTGCCCCTTTAAATTCATCATGGCTGCCGCTCGAGGTAATTGTTTTGACGGCTCCCGGGGGCGGAGCGGACTTCTCAGTCACGCGACCTAAGGGTCGCCCGTGGATTGGCTTCGACCACGCGCATGGAGGAAAGGAGGTGTGTATTCACCTTGGTCTCGGGTTGTCCGCCCACCTCATTACGTCATAAGAGCGACGGCACAGGGATTTGTTAGCGTCATCTAAAGGCGCCAGGCGGCCTGGCTAAAAGAAACGGTGGTGTGCTGAACCCCGCGGAGCTTGGCTATCGTCATGGCCCTAAGGGTACTGACTCGCGCTATGGGCTCACTGAGCCTGACGCCCCCGGCCGTCGCCACCCTTAGCTCGAGCCTGCTCCCGGCCGCCCAGGTAATCCACCCTATCTCGGAATGAGGCTGTTCCTATTCGGGCCGCCGGAGTGGGCACCCTGGGATGGGAGACGGAGAATGCGAGTCTGGTCAGGAGTCACGCCGGCCTGGGACGTTGGATAAGTCACTCTCAGCCTCAGCTTTCTCTTCTCTAATTGTGGCTGTTCCACAGGGTCACGGGATTCCTCGGACGAGATATTGGAGGTGAAAGTATCTTACAGATAACTGTACAGATTTCAATAATAACTGACGTTGAGTGTCAGTCATAAGCCAAGCATAAGTAATAGATGTTTTAAATAAATGAACTCCTAGGGCGCCTGAGTGGCTCAGTCTGTTAAGCATCCGAATTCGGCTCGGGTCGTGATCTCATGGGGGCTCGCTGCTGACAGCGCGGAGCCCGCTTGGGATCCTCTCTCTCTGTCCCTCCCCTGCTTGTGCGCACTCTCCCTCTCTCTCAAAAATAACTCCTTGCAACCACTGTATAAGGTAATTATCATTACCATTTTACGTATGAGAAAATTGATCAGCAGTCCAAGGTCATACATCAACTGTTGGAGCTACACAGTCTGGCTTCAAAGCCTGGTCTCTTAAACCATTAAAGACAAGTTATTGCTGAGATCAGAGAATGCAGGGCAAGATAGCAATATTAGGAGGCTAAGGTAAAGGTATCCTCAAAGTTCCTGGTGGGCAATTGGTGAGTCACAGAAAAGAGAAGTTGTAACTCTTGTTCCTCTGGCCCTTTCTGGGTGATGGTAGAGTTTGGCAGATGTATACTAAAAATCAAAACCAAACCAACCTACTCTGTGAAATGCTGGGAATACAGCAGGGAACAAGACAGAAATGACCCTTCCCCTCCATTCACATCTGAAATACTCCCAGAAACATAAATTCAGAGGGGCAAAAGGCATTGGTGCTGATGGTGGCACATGGATATGGGAAAGTTACCAGCTTTGGAGAAGGGAGTTGTTTAGGGAAGGAACAGTTTCCCACAGAAGGAGAGGTTTGAGCCAAATTTGGAAGGAGATGCACCAAGGGGAGAATATTCCATTGAAGAAGTACCTCAAATGAGAGATAATCAATACACATACACCTGTATAAACATTCCACCCTGGTATTTGTGCAAGGGTGAAGGGTGGAGCTTTTGGACAGCTGGTCTGGGACATTCTTAGAAGGAAGTAGGCTACTTGGTCTATTCCTTTACCCTTGGTTCTCCGATGCTTCTTCAGTTACCTTTTAAGGTAAAGAGATTTGTTTATCTCTAGGTGACAAGCAGTACCCTCCTCCAGCTGCCCTCTTCCTCATTGTTGCTCCTCTACCGCCCAGTGCTTACGTCTGTGACCCTTAGTGCCAATTTTGTGTCCTGGAAGAGTCGTACCAAGTACACCATCACACCAGTGAAGATGAGGAAGTCTGGGGGCCGAAACCACACAGGTGAGACCAAGGGAAAAAGGATTTAAGCATTAAAAGGGAAAAACATGTTAGGATCCTAGGTCTATTTATTGAAAAGCAGAGGAATGTATTGAAAAATATGTTAGGATCCTAGGCCTATTTATTCAAAAATTTATTGGACTCCTTTTGCATGTAGTAGGTGTGTAAGAAACAAAGAGTATAACACAAAGCAACATGAAGGTAGTCTGTGCTCCTAAAGACTCTCTAGGTAATTAAAGAAAACCAGACATGTACATGAAGTTAATTATATTTTTCTTCATGCCTTTCAAAAATTTATGGGGTGCCTGGGTGGTTCAGTCAGTTAAGTGTCCAACTTTGGCTCAGGTCATGATCTCATGGCTTGTGAGTTCGAGCCCCGCATTGGGGCCTGTGCTAACAGCACAGAGCCTGGAGCCTACTCGGATTCTGTGTCTCCGGCTCTCTCTGCCCCTCCCACACTCATATCCCCCCCCCCCCCCCCCACCACCTCAAAAATAAATAAATATTTTATTTTTAAAAATTTAAAAAAAAAATGAAAAAAAATTTACAATAGCTGAGCACTATTTACACCACTCAATAAACTGTTAGCATTCAATAATTTGTAGAGATTTTGTCTGGAAGTTTTATGTAATTTCAATATCTTATAATTATGTTCTTATCAAGTTCCATGTAGGTGTTTCCCCACCCCCGTTTACCATTTGCTGTGCAAATTTTTTGTCATTTTCTGCTCATCTCATAATGTTGGGAAGCATTGCTCTCTGCCCAGAATGGGCCTGTTCCCACTGCTAGGAACTGATCATCTGACCTGGGTCATGTCTCTGCACTTTCCTGACCACAGGCCGAATCCAAGTGCATGGTATTGGCGGGGGCCACAAGCAACGTTATCGCATGATTGATTTTCTGCGGTTCCGGCCTGAGCTGGAAGCAAAGCCAGGACCCTTTGAGGAGAAGGTCATCGTGGTCCGCTATGATCCCTGTAGGCAAGTTTGGGATGTGAGATGATGATAGTGTAGCTGAATGACTGTTCTGTGGCTTTTCAGAAGATATAGGGCTGCCTAGATGATCTGCTCATATGTCCCTCACCCTGAACAGATCAGCAGACATAGCTCTGGTTGCTGGGGGCAGCCGGAAACGCTGGATCATTGCCACAGAAAACATGCAGGCTGGAGATATAATCCTGAACTCTGATCACATAGGCCGAATGGCAGGTAAGAGACAGCCACCAGACGTGTATGGGCTCAAAGGATGCAAGGGTCTGGTGCTGATGAAATTCTGTCTTTTAGTTGCTGCTCGGGAAGGGGATGCACATCCTCTTGGGGCCTTGCCTGTGGGGACTCTCATCAACAACGTGGAGAGTGAGCCAGGCCGGGGGCCCAGTATATCCGAGCTGCAGGTATGAGGAAATGAGCTGCTTGGGGGTCTTACAATTTGGAAGGCCAAAGAGTACCTGCGGTCACAATTCTCTGAACCCTTGGACTCTTATGTGGTCCACTGGCAGAGAAAAAGAAGGAAAAACAAGGAAAATGAGAATGGAGAGGTGCATGTGTCTTGACTTAAAACATTGCATGCATCCTGCTTCATTGTATCTGCTCCTAAAGGGCAAAGCAAGGGCAGGGTATGGGGTATGTCCCCCTGTAAATCTGCTCCTACCTTTTCCTTTTTGGAGGGTGGCAAAGCTCCTTCTCCCTTACCCAGGGACATGTGGTGTGCTGCTACGGAAGGTGAATGGGACGGCCATCATCCAGCTGCCTTCCAAGAGACAGATGCAGGTGTGTGTGTGTGGGTACAGGTGGGAGGACCAGCAAAGGAGGAAGTTTTGGAATGTACCCTTCTTGTCCAGGATAGTTCCCAGGTGTCTTATGTTGGGAACTACCATGAGCTAGGTGTGTCCTTTTCTGCCATGTAACTAGGCATGTCCTGTCAGTTTGACGCTGTAATAGACAGGGAACAATGCCTCTTGTTTTCAACTACCATAGGACCTGCCCTTAGGTTCAATTATGCTGTGGTTTTCTCCTGTCCTCTCCCTTCTCTCAGTGAGTGTAAGAAGCCTCAGAGTCATGCAGTCAACAATGTCAGGCTCTTTCCCCACGATGCATTCTCCTCTATCTGTTTTCTCTGTCAGGTTCTGGAAACGTGCATGGCAACAGTAGGCCGGGTATCCAACGTTGATCATAACAAACGGGTCATCGGCAAGGCTGGGCGGAACCGCTGGCTAGGCAAGAGGCCTTCCAGCGGGCTATGGCACCGCAAGGGGGGCTGGGCTGGCCGCAAGATTCGGCCACTGCCCCCTATGAAGAGTTACGTGAAGCTGCCCTCGGCTGCTGCCCAAAGCTGAGATCCCTGGATTCTAATAAAATCACCCCTCATTTTGAGCAGTTACTGTTTTTGGGGGGAGGGAGGATTGCACACACTAGACCCGGAAAAAAACACCAGAGCAAACAAGGACGGGAGAGGAGAAAGGACGATATGGGGCAAAGACTGGAGCTGCTCATTTCCAGCCGCGCACCCCCCCCCCCCCACCCCGTGCCAGTTTTTTCTATGTAATGGTAGAGGGGAGAATAAATGACCTCCAAGGTCTCCTGTTCTGACTTCGGGAGTCGGGGAGAGCACTTCCGGTGGAAGGAAGGAGAATGAAAAGGAAGAGGAAAGGGCGGCACGGAGGAGGAGGAGGTGCCGCGCGTCGCCGAGGTGGCACCGACGACTCCGCCCCGGAGCTCTCCCAGGGCCCCTAGCTTTCCGCTGGGTCTGGCGGAAATGAGCCACGACTCCGGGCAGGCGGGCAGGCGGCGGAGCCCCCAGAGCTGGGCGGGCGGCGCCGCAGGCTGGGCCCCGTCTCCGCCCTGCCCCGCCCTACCCAGGCTGCCGCTGACCTGCGCGCCGGGCGGTGACAGTGGCCGCCCGAGGTGCTCTGTCCCTGCACGCCACACCCCCTGCCCGCCCGCTTGTCCTTCGGAGGCACGCCCCCTCTCGCCTCTCCGCCTCGACCCCCCTCGGGGGCCCAGGCGGGGCCCAAATCTCCGCCAGCATCGCCGCCATCGTCTGCGCCGCGTCCCTAGCTCAGCGAAGGAGAGGCCTCGCGCCGGACCCCCATCGCCTTCTGAGGTGGCCAGAGCCCCCCCGCCCCTACCCTGGATTTTCCTCCGCACTCTCGCCCACCGAGCCGCGCGCGCACCCGATTTCGCGTCCCCCACCCCAGTTCCACAGTGCCTTGGGATTCTCGTTTATCTGGCCTAGCCCCCTCCCCCGCACCTTGCCGCGCGCCCCCGGCTTCTAGGGTCCACCTAGTCCCCCCCGCCGTTCAACCCACCGGGTCTCCTGTCGCCCCCACCGGCCTTGCTGCTCCAGTGTCTCCAGTCCTGCGCGCTTGCAGCCCACCAGGCTTTCCTCCCAGCCCCTCGCGCCTTGCCCCCCCCATCCCACCAATTCTCCCCCACCAAATCTCTTGCCTCTGTGACACACTCCTGCGCTTCAACCATTGGAGCTAGCATCCCTACCCAGACACACTCGGGATCTCACTCCCCACCCCCCACTCCCCAACACACACCCCTCGGGGCTTCATGGATCCCCTTCTCAGGGCTGCTGCCTATGGCAGTGTGTTGGGATTCATTATGGCAAGGCTCCCCTGCCCCCACTGTCCCCTTCCCACTGCTCCAAACCAATCCACTCCAGGCTGCAGGGCCTTCGACCCTCCTTTCAACCAAATTTTGTGTTCTTAGAACAAACACCCTAGTGTTCCCTTGCTTAGGCCTGGCCCCACCCAGCCTGCAGCAGGCAACTCCTGGGCCCTTCTTTACCCCAGCCAACCTGACAGCTGTTGCCACACTTGCTTCCCCAACTCCTGGATATCCTTGATTTTTGGAACTCCCCCTCTCATTTTAGCTTGACTGTTCTCTTTTCCTTCTGTGTCTCAGGTGCCAGGATGGTGGGGGAACTCCGCTACAGGGAATTCAGAGTGCCCCTGGGGCCAGGCTTGCATGCCTATCCAGATGAGCTGATCCGCCAGCGGGTGGGCCATGATGGGCATCCTGAGTACCAGATCCGCTGGCTCATCCTCAGGCGTGGGGATGATGGGGAAGGGGGCTCTAGCCAAGTGGACTGCAAGGCCGAACACATCCTGCTGTGGATGTCCAACGACGAGATCTATGCCAACTGCCACAAGATGCTGGGCGAGGACGGCCAGGTCATCGGACCTTCTCAGGAGATTGCAGGGGAAGCTGGGGCCCTGGACAAATCTGTGCTGGGGGAAATGGAAACCGATGTGAAGTCTTTGATTCAGAGGGCCCTCCGGCAGCTGGAGGAGTGTGTGGGCACCATCCCTCCTGCTCCTTTGCTTCACACTGTCCACGTACTCAGCGCCTACGCCAGCATCGAGCCCCTCACTGGTGTATTCAAAGACCCAAGGGTCCTGGACTTGCTCATGCACATGTTGAGTAGTCCTGATTACCAGATTCGCTGGAGCGCGGGCCGGATGATACAAGCCCTGGCCTCTCATGATGCTGGTGAGAAGTAGTGTGGGGAGAAAGGAAGGGGAAGGTAGGTCAGCTCAGGGCCTCACAGGACACTGTGGCAAGAGCCTCTGCCTCATCAGTGCCTGAGTGATTCTGTTGCCTTTCTCTTTGAGTTGGGAGAAAAGGGGGTAGGAAGGAGGTGGGGGCATCTCTGCAGGAAGAGGAAGGATGCCTAGCTGGGGGGATGCCTGGCTGGGTCAGTCGGTGGAACACTGTACTCTTGATCTTGGGGTCATGAGTTCAAGCCCCATGTTAGGTGTAGAGATTACTCTAAAAAATAACAAAAGAAAGAGGACTGAGTCTTCAAGAACCTCCCATTAATTGGATCTCTATGCCAAGAAAGAGTTATTAGACAATTACAGATATAGATATTGCAGATATAGGTAGGTAGGTAGGTAGGTAGGTAGGTAGGTAGGTAGATAGGTAGGTAGGTAGGTAGGTAGGTAGAGAGATCTATCGATCCTGTGTGTGGCAACAAGGGATCAGACTAAGACAGTAGAGGATCTAGGAGGGATGCCTGGGAAGGGCAATGTTAGGGAGCAGTTAACTGACTGGGGTATGGGTTTCAGGGACCCGGACCCAGATTCTTCTGTCGCTGAGCCAGCAAGAAGCCATTGAGAAACACCTAGATTTTGACAGCCGCTGTGCTCTGCTAGCTCTGTTTGCACAGGCCACACTCTCTGAACACCCCATGTCTTTTGAGGGTATCCAGCTGCCACAGGTATTCTGTGGGGAGGTGGGGGGGGGGGCTGTGGACAAGATCTAGGGACCAGACCTTTGCACCCACCCTTGAAGGGTGGTGTGGAAAGAGTAGCTAGAGCTGGGACAAGGTGGACATAGGCCAAAGGTTGCATCCTACAGGTCCCAGGAAGGCTTCTCTTCTCCCTGGTGAAGCGCTATTTGCATGTCACTTCTCTTCTGGACCAGCTGAATGACAGTGCTGCAGAACCAGGAGCCCAGAACAACTCTGCTCCCGAGGAGTTGAGTGGGGAGAGGGGTCGACTGGAGCTGGAGTTCAGCATGGCCATGGGCACCCTCATCTCAGAGCTTGTGCAGGCCATGCGCTGGGACTGGGCCTCGAGCAAACAGGGGCCCTCGGCACGGTCTTCGTGCTCCATCTTCCAGCCCCAGCTGGCAGAGGCTGGCTCAGGGTTGCCACCCGCCCGGGTCCGGCCCTCCATTAGGAGGTCAAGGAGGTTCCGCCCTCGCTCTGAGTTTGCAAGTGGCAATACTTATGCCTTGTACGTGCGAGAGACGCTGCAGGCCGGGATGCGAGTTCGCATGCTGGATGACTATGAGGAGGTCAGCGCTGGGGACGAGGGTGAGTTCCGGCAGAGCAACAACGGCGTGCCCCCCGTGCAGGTGAGTGAGGGTGCGTGTGGGATACTGTTGGGGATTTAGCTGGGGAAGTATAACTGGGGTTCTGTGCAGGGGGCTCTGGCAGGCCACCCGCTGAGAAAGCCCCCATGGGGACTGGAATGGTTAAAGGGGAATCAACAGTTGAGAAGGGAGCCATTGGAGAGCTGAGAAAGTTGGAGTTGAGGGAGCTATCAGGTCAGGAAGACTCACTCCCAGGAAGAAACATATTGATATAGCAAGACTTTCCTAAAGGTCAGGGTCAGGGAGAGAGTAGGTGAGGCCAGGAGGAAGTGCGGGGAGCATGAGCCATCAAAGGATAGGGTGGGAGGAGAAGCAGAGCCCATCCCCATAGGAGAAGGCATCCTTTGTGTGTGTGTTCATGTTCTCCATATGCCAGCGTTGTGTTATTTGGAGGTCGTTCCAGACCTGGTCAGGTGGTCAGCCTGAGGGCTGTATGTCCTCATCATTGGGCCACAGCCAGTCATTGAGTGAGCCTTCTCTTCCCTTTCTCTTTTTTCCCATATCCTCCAGGTGTTGTGGGAGTCGACAGGCCGCACCTACTGGGTACACTGGCACATGCTGGAAATTCTGGGCTTTGAGGAAGACATTGAAGATGTGGTTGAGGCTGATGAGAACCATGGGGCTGTGGTCAGTGGAGCCCTGGGTGTAGGTGAGCCCTGGGAGAAAACAGGGTCAGCGCTGAGCAAAGGAACAGTGGTCTGGCTGGGTGGGCAGTGACATCCCCGTGCCCTGTGACCTGTAGCCACAGCCTTGCCCTCCTGGCGGTGGAAGCCCATGACAGAGCTCTATGCGGTACCCTACGTGCTGCCTGAGGATGAGGATGCTGAAGAAAGTGAACACTTGACCCAGGCAGAATGGTGGGAGCTCCTCTTCTTCATCAAGAAGCTGGATGGACCCGACCATCAGGAGGTTCTCCAGATCCTTCAGGAGAACCTGGATGGCGAGGTAGAGCCAGTCCGGACACCCAGAAGTTGGAGGGCTCACTGCAAGGGCTGGTCTGTGACAGAGCATTTAGAAGGCTGAGGATGGGGAGTGGAGGTCCACAGTTGTAAGGGGCTGCAGGGAAGAGATCTAGAACGTTCAGAGGCATTGGCAAGCTGTGTGAGAAAAGGCAGCTGCCAGCCATGAGCGGTTCCTCAAGGAGAGGATGTGTGTAGAGATCCCCACCCCTACCAACTGCCCCTGGAGCCTCTGTGCCAGCAGGGCTACCTACAGTGAGAGCTTCTCCCCGATGACAGATTCTGGATGACGAGATCCTGGCTGAGCTGGCTGTGCCCATGGAGTTGGCCCAGCACCTACTGCTGGCTCTGCCACAGCGACTCGATGACAGCGCTCTCAGGGACCTGCTCAACTGCCGTGTCTACAGGAAATATGGGCCTGAGGCCCTGGCAGGGCAGCCAGCTTACCCAACCCTGCCGGAAGCCCAGGCCCAGCCTCAGGAATCAGCAGATGCATCCAGAGTGGAAGGTGGGATGCCAAAAAGACCCTGCAGCTCTGCAGACTGGCTCTAGGAGAGTGCTAGCCCAGGAGAGGCATCTGTGCGGTTTTTGTGTAATCCCATCTGGAACAGGTGGCACCTTAGGAAGAATCTGAAGCTTAGAGTCGCTCCCTCCAATGAGTGAGGGAGGATGGAAAGTCAGAAAATTGCAAGAGATTTGAGCCTTAAAAAGCCCCCACATTTGGGGGCGCCTGTGGGCGGCTCAGTTGGTTCATTGTTCAACTCTTGATTTCCACTCAGGTCATGATCCAAGAGTCATGAGATCGAGCCCCACGCCCAGTGCGGAGCCTACTTAAGATTCTCTCTCTGCCCCTCCCCTGTCCTCTCTCTCTCTCCCAAAAAAAAAAAAAAAGTCCCCACATTGGACTTTTTCTAGTGTAGAGAAAGCCAAATTATTGCATGCTTTTAGATACAGGGAAATGCTCTGCTATTTGCAGACAGGAAGCTCCTTTGCTATTTTAAGAATATAAAACATAACATTTGTCACAAAATTGTCTTATAAATGCATTCAGAGATGCCCTAAGATCCCCAAACCTAACTTTTAGGGGGGCCAAAAAAAAAAAAAAAACGTTTTTAGGAGGCACTAGGAATTATGAATCTGTCTGTCCTTTTCTCATCCTAACATCACCGACAATGGCCAACCTTTGTAACTTCCATCTTCCCGTAGGAAAAGAACCCCCAACTCAGCATCCCGACACTCCTCTGAGGCGACTGATGGACGGCTGCGGTCTGCCTGGCAGAATCTTCCTGGACCTGGAGCGAGCCCTCAGCTCAGAGGGGCCTCGGGAGATGGAGATCAAGCCACTCCTGCTGCAGCTGCAGAGGCAGCCCCAGCCCTTCCTCACCCTGATGCGGGGCCTCGACACCCCAGCGGCCAACAAGGCCCTGCACCTGACCATTCTGAGGTGAGGGGGTGGGGAGGGGCATTTGGCAAAGGGGTCTTTGAGGCTGGCTACACATCTCTCTGCTGCTGCCGCCTGCTCCCCAGGATCCTGATGCAGCTGGTGGACTTCCCCGAGGCGCTGCTGCTCCCCTGGCACGAGGCCATGGATGCCTGCATGGCCTGCCTGCGGTCACCAGACACTGACCGAGAGGTACCCCTGCCCTGCTCCGGGGAGACGCTAGAGGGAGAGGGCGTAGGGCAGCCTCTGATGAGGCAGACCCCCTCCCTGGGCGAGGCTTGGGAGGGCACAATGGAGCCTTTGCGCTCTTGGTTTGGAATTTGTTTTTAAAACTGAATTTTATTTTTTCAAATAGGTAATACATTCATACAGGTCACAAATCAAAACAGTACAACAAGGTATACACTGAGAATTCCCACTTCTACCTCTTCTCACTTCCACCCAATTTTCCCAGTGCTTCTCCGCATGTACTTTATTGGTTACCATTTGTATTAATTTCTGTGTCCTTCTGGTGTATCCTTATGCAAATGCAAATATAAGCAAACCCAAGTGTGTGATCTTACATGCCATCTCCTTTCTTACACAAAAGGTTATGTCTGTATTACAGTAAAAGCCTCGGTACCTCCTGTTTGGCTGGGCCTGTGGGGATAAGGTGGATGAAGGAGGTAGAGAGGACATCACATCTCAGAGTCTCCTGCCACAGGGAGGTCCTGGGCTTGCAAGGCTTGGCAGTGGGTGTCTGCAGTGCACACCTTTGGGCTGTTACCCCGGTTTTCATTTCAGAGGTTGACTCATTGAGTGTCCCTCTGTGCCCCCTCCCTGCCTGTGCTTAGGGCCTGAGCATCTCAAAATGCAGCCCCACAACTGGTTCTTGGGACACAGCCTAAAAGGGAACAACCTGGGAAGCTCTCTGCACCTATTGCCAACAAAATCAGTGGTTGAGAACCCCAGGACGGCAGAGTATCTCTTAGCTTTTCCTTATCTGTTTGCCTTAGGTTCTCTAACTCCACTCAGCCCTCGTGTCTCCCCGCTTCCTGCCTTTTTACTTCCTCACTCTGTCTTTTCACTGCAGTTGCCCCGGTACCCAGCGGGTGTAAATACTACTGAAGATGCCCTGTGGCCTGTGCCTTGTGCCCTTTATGCACCCACCCTGTCCCCATGTCAGGTGCTCCAGGAACTCATCTTCTTCCTGCACCGCCTGGCCTCTGTGAGCAGGGACTACGCCGTGGTGCTGAATCAGCTGGGAGCCCGAGATGCCATCTCCAAGGCACTGGAAAAGCACCTGGGAAAACTGGATCTGGCTCAGGAGCTGCGGGACATGGTGTTCAAGTGTGAGAAGCATGCCCACCTCTACCGGAAACTCACCACCAACATCCTGGGAGGCTGCATCCAGGTCAGGAAAGAGGGCAGGGGGAGGCTGTGGGTTCACAGCTGGGTAAGAATATGAAACCTGAGTGGGACCGGAGGAAGGGACCGTGTTCCTGAATTTGAGAAAGACAGGAGAGTCTGATGAGCCTGTGGGCATTTGTTCTCTGCACCACCTTCCGCATCTCCCACTCTGCCTCTGCCAGGGTTCTGGAGGAAGTCCCATTGCTGCTGGGTCTTTCCTTCATATGTGTTCCCGTGTGTCCTCCATGTGTGCCCTCCCTCCTCCCCACGCCCCTTCTCTCCGATGTTCCGGCTGCAGATGGTGTTGGGCCAGATCGAAGACCACAGACGAACCCACCGACCCATCAACATCCCCTTCTTTGACGTGTTCCTCAGATATCTGTGCCAGGGTCTGTGCCTGTCCCCACGTTACTCCACACCCCTCCGCCCCTGTTTTCCCTCCACACCTACCAGGCTGTGACGGCCACCCCTTCCCACTTGCCCCCAGGCTCCAGCGTGGAAATGAAGGAGGACAAGTGCTGGGAGAAGGTGGAGGTGTCTTCCAACCCTCACCGGGCCAGCAAGCTGACGGATCGAAACCCCAAGACCTACTGGGAGTCCAATGGCAGCGCCGGCTCCCACTACATCACCTTGCACATGCACCAGAGCATCCTCATCAGGTAACAGGCCCCATGTATGTGCTTAGCGACACACATACTTTTTCGTGACTTCCCTTTGTTTGTTTGGGGGAAGCACTGCTCCCCCCGCCCAACACAAACGTGACCAAAGAGTCCCCTTGCCTCTGTCTACAAGGACCCTACTGGTTCCAGTTCTGATTGTTTCCTTTTCCCTGCTCCCAGGCAGCTGACTCTCCTGGTGGCTAGTGAAGACTCGAGCTATATGCCGGCCAGGGTGGTGGTGTTTGGGGGAGACAGCACCAACTCTCTTAACACAGAGCTCAACTCGGTAGGGACCCCTATACCATGAGACCACCTTCACAGGGTCCGCCCTCCTGCCCAGACTCCTAAACTCCTAAATTCTTCCCTGTCTTGTGCCCCCTAGAATGTAGAGTCCTTTCTCCCTGTGCCTATGTGATGGCATCAGGCCCTGAGCAGTGAGGATGGCATTGGGACCCCTTTGTCAGGACCCCTTACCCCTCCCCGGGCTAAGGGAAGGACAGAACAGGAGCAGACTTGAGTGCCCTCAGCATTCCCATCCACACACATGGAGGTAACAGCACTCTCTGCCCCCAACCAGGTGAACGTGATGCCCTCGGCCAGCCGGGTGATCCTCCTGGAGAACCTGACCCACTTCTGGCCCATCATCCAGATCCGCATAAAGCGCTGCCAGCAGGTTTGGCAGGAGTATGGGGTGTGGTCCGGGGACACAGAGCTCTGGGTTGCGTAACTGTTGCAGATCGTGAGCCAGAGCTCCAGGCTAGGCCCTGGGCAGCTCCAGGAATAAGGCCCAAAGGTGTGGCTGACCCCAGCCCGCTCTGAGGAGGATGCAGAGCAGGTGAAAATAGGCGTGTGCACATTGCAGGGCGGCATCGACACACGCATTCGGGGGTTGGAGGTCCTAGGCCCTAAGCCCACATTCTGGCCAGTGTTTCGGGAGCAGCTGTGTCGTCACACACGCCTCTTCTACATGGTTCGGGCACAGGCTTGGAGCCAGGACATAGCAGAGGACCGCAGGAGCCTCCTGCACCTGAGTTCTAGGTGTGTGCGAGCATGTGTGTGTGGCTGTGTGTGTGTGGCAGGTAATACTGTTATGGGTGGCCCTGGCCCTTCTGTGGAGGGTATAGATGGAGAGCCAACATGTTTGGGAAAGGGGCTGGCGTGCTCTACAGTTTGGGGAAGGAAAGAAAGAATAAAGAGATTTCTTTGGTGGGTTGGGTGTGGGATGTGTCTGTTAACATAGGACAGCTTCAAAATACCGGGTGGGGATTTGGTCTGGTTGGTAGGGGCTACCCTGCCATTAGGCTGGGAAGATGCTAGGATAACTTACATCTTGAGCCTCTGACACCTGCCTCCCCCATCCTCACCCCCAGGCTCAATGGGGCTCTGCGTCAGGAGCAGAATTTTGCTGATCGCTTCCTCCCTGACGATGAGGCCGCCCAAGCGCTGGGCAAGACCTGCTGGGAGGCCCTGGTCAGCCCCCTGGTGCAGAACATCACCTCCCCCGGTAACCATTGCGACCCCTGGCCCCACTAATCGGCCCCTTCTTGTTCTGCCCCAGAGCCACCTATATTATGCCCTTGGCCCTTTTGGTACCTATGTTTGTTTGGTAGCCCAGTGCCCCCCTTCTCCTAACCACCTCCTTTCCTACATCTCCCAGGTGTCAGCTGACACCATAAGGACAGGTGGGCCTCGCTACCTGCGCCAACCCCATATGTTCTGTCCAATCCCTTTCTTGGTGCTTTCGTCCTCTTCCCCTGCCCTGGAGACATGGCCCACCACGGCTTGTTTTTCCCAATCTCCAGATGAGGATGGCATCAGCCCCCTGGGCTGGCTGCTGGACCAGTACCTGGAGTGTCGGGAGGCTGCCCACAATCCCCAGAGCCGCGCAGCTGCTTTCTCCTCACGGGTGCGCCGCCTCACCCACCTGCTGGTGCACGTGGAGCCCTGTGAGGCGCCCCCTCCAGCGGTGGCCGCTCCCCGGCCCAGTGAGTACCTGAGATTCAGGTGGGAGCTCGGTTAGGATGGCCTTCTGTCCCTCCTCCCGCTTTCCCTCCCTACCCACTAAGCCTGTTCACCTGTTTGTTTCACCCCCGGTCAGGAGCATCGTTCTGGGGTGGCAGGAGGTCAGGAACAGCCCCGGGGCTCACGCTGAGCTGAGGGGCTGCTCCCACCTTGCCTCTGCCCCCTCCCCTGTCTCCACAGAGGGCAGAAACAGAAGCCATGACTGGAGCTCCCTGGCTACCCGGGGGCTTCCCAGCAGCATCGTGAGAAACCTGACCCGCTGCTGGCGGGCCGTGGTGGAGGAGCAGGTGGGCAGGGGTGGGTGCCGGGGAGGGAGGGTGCAACTGGTGGCATGCTGGGCTGTCCCTTCACGCTGCAGCCGCTCTCCTCCAGGTGAACAACTTTCTGACCTCACGTTGGCGGGATGGTGACTTTGTGCCGCGTTACTGTGAACACTTCCATAATCTGCAGAAGTCGAGCTCGGAGCTGTTTGGGCCACGGGCAGCCTTCCTGCTGGCGCTGCAGAACGGCTGTGCCGGTGCCTTGCTGAAGCTCTCATTTCTCAAAGCTGCCCATGTAAGCCTCCCGCCCTTGCCTCTGCCCTGGACCTCTCCCTGCAAACCCCCCCTTCCCCACCTTCTCAAAACGACCACCCTTCCGTTCCCACTCAGCAAGGAACATGTATGGGTATATAACCATGTTTTAAAGATTCAGAGAGGGGCGCCTGGGTGGCTCAGTCAGTTGAGCGTCCAACTTCGGCTCAGGTCATGATCTTTGGGTTTGTGAGTTCAAGCCCTGCGTCCAGCTCTGTGCTGAAAGCTCAGAGCCTGGAGCCTGCTTTAGATTCCGTGTCTCCCTTTCTCTCTGCCCCTCCCCCACTCACACCTGCTCGCTCGCTCGCTCTCAAAAATAAACATTTAAAAAATTTAAATAAATAAAAAGTGAAAGAAACACATAGTGACCTGAAGCATGCTGTGCTAATATATCTTGATGTACTTTCTTCAGTCTGCGTGCATGATTTAACAGTTTACTCACGAGTAGCTAAAATGCTTTAGCCTGTTGTTTTTTGACTGTTACCTTAAAAGCCTTATTTCAGAGTTGCTATTTGTCCTTATTTTTTATTTAAAAAAAATTTTTTTAACATTTATTCATTTTTGAGAGAGAGACAGAGTGTGAGCGGGGGAGAGGCAGAGAGACAGAGACAGAGACAGAATCTGAAAGCAGGCTCCAGGCTGCCAGCACAGAGCCCGACACGGGGCTCAAACTTATGAGCCATGAGATCATGATTTTTTATTTTTGTATAAATTCCATCTAATGGATGTACTATAATTTACTCCAGCATTCCTTAAATATTTAGTAAGTGCTTAAAATGTGTCAGGTACTGTGATAAGAGCAAGTTCCCTGTCCGCAAAGTTTATTGTCTTCTCGGGAAGGTGCACACTTAAGCAGATGACACACTAAGACAGGCTAAGCACCCTGGCCAGCCGACAGTAGAGCAGGGGGAGCTGAAGCAGTGGCTCCTTGAGTTGCTCCTGGTCATTCTGTTGTATCAGTAACACTGCAGCGTGACCATCTTTGTCCACATAAATTATTAACTCCCATTAAATTATTGTCATTAGTTTAATTTTTAGACATGTTCGGTGTGCAAAAACACTTCCTAATTTGCACAACTGTTAACCACTTTATAAAAGTTTGGTAAGTGGGGCGTCTGGGTGGCTCAGTCGATTAAGCGTCCGACTTCAGCTCAGGTCATGATCTTGCAGTTCATGAGTTCGAGCCCCACGTTGAGATCTGTGCTGACAGCTCAGAGCCTGGAGCCTGCTTTGGATTCTGTGTCTCCCTCTCTCTCTGCCCCTCCCCTGCTCATGCTCTGTCTCTCTCTCAAAAATAAATAAAACATTAAAAAAAAAATTTTTTTTTTAAGTTTGGCAAAAGTGTTGACCAACTTACGAGGCAGCTTAGCTGTTCATATCTACGTCCTCAGACCTTCCTCTCTGTTCCCACTCACCTCCTCCAGTCACGCATTCAGGGTTTTCCTGTGCCCTCCCCATTGCCCAGGTGAGTGAGCAGTTTGCCCGGCACATTGACCAGCGGATCCAGGGCAGTCGGATTGGCGGAGCCCGGGGGATGGAGATGCTAGTGCAGCTGCAGCGATGCCTGGAGACGGTCCTAATTTTCTCTGGCCTGGAGATAGCCACCACCTTCGAGCATTACTACCAGTGAGTGTAGACCTGGGGAGCGGATGACAGGGGCAGGTGCCAGGCGAGCACCTGGGAGTCTGGGGTTGGGGCAGGCTGGAGTCCTGGCGCAGGCAGCTGGGCCAGGCCGAGTGCCCACACTGAGGCTCGGCCCGGCCTGTGTGTGACACCGTAGGCACTACATGGCAGACCGTCTCCTGGGCGTGGGCTCGAGCTGGCTGGAGGGGGCCGTGCTGGAGCAGATCGGTCCCTGCTTCCCCAACCGCCTCCCCCAGCAGATGCTGCGGAGCCTGAGCATGTCCGAGGAGCTGCAGCGCCAGTTCCACGTCTACCAGCTCCAGCGGCTGGATCAGGAGCTCCTGAAGCTGGAGGACACTGAGAAGAAGATACAGGTGGGTGGCGGTAAAGGGATTAGCACATGGGGAGGTAGGAGGAAGAGAGGAGAGGAGTAGACCAGAGGAGGCCCACCGGCTGTCGGGAACCCCGTCTCTTCTGCAGGGGGGCCACGAGGCCAGTGACAGGGAGCACAAGAGAGAGAAGGCAGAGGAGGCAGAAGGAGCGGGGGCAGCAGCGGCCACAGATGTGGCAGGGGAAGAGGAGGAGGACGAGGAGGAAGATGAGGATCTCTACTATGAAGGGGCGATGCCAGAAGTGTCCGTGCTGGTCCTGTCACCACGCTGCTGGCCCACTGCCTCCATCTGCCACACGCTGACCCCCAGAACCTGCCTGCCGGCCTATCTCAGGGGCACTTTGAACCGATATTCCAACTTCTACAACAAGAGTGAGGAGCTGGGCAGAGGGCGGGCGGGGGCCGGGGGGTGGGGGGGGGACTGGCTGGAAGAGGATGGGATTCAGGGAAAGAGCCTGTGGGTGGGGCTAGGCCCCAGGGTAGGAGCCTCAGTGAAGAAAGTGAGGAGCTTAGGTTTGGGGTGAGGGGGTGGGGTTGTCAAGCACCAGATCCCCAGACTGTTGCCTTTTCCATGCTTAAAACAGACATAGGACTCTCTTTAGAGAGTGGGAGGTGGGGAGGATGGAGTCAAGCGCACCTGAGGTCACCAGAAGGGACTTCCCTCAGTGGCAGGGCTCTGGCTCCTGGTCAGTCACCATAACCTAAGCTTCCCATTGGGGGCTGATCCTGGCCTGGGCAGCAACACAGGAGGGGGAAGAGACTCAGACGCTGCCCTCAGGGGGCTCCCAGACTAACCAGGGAGAACTCATTTCTCGTGGATATTCCAGTTTGATGACAGCCCCAGTCCTTCCTCATTTTGTGGTTTTGGCCTCCCTTAAAAAAATGGGGAACTCCTGGAAGTCACTGATCAGAATCCCCTTGCACAAGGCTAGGCACAGAGTGGGCTCCCGGATTCCTGAGGCTTACCCAGGAGGCAGATACAGGGAAGGCTAAGCTCTAGAAGTTCAGACCAGGAACCACGGTATCCATAAACACTGGGACACATGCTCTGCAGACATTAGCAGGGGCAGAGCTCAACCGACTACCCCCTCACCAGCCCTGACTCCTTTTCTCCCTGATCCTTCTCAGGCCAGAGTTACCCTGCCCTGGAGCGGGGCCCTCAGAGGCGACTGCAGTGGACATGGCTGGGTCGGGCTGAGCTGCAGTTTGGGGACCAGACCCTGCATGTGTCCACCGTGCAGATGTGGCTGCTGCTGTATCTCAATGACCTGAAGGTGGCCCTGCTCCTCTATGCATCTGTGCTCTCTGTAGCTTGTCCCTCACCCTTCCTCCCTAAACCTCGACTCCCTATCCTCCCTCCCTGTACCTTCTCTGCTCCACCCCTTAGGGAAGACTAGAATGTTTCCCTCCTCTTCTTTAAGGCTGTCTCTGTGGAGAGTCTGCTGGCACTCTCCGGGCTCTCTCCAGACATGCTCAATCAGGCGATTGGGCCTCTTACCTCTTCGAGAGGCCCCCTGGACCTTCAAGAGCAAAAGGATGTCCCAGGAGGTGTGTACCTGGGGCAGAGGGGCCTCTGCTCTCAGCCTCCTTGTGGGCCCCCCACTGAAGACCAGTGCTTATTTCAGGGGTGCTCAAGATTCGAGATGGCAGCGAGGAGCCCAGGCCAAGGAGGGGCAATGTGTGGCTCATCCCACCTCAGACATACCTGAAAGCAGAGGATGAAGAGGGCCGGAACTTGGAGAAGAGGCGGAACCTTTTGAATTGCCTCATTGTCCGAATCCTCAAGGCCCATGGGGATGAGGGGCTGCATATTGACCAGCTTGTCTGCCGGGTAGGTGGGGCTGGGCAGTGGGGGAAGGAACTTTCCGGTGGGGGCAGGCGGGAGCAGGGGGAGGCAGGTCCACATTTGAAGCCTCTGGTTCACTATGGAGCCTGTATGTGTGTAAGGGGTGGGGTTGGGGGAGTCTGTATGTGTGTAAGGGGTGGGGTTGGGGGAGTCTGTATGTGTGTAAGGGGTGGGGTTGGGGGAGGCTGTATGTATGTAAGGGGTGGGGTTGGGGCGTGCCTGATGTCCTTAGAGCTCGCTGGCTGGAGGCTTGTGCCTGGAGTGGAAGCTAGAGGTGGAGTGAGCTGGGTCTCTCCAACCTGCTGTTCGCCCTTCCCTCTCCTTCCCAGGTCCTGGACGCTTGGCAGAAGGGCCCATGTCCTCCCAGGGGTTTGGTCAGCAGCCTCGGTAGGGGATCTGCCTGCAACAGTACCGATGTCCTCTCCTGCATCCTGCACCTCCTGAGCAAGGGCACAGTGAGACGCCATGATGACCGGCCCCAGATGCTGTCCTATGCAGTCCCTGTGACTGTGATGGAGCCTCACACCGAGTCCCTGAACCCAGGCTCCTCGGGCCCCAACCCACCCCTCACCTTCCATACCCTGCAGATTCGCTCCCGGGGCGTGCCCTATGCCTCCTGCACAGGCACCCAGAGCTTCTCTACCTTCCGGTAGTCCTGGAGATGGGATCAGGGCTTTCTACAGAAATAAAATGCAGAAGTTTGGTTACATGGCTGGCGTGGTGAATACTAAGGATCTGACGGGCAGCAGGGACTTTCCTGGCTAAAAGGGGAAAGGAGCCAGCCCTCTGGCTCTGACACTGTCATCCCATGCCAGGAGTCACTATTAGGGTGAGGATGGCAGCCTGGGGAGAAAGGTGGAGGGAGTCAGGTGTGACTTAGCAGCCCCGCTCAGGAGGGGAATTAAGTGAACAGGGATAGACCCCCCCCCCACCCCTTCTCAGTATGTGGCCAGAAGTGTTTTCACCTGGCAGGTTGGAGACCCGAGTTCCCCTTGCCATGCACTGGATGGCTTGTAACTCAGGCAGACTGTTAAGCACGGCTCCATATTCTTTCATTTGTAGAACTGGACCAGAGTCACTGTGGGTTCTGATGAGCACCAGGTATGGGAGCATTTGACATGCTAATGAGGCCCTCTCTTGGCTCCCACACCCAGCAGTTAGGATAATGCAGCGCATCTTCCCTAGGTAAGGCTGACAGGGTGAAAGTGACATAAAGGACGCTTGTGGCTACTGTAGACACCCAGGAGCCTGAGAGTGTATTCTGTCTCTAAGCTCCAGGATCTGGGCTGGAAGCAGAACTAGAAGGAACTGCAGCTCCCACAAGCTTCTGGTGATGCAGAGCCGTACGGCCGCCAAAGCCAGACTCCCACTAGTAGCAGCAACAGGCCACAGGCCACTGTCACCGAGGTTTGCTCTGTGCCGCTAGAATGGACTCCCCCGGCCCCACCCACACGAGGAGGGCAGGTCAGGCCAGGGAACCCAGTGCCAGGGGTGGAGCTCTGCGTCCTGGCAGGGGTGATTAAGGGAGTGAGGAAGGAGTGACCCAGGCATCCTGAGTCCAAGGTTATTGCAGCCAAGAGATAAGGAAGAAGGATACAGAAGAAAGGAGGTGAAGAGGAGTGAGGAAGAGTCAGGTGGTAAGAGAGGGCACAGAGGCCAGACAGGGAACTGTGTGCCACCCAGGACTGAGATTTGGAATAGAATCTGTAAGGGAAACAGGCCAGGGCTCAGGAGAGTCAGGATGCCCAGGACAAGACAGCAAAACAGAGGGCAAACAGGGTAGCCACAGAAGGCCCATGATTGCTTTACTTTGCAGTATGGTGGCCCCATGATGCTGTTGGTGGTTCTCAGAGCAGAACCACCTGGTTGGTCCATGTTCTTCTATGAGGCAGAAGACAGGCAACAGGCACTGGGCCCCAGGGCACACTGGGGTTGCTAATTTGTCACTTGGGTGAACAGTCCTGACTACCCTTCTCTTACCAGGACCAGTAAAGACCTAAGCCTCTTCCCCTGCCCTCAGGACTTTCCATCCCTACAGGGCACACACTTCCTGCGTGACTTGGGACAGAAGTTTGCTACCCTGACCCTTTTGTGAGACCATTCTCATAGCCTCTATTTCTTTATCCCAGATAGCTGGTTTGCACGTAAAGGATCACATATTAATTCCACTTACGTGAAATGCTCCAAAACAGGCAAATCTAGAGCCAGAAAGTGGTTTAGTGGCTGCCTAGAGCTGGGAAGACTGGGAAGAAATGGGGAGTGTCTGCTAGAGGATATGGGGTTTCTTTTTGGGGTGTCAAAAATGTTACAAAATTGGGATGGTTACACAACTCCAAATATACTAAAAACCATCACACTGTACAAGTTAAATGGGTGGAGGAAGTCAAGTGTGTAATATCAATTATATCTCAACTCAATATATTCCCAATAAAAATCAAAAAGCAAGTAGACCGACTAACCCATCGCTGAAGCTCAGAGCTCTCCAATGTCTCCTGTGGGCCCTTGATGAAGGGGAAGAGTAGCAGGCTGAAGGCGTGGTGGGGCCAATACAGCCTTGTGATGGACATGCAGGTATGTTCATGACTACCCTTCATCTGAACCCCCCCTTTTTTTTTTAATGTTTATTTATTTTTGAGAGAGAGAGAGTGAGCAGGGGAGGGGCACAGAGAGAGTGGGGAGACAGAAGATCTGAAGCAGGCTCTGCAAGGACAGCAGAGAGCCCAATGCTGCGGGGCTGGAACTCATGAACCATGAGATTGTAACTTGAGCCAAAGTCAGACACTTAACCAAGTGAGCCACCCAGGCACCCCTAAACCCCCTTCTTATGCTTGGAAACCTCACACAAATTGAAGTTGAAGATAAAGCCCACCCCTCACCATATGAAAGACCAGATACTTGCTTTCCCAGCATTCCCCTTGCAGCCATATAACCAAGGTTTAGCTAATCAAATGCCTCTGCCAGGAATTTCTGAATCTAGAGCAAAACAAGAAGGAAAGTGGAATACCACTGGTGGCAACAGGGGCATCTTCACAACACTCTTGTTCCAAGATAGCATTTAGAGTGCTTTTTTAACTGCTCAGACTTAGCTGCCAACCAGATTTTTTTTTTTTTTTTGAGCTTTTCTATTACCTTTAGTGTTTTTTGAGCCCAATAGTTCAATAGTCTTTTTCTTTTATCTGTCAGAATCTGTTCTTAGGATTGATCTATGTGGCATCAGGGACCCTGGAGCACTGGATCCCTCTGGGCAAGATAAAATATCCTGGTAGCTTTAGCCCTCAGCTTACAATCACTTGGGGGACAAACACTTTATGCTCATTTCATAGTTCAGTCATCAGAATTACATCTACTCCTCCATTCCAGAAGCATAAAGCATTAGATATCCTAGCTTCTAATTCTACCTCTCTTCCTTTTCCTTATGACTGTTTTTTAGATGTTAGTCTTTAAAACATAGTAATTTCATGATTTATCACATTAAAAAACAAAAAACAAAAAACTATGCCCAAGGTGGGGCAAGATCAAGAGTTGCATGCTCTACTGACTGAGCCAGCCATCAATTTGTTTCCTGCTTGGAATTAATAGGGCTTTCTGAATCTTACTGCTTATAAATTTCAATTCTAGAAAATTCTCAGCCTCTTTAAAATATTCTCTTCTCTGGATTTCAGATTATATGTATTATACCTTCTTAATCTATCTTCCATGTTTTGTTCTTCCTATGTATTTTAATCCTTTCCTCAGTTTCCATTTCTCTGTATCCCTGTGTTCCATCTTTGTAACTTCAAATCTACTTCCGGTTCATTCTTTTAGATGTGTCTAATCTGTTGCTTAACCATAAAGTTTCTTTCCTTTTTAAATGTTTATTTATTTTGATAGACAGCAAGATAGGGAGAGTGCACGCTCATGAGAGAGAGAGAGAGAGAGAGAGAGAGAGAGAGAATCCTAAGCAGGCTCCGCACTGTCAGCATAGAGCCCAATGTGGGGCTCAATCCCACGAACCATGAGAGAGAGAGAGAGAGAGAGAGAGAGAGAGAGAGAGAGAATCCCAAGTAGGCTCCGCACTGTCAGCATAGAGTCCAACATGGGGCTCCATTCCACGAACCATGAGATCATGACCTGAGCCGAAGTCAAGAGTCAGATGCTTAACCGAGTCACCCAGGTGCCCCATAAAGTTTCTTTCTTTTTTCTTTCTTTTTTTTTTTTTTTTTAAGATTTTTAAGTAATCTCTACACCCAACGTGGGGCTCAAATTCACAACCCCAAGACCAAGACCAAGGGTTGCACACTCCACCAACTGAGCAAGCCAGGCACCCCAACCTTAAAGTTTCTAACTTCAAATAGTATATTGTTCATTTTTAAAAGCTCTACTTTTTATCAAACCAGTTTGGTCCTTTTAGATATTCTTTTCTTTAGTCATAGTTTCTCTTTAAATATAAGCAAGATATTTTGTTTTGTATTTTATATTTCTAACATCTGTCTTTGCTGGTCTGAGTCTGTTTTCTATTGTCCCTGATGACTCTTGCTCATGGTGATTTCTTTCCTTGTGTGCTTCATATTTTCACTGAAAGCTCACATTCCTTCAAATTTTATCTAAAGGAACTCCTTGAGGCTTGAGTTTCAAGTACAACCCTCCAAGTGAAGATTACATTTGCTTCTGCCAGGTGCCTGGAAGAACTACCAACCTGAGACCACTTCAAACTGAATCATTAATTAGCTTGAGGATTCTCTAGTCCACATGGGAGTAGGAACTGTAGACCCAAACAGTACCGACAACCAGCTGTGCTTGTACATTACTGGGGAAACTTTCTGTCCTCACCTCCTCTCTCCCTCTGTATCCAAAACCAAAACTACGTAGGTGAGCTGTGAGAGTGGTTTACTCTTTCAATGATCGTGTCTTCTTTGAGGTTTAAGTAGGAGGGGTCTCTGGTCTGATTTCCTACTTTATGGGAGCCTTAAGTTTGCTGCCAGCCCCCACAGGTGGCCCACTGAAACAGTAGTTCTAGGCCGCTCGAAAAACCCACCAAAAGGGAATAATAAAAAGAACAACAGGAATGTTTACGATTTGGCTCTTACATAAAGTCCCAGCACTAGGAGCTATCAACAGACTTTACAGCCTTCACTAGCCTCAAGATCACTCACTCACTCACTGGCCCTTTTTCTTCTACACCACGATCACTGGTATAAAGCAAGGATGGGAGAACATGAGGACGTGATGAACCAGATCCAAGCAGAGAAAGTGTGCCAGGACAAAAGGCTGGGCTGCTCTTCTTGTCCAAGAGCCCTCTGGTCATCTTTGAGCCAATCTAGCTCAAGGGCAGCTATGATCCTTGCCCTTGCATGAACAACTAGAAGAGGCCAAGCCCAAGTCTGTCCCCATAGATCCGTTTCTCACTGGGGCAGTGGCAGAGCTGAGAACCGTTCCTCATTACTCTTTGTTCAAAGGGAGATGTCTCCGGTCCTTGCCTGCATTTCGGCGCCTCTTTCGACTCAAGAAGCTCTCTAACTTCTTACTGCGTTTCAACTCCTTGAACTTCTCAGCTAGGACCAACTGGCGCTGCTCAGCTAGAGAACAAAGAGAAAGAAAGCAGGTAAGCAAGGGAGGAGGCACTCCTCTTTTCCTTTCCCCAGGTCTGTACTTCTCAACCTCGATGCTGGGATACATGACTCGGTTGGAATTCACTGGCGTATGCAGCAAGCAGATTTTTTCTACCATTCCCTGCTTTCTCTATTAAACCAACTATGAGCTCCTTCTATGCGCCTGGCCCAGCATATGTAGGGGAGGCGGGAGAGATAAAAGCAACACTCCTTGCCCATAATCTATAATTAGGGATATAAGAATAGTTACAAATTAACTCCTCCCTACCATTTCTATTTTCCTCCAACTTCCCATGGGATCCAGCCTTCATGACTTCGTTAGGGAGCTCACGGACCCCCAACACAGCATGCTGCCTCTATGGCCACCCAAGCCTGTCCCTGTAACCAGCCTGTGACAGCTGTGCCCCACTTACATTTCTTCAGGAAGTATGGCCGATGGCCCTGCTGGGCCCGAGCCCGCCTCTCCTGCTTCAGGGCCAGGCGCAGCTCCTGCTGCCGCTTGCGTTCCTGCTGTGCCAGTTCTTGCTGCTCCTGAGAAGCAAAGACGAGGTGGGTGAGACGGGTGAGTAGGAGGGACTGTGAACCACCTCCCGCGTGCCCTGAACTGTTCTCCCCGCCCACCTGCGATTCTGACCCACTCACCATTCTCTGGAGCAGCTGCTGCAGTTTTTCGTGCTCCTGCCCTGAACGGTGCTTCTTCAACTGCTTTTTCACAAGCTCCACATTATAAAATGAATATGACGGTTAGCAGTCTGCAAACGTCAACCAAAATGTTGTGCCAAGCATTATACTAAGAGGTTCGCGTTTGTTAATGCAGTAACACTAAGAGATATGAATTATTTTATTATCTCTTTATGATTAGAAAAGTGAGAAGTTAAGGAACCTGCCAATGGTCACACGGCTGGTAAACTAATGAGCCAGGATTTGAATAGAAGCACATTTGGGAGAGTTAAATCAATTAAGGAGAAATAAATCTGCCCACCACTATGTTCCCTGTTCCCCTCTGCCCAACTCAATAACCTGGACCCGAGTTTCCCACCCCTGGAATCCCCATGAGCTAGTCTAATGTTCCAAACCTCTTTCTCTTTGGCTCGGATGTCATTCAGGAATTGATACGTTTTGTCAAACACCTCAGGATTATATTCCCCTGACAGATCGTCAAAGCGGGGGTCCCGGGCTACCTTTGGAAAGAACAGAGAGACTATAAATGAACTATTCAATCTCCCCTCACTGAGACAGCCCTTCCTGCCTCTTCCTCACCTTCTTACTGATCGGAACAACTTGACGCAAAAATGGCACCCGAACCTTGGCTGACATTTCCAGAGGCCTACGGAGAAATTAAAAGACATGTCCAGGGTCTCCAGTCCTTTTTTGTTTTTTTTTAAAGATTTTATTTTTAGGTAATCTTTATACCCAACATGGGGCTGAAACTCACAACCCCAAGATCAAGAGGGGCACCTGGGTGGCTCAGTCAGTTGAATGTCTGACTTCAGCTCAGGTCATGATCTCACGGTTCATGAGTCTTAGCCCCACATCGGGCTCTCTGCTTCAGCCTAGAGCCTGCCTGGGATCCTCTGTCCCTCTCTCTCTGCCCTTCCCCCAATTGTGAGTGCTCAGTCTCTCTCTCTCAAAAATAAAAACATTAAAAAAAAAAAAAAAAAAAGAGGTGCACACTCCACTGGCTGAGCCAGCCAGATGCCCTGGCTCTCCAGTGTTGTTTTTTGTTGTTGTTTGGTTTTTAGTGTTTATTTTTGAGAGAGACAGAGTGCCAGTGGGAGTTGGGCAGAGAGAGAGGGAGACACAGAATCTGAAGCAGGCTCCAGGTTCCAACCTGTCAGCAAAGAGCCTGACGTGGGGCTTGAACTCACAAACTGCAAGATCATGACCTGAGCCAAAGTCGGCCCCTTAACTGAAAGGGCCACCCAGGCGCCCTCCCTGGCTCTCCAGTCTTGATCAAAGGCCTCCCATCTAGGAATGCAGACACCTACTCAAAGTCCCAGGTATTCTCAAATTCCTGGGGCAGGCCTTGCTCCTCACCTGTGCTTATCTGCAACACATGCATTTTGGACAGGTGGTCTAGAACTTGGCTTCTTAGTATTGTTTCCAGCTACCAACTGTTTGTATGTCTTAGTCCCCACTTTGTGCTGCAATTCCAACAGCTCTTCAAATGACATGTCAGATGTGTCTGTGGAAGGAGGGGTGGGGACACAACTCAGCACAACATCTCCCAGCGTTACAGAGACATCATCCCACCCGCATTCCTTAAGTAATTGACCCTTTCCAATATCCCCATCAGGCCAATCACGACAGGCTTTAGGCAGCGCAGGATGCAAGAGTGCTACACTGACACCTAACTTCCCAACCATTCCCACCACCTGCTAAGGAAGGTATACAAATGTACGGTTGGGGGTAGGCCAAGCCACAGTCCATTCTTTTTCATTTTCTTTTGAATCTTGCCTTCACGGTCTTCCCCACAGGGCATGTCTTCCTTGCTCAGTTACCACTGCCAGTGCTCTCCTTCATACTCTCAGCACCCCTCACCTCAGCCAGTGCTCTAGCCTCCTAACTGGTCTTCCAACCTCCATCTCCTCCCAAAGTTATGCTGGACAGGCTGGACAGGGGCATCTAAAATGCAAAGCTGATCTCATCATTCCTACCCCTTTTCCATACACACATGCTTCAGATCACATCACTTCAGAACTCAAAACTCCCTAATAGCTTCATCTTGATCAGAGTAAAAGCTACAGGCCTTATAGTGGTTTGAAACCCCCCATGTGACCTCACCCCTGGTCTCTAATCTTGAGTCCTATAATCTCTTTCCCACTCCTCTCAACTAGTCTAGCACTTACTGAGCAAGAAGATCTATGATCCCGCCTCAGTTCCTTTGCATTCGATGTTGCCTCTGCTTGGAATCTTTATCCAGATGTATTTACTGTTTCCTCACCTCCTTCAAACGGTTGCTCAAATGTCACCTACTCAGTGAGGCCTTCTGTAACTACCTAAAATTGCAAGCCCTCCCTTGCTTTCTCTCCATAGCCCTTATAATCTTTTTGAAAAACTGAGGTATAATTCACTTATCAAAATTCACCCTTAAAAATACACATTCCTCTGCTTTACCTTTTACTGTATTAATTTACTTTTTTTTAGTCATCCTTTCTGAAAGATAAGTTCCATGAGAACACGATTTTTAAGATTTTATTTTTAACTTATCTATACACCCAATGTGAGCTTGAACCCACAGCTCCCGGATCAAGAGTCACATGCTCTACTGACTGAGCCTGCCAGTCACCCCAGAACAGGAGTTTTTGACGGCTTTTATTCACTACTGTATCTACAGCATCTAGAATGGCATCTAGAACAGCCCGCACACGATAGATGCTCAACGAAGATTTGCGAAATGTGTTCAATCCTGACCTACTAACCCCCAGCAACCAATGCCTCCCCAGACTGTACTTTTTTACACACGCGTTTTCTCTCTGCGCAAAACTCTCATCCTCCCTTTCAGAAACTGCCCAGGCTGTCCTAACCCAGGAAGCGCCTCCTCACACCCCACTGTCCCATTTTGTCGGCGGCGCTCCCCGCGGTGGCCTCTTACAGAGAACTAGGCAGTTTCACGGTCACTGCGCCGCCACCTACCCTTCCCCCCGCCCCGCGCTGCCCCTCGGCCGGCACGAGGCCCTCACCCTTCCGCAGGACCCCGGGCCCCACGCCCTCGCCATCCTCCTCGCCTCTACTGGCCCTGCGGAGAGACCCGAGGGCCGCCACGATACGAGAACTCTCTCTCGGCATTGGCTTGTGGGACGGGCCGGGAGCGAATGGCGCCACTTCCGCCCTCGTGCCTCCCGCCCCGCCTCTTCCGGCTTCTCCGGGAGACGCGTCTGCGCAAGTCGGTGGTGGCTAGGACACTCCGGCCGGATGCACGCACTCGGTATGCCGTCGCCACCTTTTGGTCACATGGCGCTGGACTCCGCGCTGTAGAAAAGCCAGGGCCAGACCTTGGTGGTATTTGGTTTCCTTTTGCTCTTGGCAGAGAAGCCAGAACCTGGCAGAGAAGCACCCTGTCCTTTCGCAAGCTTCTGCCATCCACCCCCATCGTATTCCACAAAAACAGATCACACGTTTGGAGATTTTTTAATCCATTTTTATAAAATCTGAGCTGGCTGGGAGCGTCAGGGAACAGCAACAGCTCAGGGAACGGTGGGATTATCTGCTGGTCCTCGCCTCCCCAGGTCAGGGAGAATGAGGGTTTCATGGCAACAGTTGCAACTCCTCTCAGCTCCCAATCAATGCTCTTGACTCAAGCAGGGGGAGGGGGTGGAAACAAGGGTGGGGGAAGCTCCTGAGGCTCAGACACTGCTTGCTTCTCCCTAATCCCCATTCCCTTCACTTCCCAACAGAACCTGGCTGGCCTGGGGCAGAGCAGAGGCCCAGGAGCAGTTGGAAGGAGGTGTATGGGACAGAGCACCAAGGGGAAGGGGCCCTCGGCCCAAGGGGGTAGGGAACTAGCCCTCCCCCCTACAGCTCCCCACTGAGTTCACAGCACAGGAAACACCTCTAGTCCAACAACTCCACGCAGAGGTATACCGAGTCCAGGGACCAAAGGGGCAGGCAGGTGAGGGATGGGGAAGGGCAGTGAAGATAATAGCAGGCTCAGGAAGGGAGGCGGCAGCAACTTTCTCCTACCCATGGGAGGAGACGATGGGGCGACTGATATTGCTGTTGGTGGTCATGGCATTCAGCTCCCACCTGGAAGGCCAACAATGACAGGCAGAAAGGGCAGAAGAGTGGAGCCTCCACCCTCAAGCCCAGAATTGCTCAAACAAACCTATGAACACACCGGTCCCTTCAACATCCTAAAGCTCAACCACCCACAGCCACCTCTTTCTTATAGCCTTACTGTTTGACATGATTGTCAACAATCGTGGCCCCACCCACCACCAAATCTGGTATCACCCACTCATCCACCTGCCAGCTCATGTAGACTTCCTATCTATGTTTATATATGTGTGCTTGTGCCCAACTCCTGGAAAAAATCATCTGTATACACACCTCAGTAAACTTCCCACCCTACCTTTCCCCCTCTGCTCAGATCCAGCCAGGAATGCCTGTTTTTACTCTCAACTCCCAACCCTTTAAAGGCCTGACTCCCCTCTCCTAGGCTTGTACAGACTTCCCCAGCCCTCCCACCCCATTAAAATTAAATCCCTTTTTTCTCCCTTTCTTTTTGACAATTCTGTCATCCTACAAAGATTTACCAAGTACCCCCTTTATGCCAAGACCCTCGCTACAGTCTACTTGGTATGAAATACTTGCACATGTGTCAATCCTGAGCAAGTCTATGAGCCAATCAGTTCAGCCTTGTATACTTCGTGTCACCAAATACTGAACACCACCCCCCCCCTCCCCCAGGCAAGTAAGAGTTAAACTGAACTGATACAGGAGAGGGAAGTGTCCATAATGACCCTGAAGGACACAAGTATACACCAAATAACTTTTGGTGCTTGATTTGGACCTAAGAATGGAATTCAAAGGGAAGTAGCTAGGAAGGACCTCCCTTAACTCTGGAACTAATGTGATCCAAAGATTCCTATACTTTGCAGCTAACTTCAAAGATTTAATTGAACTTTCTCAGCATGTTAAAAACAACCATACAGGCTCGGGTCTCAGGAAGTGATGCTTCTGAGCTTGGTTTGAAACACCGGATTTTTTTTTCTTCATATGATTTACCCAGCTGATAATCCTGTATCTCCTTTGCTCTCACTCTCAAGTACATTACATCTCCAGCAGAACAAAAACTTCTGTCCCCTCTATACTGAGAAACAAGTTCATCTGATCACACACTCTCAACCAATCCCTCCTCTCCAACCACTCACTGTACCTGATGTCATGGGGCAAACACGACTGGTCCAGGTTATACTGAATCACGGCCAGTTTACACAGAGTCTTCAGACTAGGGCCTTTGAAGGAGAAGTCAGAGAGAGGGATACGCTCAGAACCAAGGAAAGGGTCCACTCCTCAATGTCACCACCCAAAGACAGGGACACACATCTGGAAATATGTGTACTTACTAAAGTCCAAAATGTGTAAATCAGAATGATCTATGAGGTCAAATTCATCTCCCAGGCCTTCCTCAGGAGATGGACTATAGGGATCAAAAAAGAGATTAAGGAAGGAGGAAAGACTACCCATGAGACCCTTCTCCTCAAATGCCTCCCATGCAGTCAGATTGGGCCCTTCCCCAGGCCCTCCCACTTTCCTCCTAACCTGGTACCCCCAAAGAGAACAATCTTGTCGCCAACAATACAGCAGCACTGGCGCCGGCGGGGACATGGCCCCTTCCCCTTCGGTTCAATCTTTTTCCAGGTAAAGGACACTGAAGAGAAGTTTATATGGAGGTTTAATACCTGCCCAGTCCAGACATCCTCCCTACCCCCATGCTCACCCTCACCTACTTAGGATTATTTTTTCCCCTCCCCCAATTGCTCCTTGTTCTCCCCTTAAAGGCAGTGCTCTGGGGGCGCCTGGGTGGCTCAGTCGGTTAAGCTGAGTCGGTTAATCTGACTTGAGCTCAGGTCATGATCTCTTGGTTTGTGAGTTCTAGCCCCACGTCGGGGTCTGTGCTGACAGCTCAGAGCCTAGAGCCTGCTTCGGATTCTGGGTCTCCCTCTCTCTCTGCCCCTCCCCAGTTCACACTCTGTCTCTCTCTCTCTCTCTCTCTAAAATAAGTAAACATTAAAAAAAAAAAAATTTAAAGGCAGCGCTCTGTACCAGGGTTAAACTTCCAGAGGTCGTGGAAATGCCGGTTCAGCCTTGCATTATAGCCACCAAAGATGTACAGCTCCCCATTATAACCAACTGGAAGGAAAGAGAAACGTGAAGAGTGTGAGGGCAACAGGTGGGAAAGGGGACCCCCACAGAGACCGACAGACACTCACAGGCTGAGTGGCTCCGGCGGCCCTCAGGCAGCACTGGAGTGGGTGGACAGTCCAGCCAGGCCTCAGTCCTGGTGTCAAAGACACGGATGCGGTTGCAGTAAATCTCATTGTTGGAATGGAATGGCCCAAAGCGGTCGGCACGGCCCCCAAAGACATACATGTGACTGCCCAGCATTGTAGCTGAGTGAAAGTCCCTCCAGCGTGCAGGGTTGCCCTGGGCAGGAGCAGAGAGACAAAAGACTGGGAGTCAGCACGGAGGCAAGGAGGGGATCTGCTCTCACTGAGCTTCCTATGATTTCTTCAATTGAAAGTAAGGATCAGGGAGGAAGAAGAAAAGGCAGACCTTTGTACAAA
Organism: Panthera tigris; assembly: GCF_018350195.1. NCBI lineage: Eukaryota > Metazoa > Chordata > Mammalia > Carnivora > Felidae > Panthera > Panthera tigris. The sequence goes on along the minus strand of NC_056664.1, from coordinate 40,915,863 downwards.
TAAGGGTCCATGTCATGGTACTGGTATCCAGCTTGTGAATGTCATTGGAAAAGCAGTCCGCCTGAGTGGGAAGAGAAAGGAAGTGAAGAAAGGAATCAAAGAGGGGATCCGTGGTGACCCTCTGACTCTTGGCCTCTCCCGTCAAAACCCGCAAACAAGCCAAAGCCCCCCATTCCACCACCCTTAATTTCCCTTTCTCTTTCTTATTCTCACCCTAAAGCTCTAGTTTGCTCCCAGACATACCAGCTGCTCGTAGCCCCCGAAAATGTACATGGTTTTGCCCAGGACACAAGCTGAATGTCCATCCCGGGCCCCAGGAACTGTTCCTGACACTCGCGGTGTGGACCACTTGTGAGTATCTGAAAGAGAGGAGAGGCTGGGTCAGTAAGCAACCTCTGACACCACTCCCTCCTAGACTCTAGAATGCCCTCAGCCCACACCTTTCCCAGCCCATTCCCCGGAGGCATCATTTGGCAGAACAGAGCCTCTCTGAGATCCATACTCACTGACGTCAAAGGCATAAAGTACATTGCAGGCTCCTTCGGTGTCATTCCGCCCGCCCCAAAGGAAGACCATGTCATCGATGAGGACGGTCGAGTGTCCATACCGCATGTAGGGTACCACAGGAGCCTGCCCACGGATGGCAGGCCTCACTGGGGGCAGCTTTGTCCAACGCAAGGACACTGTGGGCACAGTTCTGCTCAGCCCTGGAAACCTCCTTCCAGGCTGTTCACCTTTTCCCAAACCAGACATTCATTCCCCCATCCCCTTTGGCCATGGGGACTGCCACCAAACCTCATTCACCTGCCCGTTCCCCTCCCTGACATGGGTACCCAGGGATGGTCCCAGCATTAGCTTACCTGCATTGAAAATGTGCACATCAATCTGCCGCAGTGTTTCATAGTCTTCACCAGAGCAGTAACCCCCGAAGGAGTATACCCGGTGCCCAACAGCCACTGCAGCATGGTTCACCCTGCGGGGCCCGCCCTCCAGGTGCACTGTCCACCGTAACATCCCCTGGGTCACTGGTTACAGCAACATGCCCCCCCGGCACGGCCTGCTGCCTCTGCTACCTGCACACAAGTTATGGCCATGGGCTCCTCAGGCAAGGTCTTTATCTGGCTCACCAGGACTCTGCCCAGGACCAGCCCTTGCCTCCAAGCGTCACCCTGGTGGCCCTCCCACACCACCTTTCCAAAGCTCAGGTAGAGGTCAGGGAGCTAGCCCTGGTCCTGTGTTCTCCCACAGTGAAGGGCGGGGCGGCTCTGACCTGATTGACAGCTCAGAATTTGCTGATCAAAGGTTCAGCATGGTCATCCCTTACTCATGGAGGCTTCACCGTGTCGTTGGCCTGGCACAAGCTGCAAGCACCGCCTGCCCTTCCCAGGGCAGTGCATTCTCTTGTCTCTCTGGCTCTGCTCCGCTTACTGCCACCTCTCTAAGAATCTGTGCTCTTTAAGGTGGGGAAAGGGATCTCAAAATACTCAGGGCTATTAATAGTGCAGCCAACCCCAATCGGTCCATTGAAAGCTGGCATGGGTGCTTCAAAAGAGAAAAGCTTTTGGCTTTTGGAGTGAAACAGTCCCCCCATCCAGGGCAGGGTGGATAGGGTAGGAATGATCCAGGATAGGGGGCTCCACGGATGGTAAGCCCCTCAAAGGGAGCTCTCGTCAAGCTAAGCTGTTGTCATCAGGGTCATCCAGGGCCCCTCACAGGCACGAGGAGTTCCTTTAACAGCTGTGCCTGGTATACTGCCAAGACTAGGAACTTAAGCCAGAAAGGTATGTGTCTGCTGGGGACTGAGGGGGTGAGGGTGGAGAGGAGGAATTTTCCCCTCCTGCTACTTCTCCAACCCCGCTATTGTAATAAAGAACAAGCTGTTTCAGCAGCTCTTCTCCCACTTAGATCCCTGAAAGGGGTATGGGGTAGGGGTGTGTGTTAGAAAAGAGAGAGGAAGGGGCGGGGGGTGGGGGAGCCCTTGGGCAGGACAAGAAATAGACTCAAGCATGACCTGCCAACCTAGTGATAATGGGTACATTTGAAGGCTCTGTCAGACAAATGTTCCTCCAATGGGTATTGCCTTCGTTGGCAGGCACCTGCTGGGTTTGAGTGGATCATCTGCTCCCTGCTCAAGAAGCCCTGGCAGAGCGAAGAACCTGGCAGAACCTCAGGCATAGAGAAAGCAAGTAAGGGAGGCCCCTCATAAGAAAGAGACATGGTTTTCAGCTGGCTTGCCAGCCCCCCTCCCCCTTCAACCTCCCTCAACCCCCCATCCCATGCTTTAAATAGCCAGCCTGCCAAACCTGAAATAGCCCCGGCAGGAAACCACTCTCACTTCATTACTCCTGTTCTCAATCCAAAAGATCTTGGATCTGGACTTGTGGGGACAGATAGGAGGTTGAACAGTTTAAGAATGTGTCTTTTGTCTTCCCTCATAACTTCTACTCCCCCCCCCCCCCCTTCGGCTATGTCAAGGTAAAGAATTCACAAGGGAAGAGAGAAGCAATTCCATCCAAAAGTGGACAGATTCTTAGCTGCTTCACAATGACAACTCAAACTCATGGAGATAAGCCCCTACTGTCTCAGGGGCCCCATTTATCTCTGGGTCTCCTGGATCATTGGTGCATTCTCAAGCTTCCTGCATACCCTTCATGTACCTACACCCCTCCCTGGTCTCTTGCAATGTCCACTCCCCATTTCTGGCCCTTCTTGATCTGTGAGCTTTGCAGTTTTCTCCTTTTTCCTTCTCCCACCGCACCAAGCTCCACCCCGACAGCCCTCCATTTTCCCTCTTCCACTAAGGGGAAAAAGGCGAATATTCACTGACCCCTTTCGGCCAGGGATATTCCTCCCTGCCTATGACGCTATCCCTGTCTTCTTCCAGTCATCCCAACACTCCCCTCCCCCACAATGCCAGACCCTCCCCTCCTTTTTTTACATTATCCTCAGCTTCCCCGTTCTCCTCATAGCCCGGTCTTCCTTCCAATTCCCTTCAGTGCCTCTGCCAGCCACCAGGTCCCCCCCACTCATTTCCTCACCATCCTCCCCCAGTCCTTCTTTCCCCATTAACACTCTCCTTTCCCATCATCCCCCTAGTTCCCTCCCCACCCCCACCTCATCACTCTCAGGCCCCTCCCCCACGACGCCAGCTCCAGGTATGGGCGACCCCAGCCCCTCCAATTTTCCTTGTTCTTCAACCCATCCCGGGCTACCTGCCAGGCCGGGCCGGGGCGGGGCCGCGGATCCTCGCGCTGCCTGCAGTCTAGAACCCGTTGCGCGCCAACCGACGGCTAGCTCCCCAACGAGATAAACACAGCCAGACTCGGTCCTTCCGGCGGGCAGCCGTGTGCGCACGTGCAGTCAGAGCTAAGTGCCCGAAGCCTACCGGGACTTGTAGTCCACGGGTTTCCAGAGGGACATGAGGGGCTGAGGAGTGGCCAGGAGCCGAGGGAGGTTGTGCGCCTGTGCATATATGTGTCAAAAAAAACCCCCCAAAAAACCCTGGGCATCACTGGGTAATGTAGTCCCTTGTTGTCGGAGCAGGAGATGGCGGAGGCGGGGCAAGAGGCGTACGGCTTGTCTCTCGTTCGCGTCAATCATGAGCACGGGGAGGGGCTGGAGGACCAGGCGCCCCGGTACGTCCTGCTCCGCCGGAAGTGGAGGTGCGGGTTCAGCCGCGGGCTCTGAGCGGGTGAGGCGCGCGGAAACACCGGCGCCGAGAATCGGTGGGGGCGGGTGGCGGACGCCGCTGCTGGGGCCATTTGAGGGGAGCCCCTGGGGCCTGAAGGGCATTTGTCAGGCGGTACAGAGGGGAGCCCTTTGGAGAGGGAAGAAGGGGGCGGGTACGCCCTGTCTAGGGGAGCTCGTTTGGCGATCCGGAGTTCCCAAGTAGGGGAGTAGGGGCGGGCGGGCGGGCGGGGTTCCGGACGGAGTGTCTTTTAGGAGGTGGTATGGTCTCGGGTTGGGCTGTTATTTAAGAATTGGCAGAGCAAGTCCGGTGGGCCTCGGTTCAAGATACGAGTCGGTTTAAATGGTGGAGTGCCCAGGAGAGGATGGGATGCAGGAAGCTTGGAAGCGGTTAAATGGTTTGCGGACGCAGGAGACCACAAGGAACTGGATGAGTGGCTATAGGTGGACCTGATTTCATCCGATCACTACCCTCCTGCCCTCCCTGTTCTTGCAGCCCCTGCCCGGATGGCAGCAGTAGTTCTAGGGAGAGACACCATGGGCCCCGAGCGTATCTTCCCCAATCAGACTGAGGAATTAGGGCCGCACCAGGGCCCTACGGAAGGCACTGGGGATTGGAGCAGCGAGGAGCCTGAGGAAGAGCCGGAGGAAACGGGGGCAGGCCCAGCTGGCTACTCCTACCAACCCCTGAACCAAGATCCTGAACCAGAGGAGGTGGAGCTGGCACCGGTGGGGGATGGAGAAGATGCAGTTGCTGATATTCAGGATCGGATCCAGGTATGGTGGAGGCGGCCCTGTTCTGGCCAGGTGAAGCTGGGATTCCTGAAGTGCTGGACCTGAACTGTCTTCTCTCTGGCTCTTTAGGCCCTGGGGCTTCATTTGCCAGACCCGCCATTAGAGAGCGAGGATGAAGAGGAGGAAGGAGCCACAGGATTGAGCAACCACAGCTCTATTCCCATGGACCCGGGTAAAGGGAGCATGCTTTCATTTTGGAATAATGTTGGAGGAAAGGGACTGGTCAGAACCAGTAAAGAAAGGGAAGCCATAGAGGAACACCCCGTTCCTAAAACAACAGTTTGTCATCTAAGATTTTACAGACTTCAGAATCCAGGTGAAAGTCTATTGTGTTAGACTTGGGTTGTAGGTGGGCTTGCCTGGAAATAACAAGATGGATTTGGCCTCCCTGCTAGCCCAAGGGTTATGGGTTAATTCAATGAATGGGGAATGGAGCTGGTCCCATCGTTTCTGTTCTCCTGTTTTTTGTGATTTCAGAACATGTGGAGTTGGTGAAAAGGACAATGGCTGGAGTAAGCCTGCCTGCGCCAGGGGTTCCTGCCTGGGCTCGGGAGATATCAGATGCCCAGTGGGAAGATGTGGTACAGAAGGCCCTCCAAGCCCGGCAGGGGACGACCCCAGCCTGGAAGTGACTACCCTGAGAGCTGCCTTATCTCCCTGCATTCCAGGCCAGAACCAGCATAGGACTGAACACATCCCTGGTTGTAATGTCCATCTTCATATTCTCCATCTCCCTTTCCACATCAAGGCAAATCAGACTTCTTCTCAGAGACCCACTTTATTCAGTTCTGTACATATGGGGACATTGGCCCAAGCCCAACCCATCTTAGCATGTATCACTGTGGAGAATAAAGCACCCTATGTACACAGCCAAAAGCTGCACTGCCTGTGCCCCTGGAACCTGGGTCTGGCCCTCTTCAGCCCCTTGCCCCTTCAGGGTGTCTGAAAGGGACAAGTGGGGGCCTGCCCAGCATCAGCACAAAGGAAATAAATAGGTGTCGGGGGAGCCATGCTTAGGGCACTGCTCCCTGCTTCCTCCTAGCTTTGGGAACCAACAACATAGGAAAGCAGTCAGCCCCAGGGTGGTCCCTTCCATGTCTGTGATCCCAGGGCTGCTGCTCACCAAACAGAGGGCACAGGGTAGGGTGTTTGTTCACCCCCTTCTCTTGGTCCATCTGGGCCCTATATTCCATCACCTATGGTCCATAGCGTATGCTTTTCTCCTTTTGACCTCCCATGTTGTCTTGGTCAGGCAGGGGATAAGAGAAAATAATTCAACCCCATCAGCCTGCACACTGCTGGGGCTGGGGGCCTAATTGTGCCTGTTGGGGGTTGGCTCCCTTCCAGCTACTCACTCCAGGGGCCAATGGGGCTTGACATAACTTTGGTGAGAATAATCTCCTGCTGCTCCCTATATGCTTCTGCAGGGGAGGGAGAGAAGGAAAGACACCTGGAGTTGAAATGAGGATTAAGGGAAGGGGAGAGGAGCATATGTATTCCTGTGTGTATTTCTCAGAGCAGCCTCAGGTAGCTGTGGGGTTAGGAGAGGAGGGGGACAGGCATCCCCAAGTTGTCTGGGCACTGAGGATCTCAGTGCTCAGCCTGTCTGTACTAGCCACAGGGAGGCATGAACACATTTTGGGAAGAAGAGGGACCACTCTGGGGGGGGGGTCCCCTGCTTCAAGTGCCACATCCCCTCCCTAGAGTAGCTAGAGAGGCACTGCCTTGCCCCAAGTCAGCCAGTGGGGAGCAGAGGGTGGAGGGCTAGGGCAGCGTCCCAGGGCTGAGTGGGCTGTGGCCCTGTGGTAGGACGGTGAGGGGGTCAGAGAGCCTCCTGGCTGGCAGTTAGGAATTCTTCCGCCCGCTTGTGTGCCTCCAGCGCCTTGATGGTATACACGTCCTGGGGCAGCTCGGACTTCCGCCGAAGCAGTACCTTCTCCTTCTTGATGTCCTTTAGCATCTACGTGTAGGTACAGAGAAGGCGAGGAATGGTAACCGATTCCCAATAAAGTTTATGGCTTCCTCCCCTTATTCCTCGGATCTGCCGCTCCTGTCTCCTCTCCCTTTCAGAGCTTTTATTTGTGCTCCCCATTCCCTCTATGCCTTCCCACCTGCACAGCCTCTGTCTCCACCGTCCTCTTCAGAAGTTGGATGTCCTCTGCCGTGGGGGTCTCTGTCTCCATCGAGTACACAGGAGGCAGTGGTGGAGGAGCTCGGAACATGGGATACTGAGAAGGAGAGGAGGCACGGGCAGGTGGTGAGAGCCGCTTCAGAAGTCTGTGGACCTGTCTTGAAACAAACCCTCCCCCAGGCCAAACTGGGCCCCTCAGGTCGGGGCAGCGGCAGGAAAAGCTCACCTGGGGATTGAGTCGGGCCAGCTCCTCGATCTTTTGCCACATCTCTTCTCTTTCCTTCATTCGGAACCGGCCCCTGAGGGAGCAAAGATGGGATAGGCAGTGGGCTTGAAAGAGAAGCAGAGGGAACCTAGGGTGAAGATGGAAGCCCCCAAGTCGAGAGATACTCACTTCTGTTTCTCTGCCTTGTACTGTTGTGTGCAGTCATCAAACAGCTTCTGATTCATCTCCATAAACAGCTTTAGGGCATTGTAGATCAGTCCATGGATTGTCCTGTCACCGGGAAGAAGGATCAGGTACAGGAGGCCTTACTTATACTAACGGCAGTGCCAGGACCCCAATTTGCTCTCTCCCAGGAGGGGTCTCTGCTAAGAGCTTTCATAGACCCCTGCAGTGTAAGCTTATCGCTCTAGCCAAATCACGTGACTTGAGATTGGCATTTCAGGTTCTTTATAGGCCTTGGTCTGTTTGTCCCTCCTTTGCCTCACCCCGTGCTCTAAGACCTACCTTCTTCACGCTACTTCTATGCCCTGGCCTATCCTAATGGCCTCCCAGCAGCTTAATGGACAGCACCTGCACCACAGTGCACTTGCTGTTGGCCGGAAAGTCTCTTTACGACAGTGGGATTCAGCACATGCTAAAAAAGATCACATCAGCTTCTCACAGCGCAGAATGAAGTCTCCAAAGCTCCAGACTATCTCTGACGGGGAGAAGATAGGATACAAGCCACACTCTGCTGTAGGTATTGCAGACATCTCTCACATCGCTGTCTTCTCCCTGGTCAGTTCCTCAAGGGCCTGTCAGTGTGCAGTGGGCACTAGCCCCTGTGCTCAGTGACCCGATGAGACCGCTGGCTCTTCAGTTCTTCCACCCCCTCACAGGTTCCCAAACCAGAGCCCCACCACCCAGCCCTACCCCAGCCGCCTACTTGTTCCAGTGGCTCTTGGAGTTCCTGTAGAGTGCAGGGAACATGATGGGGAGGACTCGGGCAGCATTGTCACTGATCAGGCTCATGATGTACTCATTGTTCCAGTAATAGAGAGCACGCTCTGCCACCTGGTGGGGACAGGTGGGACTCAGCAGGGGTATGGTTCACTCTGCTGAAAACCCTCCTCAGTTTCTAGGAGGCCTGGGGACGGGAGATGCTGGTCTGAGCCTCACCTGGAAATGAGGGCTGGAGACACACTTGGCAAGCTGGCGGAAGAGTGGTTCCATCACTTTGCTGAACTCTGAAGGTTCAATGACATCTAGAATCTCCTCTAGCTCATTCAGGAACATGACCTCCTTGGGGCTGTGGGTTTTGGGCCAGAACTTGAGGAGTCCTACAATCACCTGTGAGAAGAGGAGGACACGGGGATAAAATTCTCATGGGGCGCCTGGGTGGCGCAGTCGGTTAAGCGTCCGACTTCAGCCAGGTCACGATCTCGCGGTCCGTGAGTTCGAGCCCCGCGTCAGGCTCTGGGCTGATGGCTCGGAGCCTGGAGCCTGTTTCCGATTCTGTGTCTCCCTCTCTCTCTGCCCCTCCCCCGTTCATGCTCTGTCTCTCTCTGTCCCAAAAATAAAAATAAAAAATGTTGAAAAAAAAAAAAAATTCTCACTCAACACCTGCCTGCTTTCACAGGAAGCCTTCCTGGCCTCTCTCCCCACCCTGATGGGCACAGCTCGGGTGGCCTCCGCTAACTGGCCTGATTCTGTTTCCTATATATAGGTTTTACTTTTCCTTCCGAGAGGAATCCATGTCACCTGTTGGGCCACATCCCTCCTGAGCACCTGCTTATGGCATTATTCAATAGGCAGACTGGGAAGTTTAATTGACAGGAAGAGGTGTCCTGGGGCTGGGAAGGGGAATTACCGGCTCTGTGAGACTGCTCTCCTTCTCCAGGAACTGTACCACACAGTAAGCCAGCTGCAAAAGGTTGAGGTAGAAAGGAGGTGAGGTGTAGGGTCCAGGTCTCAGAGGGATCAGGGACAGAAGCAAGAGCCCAGAATGGAAGAAGAGGTGTAAAGAGAAATTATCCCACCCACTCCCTCTGCCACCCCCATCCCAGATGGAATATCTTCCCCTCCCTCTCTATTCTCTGCTGCCAGTGTCAGGGATCATCAGGAGGAAGGCAGCTCACCTGCGGGTGGTAGACACTCAGGGACTTGACCTTGTGAAGGGGAAGCAGGACACGGATGAGGAACATCTTGTGCTCTTCCTTAAGGGGCAAGGCAAAGCCGTTGATGATGCTAGGAGTTATAGGAGGTTTGTTAGGACCAAAGGGCCATCCAAGCTCAGTGCTCCCGTCCCTCCAACCTTCTGCAGGCACGTGTGCCCCCACCCCACCGCTTACCTGCCGAGGATCTCTAAGAGCTCAGCAATCCCGTTGTGATGTTCTGTCTCATAGATGAACCTGAGGGAGGAAAGAAAGGCTCTCGTGACAATCCCCAATGTTTCTCCAGCACTCTGCAGAGTCCCCCTACCTCCCTTCTCCCATCCCAACTTAGCAGGGCTTGCTATGCTCCTAAGCTGGCTCCCGGCCTCACCTGTAGAAGATGTGGTTGATCTGCCTACGGATATAAGCCCGGAGCCCCAAAAACTTGCCATAGATGCGATGCAAGATGGTCTTGAGGAAGTCCCGCTCTCGAGGATCCTCACTGTCAAACAGGTCCAGGAGCTGGGAGCAGGTGGGAGGAAAAGGTGGTGAATGAGGCAGGAGCCTAGGAAGGTCAGGGCTGGGGTGACATGGATTCCTAGCCAGGGGACACCCAGAGGTTCTCTGGATTGGGGGGGGGGGTATGGGGGCAAGTCTCTGGAGAGCAGAGTGATTCCTTTACATAGCTTTCCCCAGTGTGATGTCTGGGTATGCGTGTCTGCATGCCCCACTGATGGGGAAGAGGTAACTCTTGCTAATTTCCTTCAATTATGCTAGGAGCTTGTTAAGAGCAGAGGGATTTGCTTATCCCTCCCCCACCACCAGTCCTTTGCACCAGACACAGTTGAAAGCCCATATATTCAACAGATGGAGAAAGGGTGGGGACCTCACTGAGGAGCTGTGGGGCTAGAGTTCATGGGCTGGAAGGAGGAAAGGACAGGAACTTCAGGGACTCACAGCAAGGACAAACTTCTGGTCGATATACTTCTTGGCTATGTTTGGCTGGAAATCAGGAGACTCGAGGAAACGTAAGAAAAACTCATACACGAGCTGTCGGGAGCAATGAGCATCCACTTAGGGGGTATTCCCCAAGGACTGAGACATACCCCCTTGCTGTCTCAGAGTGCCCCATTCCCTGAAGCCAGGGCCAGCATGCCCCCTCACTGTGGTACCTGGAGATGTGGCCAGGCAGCTTCCAGGGTGGGCTCATCCTCTTCTGGGTCAAACTCGGCCCCGGTGGGGTTCGATGAAGGTGGCAGCGTCCGGAAGAGGTTCACTGAAAACTGAGGGGGAGGACCCAGGTGAGAGCTCCGTGCAGGCTTCTCCACAGCCCCCGTCCCTGCCTGCTTTCCCCTTTTCCCTGTGCCCACCATGGTGACAGCCTCGGGGTAAATGGCCTCAGTGACAACATCACGGCTATGGGTGATGTATTCCACCATTTCGTTGAGTCCTGCCCGCTTCACCTCCTTGAATTTGAGGTCACTGAGTGGATCTGATACAAAGTCAAAGAGGACACAGCACTGGCGCAGCTTCTGGATAAAAAGCTCCTCCCGCTCCTGGGTTGGCGAATCTGCAGGGGGAGGCAACAGTCAGTCTCTCCTCCCTAGCCCTTCACTGCCATGCGCTACTTGCCTTACAGGGCCTTCCCCTACCCCATCCTGCTGCCATCCTGCTCCCCTGGCACCCCAGCCCTGGTGGACCTCCCTCTCACATTGTCTAGAACTTCCATCCCCCTCAAATACTCCCAAACCTCTATACAGCCAATGCCCAGTGACCCCCTAGGCCTGGTGCACCAGCCCCCATGACCTTTTCCAAGTACCTTTCAGGGCAGGAAGCTTCTGTAACTCCCGGTTCTTGCTGAGATTGAAGCGGGAGGAGCTTTGCCGTCGCTCCTTCTTGACAATCTGGGGCCCTCCAGAGTACTTGATTTTGCTGAGCTGCGTTGGGGGCGGTGTGCTGTTGCTGGGACGCTTGTTGGACGATGGGGGCTGGGGCTGCGGCTGCGGCTGGGGCTGGGGCTGAGGCTGGGGCTGGGCCTAGTCAAATAAGTGATTTGTTGAAGTCCGCTTCCCAAGGTACAGCTCCCACCCTGGGCCGCGGCCCATCCCGCAGTCCATCCATGCCTGCACAGGCCTGGGCAGCCAAGCAGCCATCTCCTACCCTGGAGCAGCTCCAGTCAGGGTCAGAGATGACTAAGGTTTATTATCCCCAGAAGGGGGTGGTCAAGAAGCCGTGTCTCCCAAAATGGTGCCCACTGCCTGTGCATCGAGAGCCTTCAAAATGTTTGTTCTAGTTCACGAACAGGCAAATCTAATTGATGGATTGATGGTGATGGATGTCAGAAAAGTGGCTATCTTGCCAGGGCTGGCAGGGGTGTGGGATTGATTGAGAAGGGATCTGAAGAATCTTCTGAGTAATGGAAATGTTCTATATCTTGACTGGATCTGGCAGGTGGTTCGAAGCATAAACATATGTAAAAATTCATTAAGCAGAAAAAAAAATTCATTAGGTAGCATACTTGAGATTATCGTACTTTCCCACTTCACTGAATGCATCACATTCTTGGTCAAAAGTTAAAAGAGGGGCGCCTGGGTGGCTCAGTACGTTAAGCATCCAACTCTTGATTTCCAATCAGGTCATGATCTCACAGTCATGAGATGGAGTCCCTGCACCAGGATCTGCTCTGAACGTGGAGCCTGCTTGGGATTCTCCATACTACATATAAAAGGCTTTGTGCACACTTTATATATAATATATACATATATATGTATATATATGTATAAATATATATATAGGGCTTTGTGCCCTATTTATAACAGCAAATAAATAAATAAATAATCAATCAATCATGGAGTTAAAATTATGTTCATGAAAACTATGTACTACATGCAATCATACACAGTTCGACTGTAGAAAATATTTACGCAGCCATAGTAATTTACCCAAAATTGGTGAGAAGTACTTTGGGAGGATGGGAAAGGTCTATATTGGATATAAGATGCTAAGACCTTACTTTTCCATAGTAGGAAGTCAACAGATTATATCTAATGCTCAAAAATGAAAGAATTTTAGAGGCGCCTGGGTGGCTCAGTCGGTTGAGTGTCCGACTCGGGCTCAGGTCATGATCTCATGGTTCACGAGTTTGAGCCCCACGTTGGGCTCTGTGCTGACAGCTCGGAGCCTGGAGCATGCTTCGGATTCTGTGTCTCCCTCTCTCTCTCTGCCCCTCCCCAGTTTGCACTCTGTCTCTCCCTCTCTCAAAAATAAATAAACATTAAAAAAAATTTTTTTTGACAAAAGAATTTTTTAAAAAGCAGCAAAAGACTCTTAATTGGGGCGCCTGGGTGGCTCTGTTGGTTAAGTGTCTGACTTCAGCTCAGGTCATGATCTCGTGTTCATGGGTTCCAGCCCCGCATCAGCCTCTAAGCAGACAGCTCAGAACCTAAAGCCTGCCTCGGATTCTGTGTCTCCCTCTCTCTCTGCCTTTTCCCTGTTTGTGCTCTCTCTCTAAAGTAAATAAATTAACATTAAAAAGAAAAAAGACTTGGGGCGCCTGGGTGGCTCAGTCGGTTGAGTGTCTGACTTCAGCTCAGGTCATGATCTCAGAGTTCGAGCCCCGCATCGGGCTCTGGTGCTGACAGCTCGGGAGCCTGAAGCCTGCTTCGGGTTCTGTGTCTCCCTCTCCCTCTGCCCCTAACCCACTCACATTCTGTCTCTCTCTCAAAAATAAGTAAACATTAAAAAAATTAAAAAAAAAAAAAAAAAAAGACTCTTATTTGGAAGCACAGAAGTCAATTTCCAAGGAAAGGTGGGTTGAAAGCGGTCACCACAAAGCAACAGAATAGGGGGCTAGGCGGGAGCTGCTCCTTTCATTACAAGGCCAAGGGTACTTACTGTCTGACTTTCTGAACAACGTACATGTTGTCATGTTGATAAGTTTCAAAATAAAACAAAGCCTAAAACTATGTAATGACAGAAAATTGCTTCCTATGCAAAGTTAAATAAGGATAACACAAAACTGTACATGCAAAATGAGCTCACCCACATGACAACACGTGCACAGAACCCAAAGCTCAGTGAAGAGAAGGAAAAAACAACAGCAAACCACCACTGTTTTTATGACTGTCTCCCATTGTAGCAGAATGACAGATGACTTTTCTCTACTTTTCTTGATTTTCTACAAGCTGACACATTTATATAATGGGAGAAACACAGCTAATTTTTTTAAAGCTATCTCTTTACTCCATCCCAGACACGGGTGTTGGAGCCCCACGAAGGTCACTGTCAGAAGTATACACACAGGTGTTTGCAACGCTGTCCACCCACAGGTACTGTCAGGTAACCACCTGCCGGTAGAGGGGAGAAGCTGGGCCGCAGGACAACCCTTGCCCCCAGAGACTGCAGCAGGATCAGAGGACTGAGGCCATGTCCAGATGGGTACCCACACCACAGGAGACTGGGTGGCTCAGTGGGTTAAGTGGCTAACTTCAGCTCAGGTCATGATCTCACAGTTCGTGAGTTTAAGCCCCACATCGGGCTCTGTGCTGATGGCACAGAGTCTGTTTGGGATTCTCTCCCTTCCTCTCTGCTCCTCCCCGGCTTGTGCTCTCTCTCTCTCTCTCAAAATAATTAAATTAAAAAAAGAAAAAAAGAATGGGAGAATACGAAATCATCTGGGATGGGGGAAGGGAGGAAGACAGAAATGTTATGCTTTGTAGGCTCTGAATTTTTTATAGAAACAACTATGTCAAGCTTGTGACCTATCTGGGGATCAGAGGAGAGGAGAGACACGCTGCATCCAGCCTGGGGCTGGCCTGTGGGTCCAGTGTAGCTCATTACCTTCTTGGCCATCTGGCCCTCTCCCCCACCTGAAATGATCACCCCAGACACTAACCTAAGGGAGCACAAGGAAATGGGGCAAGATTAGCCGCCACACACCTCTCCTGCCATAACCAGCACTCAGCCGGTGTGATTCTGGTTAGACTGTACAAGATGCCCAGGGGTCTCTCTTCCTGCACATGGCAGATGGCTCATACCTTGGTGAGGGATAGGAGAGAGAGGCAGAAGGGTGGGGAACCAGACCCACCCCTGCCCTGTGCCTTCATTTCCCGGTTGCAGGAAAAACCAAATCCTTATCTGTGGAGCTTGGTGGTCACGAGCACAGACTCACACTAGACTGCCTCGGTTTGACTACTGCTCTGCCATTTATTAGCCAAGTAACCTCCAGAAAGTCAACTAGTCTGTCTACCTCCATTTCCTCATCTGTAAAGTGGGGATGACAATAGTACCTAGCTCATAAGGTTGTAATAACGATTTAAGTGAACGTTATATAGCTCACAGAAGTGCTTTGTAAGAAGTGTCTTCTACTGTTATCACGATTATTTCCCATCCCTAGACTTTAAAAATGCAACCTGGAAATTCCTGAAATTAGCATGCCTCAAATGTCCCCATGGGTCCATTATCTTCCTTGGTCTAAAACGGGGGAACCCAAGAAAGCATTTCATCTTTCAAGATCCAGTTTAAGCCCCACCCTCTTCTTTGTCTGTTTCACTGGCTCTGTGATCATCCCCAGTGATGCCTCTTGGCTCGGTGTGTTCACATGTCCAACTAGATAGCAAGTCCCCTGAAAGCCAGGACCCTGGTTTGTACCGTTCTGGGTCCCCTCAAGCACTGGCACCTAACAGGCATTCAATGAAGGTTTGATTGGTTGATTGACAGGGGGCCAGACCTTTCCTGTCCCAAGCCCGGAACCATCAGAACAGAGCACTGTATGGTGTCAGGAGCAGAGTAGGAGGGAGAAACATTAGTTATACTAGGGCAAGGGGCTCAGTGGCAGCTAACGAACAAAACTCTGAGGAAGAGCATGTCCTTCTCCATCGTCCCAGATAAGAAAGACACTTTGCACCTCCACAAACCGCACACTGAGGGGATGTCTAGGGAAAGAGGCATTCACCCCAGAAGGAGAGAAGCCAGGCCTCGATTTTCTCTGCTAACAGAGAAATGGGCAAATCTGTGGTTTCCCATCTATTCTCCAAGTAAGGTTAAGAGAACAGAGGGTCACATGGCTAAAAATCAAAGTTTAAAAACCAGTAGAGGGGCACCTGGGTGGCTGAGCTGGATTTCGACTCAGGTCATGATCTCTCGGTCCTGAGATCAAGCCCCATGTCAAGCCCGTATTGGGCGTGGAGCCTGCTTGGGATTCCCTCTCCCCCTCTCCTTCTGCTCCTCCCCTGCTCATGCTCTCTCTAAAAAAAATTAAAAAATAAAATAAAAATAAAAACGAATAGGTTGATGCCTGAGGTCCCTTCTCCACTAGGAATGCATCATTGAAGGCAGGGGTGGATGGAGAGCTGCTGAGCTTAGCTTGTCCCACCTCACCCCACTGGGCCACCTGGTTTTATAAGGACCATTGGCTCCCAGGCCCCACACACAAGAAGCATCTGAGAGACAGCTGGTCCAGTCAGCAAAGCGCCTGGCTGCCAAGCCTCAATGAGGCATCCCCTGGTCTATTCACTCTTCAATAGGAAACATGCTTGTCAGCATGAGGCATGGGGCTATGCCAGTGACTCACTTCATGTCCAACTCTTTCCTCTAAAAACTTCAGCCTTTTTTTTTTTATCATTTTTTTTAAAGATTTTATCTTTTAGTAATCTCTACACCCAACTTTGGGCTCGAATTTATAATCTCGAGATCAAGAGTCACATGCTCCCCCGACTGAGCCAGCCAGGCACCCAGTAAAAGCTTCAGCTTTTAACTTTTCTACTGACCTGGGCTGCAGGTGGGAGGCAGGTGAGTCCCCTGGGGAACCTTCCGCAACTATCACCATCACTGGTGAACGCTGACCGAAGGCAACCCAGCCAACCTGGCCATTTCCTCTGCCTGAAGTGCCTTCTCCTCCCACCTCCAAGAAGCCTTCCTAGATTTGGGTCTCCAGCAGTCAAGTGGTACTTGGAATTTATGCACCACACTCGCACTCAAGAGACTGCAACTAAACTTGCCCACTCTGAACCAACCCTAGTCCAATTTCATCCTAACACAATCACCATTAATAATCAAACCCAAATATTTAAACCTAAAATAACAGATAGAAATATAAATTAAGGGGGCGACTGAGAGGCTGAAATGGGCATCCAACTCTTGATTTGGGCTCAGGTCATGATCTCACGGTTCATGGGATTGAGCCCTGCACATTATTGTTACTTGGAATTCTCTCTCTCCACCCTTCCTCCCGCTCACACCAGCTCTCTCTCAAGACATGTTTTTAAAAATTAAATTAAATTAAAGAAAAAAAAGAAATATAAATTAAGTACTATAGAAAGTATTGTAAAGGGGCACCTGGCTAGTTCGGTTGGTAGAGCATGAGACTCTTGATCTCAGGGTCCTGAGTTGAAGTCCCACATTGGGTGTAGAGCTAGCTTGAAAGAGAGAGAGAGAGAGAGAGAGAGAGAGAGAGAGAGAGAGAGAGAGAGAGAGAAAGAAAGAAAGAAAGAAAGAAAGAAAGAAAGAAAGAAAGAAAGAAAGAAAGAAAGAAAAAAGAAAGAGAAAGAGAGACGTATTGGGGCACCTGGGTCAGTTAAGCGTCCAACTCTTGTTTTCAGCTCAGGTCATGATCTCACATTCATGGGTTCAAGCCCCATGTCGGGCTCTGCGCTGGCAGCGTGCAGCCTGCTTGGGATCCTATCTCTCCCTTATCTCTCTGCCCCTCCCCTGCTCGCACATGCACTTTCTATCTCCCTCTCTAAATAAATAAACATTTTTTTTTTAATTTTTAAAAAGTGTTGTCAGAAAAAGATGAAAGGTAAAACAGTGAAAAACTCACAATGTCACAGCTTTTGCATAATCAATCACCTAGTCAAATAAAGATCATTTTAGTTTAAAACCCCAAAAAATCGCAGAGGCATTCTCTCCTATCCTGACACCTAGAGCTCTATCTAGCTGAGCTAAATTATTTCCTTCCTTCATTTATTCAATGGCCATCATGCTAAGCCTTAGAGATTAAAGGGTAGCCCCTGCCCTCAAAGAGCTCACAGTCCAGTGGGTGAGACCAACACACGGACAGCTCTTGGTACCAGGGAAATGAAAAAACAGAGTGCCACCAAGGATACGGGAACACAAACTCTGCCAGAAGAATGAGTGAAACTGTTCCTGAAGAGGTGACTTTTGATTTGCTCTCAAAGGACAAACATGAGCTCAGCGGGCAAAAGAACAAATCGGGGGGGGGGGGGGGGGAGGGCTCCAGGGTGACTCAGTCGGTTGAGCCTCCTACTTCGGCTCAGGTCATGATCTCACAGTTCGTGGATTTGAGCCCCGCATCGGGCTCTGTGCTGACAGCTCAGAGCCTGCAGCCTGCTTCGGATTCTGTGTCTCCCTCTCTCTCTGCCTTTCCCCCGCTCACACTCTGTCTCTCTCTCAAAAATAAACATTAAAAAAAAAAAAAGGAACAAAGCAGGAAAATAAAGTAGTCCATGCCAATGGAATTTCATCAATAAGGACCCAGAGTTACAAAAGGGCTTGTATCAGGAGATGGGAAGTCCAGCAGAGGGAGAAACCAGGATGGGTGCTAGAAAAATGAGGCAGGGCCCCCTCAGAGGGGTCCAAAGTGTGAATTTGAATGTTAACTTAAAAGCAATGAGATGCCAACAGAGCTTTTTCTTTTTATTTTTTTAACATTTTATTTATTTTTGAGAGAGACAGAGCATGAGTGGGGGAGGGGCAGAGAAAGGGAGACACAGAACCCGAAGCAGGCTTCAGGCTCTCAGCTGTCAGCACAGAGCCGGATGCAGGGCTCAAACTCATGAAACATGAGATCATGACCTGAGCCGGAGTCGGACACTTAATGGACTGAGCCACCCAGGCGCCCCAAACCAACAGAGCTTTTTAAGTAGAGGACTGATAAGACAGAAGAATGTTTTTAGGGCAACAATTTTGGCTACTGGGAGGACAGGCTGACATGGAGGGACTGAGATAGTTTCTTCCTCCCTCTGTCCCTGCTCCCAGAACTCAGGACAGGGCACACCACCGAGTGGAGTCCAGGGCAGTGAACTGCTGTCTCCAGAGACAGAGCAGGAAAGACCCTTGCCTGCAGCGATAGGTCAACAGTGAGTCTTATCCAATCTCTCAAGGCTCCTTTCCGTTCTAAGACTCTTCCAGAATCTTAGACACAGGGTATCACGTCATTAAGAACACAGGAGGGGTGCCTGGGTGGTTCAGTCGGTTAAGCTCCCAACTCTTGATCTCAGCTCAGGTCTTGATGTCAGTCAGGGTTGTGAGTTCAAGGCCACACTGGGCTCCACGCTGGGTGTGAAGTCTACTTTAAAAATAAATAA
Source organism: Panthera tigris (assembly GCF_018350195.1). Taxonomy (NCBI): domain Eukaryota; kingdom Metazoa; phylum Chordata; class Mammalia; order Carnivora; family Felidae; genus Panthera; species Panthera tigris. Next base: position 40,897,566 of record NC_056664.1, on the reverse strand, counting down.
TGAAGTCTAAACAAAAAACAAAAACAAAAACACACAGAATCGGCTCGTGAGCCACAGCACACTGGGTTGAATTCCAGCTCTGCTGTTTACCAGCTGAGTAAGAGCTATTTAACGTCACTAAGCCTCAGTTTCATCTGTAAAATGGGGATGATGACTGATAACAGAATGACCTCAGGGGAGTGTTGTGAAGATTAAATGAGATTAAAAGGTTAAATGCAAGCAAAGGTCTTAAGACAGCACCTGGGAAGTTGAACAGTGTCAACCCAACATCTGTGAACGTGACGTAACTTGGAAATAGGGTCTTTGTAGACATAAACAAGTTGGGGTGGGCCCTAAATCCAATGTGACTAGTGTCTTCATAAGAAGAAAATGTGGACACGGGGCGCCTGGGTGGCTCAGTGAGTTAAGCATCTGACTTCGGCTCAGGTCATGATCTCAGGGCTCACGAGTCCAAGCCCCATGTCCGGCTCTGAGCTGACAGCTCACAGCTCGGAACCTGGAGCCTGTTTCGGATTCGGTCTCCCTTTCTCTCTGCCCCTCCCCCGCTCATACTCTGTCTCTCTCTCTCAAAAATAAATTAAACAAAAACAAAAAAAGAGGAAGGAAGAAAATGTGAACACAGAGACACACAGGGCAGAACCCCATGTGAAGGTGAAGGAGGAGACTGGAGTGATGCATCCATAAGCCAAGGAACACTGAGGACTGTTAAAAACCACCAGAATCTAGGGAGAGGTACAGAAGAGATTCTTGCCTAGAACCTCAGAGGGACATGGCCTACTGATGCCTCGATTTCAGATATCTGGCCACCAGGACTGTAAGAGAATAAATCTCTGTTATTTTAAGCCATTCAGTTTGTGGTCATTTGTTACGGCTGCCCTAGGAACCTAACACACAAGTAACTGCTCAATAAACTAAATGGTGGCTGCCGGAATTATTAGATCAATTGGAAAGGCTCTGGCAAATGCATGACACAGGGTAAATTTGGCTAGAAGAGCCCCAAATTCTGGACTAGAAAAACAGCAAGGGAAGGACTGTGCCAAACAGCTTTGGATGACCTGAGCCTCATAGCCTGGCCCCCAACTTTTCCACCGTCCCTCTGTCTGGGGCCACATGGGTACATGGTCTGGAAAATCATGCAGCATTTCTGCATCTGCCTCGTACAGGTGAGCCCTGAGCACCATTTCACAAAACAGAGCCCCAGGTGAACTCAACACTCTCCTTTTTCAAATAGATGTGTCCACAAAGACAGTGGAGAAATCCTAGCAGTTGGTCTCAGCCTATTTCCTAACTTGTTTGAGCTTTCATTTTCCTATCTCGGAAAGGAGAGGGTTAGACTCCAAGGTTACTTCCAACACTTAGGTTTACTTATTTAGCCACTAATGCATTCAAATCCTGGCACCTGTAATGTGCCAAGCCCTTGGGCGGCTCAAAGGGAAGCAAAGGGAAACCTCAAGGAGCTCACTCACGTGCTAATAACACAAAAGTTAAAATGGATAAACAATGAATTCACACCAAATTGTTTAATTACAGCCGTGTAAATGCTGCTGTGGGGCGATACTGGAGCTAACAGAGCAAATAGCCGGAGCCCTGACCACGTCCTGGTGGGGAGGGAGGGGGAGGCAGTCAAGGAAGGCTGCTTTTAGGACAAGACATCCAATCTATCTAGTAACTGAACAAGTAGGAGTTAGGCAAAAGATGAGAACAGCCCCCTAACTATTCCTTTCTGTCCCTTTAAATCCCGTTTCTATGTCTCTCTTGCTGCTTTGAATGTCAGTTGCCAGCTCCCAGCCACCTTCCCTGTGGGTCCCACAGATGTCACCATTCCTAAAGGGGAGACTGGGCCCAGAGGGAGTGTTTCCCAGGAGCGCTGACTGATGAGTTATTAAGAACCAAGTGCATAAGGGGCACCTGGCTGGCTCAGTTGGTGAAGCAGGTGACTCTTGACCTGAGGGTTGTGAGTTCAAGCCCCACACTGGGCGTAGAGATTACTTAAAAAAACAAAAAATAAAATAAAAATGCCCGCCCTGCCCTCTTCCCTCCCCTCCGCCCAAAGAACAAAATACACGAGCATACAGACGTGGGGAAGAAACAAGGTGCCGGCTGCCTTCAAGCAGCATACCCAGCTCCCCTCCCTCAGAGTCCACAGTCTGGTGGAGAGAAACCCACGTTGGAAAAATAGTTACAACAAAAAGTGATAAGGTCTATCCTGGAGACATGTTCAAATTACTGTTTAAGGGCAAAGGAAGGAGGAATTCATCTTCTGTGGTCCTCAACTCCCATGTCTGTAAAATGAGGAACACCTGCCCTGCTTCTTCTGATTACTCAAGTGAGGCCTAAAATGAAGGTCAGGGGTGTGGGAAGTGCTGAGGTGACAGGGACCAGAAGTACATAGAAAAGTCTAAATCCAGGATTAACTCCAATACTTGCTAATTGATTTCTTCTCCCCCTCAAATCCACAAGCCCTGCCCATAATCACAGAGATGTTTCCTGTTGTCCTCTATGGCTCTAAACAGTTGAGAACAGGAGAGAAGCAGCAGAGGGGCGCCTGGGTGGCTCAGCCAGTTAAGTGTCTGACTCTTGATTTCGGCTCAGGTCATGATCTCACGGTTCATGAGATTGAGCCCCTCCACAGTGACCGCATGGAGCCTGCTTGGGATTCTCTCTCTCCCTCTCTCTCTCTGCCCCTCCCCCGCTCACTCACACGCTCACGCTCTCTCCCTCTCAAAATAAACAAACAAACAAAAAAGCAGAAAAACCAAGGATCACCAGTTTCTCAGTAAGATGGGTACTTACTTGCTCAACATGTTCACAGGACCGGCCACCATCTTGAGCATCGCATTGAGCACACTCTCAAACTCTCCTGGACATACTCTGGACTTAAGTCTCTCCACCCTCCAGTGCTCTCTCTGCTTGCCATTTATTGCTTTACAGCCCTAGACTTCCAAGCTGTGCTGACCTCTGCTCATCACTGTCCTTTAGCAGGTTCCCATTGGATCAGAACCAAGGGCAGTGGGCCCAGCCCTGGCCAGCTCAAGGACACCAGCCACTCCCACCCCTTCCCCACCCCAAGCCATGCCAAAGCCACTCATTCCCCACTGAGCACCCTTGTACTTTTTCCCTTCCCCCCCAGCACCCGCTACCCCTAGCTTTTCATTCTAAGGAAAAAGGAATTCTTACCACGCAAGGTTGGCAGACAGAGAAATAACTTTCAGAAGAATTGCTGGGGAGTCTGAAGAACTGCAGAGCGTAGTCGCTCTATACCAGCCGAAGGGACAGGCTGCCTGACTGAAGGCAGCTACCTGGCTGGGCTGTCCAAGCTCCTCCCAGGCTGTGGAAGGCCCCTTCCCTTCTGCCTGGATCACATCTGGCCCCCTGGGATCCCTCACCCCACTAGCCATCGAGCAGTTCGAGCTGGTGCCTGCACCGTAACTAGAGCCGTGCCCACTTTCATTACCTCCTCGGCGCTCTCGCCGCCACCATCCTTGCCCGAGCTGCTGGGCTTGGTCGTGCCTTTGGCAAGCTTGGGGGTCTCCTGAAGGGGGAAGATGGAGGTAGTCAGCAGATGCCAGGAGAAGGGAGAGGCCTCATCTGGACTGCTTAGGTCTGTGTTGTAATTATCCTCTGTCCAATGGAAGTAATCAGTCAGAACCACTGAGCATCTACCCTGTACCTAGCCCAGGGGAGGAGGACTTGGGGTACACAAAGGGAGTCCCTCCAAAGAGTTTGGAATGTGGCGAGGAAGACATTGCTAAGACATAGTAATGAAGCATGATAATAATGACCTGTCCCCTCACATGGCTGCTGTATGAGTAAGGGCCCCGGAGAGCCTCTGTCAAGGAAGAACCAGGGTGTGGAGCTTTAAGGAACAAGCTATTCTGTCTGGCTTCTGGCTAGAGCGGGCAGGGGGGGTGCCTAAGGTTCTCATGCTGGAGGAGAGTCACCACTCTCCCCCAAAGCCATCTGCAAAGACCTGGAGGCCTTTTTTTGGAAATTACAAATAACATCCAGACTAGAGGGTGCTATTGGCATGATCAGGTACAGGAATTATCCCTAAGAGTGCCTTGGTGGACAAGCATGGGGACAGGGATGGGGGTAAGACCCTGAACTGCTACAAGGATGAGCGCTAGTCCGAAGTCTCCCTCGGGAACTGGGCCGCTGGCTCAGAGCCCTGGCCTGCCTGGCGTCTCTTCCTCTGCCTCGGGCCAAAAAAAGCAACTGCACAGGGACAGGATGGGGAAAATGTGAAAAAGACTTGGGGATTTAGGTCTGATTGCAAGCTCCACACAAATCCTTCATGTGCCAGGGTTGCCCCAGCACCCCATGACCTTCTGTCCAGTTAGCAAATGGAGTGCAGAGCTCTTGGCATGGGGAGGGGACATGGAAGTGCCCCTGTCCTTGGCACTTGATGGAGTCGTTCAGGAGGATCTGGTTCCATCGTGAGCATCCGACTTTGGGAGGGACAAAGACAAATCCTAGGTTTTCTTCTGGCGAAATACAACCCATACTGGGAGTAGATTCAAAAGCCTGTCCTGAGAGCAACAGCTGCAAGGCTGGGATGGCTAATGATGGAGGGGAGGAGTCCCAGCGGTAGGCGAGCACGAGGGGGTTTTACGAATAAATGAAGGGCTGCCATGTGGACTAAAGATGCAACTTGCTCTATGTGGATCCAGGAGCCCAAGAGGCATGGGCTGAAGTGGCAGGAAGACAGGCTGAGGCTCCGAATAGGAAGGATCTTCTCCTGAAGCAGCTGCACAGAAACCGGCTGTGTGCAAGCTCCCCAGTCCTGAGAGCATTCAAGCAAAGGAGCATTCGTGACTCTTCTAATGCACGGGCAGGAGGGGTTTGAGCCCTAAATGAAGACTGTCAGAGGATCTTGGAAGTCACTTTTGGCTCTGAGATTCTGACACTTGATGGCAACTGCGCCCCTTCAGTGACAAGTGTTAAGTCACACTGACTATGGGGGCACAAGGATTTCTGGGAGAACAGAGCTCTGCGTGGGCTGGAGGAGGGGGCAGGGAGGATGAGAGCCTTTCCCAGGTGGGGAGCAGCTCCAGGTGTCAGCCAGCAGGAAGGCGCTCCTTTGGGCTGAGCACTCTCCCAGCTGCCCACTGACCAGGCTGGCAGGCATACCGACCCCTTGCCAAAGGGCCAGGGAGTGTGGCTCAGAGCGTGGCGTGTAGAGGCAAAGGATGAGGGGCGCAGGCAGGAGTCACTGAGGTGACCGCACATACCCCGGACGTGGGCCTCATGGACAAAGCTGACCCACCTTTATACATGTCACATCTCTCTACTTGACCACAAGCTCCTTCTCCGCCAGCCCTACAGCACTTAAGCATACCTAACAGGGAGTGTGCCAGTGTGCCTTGAGAATCCCAGCTGCCTGGTTATGTGGGCGTGTGTGGGGGCATGGGGAAACCACGCCCACCACCCTTGCTCCCTGGCTCCTGCAGAACAGGTCAAGTGCACACAACACAGTGCAGCCCAACCGTCACTTGCGGCCTGGAACCGGGGTTTGGAGCCCACACTGTGTTTGGGGCCCAACTCTTACTAGCTCTGGAATTGTAGGCAGGTTAACTAGCCTCTCTGAGGCTCAGTCCTCCTCTTTTAAGTGACAACAATCACACTACCTAATTCCCTTTAGCACAGTGTCCAGCACATGAAAATCCCAATGTTAGCCCATTATTACTATTATTAAAAACAAGAAGAAAGTGGAAAGGAGCAGGGGCATGCCACCTGGGAACCTAAAAGAGATTCAGTCCTAGATCAGAACATGAGGGAAGAGGAGGGAAGCAAATCCCCCAAGGGACTGACTCAGCACCCATCTATTGAGGGCCTACTGTGTGCAAGGAAGAGGCCAAACCAAAATGGAGTTATTATCTCAAGGGGGAAGAAAAGATTTGTCCACAATTAATTCCAGTCCAAGGGAACAAAAAGGACCATATGTGACCTATCAAGTGTTCCACAAATCCCGAGGAGGGGAGAGCTCACTGGGAAGTGAGGGTTCAGGAAAGGCTTCAGGGAGAAGGTCGTGAAGGATGGCCAAGACTGGGACCAGCAGAGATGAAGGAGAAAGGAGAGAGGTGATGGATGTGCAATAAAGATCCTCCTCTCTGCCCCCACCCTATCTGGGCAAAGCTCAGTCACACTGTCACCTCCCTCTCCCTCAGGGCTTGTTAACCATTTAAGGAGGCCAAATGCAACTGGAAATCAAAAGCAGAAAGTTAAACCTTGAAAGGAATCAGAGATGCCTGGTTCTGTGCAACCCAATTCTTCCAATGTTGTTTCCCAGCCAAATACTATGGTCAAATATCTATGGTCCCAGCAAGTCTAAGAATTTTTCTTCTCAATCACCTAGAAGAAGAAGGCTTACTGTAGATGGGACAGTGTCTGTCCCATTTTAGTATCAGACTAAAAACTACAGATGGGCGGGGACTTCACCAGCTTCCCCTGAATTTCATGCCCCTCCACGCTCCTTGAAGGAACCCCCTTAGCCTCTGGTGTGGCTGAATTGTGTGTGCATCATTCACAGCTAAGCTGCCCAAACCACTTCAGCAGACCCACTCCCCAAGGACACAGGGCCTGGGTGGGGAACACGAACCTGCCAACCCAGGACCCCAGGAGGTTCAGTGCCTAGTACACCATCACCAACCCTACACTCAGAACCTCTGGCCCTGTGCAGTTATGGAGACAACCCAGCATCAGAGCTGCCTGGGAAATCTCCAAAAGCCCCAGGATAAAGAGTTGAATTGATAAGGTCAGAGATGGCAGCCCAGCAACCAGCCAATCAGAGGGCAAATGAAAGTAAGACACCTCTGGGGTCATAAAGTGGCTGAGCAGAGCACCAGGCCAGAGCCAGCCCCACCACGAGGGGCCAGCCCCAGGAAAGGAGAAGCTGGGGGAGGCTGGAACTGGTATCCTAGCATCCTCTGTGTGAGTCTGTACCTCAAAGGAACCACACCTCTGAGTCAGACCTCAGCAACAGCAGGAAATAGAAGGTAGAGAAAGGCAGGGATGAAGAACAGGGGCAAGAAGGCAATATGGAAATAGAAGAGGAAGATGAAAGAAGGCAACATCAAGAAACAAGCCTGTATCAGGACACCATGACAAAGTCAAGGGTGCCCAGGGGTTGGCTGGCCTTTGGGGTAAGAAGGAAAATTAATCTGATAGTAAGGGCAGATTCCCAATTTGAGGATAGTGTAGCCCAGGAAAGGCAGGAATCCAGCACTGCAAAACTGGAAAAATGCAAAGGTTATCCTAAGATTAGGAAAAGGAGAGAACCTTGCTCAGATTAGGAAAGGTAACTGATTTAGGATGAACCTGCAAGTCGGTTGATGCCTGTTAGGGGGGCTTTGGTACAAAGGAGGCCTTTAAGTCAAGAGACCTGATATTGCAGCTGGGCCTCCAAACAGGCTGTGTGACCTTGGCCAAGTCCCTTCCCCTGTCGGGGCCTCAGTCTCCTCATCTGTATCACTAAGGATTACGCTGAATGCGCTCAGTGGTCCCTTCCAACACTGACGTTCTGAGGTTCCATCAACAGAAGGAAGGGCTCAGTCCTGGCTTACAAGTTTGTGTGTGAAGGAAGAACTAGAGGGAGGGGCCTAGGCCAGATTTGGTGGAGGAGAGAGAAAGCAGAGCAGTTCTAGGTCAAGGTGCTTGGCGGGGAGGGAGAAGGGGCTGTAAGGGACGGTGGAGAAGGCCGGCCCAGGCCCAGGCCCGGCGCGTAAGAAAAGGGAAGGGGCTGCGCGCAATGGGGGGCGGGGGGAGGTGGGCTGGAAGGAGGTGCGGTCTCAGATGAGGGGCTGTCCCAAACGGGTAACCGGGTGGGGAGTGGGGAGAGTGGGGTGGGGGCGGGAAGAAAAAGCAGGGGAGTGACCTGGGAGTGGAGCAGATCTGGAGGGAGGTGGTTACCCTGGGCCGGGGGTAGGTGAGGGGAGGAAAGGAAGGAGGTGTACGCGGGGGACTCTATCCCATGCAAGGTGAGGGAGCTTTTCCAGCTGCGGCACAGGCTGGGGGTGCGGCTAGCGGCGGGGGCGGAGGGCTGGCCCGGGAGTCCTGCGGGGGCCGGACGGGAGGGTCAGTCTGGGGCTGTCCCGGGCCTGGCTCGGCCTCTCCCAGTGCTCCGCGCAGGCCCCAAGGCGGAGGCGCGAAGAAAAGGGCCACGCTCACCTTCTCCTTCTTCAGTTTATAGGGCATCTCGGCCCGTCCGGACCCAGCCCGGCTCCTGCGGCCCCGCTCCGGCTCCGGCTTTGCTCGGCCGCACTCGGCCCGCTCGGCGTCTCTTCGCCACCGCCTGCGCGCTGCGCCCGGGTCGAGCGGTGTCTGCGCCTCCAATTGGCCCAAACTCTTACAAACCTGCCTGACAACCAGGCGCCGCCTCCTTGGATTGGTTATTGGGGCCAAGCTGCTTCCTTTTTTTCTCATTGGAAAGGAAGAGTACAAACCGCCAGGGTTCGTCTCCCAGAATTGGCTGAGTGGGAGGTCCCGCCCTAAAGTGGGTCGAGCTTAACGAAGGAGGTGGGGAAAAGGGGAAGCCCTAGCTTAGCACCGAGTACCGCACTCGGGCGTCTGGTGTGCGTCGGCCTCTGCCATTCTTTTGCAGCCGGTTCCCTTCTAAAGTGGTTCTCACTCTCCCCGCTCTGCTCCTTCGCCCAGTACGAATGGAAGGAAAGAAGCCCTAAAATGAAGGGCACCTTTCTTCATCTGGGCAATTACCACTAATTGCATATGCAAAATTAGCGGAGAGAGCTCCCAAGAGTCCTCCAGGGCATCCGTTTCCTAAACGAGGCATGCAGAGAATCAAAGGGGAAGGCTGGGTGACTGGGACCTTGGTGAGATGAGATGAGAATCCTGAGTTTGTTACAGTTTTGGAAAGAGGGTCCCCGTTCCTACTGCAAGTGCTCTGGGATTGGGGAACCAGCTAGATAGGAACCCTTGGGAATACAGAGGAAAAGCTACCTCGTTGTTTGTTGAGTGTCTCAGGAAATACATCTTACTCCCACCCTGCCCAAGCCAATGTCCTAATGGATAAGATCATTTCCTGCCCTCAAGGAGTTCACTGGTGAAGTTCACAGACTTGTATAAACAGATGCTTAAGATACAATGTAATAAATTACACAAACCTAGAGGTGGCTGGAAGAGTATGTTTCAGAAAGTTGACTCCAGTAGACGATTTACTATGTGAAGAAATTGGAGAAGGCTCTAGAGAACAAAAGCCTGTGACCCTTGACCAGGAGAGCAACCTTACAAGACAAAGACCATGGGCATGGAGAAGAAAGGACAGAATTGGGAAATGTGTACAATCAACAGGACTTGATGATTCATTGGAATGTGGGGAAGATGGTAAGGGAAAGGGAGGAGTTGAAGATGAGTTCTGGAGCCGTCAGAAATGTAGAAGGAAAACTGGTGTCATAATGGCAAAGGAAGTAAAAGAGGATTGGTCAATAGTGTCAGATTCCAGGGAATGATTAAGATAAGCTCAAACAGCACCACCTTGATTCTCTAGTTGTGGGTGATCTTTGCAGGAAAGTTTTAGAGAAGTGGAAGGAAGGTTATAATGGGTTGAGTGAGCAAGAGGTATGGAAGTAAAGGCAACAAATGTAGACTCCCATCTTATGGAAGTAGTATTTGGCTCCCAATGATTAATGACAATTTCAAGGTAATACAAAGCAGACTGCCCACCAACCATTATCTGATAGAGGAAAAGCCCAGGAAGAAAGGATATTTATTTGTGGATGGATATTTGTGTCTGTGTGTGTGCTGAAGCAGGCAGGATATCAGACTTATTTACCCATTCCCAAGGCCTCAAGGAGCACTGTAGTCCTGAGGCCTAGGGCTTGCCTATATAAAGCAGGCATATCTTCTTTGGACCCACCCCACCAACGTCCCAGTCCTTAGACCCTCTGGAAACTGAGGGGACAGAGCCACATAATATAATTCAGAACTACCAAATGGGAACTTCCATCCATTTCAATTCAGGTTCTTAGTACATTCTTTTTTTTTTTTTTTTTAATGTTTATTTTTGAGAGAGAGAAAGAGAGACAGAGTGCTAGCTGGGGAGAGGCAGAAAGAATGCGAGACACGGAATCTGAAGCTGGTTCCAGGTTCCTAGCTGTCAGCACAGAGCCCAACACGGGGCTCAAACTCACCAACCGCGAGATCATGACCTAAGCTGAAGTCGGACTCTTAACTAACTGAGCCAGCATGGCACCCCAGGTCCCTAGTACATTCTTGCATGTTCCTTTAAGATGTGGAATTGGGGGCACCTGCATGGCTCATCTGAATCTAAGCATCTGACTCTTGATTTCGGCTGAGGTCATGAGCTCACTGTTTGTGAGTTTGAGCCCCACATCGGGCTCTGTGCTGATGGTGCAGAGACTGCTTGGGATTCTCTCTCTCCCTCTCTCTGCCCCTCCCCTGCTTGCTCTCTCTTTCTCTCTCTCAAAAATAAATAAATAACTTAAAAAAAAACTTTTAAAAAATGTGGAATTGGAGGAGCACCTCCAAAAAAAAAATGTGGGGCAACGAGTGGTTCAGTGGGTTAAGCATCTGACTCCTGATTTCGGCTCAAGTCATCATCTCACAGTTCATGAGACTGAGTGCCACATCTGGCTCTTCACTGACACCACAGAGCTTGCTTGGAATTCTCTCTCTCCTTCTCTCTCTGCCCCTCCCCCGCCCAGAGGGATGTTTAAATGAACACTAAAAAAAAATTTTAATAAAAAATAATAAAGCTTATTTATTTATTTATTTATTGAGAGAGAGAGAGAGAGAGAGAGCAAGCGAGCGCAAGTGGGGAAGGGGCAGAGACAAAGGGAGAGAGAGAATACCAAGCAGGCTCCCTGCACCACCAGTGCAGAGCCCAATGTGGGGCTTGAACTCATGAACCGTGCAATCATGACCTGAGCCGAAGTCAGACACTTAACCAACTGAGCCACCCAGGTGCCCCAATGACTCTTGATCTTGAGATCATGAGTTCAAGACTCATGTTGGGCAGATTACTTTAAAAAAAAAAAATTGTGGAACTGGGCAATTTCAAGTTTAAGACTAGAAGTACCTCCAGGAACTATAATCATTTAAAAAATATTTTGTCTCGCTAGGAATAGAAATACCTTGTAACATATAAACCTAATATTCAACTCTCAGATTTTCAGGAATGCCTAATGTACAAAGTAGGGGGCTGCCTCAAGCTCTTCAGCTGTGAAGGAAAGAAGTAAGTTGTGCAGTGGTTGGAGGAGAATACAAGGTCCAGAAAAAGTAAATTACCACCTAGGCGCTGGGTGGCTCAGTTGGTTGAGCATCCAACTTTGGCTCAGGTCATAATCTCGCGGTTGGTGAGTTTGAGCCCCACATTGGGCTCTGCACTGGTGGTGAGGAGCCTGCTTGGTATTCTCTCTCTTCCTCTCTCTCTGCCCTGATCTGGGGCTCGGGCTCTCTGCTGTCAGCAAGGATCCTGCTTCGGATCCTGTCCCCACCCCACCCCTTCTCTCCATACCTCCCTTGCTCACACTCTCTTTCTCTCAAAAATAAACATTAAAAAAATAATAATAATAATTTTTAAAAAGCAGATTACCACCAACCAATCCATTGATTCTAAGTGCAAATATATTGTTAATAACTTGAAATGTGGCCTACTAGTGTCCAAGTGACTTGCACAGAGCAGTGGAGGTGGAGACAAGGATGGAATCTTTTTGGGAAGCAAGCTGTTGGTTGGGTGCTCATGACTGAAGCCTTAAACACCTCTCTTCCTCCTGCTCTGCTTCCCATCTCTCCAGGGTAGAAACAGGACATGGGCCTCCAGTCTGCAAGGACTGATGGCGGGGGGGGGGGGGGGGGGGGGGGGGGGGGTGTGAGGAGCAGAAGGGAGAGCAACCGGTTTTGGAAGAATGAAAAAGCAAAGTTGCTTTGTCTTCACTTCAAGTTTGTTGGGAGTAGAAGGAACAGGACAAGAAACACCGGAACGTGGGTTTTGTGTAGGATGTGTTGAAACAGATGTGGCAGCACCAAGTACTCCAGGACTACGTGAATCACATGTAGTAATCCAGCCAGCAGCCACTACATACCCATAAGCACTGTGAGACCGTTTTATCCTACCACTCCCTCCTGTAACCTTCCCCACAATACCCAAATCCCAGTGCCTATAGTTCCACACTGGAAAGTGTAGGAGTTCCACAGAGTAGTGGAATCCTTCCTAAACACTCCACCCATAGCTCCTAGCACTGGGCCAAGTTGGTCCTGGGCACGCAGGAAGTTCGCTGATCATTCAATTAACTGCTAAGTGCGTGGCAGAAGAGCACGTTAATCCCTAGCAGGCGCTGCAGGCAGATCCCTGCAAACACGGTCTCAAAGGACTACGCAACGGCAGTGAATGCGTTACTGCCACAGAGGCACCAACCCGTCAATCCCAGCCGGGGCTCACCCTCCAGGAGGACGCTCCAGGAATGCGCCGCCCCTCCTACTCTTCTCGCGCCTCCCCGGACGGAAGCGGAAACCGCGTGCGGCGCTGGCCCGGAAGCCGCGCTCCAACGGCTTCCTCGTTGGTCTGTCACCATGGCGCTGGCAGTCTTGCGGGTCCTGGAGCCCTTCCCGACCGAGGCACCCCCGTTGGCGGTGCTGCTGCCCCCCGGGGGCCCGTGGCCTGCAGCGGGACTGGGACTGGTGCTGGCCCTGCGGCCTGCAGGGGAGAGCCTGCAGGGCCGGCGTTGCTAGTGGCGGCCCTGGAGGGGCCGGGCGCAGGGACCGAGGAGCAGGGTCCCGGGCCCCCGGAGCTGCTGGTTAGCCTCTCGCTGCTGCGGCTCCTTGCTCTGGGCCCTGGGGCGTGGGTGCGGGCACGGCCCGTGCGGCGGCCTCCGGCGCTGGGCTGGGCGCTGCTTGGCACCTCGCCGGGGCCCGGGCTCGGACCGCGAGTCGGGCCGCTGCTGGTGCGGCGCGGAGAGGCCCTGCCAGTCCCCGGACCTCGGGTGCTGGAGACTCGGCCGGCGTTGCAAGGACTGCTGGGCCCAGGGACGCGGCTAGCTGTCACTGAGCTCCGTGGGCGGGCCAAACTGGGTCCGGAGACTGGAGACAGCAGCCCGCCCCCACCTCCGCCCGTGGTGTCCTCCTTCGCGGTTAACCGCACAGTCCGGCAACTCCGGGGAGTTCTGGGAGGGACTGGAGATTCACTGGGTGTAAGCCGGAGCTGCCTCCGTAGCCTGGGCCTCTTCCAGGGCGAATGGGTGTGGGTGACCCGGGCCGGGGAGTCGTCGAACACTTCCCAGCCACACTTGGCCAAGGTGCAGGTCCTAGAGCCTCGCTGGGATCTCTCTGAAAGGCTGGGACCTGGCTCTGGGCAGCCAGGAGAGCCCCTCGCTGACGGACTGGCCCTGGTGCCTGCCACTCTGGCTTTTAATCTCGGCTGTGATCCCCTGGAAGTGGGAGAGCTCAGAATTCAGGTAGGATACAGGACTGAGGTCAGGAATGTTTCCACCCGCTTATTCCCTCTTCCTTACCTCAACTGAATTGGAAGAAAAGAGCTGTAGAATTTAGGTCCCTTACTCCTTAGATCCTAATGTCTCTTAGTCTCATTTATCTATTCTCTGTAATCAAAATATAACTCTCCATGGTGTGGTGGTGCATGGGAAGGGATTTCCTCTATTCAGGGGAAAGAAGAGAGGCATAGTCAAATTACCAGGTGTTTACAGTACGTTAATCTACTCAATTACTTGTTGAATTGCTGCAATGTATCCAGAATTGTACTGAATAATATGGAGGATGATACCTCATTGTTTTTGCTCATGCTTATCCTTGACTTCAAGTTCCTTCCTGTTCTTGTAGCATCATCTGTTAAAATCCTACCATCCTTTCCTTTTAAAGCCCATCTAAAGATGCCACCTTCTCAAAGCCTTACATAATCTTACCACATATTTAACATAAATTCTTCCTCCTGTAGCATTTTGTATCTTCCTTAGGGTATTTATTTTCTGCCCTGTTACGATTATGTACTCTAATTCTCAGTTGTATGTTGTAAATTCCTTGAAGGGGAGGGCTCTTTATTATCTTTAGTGCCTGGGGTTGGATTTTAATATTTTTAAAAAATGTACCTAAGAGAAGCTTTTGGCTTAGATTACTTCAAGAAGATTGTTGTATTTGGGGGAACAAATATAGTCTAATATTTAATGAGGCACCTAGATGTGTGGTTTAGGCCTGCACTGTCCCATATGGAAGCCACTAGCCACATTGTGGCTTTTTCAATTAATTAAAACTAAATAAAAATTAAAACTCAGTTCTTTGGTTGCTTTAGTCTCATCTCAAGTGCTCGATAGCACATGTAGATAACATCTCTAGCACTGTAGAAAGTTCTGTTAGATCATGCTGGCATAGCCAATTAGTGCTATAAGATGTCAAGAAGGATATAAGATATGCATGAATAGGAGTCTGGTGTGGGTTTCCTTTTGAATGGAGGAAAAACTCTGGAGCCCTCAGACTGGAGCTCATTGAGCTGAACCAATCCTGTCAGCTTTACTGAGATCGTATCCGTTTCTCACAGCCTGAATTCAGAGTGTCCCCACTAATGTCCAATTAATATCAATCCCAGTTTTTGCCTGGTGGCTACTCAAAGGGCTTGTGGGAATGAAGTGTCTTTACCACTTTACTGACTCAGGGCCAACTTAAAGGTATCACAGAAAGATTATTTTTACTGGGGAACTGTTTGGAGCCAGAGTCAGAAATCTCTTCCTGGTGCCCATTAGGAGGAGAGGTTTCTGTTTCCAGGGAAGAGATACAGGTATTCAGTTCTGCTGCCTTAGGCCTCCCCTCCCACGGGCCTTGTGGATAGAGGATGCAAATAGAAATATTGGCTGCTAAAGTTAAGGTAGGGCAGAGCCTGACTCCTTGGAAGAAGGTTATAAGGTGGTGGTTATTTCTCTAATAGAGGTACTTGGAAGGCTCCAGCATCCCTGAAGACAAAGGAAGCTGCTCAGTGCTGCCTGGGCCTCTGTTTGCCAAAGAGTTACACATCGAAATTGTGTCCTCTCCCCACTACAGCACGAATGGAAATTATGACCATGTTCTTTACCGGCACTTTCAGACACCCAGGTTAGCTGCTTCCCCCTTTCAAGAAGATAGCATCTCACCCTTGTTGCTCTCCTCCTATCCCATGCCTTAGATTCAGGTCCCACAGAGCCTTTGACTTTACAAAGCCACATTTTAAGCAGTATTGCGGCTAGATGCCTCTTGGTGTAGCAGGCGGTCCATAGAAGAGAAATTGGTACCATGAGGTGAATCTGGACATTCTAAACTGAGGAACCTATGAATTGAGAGGGCCCCCAAAGAGCCAGGACTCAGCTTCGCCCCCTCACTGCTCTCTGATCCTCCTTTCTAGCCTCTCTGCCATCTCCCTCCCTCCCCCCCCCCCCCCCCCCCCCCCCCCCCCCCCCCGCCCCGCCGTGGTTCATTCTAGGTCAGACTTGTTCTCTGAACAACCGCTTGGGATCTCTGGGTGGGCAGTAGGTCCCTATGGTCTGCAGGTTGGGAGTGGACATGTGGGGATATGTCAGGCCCATGTTCTTGACTCTCATTGTGAGCTGACCAGGGCCACTGCTGTGTTGCAGGGCAGTCCAGGAAGGGGATGTTCTGTGTGTGCCAACAGTTGGGCAAGTAGAGGTCCTGGAAGGAAGCCCAGAGAAACTGCCCAGGTATGCAGCTGCCTCCTGTCCTACAGTTGGGATTTTTAACCTGGGTGCAAGAGTTCTACGATCCCCTCCCTGCAAGTTGTGTGGAATAATTTTGTATATAAGGAAATACTGCTGTTTTTGTCATGTACATTTTTCTAGAGAAAAGGTACATGCTTTCTTCGGGTTCTCAAATGGGTGCAGGACTGAAAAAAGATGAAGAACCACTGCCTACTGCCTGTGGGAGGTGTTTTATCCTCAACTTGTTGGGTGGTCATAGGTAATGTAAAGCATTAAGAAGTTTAAGAGCCTAGACCAACATGAGACTCCTTGCTTTTCCTTCTCAACCACAGTGTTGTTTGCACCAGGTTTCGGGCCACACTTCCCATATACTCAACATAAAGAGACCCAAGCTTTGATTTCTGCCCTAATCGATAGTGTGTGCACATGGAGCTTTTCGATCCTATCTCCCAAAATGGGGGAAGGAGAGATTGCTGCTGTTATTGAGGGGCCTTCTCTTTTTCTTTATCCTCAATAAAGAGAAATATAAGCATGACTGAGCCAAGCACCCAAAACAGGGAGTCCATCCTTTTGCCACCCTGTCGACTCTGATCACAGGGGTTCCGTGTAAAATGGTGAGGCAGAGAATTCAGAGACTGCTTTGTGAAAGGGGAGAATGTGTAGCCTGATACCCCAGGACTGATTTCCTATAGTGATGTCCTAGAAGGAGAACACAACCGATTGACACGCTAAGCCAATGTTCAGGGGATTTCAGTGAGGTGATGGGACCAGCCTGAAGGAACTGAGGTTTAAGAGTTGGCATGCCCAAGGTCTCTGGCCTAGTCAGCTTGGGTCCTCTGCCAAGGCAGATGCCTTGTCTGGAGCACCTGATTCATCCTTGGTCAACATTCAGAGCTTGGTTCACTCAGAGTTGTGGTACTCAGATGAAGCGCCTGGTAGTGCACGTTGTAACCCCACTTGATGCTCACGGCGCCTCTTTGAGCTTTCCCAAATCAAATCTATAACTGGGGCCTCGTAGAAAGTGCCAGGCCTGTATTAGTCACTTCTGTCTCCCATCTTAAATATAGCAAACATCTATGAGCTAGCTTTCTGTAGGAAACCTACAGAATGCCCACCCTTTGTACCTTCGGAGGAAAGTAGGCACTGGACCCTTCTGAGATAGACCAGCAAGCCTGTTCTGTTCCTGGATGTCTGCTGTTCTGGCCCTTTAGCGGCTTGCCTCTCCCTGGCTGCTGAGCACACAGTTCTTCCCCTGAGTAGGTCCTGGAAAGCAGGGTTGGGGTCAGCAGGTTGGCCTAAGGACAGATAGAGATGAGTGCTTTAGCCCTCTTCCCCCAGACCTGGTAAGGAAAGCCCTGCTAGGAGGCTCCTGAGATCCCTGGAACAGAATTCCAGTGTTGGTAGTGTAGCTTCTTCAGGCTCTTCCACGGTTCCACCTCCCCAAAGCAGGCCAGCAGGATCCAGCTGCACTGTCTCCCATCTGGCTCTTAATAACACACAGCATTCCCCAGAAATACCCAGATGTGTTCTAGAAGTCTGCTCCTTGCACTCACTGAGATGGTCCTACCGCTGTCCGTGGAAGGGGAGTTTCCCCCTAACCCTCCACAGTGCTGTTCCTCCTTGGATTCCACTGCTTACCATGTGCACTGTGACTCAGGAGTGAGATTCCAGGTTATAGACCCACCCACTGTTCATGTATACTGAATAGTAGTAAGTCACAGTCTTCCTTATGTTCTAGTTTTTAACCACAATAACTGCCCACCCTAATAGTTGGCAAGAGTTCACAATACCAGTCTGGTATGCCTGTCCCCTCCGCCTTGAGTTATTCCCACCAATCCACTTTGCTGCCGGAGTAAACAGTTTTATGACCGCGAGACACGGTGAACAGCAATTTGCACCGATTGGAACTTCGAGAGGCCCAAGTCTGGGCCAAGTCATTGCCTTTCTACCTGAGGATTAAAGAGGAGGGTGGGTCATCATTTTTATCTGGAAAATTGGGCTAGTAGCTCCTACCCGCTCCCCCACTCTGCACCCTTAGGACGCTGAAGAGCCCTAATTCACTCTGACACTAGCAGTGACTTGCACAGCCTTGGTTATGGCTGGGGGAGCTTTTGAAAAATACAGATGCCTGAGCCTCCTCAGACCTATTGGAGCAGAATCAAGGTGAAGCTGGGGCCTGTGAAGTCTTTTAACTTTTTCCAAAGGAGAGAAAAATGCTAACTTAAAAGGCTGAGATGGGGCACCTGGCTGGCTCAGTCTGTAGAACATGCAATTCTTAATCTCGGAGTCGTGAGTTCAAGCCCCACATGGGTTTAGAGATCACTTTAAAAAAATTGAGATATAATTCATATGCCATGAAATCCACGTTTGAGGTGTACAATTCAGTGGCTTTTAGTAGATTCACAAGGTTATGCAACCAACACCACTATCTAATTGCAGAATATTTTCATCACCCCAAAACCCTACCCATTAACAGTCACGCTGTACTCCCTCCATCCCTCAGCCCCCAGCAATTACCATCTGCTGAATGGAATCCTACAACATGTGGCAGATACTGATTTTCAGAAGTTTTACAGATCATTCTGATGTGCAGCCAAAATAGAGAATCATTAATCATTAGATGTCTTTAGTAAGGTATCTGCAATTTGATTTTGTGGATTATTGAATAAGAACCAAGGAGCCCTTCCTGCTGAGGCTTTGGAAGGCCTTGGGAGGTATGAATTTGAGGGGAAGACAGTAGTCTGAAGCCAGTGAGAATGGCCAGATGATCATTGCTTAGTGCAGCTGTGTCTTCTGCCATCGGAGTGGGTGGGTAGGCCATTCACCCGGAGAATCACGCCCCCATGGCTCCCTGATGGCTGTCATGAGGGATGTGGAGGATAGTTATGGCTCCTGCCCTCAAAAATGTACATGGGCCAGCCTGGGAGATGAGGAAGACCATTTGCTTTCTTCTACCCCTACTCCTCTCCCTTCCCCACCCCCCACCATGCCATAACTCTCATGTCCATTACTCATGCTGTTCTTGAGTTTGTCCCTGCTGGGGACCTCTATGATTGAGACAGCCGCCTTGTCCTCAGGGAGGGGTGTATGTGGGCTCTGGGTCTGGGATTCATGGGGCTTCTTTCCTTCAGGTGGCGGGAGATGTTTTTTAAAGTGAAGAAAACCCTTGGGGAAGCTCCGGATGGGCCAACGAGCGCCTTCTTGGCAGACACCGCCCATACCTCCTTGTACTTGGTGAGGCCCTGGGGATGGGAGTAGACCTGGGAAAGAGGCAGAAACAACTCCCAGACACTAAAGCTTCCTGCCACCTTTCACAGGTGGGTTCTACCCTGAGCCCTGTTCCAAGGCTCACTTCAGGAGAATCCACTCCCTGGAACAGCTTGTCTCCTCCAGGCCTGGAGGCCTTAGTGACCGAGCTCTGTGCTGCCCTGAAGCCTCGCCTCCAGCCAGGGTGAGTGAGGCCGTGGCCTCAGGGTGTGAGGAAAGCCTGCTCAGAACATGTCTGGAGGGGCAGGGGGCTGGACAAGTAGTTCCTAATGCGCTGGCCGGAGTGGGATTGGGTGGACCTCCCTCAAACTAGTATGCCCAGGCCACTCACCCATGTCCTTTCTGTAAGCAAATTCCTAGGCTCCTTTCTGGGGATAATCTCCATCCTCCAGGGTCGGCTGGGGAGGAAGAATCTCTACCAGAGACAGCTGTCTCTGAGACTGCCCTTCCCCTTGGGGAGCTCACTACCCATTCTGTCCTTCACCACCTGGCCCCAAAAGATGCAGTTCCTCATACCACTGGCCTAAGTGTAGACACAGACCCTTCCCTAATTCCTCGTGATTCCAGACCAGACGTAACAGTCAAGGCTTTACTGAAGGCAGCGACAAGGGAGTTGTCCTGGCTGGTGGACATACTCCATGCCCCCTCCAGAGCACCACGGGTAGTATGGGAAATACAGCCTCACCATATGGAAACAGCCCTGGAGGAAAGGGGATGCCTCAAGAAAAAAGAAACAGGCTGTCTGCTTTCTAGATCCAAGGACCCCTGTTACTGAGGGCTCTCAACTTTGAGAGAATGGAGGAGACAAGTGTCTGTTCTCTGGTTGCAGAGGTGCCCTCTTGACAGGAACCAGCAGTGTCCTTCTCCATGGTCCCCAGGCAGTGGGAAGACCACAGCTGTCACTGCAGCCTGCAGCCGCCTTGGCCTCCACCTACTGAAGGTGAGGGTACCTGGAGAGTAGAACCCCAACCACATTTCCCCAGCCCAGATTCTCCTTCTCCCTTCCTCCCTGGCCTGGCCCTAATGCCTCGGCCCAGTGGGCCAGTTGGTCAGGCAGATTCCCATGATTCTCAGCTACTAAGAGAGACTTTAAAAAAGGAAGGGGTTTGGGGTGCCTGGGTGGCTCAGTCAGTTAAGTGTCCGACTTCAGCTCAGGTCACGATCTCACGGTCCGTGAGTTCGAGCCCCGCGTCAGGCTCTGGGCTGATGGCTCAGAGCCTGGAGCCTGCTTCCGATTCTATGTCTCCCTCTCTCTCTGCCCCTCCCCAGTTCATGCTCTGTCTCTCTCTGTTCCAAAAATAAATAAACGTTAAAAAAATTTAAAAAAATAAATAAAAAAAATAAAAAAGGAAGGGGTTTGAAGATTTTGTTGGACAGTCCAGGGAATGAAGTTAGAGCAAAGAAGAGGTAGGACTTGGCCAGTGTTACCTTCTCCCCCATCCCTGCTCTCTAAAAAGAAGATGGCCGACATCTTCTGGCTCCTCTCCCCGCCATTCCTGCCTCAGTCACACCTGCCCCTTGCTCACAGACCATCGGGGTCTCCTCCCCAGGTGCCCTGCTCCAACCTCTGTGCAGACAGTAGCGGAGCTGTGGAGACAAAACTGCAGGCCATCTTCTCCCGGGCCCGGCGCTGCCGGCCTGTGGTTCTATTGCTGACAGCAGTGGACCTTCTGGGTCGGGACCGTGATGGGCTCGGTGAGGACGCCCGTGTGGTGGCCACGCTGCGTCACCTCCTCCTTGATGAGGACCCCCTCACCAGGTATTATACAGAGCTGGGTCTGTAAAGGGGCAGGGCCAAGCCACCCTCATCTCTCTTCAGCCTTTTGCCCTCTCTTCCTCAATGGCTTCTCAGACATCCTGCCCATTTGGCCATTCTCCAGACGGCCCTGAGCAGAGGAGCTTGGGGTATTCAGAGGGAGGAGGATGTGCTCCCTCGTGTTTTGTGGGGAGCACTAGAAAAAAAGCACAGGCTCTACCCTCAGTGAGCTCCCTGTGTGAGGGGGGAAGCATAGGTCCCCCTCTCAAGGTATGTCCATGGAGCCCCATCCAGGAAGCTGTGGGGTACTCACCTCCTCTCCCATCCCAGCACCCACCCACCTCCCTGCCCTACAGCACCAGCCTCCTGACAGGACAGGGCTCAGGGGCTGCCAGCCACATTCTCACCCTCAGTGCCCACTCCATGTCTGCAGCTGCCCGCCACTGATCGCTGTGGCCACCACAAGCAAGGCCCAGGACCTGCCTGCCGACGTCCAGACAGCATTTCCTCACCAGCTGGAGGTGCCCGTGCTGTCAGAGGGGGCAGCGGCTCAGTGTCCTGCGGGCCCTCACTGCCCATCTCCCGCTGGGCCAAGAGGTGAAGCTGCCACAGCTGGCACGGCGGTGCGCAGTGAGTACTGAGGCGGGCACAGGCCTCCCCACATTCTGAGCCGCGGTGGTACGATCCAGCTGCCCTGCGAGTGAGGGTAGAAAACCCCGAGGCTTCAACACTGGGGCCTCTGCGCCAGCTGGGGGACTAGCCTCCTGAGGGCTCTTGCCAACTGTGCCCTGCTCATGTGTCCTTTCCTGTGGTTCCCCAGGGCTTTGTGGTAGGGGATCTCTATGCCCTTTTGACCCACAGCAGCCGGGCAGCCTGTGCCAGGATCAAGAACTTGGGGTAAGGAAACTGGGCACAGGAGGGAAGAGGAGGCAAGAGGAACTGTGGGTGGGTGGATGGGTGGGGGCTGGCGGGGGAGGGGAGGAGAAACCAAGACCCCGATGGGAAGGATGCTGTACGTCAGGTCCTCCAGAGGCCTTCCTGGGTTTCTCTTTGCAGTTTGGCAGGCGGCTTGAGTGAAGAGGATGAGGGGGAGCTGTGTGCTGCTGGCTTTCCCCTCCTGGCTGAGGATTTTGGGCAGGCACTGGAGCAGCTGCAGACAGCTCACTCCCGGGCCATTGGAGCCCCCAAGGTAGAGACTCCAGGTCCTTGGAGGTAGGACTGCAGCTCTCTTCACCACCATATCCCCAACCATGCACTTTCTGTCTCCTAGATCCCCTCGGTGTCCTGGCATGATGTGGGCGGGCTGCAGGAGGTGAAGAAGGAGATTCTGGAGACCATTCAGCTCCCTCTAGAGCACCCAGAGCTTCTGAGCCTGGGCCTGAGGCGCTCGGGCCTTCTGCTCCATGGTCCCCCAGGCACTGGCAAGACCCTCCTGGCCAAGGCAGTAGCCACTGAATGCAGCCTTACCTTCCTCAGGTGGCGAGGGGGTGTGGGAGGGATGGTGGGCAAATTGGGGGCCGCAACAGGCTGGGGAGCAGGAGGGGCTGGCTGAGAGGTCACTTGTGTGTTTATGCATCTGACAAATCTCATCCTCTCCTTCAGCGTGAAGGGGCCCGAGCTTATCAACATGTATGTGGGCCAAAGTGAGGAGAATGTGCGGGAAGGTGAGTGGGTGAGGAGGGGCCCAGGTTCTAGCCCTTCCCAAACCCCGATGGCCCTTGTGCTGCCTACCAACACCCCCAGGCTGCTCCTGGTCTTTCTAAGTTCTCACGGTCCTTTCCACAAAGGACCTCCCCAGGGTGGCCTAGTACCTGGAGGGATGAGTTGTCACACCTGGCTCTTCCTCCCCTATCTCCTGACTTTAGACCCCCTGAGCTTCCCCCTCCTGTGTGTCCCTTTCTCTCCTCAGTGTTTGCCAGGGCCAGGGCTGCGGCTCCATGCATTATCTTCTTTGATGAACTGGACTCCCTGGCTCCAAGCCGGGGGCGAAGTGGAGACTCTGGAGGTGTGATGGACAGGTGGGGGTCTGAGCCAGAATGGAGTCTGGGGTCCAAGACAGAGGGATGGGAGACAGGTTGCAACAGTGTTCAGCACCCAGAGTACCTGTCATTCCAGTTCTGAAATAGGGGCCTTGGAGTTGGGTGGGGGACGTTGAAGGGAATGGGGGGCTTGCCTGGAGGGGTGTACAGGGCACAGCCGAGCAGGTGGCCCTGTGGAGAAGACCTGTAAGGACAGGCACTGCTGGTAGGGCAGGGGCCGAGGAAGGGCCAAGGACTCTCTTGCCTTCATGTCCTGATTTGTAGGGTGGTGTCTCAGCTCCTGGCCGAGCTGGATGGGCTTCACAGCACTCGAGATGTGTTTGTGATTGGGGCCACCAACAGACCAGACCTCCTGGACCCTGCCCTTCTGCGGCCTGGCAGGTGTGCACCCCGTACCTCTCACCTCTACCGGGCCCACTGGGGCCTCTCCCCTGACCCCCATCTCATGCCTCCTCCACTCTCATGCTGGGCTCCCTGACCCTTATGCCCGCCTATTTCCCTAAAGATTTGACAAGCTGGTGTTTGTGGGGGTGAGCGAGGACCGCGCCTCCCAGCTACGCGTTCTGAGCGCCATCACGCGCAAGTATGCCCTGTTAGGGGGAGACTCCCAAAGGGCTTGGGCCTTGGGATGGTCCGGGGATAAATGCAACATGCAGAATAAGCTGGTCAGGGATGCCTCTTGACAAAGTAGGGGATGCCAGGTAAAACTGTTTCTCTCCTTTCCTGTATCTGCACGACAGATTCAAGCTAGAGCCCTCCGTGAGCTTGGTGAACGTGCTGGACCGCTGCCCTCCCCAGCTGACGGGGGCAGACCTCTACTCCCTCTGCTCTGATGCCATGACAGCTGCCCTCAAACGCAGGGTTCAGGACCTGGAGGAAGGTGAGTCACTTGCCAGCCCCAGAGGTCAACCAAAAAGCTAATGGGAACCAGGCCTGGTCCTAGATTTCAGAGGAGGGACTGTTGACCTTTGGGGGACTCTGGGCAAGAAGATGCCTACCCAGGGCTCTGCCCTCCTCGGACACAGGCCACAGCCTCTGTTGCTCCCTGTCATCCCCTCCCAGGGCTGGAGCCCGGAAGCTCAGCACTGCTGCTCACCATGGAGGACCTGCTGCAGGCCGCTGCCCGGCTGCAGCCCTCGGTCAGTGAGCAGGAGCTGCTCCGGTACAAGCGCATCCAGCGCAAGTTTGCCGCCTGCTAGGAGCCTCCTGCAAGCCGGGACCCTGCCCACAGTGGCTAAAGGTACTCAGGTGTCCCCACAGAGACCTGAGAGAGCAAGGGGCCCTTTCTCAACGTGCTGCTATTGCACCCAAAGTTGGCCTACCTTCCCGAGAACCCCAAGGTGCCGAGTAGCCCCACAAGAGCTCAGAGGCATCATCCCCTGCCTACCTGTTCATCCTCCCAGGCCAGCCCCGGCTCCAACACTAAAGACCCTCTGCTCAGAAGGAGGGGCTTGGGCCTGGAGTTCTGGGGTGGGGCACTGAGGGAGTCCAGTCTTGGCTGAAAATAAAATGTATGCTGCCCCCTGCTGGTTGTGGTCTGAAAGGGTGCAGTGGGAAAGAGCAAGATTGTGGAAGGAGTGAGCCACAGGGGAGGGCAAGGCGGGCACCACAGGAGCCTGATCCTTCTGATATAAACACCAGGCATGGAGGAACTAAAAAAGGCACAGACTATATTGCTCACGCTTCCATTTGCCTAAACCCAAATCCCTGTACCCCCAGCAGCAGTCTGCCCTCCCCACACCCCGAGGGTCTGGACCGGGGGTTAGGCTTGGTATGGGGCTGCCAGTTCCCACCTCCCCAGACGGATCTGGCAGTGCCTGGGCAGAGGGTCGTAGGAGCTGAGGCCACGCTCAGCACTCAGTCCGTCCTCTTGAGCACATGGATGAAATAGCAAGGGATGTAGGCCTGGCCAGGCTTGTAAGGCTTGAAGTCCCCCAGGACGCTGTGCTGGCACTTGCCCCCGAAGGCTGCTCGGAGCAACTCCGTGAAGGAAGCCAAACGGTGCGGGTAGTAGGAGAGCCGGAACTTACTGCAACAGAGCCCCCAACCAACCATGAGGGCTGGCGGCCTCAGTACCACCCCTCCTCACCCCTACCTAGCCGAGTGGGTACCTCAAACCAGGAGAACCATCCTGGCCAGCGCCTGGCACCTGCACCGTGTAGTCCAGGGTCACCATGTGGGCCTTGTTGTTCACTGTCAGCACTGATGTCGTGATATCCTTGGTCAAGTCACTCTGTAGGTGGTAGTGCAGGCTGCATTAGCCTCTGCAACCATTGTGGGGCCTGGACCGCAGGATCACGTCCCCCATCCCCCACTCTGGGCCTCCCACCCCCAGGGGCCCCACCTTATAGTAGATGTTCTTTCCTGGGGGTGCACAGCCTGTGCTGAGGATGTGGTCGTAGTTGCGATGATCGATGACCAGCAGGCCCCCAGACCGCACCATGCTCGTGATGTTCCTCAGTGCCAGCCGGTGCTCACTCTGGTCTCCTGAGCTCCGGGCAGGGGCAGAGAGGCTCCATCTGCTCAGGGCTCCGAGCACCAGTCTCCCTCCCATCTTTCTCCTCCCCAGGGATACAGATGCCAAGGCAGAGAGGAGCAGAAAACAGTCTGCTCTGTCAGGAGAGCGGGCACCCAGGGGTCTGTGGAAAGAGGTACAGCTCAAAGCAGGGGCCATGCTCAAGGCCACGCCCTCTCTCACCTCTGCAGTCTGGCAAGTGGGCAAAACTATTGCCAAGGCAGATGACCGCATCGAAGCCGCCCCCTGGTGGCTGGGGCACATCTTTGTCCAGAGTCATCCAGTTGGCTTCTTCAATGACTGGGACCAGGAAGGGGAAGAGGGATCAGGGTGGCACCATGGCACCAGCAGCACTCACCTCCACCAAGTGCAACCCTGCCTCAGTTTCCCCTTCGAGACACACAGGGATTCCCGATCCGGTTAGAAGGAGGAGCTCACCATGGACATGGAGGGGGAAGGGAAGGGGAGAAGGGGTCAAGGGAGGAGGAAGCCAGGATGGGAAGCATGGCTCCGTGCTTCTGTGTTTTTATTTGGGAGGAGGGAGAAGACTCATCACCAGATACCTCATTCTGGTGCGTAAGCCTCCCTTTCCAGGGAAATGAAAGTAATTTGGCTGTCCCCCTTAAGGAAAACAAAGCACACGAGCACAGGAGCTGAAGGAGCCCAGGGCAGAGAGTACCGAGTCCCTGGCGGCTGGGCGGGGAGGGCCTGACTGGACCTGCATACCCCACTTGTCAAAGGCCGGTTCGTGCCGCCGGTTCCAGCGCTCTTTAAGCGCGTATTTCAGCATCTTGTCACTGGCATCCACACTGGTCACGGTGAAGCCCTCTTCCACCAGCATGATGGAGTCCACCCTGGGCAGGGTCAGAGATGAGAGGCCAAGAGGGGCAGTCAGGGGGCCTGGGAAGGCAAGGAGGAGGCCCTGTGCTGGGCACTTCTGTCTCCTCCACTCTTGAGACCATTCCTCTGCTTCCTCTCCTTAGGCCTTCTCCACTGACCTCAAATGACCTGGCAAATCGGTTTATCACCAGGTAGCAAATTCTGGGTTTGGTTTTTTAGCACCTCTTCAGAGCCGGGCGCTCTATAAATGTGCATTAATCCTCATGGCAACCCTGTGAGGTAGACAATGTTATCCCCACTTGAGGGACGGGGCAAACTGAGGCTCCTGGAATTTAGGAACCTGTGCAGGGGAGGTAGTACAGCATGGTGTTTTGTCTGAATGTCCTCTCCACTAGGTAGAGGGCTTCCGCTCCTCTGAGGCGGGATTTCCACAACTGTAAGTGGGGTATCACTCCTTACCTCATGAGGTTATGTGAGGATCTTAAAAACGGATGTGCCAAAAGCTCCTGGCACCGCGCGTGGCGGCACGGGCAAATATTGAACAAATGTTAACTGTTAACACTGCCCAAGGCCATCACTTCGGGACCAGTGCTGCAGCCAGGACCCGAGCTTACGTCGGTCTGGCGCCAAAGCCCGGCCGCCGCCCTCCCCGGCGAACCGGCAGGCCCCACCCTGCGGTGCTTACACGCCCCTCTGCCCCCGGGTGTCTTCAGCCCCTCCTCCCAACCGCTCTGCCCCCTCGTCCCGCCGCGGGCCGGCTGCGGCTCGCAGGTGGAGGCTGCCGGACCAACCAGGCCGAGGTCCCCCACACCCCCCCACGCCGAGCCAGCGGCTCCCTGGCCCCCGCCCCGGCTCACCCGGTGCCGCAGGCCACGTCGAGCACCCGCTGGCAGCCGTGCTGGCGCAGCAGCCCGAGCAGCCAGGCCTTGTACTCGGCCGTGCGGCTGCGGGTGTCCCCGATGTAGAGCTGCCACACGCGTGCCGCCTCTCCGTCCGCGTACTGGTCCGGGAGCCCTTCGGCCGCCACCCCCAGGGAGCGGGTGCGGTACACACTGTCCACCATCGTGCAGCGCGCCTGGCTCCGCGGCGGGCGGCCCCGCATTTATAGTACGGCCGGGCCGCCCCACCTGTCCAATGGCAGGTGAGCGCGGGGACACGCCCCTGCTGGGCTCCCAGCCTCGGGGGGGGGGCGCTGCCCGGCGTTTAGCACCAGCCCTTCTCGCCGGCGGGAAGATCCAGCCCTCTGGGCGACCCCGTGGCGGGAAAGGGCCCTCCCAGCCCCCTACCCTCTTAAGCCAGGTATCAGGAGGACTGGGGAGGGGTCAGAAGAGGTGGGAACTGTGAGATCGCCCACTCCACCCCTACCCAAGCTGGGAAAAAAGGAAACTCCCCAGTCCACACAGAGATCAGCGCCTAGGACTGGACCGTCCCTAGAGGAGGAAAGTATTAGCATATCTAAAGGAGGATCGTCTAGCTGAAAGAGGGCCTGGTCGGCCAGGAAAGCGATGAATAGCGAATATCTGGGGATAATGCAAGTCTGGCCACCCAAGTCCAGGAGCAGTTCTGGCTCAGGGGATCGTCTGCCTACCCGGGGGCAGATGCTCCTCTGTCCTGGAGGTGACGCATCAAGCTTTTCCTTGAGCCGCGTGAGGCGGAGTCCGGCCTTTCCTCCCAATTCTTCACCGACTGGCACACTTCTAAAGCGCTATCTGCTGTTTGAGGCCCCTGTTCGATCTCCAGAATCTCCACCAAAATAAATAAATAAATAAATAAATAAATAAATAAATAAATAAAATTAAGATTTTGTTTTTAAGTAATCTCTACACCCAACAGTGGGCTCTAAGTCACAACCCGTGATCAAGAGTCACATACTCTAGGGGCGCCCGGCTGGCTCAGTCCCTGGAGTATGCTACTCTTGACCTCCCGGTTGTGAGTTCGAGCCCCAGTTGGGTGGAGAGATTACTTAAAAGAAAAAAAAAAAAAGAAAGAAAGGAAGGAAGAAAGAAGGAAAGAAAAATAAATCTTAAAAAAAAAAAAAAGTCACGTGCTCTCTCAACTGAGCCACCTAGGTGCCCCTAAAATTTTTACTTTTTTAAACACGATGTGCTTTCCATGGAGGTGCCCACAGGGTAGGAAGTCAAGGGTTAAGGGTGGAAGTGCTTGGTGCCCTTGCTGTTATATTGTTCACTGTCACTTCATAAATTGGCCCTTTGGTTTGGTTATACATCCACCCTTCCTCCCCAAAGCAGGAGGTCTTTTCCTAGGACACCACCCTGGACTGAGATGGATTCAGCAAGATGATACCACCCAGTGAAGCTCAAGACAGGGAGAAGAGCCTTCCCTATCTATCTTGGTTTGTCTGGCTTCAGAAAGAGCTATGTATAGAGTTTGGAATGAAGGAGGCTCTCCTCCCCCTCCCCCTTTTATTAGCTGTACAATCTGGGAGCTGGAGGAACCCCAAATATCATATAATCTTTTTTCAAAAGTTTATATGTATATTTTTGAGAGAGGCAGGGGGAAGAGCACAGAGTGAAGGAGAGAGAGAATCCCAAGCAGGCTCCATGGTGTCAGTGCAGAGCCCGACTCCATCCTGGATCTTATGAACAAACCTCAGGACTGTGAGCTGAGCCGAAATCAAGAGTTGGATGCTTGACTGAGCCACCCAAGTGCCCCCATTTTTTTAAAGTTTTATTTATTTAAGTAATTGCTACACCCGACATGGGGCTCGAACTCATTACCCTGAGATCAAGAGTCACATGCTCCTCCGACTGAGCCAGGTAGATGCCCCCATATAATCATTCTCAGCTTCCTATTTGTAGCACACAGATTGCCTCAAATGAGCCTGTCCTGCCCAAGTAATAGAGTCTTGTGCTCATGTTGACCCTACCGACAGGTTTTTGGCAACAGGCTTAGAAGGGCACAGAACTGGGAGTTATAAATACATAGATAAGTGGCCTAAGGCAGTTTATTATTTTTTCCCTTACTATTGATTTCTTTTCCATTTACTTTTTTTTTAGTTATTTTTTTTTAACGTTTATTTTTAATTGAGAGACACAGAGCGTGTGCCTGGGAGGAGCAGAGAGAGAGGGAGACACAGAATCAGAAGCAGCCTCCAGGCCCTGAGCTGTCAGCACAGAGTTGGATGCAGGGCTCAAACCCATGAACTGTGAGATCATGACCTGAGCCGAAGTTGGACGCTTAACCCACTGAGCCACCCAGATACCCTCTTTTCCATTTACTTTTTGCCTCTTAACCCTCTCTGAATACATCTGAGGTAAGCCTGGGATTTTCTCAGGGCTCAAAATGCTGCTGGGACATGTCCCCTTTAGGGACGCCTTGGTGGCTCAGAGGTTAAGCTTTTGACTCTTGTTCCCAGCTCAGGTTTGATCTCGGCTCAGGTCTTGATCTCAGGGTAGTGAATTCAAGCCCCACACTGGACTTTAGAAAGACCAGGATAATCATTTCAATAGATCACAAGGTTTACCCAACTCTTTGGGTCTCAATATTTAAAGACAAGTATTCTTGTGATTTGGAATACTTTCTTCTCCTGATATTTACATAAATAATAGTGCATCCTGAATGAAGGGCATTGATTTGTAAATTTAGACATCTTTGCACACCCTTTCATTTAGAAACTGCCATAAAGACACTGACTCCAGAGTCATTCCATAAAACTAGTTCCCAAAAACAGCATTTTGATTTTGTTCTTACCTAGGAGGAAGAAAAGGAAGAAAAAAAATTACCTAGAACAACTATTTAAGAATCTTGCTTTTTGGGGCACCTGGGTGGCTCAGTCAGTTAAGTGCCCAACTCTTGGTTTCAGCTCAGATTATGATCTCACAGTTTTGTCGGTTTGAGCCTGGCATTGGGCTCAGCGCTGGCAGCCTAGAGCCTGCTTGGTATTCTCTCTCTCTCTCTCTCTCTCTCTCTCTCTGCCCCTCCCCCACTAGTGCGTGCACTCTCTCTCTCTGAAAATAAACTTAAATTTTTTTAATAATAATAATAAAAAGAATCTTTCCTTTTGTTTTAGTGTTACATGATCCCCCACTTCCTCTTCCCCAGGAACTTTTTCTTGTACAGCATTCTTGTTTGTATAACATTTTTGTGATGGGTTTGCAGCCTTTGGAGGCTAAAAGCCGTACTCTCCATACTGATAAGGAATTTTATTTAAATATTTGGTTTTTATTTACATACTGATACTTACGATTTTTGAGAAACATAGCCTTTTACCCAAAGACCTATAATATGATTTTTTAAAAATAATATGAATACTGGTAGTAAATTTGGATTAAAAAAGTATAGGTTGTGAGTCACTTATAGATGTACTTTCCATTTGAAAACAAGATTTTTGGTGTGAAGTTAATAA
This sequence comes from Panthera tigris, assembly GCF_018350195.1. NCBI lineage: Eukaryota > Metazoa > Chordata > Mammalia > Carnivora > Felidae > Panthera > Panthera tigris. Next base: position 40,867,118 of record NC_056664.1, on the reverse strand, counting down.
TGATTTGATTTCTTTCTCATCCAGAGGCATTTAAAAAAATGTCAACATCATAAAGCACATGAAATTTCATGGACCTTTTTATTTCTTTTCTTTTATTTTTTTTTAAACTTTTAACTATCAAAATCTTGTTTCCTTCTCTTGACCTTAAGTTACTTGGCATTAAGCATGCTTTCAATGGCTACATTGAATAGATGTGTTATGACTTGTTTAATCATTCCCCAAGTTCTGAGTGTTTAAAATGCTCTCACAATTTTTCAACAGAGTGAACAGTTGGATAATTATGATCAAATCATATCCCCAATGGAATTTTTCTATTAATTGATATTGTCACCCAAAACAAATACTTGTTTCAATTCTTCTCTACGCGAAGATGTTATTCCTTGATATTTTACTAGTTAGAAAATTATATCTAATTGTTGTAGTCTTCTTTATTTGCCACCAAAATGTACCAAGTAATTTCACTCCTTCATCTCTAAATTGTCCACGTCCTCTACCCACTGAAATATATTGAAACTGCCTTTTGTTTTACTTGTTAGTTCTGGTGAGTTTTAGAGAAACAAATGTGAGGCCCTGGGCCATGCAAGAGAAGATCCCAGAATATGAATCAATTTACAGTTTGACTTAACTGAAAATAAGAATAGAGGATATTTTTATTTTTAAATGTTTATTTTTGAGAGAGAGAGAGCGCGCGTGCAAGTGGGGGAGGGGCAGAGAAAGGGGGACAGAGGATCTGAAGTGGGCTCTGTGCTGACAGCAGCAAGTCCAATGTGGGGCTCGAACTCACAAACTGTGAGATCATAGCCTGAGCCAAATTTGGATGCTCAACTGACTGAGCCACCCAGGTGCCTGTGATATTTTTAATATGTGGTGCTTATTTGACATTAGCTGAAAGGAGTAAATTTTTCATCCCCAAATGTGTGATGTTTGCAAAAAGACTTTATCTTGGGAATATGGCTGCAACCAGACAAACTCCCAAGCTATTCCAATTTGAGGACACATTAAAATTCTAGAATGGTGAAGTATGCATGTACAGTAACTACAAATGGAGGACATCCTGTGTTTGTTTAGATTTGGAACAGGTAAAATTAATTTTTCAGATGATGGACGCTAATTTCCAAACTCCAGTCCAAGGTGCTGAAAAAAACTCTTGTCTAGGGGCGCCTGGGTGGCTCGGTCGGTTAAGCGTCCGAGTTCGGCTCAGGTCATGATCTCACGGTCTGTGAGTTTGAGCCCCGCGTCAGGCTCTGTGCTGACCGCTCAGAGCCTGGAGCCTGTTTCAGATTCTGTGTCTCCCTCTCTCTCTGCCCCTCCCCTGTTCATGCTCTGTCTCTCTCTGTCTCAAAAATAAATAAACGTTAAAAAAAAAAATTAAAAAAACAAACTCTTGTCTATGGGGCACCTGGGTGGCTCAGTCTGACTCTTGATCTCAGCTCAGGTCACAAACTCATGGTGCATGAGTTTGAGCCTCTTGTCAGACTCAGTGCAGACAGTGCAGAGGCTGCTTGCGATTCTCTCTCTCCCCTTCTCTCTCTGCCCCTCCCCTGTTTGCACATGTGTGCACATACGCACATGTGCCAGTGTGCTCTCTCTCTCTCTCTCTTTCGTCTGCTGACCACATCTACCCAGATGGAACACTGGGATGTTGGGGGGAGGGGAGGGAAGCCACCCACCCACACGGACTCTGTTAGCAGATATATCACAATGGATCCCTTTTTGGACTCTTTAATATACCATATAAGACTTAATATGCTTTAATAAAGCCCTGGTAAAACTCAGGCAATGACAGATGTTGGCGAGGATGCAGAGAAAGAGGAACCCTTTTGCACTGCCAGTGGGAATGCAAACTAGTGCAGCCACCCTGGAAAACAGTATGGAAGTTCCTCAAAAAATTTAAATAGAACTATCCTACGACCCAGCAATTGTACTACTAGGTATTTATCCAAAGAATATAGGAGTGCTGTTTCGAAGGGGCACATGCACCCCAATATTTATAGCAGTACTATCAACAATAACCAACATATGGAAAGAGCCTAAATGCCCATCAACTGGTGAAAGGATAAAGAGGATGTGGTATATATACACAATGGAATATTACTCGGCAATCAAAAAGAACGAAATCTTGCCATCTGCAGCAATGTGGATGGAACCAGAGGGTATTATGTATGCCAAGCGAAATTAGAGAAAGACATATATGACTTCACTCATGTGGCATTTAAGATACAAAACAGGTGAACATAAGGGAAGGGAAGCAAATATAAAAACAGGGAGGGGGACAAAACATAAGAGATTTAAATACAGAGAACAAGCTGAGGGTTACTGCAGGGGTTTTGGGTGGGGGGGGGGGATGGGCTAAATGGGCAAGGGGCATTGAGGAGGGCACCTGTTGGGTTAAGCACTGGGTGTTAAACATAGGTGCTGAATCATTGGATTCTATTCCTGAAATCATTATTGCATTATATGTTAACTTGAATGTAAATTAAACAAAACAGAACAAAACAAAAACAACATGAATAAACCTTGAAGACATTGTGCCGCGTGAAATAGGCCATTAATAAAAAAGATAAGTACTGTAGGATTCCACTTGTATGAGATATCTGGGGTAGTCAAAGTCATGGAGACAGAAAGTGGGGCAGTGGTGAGGAGAGCCTGGAGGAGGGGAGAAGGAGGAGTTTTCAACGGGTACAGAGTATCTGTTTTGTAAGATATGAAGAGTCTGGAGAATGGTTGCACAGCAATGTGACTGTGCTTCATGCTACTGGATTCTACACTAAGACAGATTAATACGGTAAATTTTATATTTATGGGTAGTTTACCACAGTCTTTTTAAAAATTAAAAAAATGCTTTAAGTATATATATATAAAAAAAAAAAGTCCTGTTAAGTGAGTGTAGAATTGGTCCCTACATCAGTGGATTGCAGCACTAACTAATGGTGTAAGAATTCCACCAATGTGTAAGAAGAGAGGCTTCCTTTGATCATTTCACACTATTAAAAGCCGTTTTAAGGTGTGCTAATGCCCAATAAGATCTCTTCTGTGTATACCAATCTGCTCACTGAGCTGTACTCTTCCACAGGAAAATGATATACTATTTGAGCCCTGGCAACATGCTAAATAAGCAGTGCTCAGACAGGCGATTTACACATGCCATCATGTCTGGATGAGACGAACGGTAAAACACCAAGACCACTTTGGTGCATAAGTAATTCTGAACAAGATAAAAATCTAGCTTTTTGAGTGTCTTTTTGTTTTGTTCTCCTTTTTGGGCTGAGAACCTTTTATCTTTCAGGGTGGTTGGTGGTGGGAGGAGGTGTTGCTGCCCCTGGGACTGGTGACGGAGTCAGCCTGCTTCTCCTCTCAATGGGCAACAACACTTCCTTACAAACAGTCACGATCGTGTTAAAGGAAGCTTAAGTTCTCTTGGCCTGTACAACCTTAGTAGATGGAGAGCACAATTTTATTTCTTTATTTCTTTTTTTTTTAATTAAAAAAAAATTTTTTTTTTAACGTTTATTTTTGAGACAGAGAGAGACAGAGCATGAACGGGGGAGGGGCAGAGAGAGAGGGAGACACAGAATTGGAAGCAGTGGAGAGCACAATTTTAAAGGAAGAATGAGTAACGTTGGATTCCTCTTCAAGAAATTGTAAACAGCGGGGGCGCCTGGGCTGCTCAGTCGGTTAAGTGTCTGACTTCAGCTCAGGTCATGATCTTGTGGTTCACAAGTCGAAACCCTGCGTCTTGCTCTGTGCTGACAGGTCAGAGCCTGGAGCCTGCTTCGGATTCTGTGTCTCCCTCTCTCATTGCCCCTCCCCGTTCATACTCTGTCTGTCTCTCTCTCTCAAAAATAAATAAAACATTAAAAATTTTTTTGGGGCGCCTGGGTGGCTCAGTCGGTTGAGCGTCCAACTTCAGCTCGGGTCATGATCTCACAGTCTGTGAGTTTGAGCCCCGCGTCGGGCTCTGTGCTGACAGCTCAGAGCCCGGGGCCTGCTTCAGATTCTGTGTCTCTCTCTGACCCTCCCCCGTTCATGCTCTGTCTCTCTCTGTCTCAAAAATAAACGTAAAAAAAAAAATTTTTTTTTAAAAATTAAAAATTAAAAAAAAAAAAAGAAAAAGAAATTGTAAACAGGAGCCAGCCCTTGAGGGGTGCATGGCTGGCTCAATGGGTGGAACATGTGATTCTCGATTTTGGGGTTGTGAGTTTGAGCTCCATGTTGGGTGTAGAGATTACTGAAAAAAAAAAAAAAAAAAAAAAAAGTCCAGCCCTTGAGGGCAGCATAAGGGTCAAGCTGGCTTTCACCTATATGCAACAGTAAACTCTGAAAAGGGAGAGACTTGAAAGTTGTCTTGCTCCTAATTGCATTCCCCATGTTGAACTTGGAAGACATAGACTAGCAGACCGCATAGCTGGGCTGCCTTCTAGAAGAGAGCCATGTAAGAGGCGAATGGTGCCCTAAGCCAAACTATAGCTCCAGGGTACTGTGGCCTCATGCCTCTGCCTCAGGACACTGAAGCCATTCCGCCTGTGCTCATAACCTGCTAGGGCCACTCGTGTGTGACCTTGGGCAAGTTATTTAACCTTTCATTCAATAGGTATTTATTAAGCAGTTATTCTGTGCCATGCACTATACTAAGTGCTGGGGATACAACAGTAAACAAAATAGATGACATTCCCTGTGTGTGTGTGTGTGTGTGTGTGTGTGTGTGTGTGTGTGTAGGGGGCAATGGTAATGTTTCATGAGCTGGGTGCAGATGACTTGGGTTTTCAGTTCGTAAAAACTCATTGAGCTGTAAGCACTTTTCTGTACTTTGACAGTTTTTAGAAATCCATGGCCTTGAGATCATAGCAGTGTTAAATAATTATGTAAAGCATGTACAACTGTGTTTGTCACATAGTAAGCACTCAAAAAATAGTGGCTACTATTATTCCAGTGAAACTCCTTACTAGAGCAAACTAGGCCATCAGAGGATGTTTAAGAGAGATTCAACTGGCTCTGCTGCTAGGATTAGTACACAGAGCCCTCCTATAAACCACTTAGGTTTGGACCATGCATCTGTAGCAAAAAGCATGCCTTAAGATTAAAAAAAATAATAATAATGGGGCTCCTGGGTGGCTCAGTTGGTTGAGCATTGGACTTGGTTTCAGCTCAACTCATGATCCCAGGGTCGGGGGATCGGGCCCTGCATTGGGCTCCGGTGCTGAGTGTGGAGACTGCTTAAGATTCTCTCTCTCTAAAATAATAAGAGTAAAAAATTGAGATTAAAAAAAAAAGAAGAGGCATTTACTCACACTTGTGAACAGAAATGATGCGGGGCAGTTGGATACCACACAAAGGTTCCATATTTAAGGGACTGCCATTCATGGGTTTGTAAATTTATTATTTTCTGGCGGGATTCTGGTAGTCAGTCTCTTATTCTAACAAAACTGACATTAAGACAACTTTCTGACAGACAGAAGTCAAAGGTGTGAAGAGCACCATTTTCTAACCTGCAAAAAGATGCTGCATGGAAATATCACCCAGGAACCGGGAAGTTGAAGAAACTTCCTAGCGATTGTCCTCTAGAATATATACAGAGTCCTTGTGCAGCCGCCCCTGAGACTACAGAGCCCCAACCCCTGAGACTCCACTACCAGGGCCTGTGGTTCTTTTAATCATGGAACTGAAAGAAATGCTTTCTGGTTTGCCCACCGGCCTTTGTGGTTCTGGATGATGGCTGAGAGACAGATCCTTTCTGGGGTTCCGACAAGTTGTGTTTCTGAGGGCAAGACACTGACCTTGTGATTTCATTGAGGCCCTCTCCCCTCTTAGCAAGACACTCTGTTTCTCCTGGTATAGTGGGGTCCAGCTGGCCTCATCTTGAGAACCATGAGAGAGGCTTGTTAAGCATGCAGACTTCTAGGTCTCCAACCCAGCAAATCAGGTGGGCCCAGACATCTGTATGTTTAACCACCATTCCATGTGACTTTTCATGTTCAGGTGAGTTTAGGAAACCCTTTTTTAATAGGATTTCTAATTAAGGGACTAAAATCAGATGAACTCCAGCTCAGCCAGTCCCCTCATCTTGTGGAGAAGTGGTGTGGGAGAGAGGAAGGCATAGTCAAGTTCAGAAAGGCTTGTAGGTGTGGTGGAGAGAGAAAAAGAAAAACCTGGAAAGCTGGATCTTGCCTCTGGCTCTTCCAGGCTGGGGGCGGGGTGGGGGAGTGGCGGGGAGGGAGAGGCTGCTTGCTGGGGTGGGTGGGTGGAGAGCTAGTGTGTGCAACCTGCTTGGCCTTGTTGGTGGTGGTGGGGGAGGAACAAGGTGCTATTCATGCAGCAGCCACAGGTCAAAGAGCAAAGCAGTCACAGCACTGTCTGCCCTCAGGTCTGGGACTGGGTTTGGATTGGGCCACTGGGTCAACACCCAGTAAGGGGACAGGTCTTGTCTCATCCTACTTTAAGGACCAATGAAGCTCTAGGGACTGATGTAAGGCAGGCACGGAGGTGTTGTGGGTCAGTGACATAATGGGGGAATCAGAGACTAGCCATGAAATCCTGGACAGTCCAGGGGGCTGCAAATGGTTCCCCAGCCCTGGGCTCCAGCCCTTGAACAAAGTCCCAGGTGGGACCTGAGTCTCGACTGGACTCTCACTGCCCACAGCCCCTTCAACAGGGGGCAGTACCAGTCCTGGAGATGGGTGGGGGCAGAGGGGCTGAACCAAAAAAGTATCATCCTCCAAGGACCTGTTGGAAGCCTCACCAGCCGGAAGAAAAATTTTCCGTTTCCTCCACCCTCTATGACCTTGGCTGCTCCAACTCAGGGGAGAAGGGGGCCTGAGCCCAGGCTATGACGGGGCCCCACACCCCCAGTTCAGGCCCTGGAACATTTCGCCAGAGCCAGAGTCTGCGGCACTTCGGCAGTGCCTCTCCCCCAGCCCAGCAGGCCCAGGCGAGAAGCAGAGAGTCTGTGCGGGTACCCACAGGGCACCTGGTGGGGGTGCCACGCTGGCAGGACCTTCTGCCATCGTCTCCTCCTAAGAAGCCTCCTCCTTTCCTTTGAAAAGAGGCGTGCTGGTAAGGGTGGAGTTCTGGCTAAGAAATCAAACCAGTTCAGTGTGGATCACACTGCCAGTGCTGGGTGTTGGGTGAAGGAGCTGGCAGCTTCAGGGTAGGGGAAATACAATGGACCCAGAGTCGTGCCAGCTGCACACTTACTAACAGCAGGACCTTGGGCACGTCACTTAATTTGAGCCTCAGTTTTACCTTCTACAAAATGAGGCTAATGGCACCCACCCCCAAGAGTTGTTAGGGTTCAAGTTAAAGCCCTGGGAGTGTGTGCCGCTGTCCTCACTATTGCTACTGAGGGCCTGATCCCTGCCCTCAGGACAGAATGCGGAGGTGCCTGGGCCTCCCACCCCTCTCCCTAGAGGCCAGCCTTCCTGTTCCTCCCTGCACCCAGAGAACATGGTGTAACCAGCTGTTGTTGGGGGGCTGGGGTGTCCTCCCCTCCAGACTCCAGGCACAACAGCTAGGAAGAGCAGAGTGACCAGCTGTGGTCACCAGGTAACAAGGTTCAAGACCAAGAAGTAGGGCAGATGAGGTGGGAAGGAGGGGTGGGATCTGGTGGGGTCACCAGTAAACAGTTTACACAACAAAGGGGAAGGCCTTGGGTGAGAGAGGAGAGGCAGCGGGAGCCCAGCCAGGTGGCCAGGGCACAAGTGAGGCCCCTCCTGGCCTAGGGAGCTCAGGGAGTCCAAAGGCAGCTGAGGGGCAGGGCCAAAGCCCAGTCCTGAGCCTCACCCCAAAACAACCTGGGCCCTCCCGGCACTTGCTGCCCCCCACAGCGGGCAGGCCCAGCCTCAATAATGGGGGATGGGAGCCGCCTCTCCACCCTTGGCCCCCCTGGGCTGGAAGGGGAGGGGGAGGAGAGCAACTGGGACTCCAGGCCCCTCTGAGGAGCTGGAGGGGACTCAAAAATCAGAACAAAAAAGGCCAAAAGGTTTTTACTCTGTGAGCCCTGGGGAGGGCCGGGCAGAGTGCAAGGTGTCCACAGGAGGGGATAAGCAGGGGTGGGGAGGCCTGTAGTCTTGCTTCCCTGCTGGGAAGGAGTGAGGGGAGGTGAAGGCCGGGTGCCCTCTCCACACCTGCCCCTCCGGAGTTCATACTGGAGTCCTTGGCAGGCGCGAAATCGCATGGCCTGCCCGAAGCCTGGGTTAGGACAGCCGCTTGGCAGAGGGAGGAGGTCGGTAGGCTGACGGCAGCTGATCTGAGCTCTTCCCTGGCCCTGTGTCTTTCCTGGCAGGAAGCTGGCACGGCAGGGAGGACTTGGAGAGGGACAGCCATCTGCCTGCCAGAGCTGTGCCCCAGATTCTTCAGCTTCCAGGTCAGGGGTCACGATACAGGGGGCACTGGGTTAGGCTCAAAGCTCATCCGGGGGGCTGTGTGTGAGGGGGGATGCCTTCTGGATGCCCTCATCCTCGTCGGGGCTGGGGTCTTCTTCAAGGCCACCTAGCTCCTTCCTCTGTTTGCTGCCGCTGCCCGAGGCCTTGACCTTACCGCTCTTCTTTTTAGACTTCTTCCCTCCCAGGGCGGCTGTGTCCCCCTTCTTGCCGGACCACTGCTCTGCGAGGCAACCTGGGGTGAAGAGAGACACCCTCAACAGACTGGTTCGCTGGGTGAGGAGCACTGACTGGGTGGCCCCGGAAGTGGTGTCAGGTCCCCTCCTCCTGCCTCTCTGGGGCCTCCAGGCCCCTCTGGGGGCATCTGAGTTACTGCCATGTTATTCTGCACCTGGTTTCAGTACTTCTTACTCCACGCCGTCCCATCAAGCTCCTTGAGGGTATGGTGCTTTCTAGGTCTTATCTCTTCTCGGTCCCCTCCCTACCCACCTCCCCTGAGGGGGGGCAAGCAGTAAAGCTGAGGGCCCACCCACCCTGCCCTCTCCCTCCCTCAGACTCACTGGTGTCCTTGCCCTTCAGCACATGGTTGGCGCAGAGGAACTGAGTCAGGTCTTCCTCCTGGTGGTTCCTGTACCAGTCCTCGATCACCTCCTCAAACTCTTCCACCAACACGTCGCACTATGAATCAGAATACACTGCATTGGCAAAGCCCCAGCACTGACTCGCTCCCGGGGGAGCTCAGCTGAGCCTCACAACCCACTGCAGGGCAGGCAGGTGGCTGTGATTCTCCTGAGGAAACTGAAGGCAGAGAGGTGAGATGACTTGATCAAAGCCTCCCAGCTCTTGGTGGCCTTCCTCAGCCCCAGACCTAGTCCCCACCCACCCCTGTGGGGTACGGTAGCCTCTGAGGGCCAAAAGGCCCATACCTGCTTCTTAAGGTCAGCCACCTCTGCAGAGGTCTCATTCCACAGCTCATAGGGGATATCCATCACCACCTTGACCCCTTTGTGGACCAGGTTGTGCAGTGTCTCAAAGGTCTCAGACATGCCCTGGAAGAGGCAAGCAGGCATGAGAAGCGGAGCTTTCCCCACCTCCCACCCTCCTCTCCGGGTGGTGCTGGAGGCCCAAGGACCCAGCTCTGAGAAGCCAGGACTCTCAAGGCTTCTCACACTGGACCTCACTTTCCTCTCCCCTCTTTCAGGCCTACTCCACAACCCCTACACACCTACACACCACACACACACACACACAATCACACACAACCTATCCTGCCTCCCCACACCTCCCCCTTTCAAAAGGGGCTGCTGTGTGGGCGCCTGGGTGGCTCAGTAGGTTAAGTGTCTGACTCTTGACTTTGACCCAGGTCATGAACTCACAGTTGTGGGATCAAGCCCGCGTCGGGCTCTGTGCTGAGCATGGAGCCTGCTTAAGAGTCTCTCCCTCTCGCTCTGCCCCTCACTCTCTCTTCCCCTCTCCCTATTAAAATCATCATAATAATAATAATTTAAAGAAACAAACAAAAATCCCCAAAAGGGCTGCTGTTGCCTTCTGGCCCTTTGAATAGATACTCCTTTCCCAGGAATTAAGTGTGCCTTGGCTCTAGACCCGCTCACTGCTCTAGTTCTTCCTAGGGCTTGTGCCTTTCCTGGGTTGGAAGTGGGCACGAGTGAGGCAGGGAGGACCCAGTTCTGTAAAAATATTTCTGCCAGCTACCTAGGTCCTCTCCCTGGAGACTACACCTACACATCATCTACTTCCTCTATCTTTCCAGAGGTAATGCATGCAAATACAAGCAAATATACATACAAATCCATCCTGCCCTCCTCACCCCCATTTTTTACACAAGCAATAGTATATAGCAGACACACTCTTCTGCACCTGGCCTTATTAACAGACTTTGGAGATAATTTTAATTCACGCCACAAAGAGCTACCTCATTCTTTGTTTTGTCCACTGAATGGCCACATCAATTTATTTAACCACTGGTGAATGGTTAGGTTGTTTCTAATTTTATTGCTACGGAAAATAATCTTAAACTTTTTTTTTTTTAGGTTTATTTATTTAGGGGCACCTGGGTGGCTCAGTCAGTTAAACGTCCGACTTTGGCTCAGGTCATGATCTTGTGGTTCATGGGTTCGAGCTCCATGTCAGGCTCTGTGCTGACAGCTCGTAGGCTGAAGCCTGCTTCGGATTCTGTGTCTCCCTCTCCCTCTGCCCCTCCCCTGCTCATGCTCTGTCTCTCTCAAAAGTAAATACAAACATTAAAAGAAATTTAAGTTTATTTATTTACTTTGAGAGAGAGAAAGCACAAGTAGGGGAGGGGCAGAGAGAAAGGGAGAGAGAGAATCCCAAGCAGGCTCTACGATGTCAGTGTGGAGCCCAACGCAGGGCTCGAGCTCATGAACTGTGAGATCCTGACCTGAGCCAAAGTCAGATGCTTAACCAACTGAGCCCCCAGGGGCCCCATAAACATTTTTATATTAAAGCAAAACATGGTTTTATTACTGAGTAGAATACAAAATTCATACAAATTTAAAAAATTTAAGACTTCTGTTGCTTAAGACTATCTCTCTAGGTTTCCCAGGGGTTTCTCACTAACAGACTTCACTGGAAGGGTAGGTGGGTGGAGAAATGTGGGAGGCAAGTCTCTTACCATGTGCCAGGCACTGAAGACATAGAAACAAAGAACTATGGGCCTTGTTTTTTTTTGTTTTTTTTTTTTTTAATTTTTTAACGTTTATTTACTTTTGAGACAGAGAGAGACAGAGCATGAATGGGGGGAGGGTCAGAGAGAGAGGGAGACACAGAATCAGAAGGAGGCTCCAGGCTCTGAGCTGTCAGTACAGAGCCCGATGTGGGGGTCGAACTCGTGAACCACGAGATCATGACCTGAGCCGAAGTCAGACACTTAACCGACTGAGCCACCCAGGTGCCCCTGGGCCTTGTTGTAAGAAACTCCTTGTTCAGGGACAGAGCCATTCACACATACAGTAAGTGCACTGAATGTTACACAGGCACCCTGACAGCGGTCCAGGTGCGTGCCCAGCGGAATGAGGTAATAACCCCACCCCCATCCTGCCATGTCTTCTGACATCTCTAAAGCCCACAGGTCTGTACTCCCTGAGCTCTCACTGAGCAAGTGATCAGGCCTCCACGGGGATTGCCACCCTGCATTTCAGTCTGAGGCTGAGACAGGGCCCTGATGGGCAGGCCCAGGCCATGAAGAATGTGCCTATCGCCACTGAAAAGCCAGGCCACTCAGAAGGGGAGAAATGCACACCGTGGTCGATGAAGAATGGGAAGAGGCCAAGGAGGGAAGCTCCCCAAGCATGATCTCCAAATCACACCCACACCAGCAGACCACTTAGACACCTCCAGGCCTGGCCCAGTGGGGATGAAGGACAAGCACAAATCCAACCTTGGCAAACCGGTTGCTGCCGGTCCTCTCCTTGTGCAGGCTATAGTCCAGGAGCCTCTTGCAAATGGTCTCAGTGACTTCGATTAACCGTAAGTCCCTGCAGAGACAGCAGCACGAGAGGGGCTGAACTCCTCTCCTAGCCCCAGTGGGTTAGTGATCCGTCCCTCCAGCCCTGCTACCCCAACACCTGCGCATCTCACCAAAGGGAAGTCAGAGCTGGAAGGAAGATAGGTCATCTGGTCTGGGGGCTCTGAAATGCTGGAACACAGACCAGAGAGACAAAATTGTAACAGCTCTATGGGAAGGCATTTTTTATAAAGCTAGATGATTCAGTATTTAGATGGTTTTATAAAGCAAAATGTATTAAGTTTTGATGTTAAAATATTTCTTTTTTTCTGTTTTAAGATTTATTTTTAACTCATCTCTACACTCAACGTGGGGCTTGAATTTATAAGCCTGAGATCAAGGGTCACACACTCCATTGAATGAGCCAGCCAGGTGCTCCAACACATTTCATTTTGAAAGGACCATCATGGCTGATGAAAGTTTTTTGGGGGGGTTATTTTTACTTTTAATATTTATTCCTGGCAAAATTAAAGATTGGTAACCCTATATTACCAATTTTTTTTTTTTTTTTTTTTTTTTAAATTTGCACTGGTCCATGAAATCCAAGAGTCTGGGAATGAGATAAGGCCCAACAGTCTTGCTTTTACAGATGAGAAGTCCAAAGCTCAGTGGAATGAAGGGACTTACGAAGACCACACAAATAGTTGGGGGCAAAACCAGTGGGCAAACTTAGGTGTTGGTCAGAGCCGCCTCCCTTTGGTGGGTCTGCCTAGCTGGAAGGGAGAAGGGAACTCCAAACTTCTAAAGCCGTTACGAACAAAGCAGGCCAGGCTGATGGGTACCCTCTTTCACTTACGACTTGGTGTATTTGACTCCGGAAGCCTTCCGATCCAGGATGCCATAGCCTGTGTCGATCACCTCCTTGGTCTTGCCGGTTTCCTCAAAAGCTGATTTTAGCTCCACCGCAACGTATTTACACACTAGGGGAGGGAGACACAGCCCAGCCTACTGAGTGCACATGAGTCTGATAGAAGCCAGCTCCCAGCAAACCACACCAACGTGGATGCCTCTCCCAGACAGGGTCAACACCCCAGGCAGGGAAGGAGTTAGTCCCAGACCACCCCATGGAGGTCACCGGGGGAAACTTGGCTCCAAGATTCACTGCCCCATGTCCAGTCCTGGCTGACTCCATTTCTCCCAGCTCCTTCCTGCCCCCCACTCCCACTGCCCTCTGTAATCATTTTACTTTAAAATTTTCAAACATATAAAAACGCTGAATGAGTACAATGAATAGTGTATATAGTTTCAACAGTTAGTGATCTGCTACATTCTCTCTCCAATATGTAACATAATATGATAATATATTAATATATATCAACAATATATACATTGTTTCTGCTAAACCATTAAAAAATTGTTTTTAATGTTTATTTCTTTTTCAGAGACAGAGCACAAGCAGGGGAGGAGCAGAAAGAGACGGAGACCCAGAATCTGAAGCAGGCTCCAGGTTCTGAGCTGTCAGCACAGAGCCTGATGCAGGGTTCAAACTCACGAACCAGGAGACTATGACCTGAGTTGAAGTCAGATGCTTAAATGACTGAGCCACCAAGTCGCCCCTTTGCTAAACCATTAAAAAAAAAAAAATTTTTTAACGTTTATTTATTATTGAGAGACAGAGAGACAGAGCATGAGCAGGGGAGGGGCAGAGAGAGGAGGAGACACAGAACCCAAAGCAGGCTCCAGGCTCCGAGCAGTCAGCACAGAGCCCGACGCGGGGCTCGAACTCACAAACTGCGAGATTATGACCTGAGCCGAAGTCGGGCACTCAACCAACTGAGCCACCCAGGCGCCCCTGCTAAACCATTTTAAAAGTAAGTTGCAGGGACACCTGGGTGGTTCAGTCGGTTAGGGGTCCGACTTCAGGTCAGGTCATGTTCTCACGGTTTGTGTTTCGAGCCCCACGTCGGGCTCTGTGCTGACAGCTCGGAGCCCGGAGCTTGCTTCCAGTTCTCTCTCTCTCTCTCTGGCCCTCCCCTGCTCACGCTCTCACTCTCTCAAAAATAAAATAAACATTAAAAAAAAAGATATAAAATAAAATAAAAAGTTGCAGATATCATGACCTTTCACCCCTAAAAATGTCTTCATGCATCTCTGGAGAATAAGGACGTTCTTCTACCCAACCATACAACCATACTGATACTCGGAAAATTAACAATTCTAATACCACCTAACAGTCCACATTCAAATTTCCCCAATTGCCCCAAATTTCCCTGTCTTGTATGTCTCTTTTATTACTTGATTTCATATGTTGTTCCACTACCAGCTCTCTGTTCCTACCAAGGTAATTTGTTCCATCCCTTCCAGAGGCCTTATTTCTACTGTTTCTGTACATTCACCTTTTTGTTTCCTCTTACTTTTCTTCAGTTTTTAAGCAACTCCTAGGTGTCAGGCACTGCCTGGGGATTCACAGATGAAAACAAGGTTCCAGATCCAGTCTAATGGAGTAGAAAGAAGTGTAAACAGATAATTACTACTGCATAAGGAGTACTACCACCAAAAGCGTGACCTGTCTGAGGCCCTGGGAGAGCACTTAATGCCCTCTAGGGGCTTTTCTGCCCATTCTCCCAGCTTCATTTTAAAAGCCTCCTCCTACTGGGAAGTTCTTCTGGACCAATCCCACCTGCTCCTGATTTTATCTGGGCCTCTGCAGGATCCAGGACCCATGCTCTCACTGAGGGCCTTTGGCCATTTTGTGTCTCCCCAGTTAGACCATAAGGGTACCCAAAGTGAGTTACCATGTATTGGATTTTTTTCTGTATTCCTCTCGTCAAGGACTGTGTGTGTGTTGGATACTTAATAAATATTGCTGACAGACTGTGTTTGTGGTCGAGCAGCTTCTGATGCCTCTGAATGAATATGATCTATAGGCTAAACACCATCAGAGTGACTGTAACACTGACAACAGTACCTCCCCTGAAGGCTTGCTTGGTAAAATTTTATAACTTACATATTAATAGATGCCTTGGAGAATCTGGAACACATGAAAATTCCAAAATATAGGCTGGGATCTCAGAGTCTGCAATGAATCGAGGCGGCTCACCTCCCAGGCTCTCTATCCAGGACACCTGTCCCCCTCCCCTCTCTGTTCTGTATTCTGTGTGAGCTCATCGCTTTTCTGGCTCTTTTGCTCCTTTCTCCCATGCCCTCAACGTTTAGGATTCCAGGCCCTGGGGACCTGGAACCTCCTTTCTCTCTTGTGCCCATCAACCACAACCTTGCTTCCCAACTCTTCCAAATCTTACCTCTTCAAGACCCCCTCTGGGGATCCCACCCAGAATCAGACTTGGAGGAGGCTCATGGCACAGGCCCCAGACTCTCCTGGACACCCACCTACTCTTTTTCCAGGCAGGCTCTCCTTCCTCTGTGCCAAGGCCTATTCCACTGAGGCTACTGAGCCAGGAGGCAGGCTTTGTGGGCCAGACACAATCAGCATTTAACAAAAAAGGTGCAACAATGATAAATAAAAGCAAATACACTATTAAGAGGAGCCTAAGAGTTTGCCAAGCCATCCTGTGACTGAAAATCCATTTTTTTCAAGTTTTATGTATTTATTTTGAGTGAGAGAGGGCACCCATGTGCGCTCAAGACTGTGCAATGGGGGAGGGGCAGAGAGAGAGAGGGGGAGAGAGAGAATCCAAAGCAGGCTCCACGCTGCCAGCACACAGCCCAATGTGGGGGCTCAAACTCACAAACTGTGAGATCATGACCTGAGCCACAATCAAGAGTCAGATGCTTAACAGACTCAGCCACCCAGGTGCCCCTGAAAATGCCTTTTAATCTTTATCCATTACCTACAAAATGGGGTTGGACTAGAATGATCTCTTAAAATCTTTGCCAGCTCTCTGCTTCTGAGTCTGTGAATGCCTCCTAATGGAAAGAAATGTGAGCTTCTTAGACTATGAGGATAATCAGAGACACAGTGGAGGCTAAGAATGAAAACAAAGAGAGGAAATGAACTCCGCAAAAGATTTCTCGAGAAAGAGTGAAAGGAAAGCATTGCAACCCTCTGCCTATTTATGGGGCTGAGGGACAAGGTACAGGCTAGCATCCATACTGGGAGCCCTACTGGTGAAGTCAGGTCGTGTCTGAAGCATCTTATCTTTCATCTCGAAAATGAAAGGATTACGTGTCCCAAACCACCTACCCCACCCCCACTTCCCAGGACTTAGGGAACATCTGGCCTGCTGTACGCTTTAATTGGGATGAAATGGATTTATAGCCAACTTGCTGAGGGGTTTGGGTTACAGAGATGGGAAGAAAGGAGTGGCTGCGAAGGTCTGGGGAGAAAACAGAGATGGGGAGAGGAAGAATGGCCCTTCATAGTCCCAGATCACTGGCTTGGGTGCTGGTGCTCTTTCTCTCTCTGAAGTTCCACACCTCCACTCCTATATCTTTGGGATTCATTTTCTCCTTATTCCTAAAATCCTCCCCCCTCACCAAATTCCCCCAGGCTCTACTCTTGTCCCAAAGTGGCCCTGTATTCTTCTCCCCTTAGGCCTCAGACCCTTCTCCTTCCTCCACCCACACCCACAGTCCCTGTTTATTCCTATTTATTCCAAAAATATTCACTGGGTGCGTACCAGGCGTTGTGTGAATAAATATCTGAGAAAAGGTCCTGTCCTCAAGGAGCTCACAGCTAGTGGGGGAGTCCATCAATTGCACAGATTAGGTTGTGGTGAGGGCCAAAAGGGGAAAGGGCTTTCTCAGGCTCTTCTTCCCCTAAGAACAGTCATACATACTTTCTCAGTTCCTCAAACTTGTCTGTCCTTTGCTTCTTAGCCTACAGGCCTCTGCAGCTGTGGCTTCCTAAGACATTCTCTCTTTTCACTTCTCTTCACCCAGCTAAGTCCTAATTATTGTTTGGGCTTCCTGTACGAAGCCTTTCCTGGCTCTCCTCTACACACAGCCTTTCCCCCATCCCTAGGCTAGATTAGATGCTCCTCACTCGGCAAAGCCTGTTATCTATCATGGCATCTACCACCCTGGATTATAACTACTTCTTTTGTACCGATTTGATCGCTCCAGGTGCACCGAGACCTGATCCCTTGCCCGCCCCTGTGTCCTCAGCATCCAGCACAGAGCCAGGCACACAGTAGCTTCAACGAATGAAGAGACTCTAGCTCAGGAGGCAAGGATCTTGCATCCCCCTTACCCCCTTCTCTGCACGCCCCGCCCCTCTGGCAGGAGACTCCCCGCCGGCCCCGCCCCCTCACCTTCGCATTTGCTGGGGAGTCGAACCCAGTCGGTCTCCTCGGCTTGCACCTGGCTCGGGCCCAGCTCCGGGGCCGGCAGTGGCAGTAGCAGCAGCAGCAACAGTAGCAGGGAGAGAAGCAGAAGACAGCGGGGTCCGGGCCGGGGCGCAGGCTCAGGGAACGGCTCCATGGCCCAGCCGGACCCGACCCCAGCGGACCGGGCTGCGCTTCCTCCGGCTGCGCGCGCTGGGCCGCTTCCCGGAGCCGCTTCCGGGACTGCACACGTGCCTCGGCGTAACCAGGGCAACAGGGAGCCCCCGGCCCGCTCCCTCCTCTGGCTGCCTCGGCCCGCCCTCAG
Organism: Panthera tigris; assembly: GCF_018350195.1. Lineage (NCBI taxonomy): Eukaryota > Metazoa > Chordata > Mammalia > Carnivora > Felidae > Panthera > Panthera tigris. The sequence continues at coordinate 40,849,649 of NC_056664.1, read as the reverse complement.
AGCCGACGAAGGCCCGCGGACTACGCAGCCAATGGGCTTTCCGGGGCTTGCATCCCAGCGAATGGGAGGGCGATCTTTTTTCGGCCTCGACCAATGAGGAAACAGATGGTGTCCTCAGTGTCCTATGGCAGCATCTTACCCCACCCACTAACGGTGGCTCTGGAGCGGCTGGAGGACTAGCACGCCGAGAGGGGAAGCTGTGGGCTAGGCCTGAAAGGGACGAGGTTGGGCTCGTCGGTCCTGCAAGAGGTGCAGAAGGCCGTCTTGACGGCCTTCGCCGCCGCCTCCTTACGCGTCACTTCCCTCCTGGGGTTGTAATGCAGCAAACCCTTAAGTGAGCACCTGTTTTAAAATTTTATTATTATTATAGTTGTTGTTATTGTTGTAATTGCTAATCACTGGTAGGCTGTGTAGGTGAGACCATGGCGACTCAGTCCCCAGCCATCAAGCAGCTTTTTTAATGCCCAGTAATCCCAGCTTTGTCCCCCGAGAGCTAGAACAAATTACCTCCTCTCCAAGCCTCTTTCTTTCTTTCTTTTCTTTCTTTCTCTTTCTTTCCCTCCCTTCCTTCCTTTCTCTTGCCTCTTGCTTTTTTTCCTTCCTTCCCTCTCTCCCTTTTTTCTTTTTTCTTTTTTCTCTTTTTTCCCCTTCCTTCCTGCCTTCCCTCCCTCCCTCCTTTTCTTTCTTCCTTTTTTACTTTCTCAAACTCACAATCGCAAATTCAAGAGTTGGGTGCTCCATGGACTGAGCCAGCCAGGCACCCTGAGCCTCAGTTTCTATCTTTATGATGACAAAGGATGCTCCTAGCTGCTGTTAAAGACTTGCCTGTAGCTGGCAACCTCAAATAGGTTTGTGGAATTAAAGCTTATTAACAGATTGTAAAAAATTCACACTTTTTTTTTATTAGTATGTAACCTTAGTTCTCTTTTCTACCCTATTATTTATTTCTTGGATTCTGAGCTCCTACAAAGCAGGGACTTGGCTAATGAACAATTGTATTTCCCTTCTGCCTCCCCAGCAACGACAGGGTACCCCACATAAGGAGATACTTGGTGGGTTCCCATCTCCTCATCAAGAGGAGGACTTTCTGGGTCTTTGGGGCTGCTTCAGACTGCCCCTGAGCTCAGTGTCCTATGGACACACACACATACCAAGGCTGCTTTTCTGGGAAGTTGTCTGCAAATTACACTTTTGTCTGCAAGGCTCTGTTCCCCAGTGCCCTATTTTTCCTTCCTAGATATTGGATATTTATATTATTTTATGAAGTCTTAGGACTGATGCTCAGCCTTTTGACTTGTTATTTCCTGATCTTAGCTTCTTGCTCAAAACAATTGTGCAAGTGACAAGGCACTTTAGATATGAAGGGGCTGTGGTATGTATAATTCTATAGCACACAGGATCAGGACACCCTTCTGCAATGCTGCATCTTCTGTAGGCTTCTTAAGACTTGGGGAGACTCAGAGCCTGGCCAAGTCCAGTGATTTACCTAGGCCCAGGAACCTTCCTGGGAAATAATGTTAAGCCAGCCACAGTAGCAACTGAGCCTGGGGCAGGGCAGGATTGGGGGATTGGAACACGATGAGGAGGGGCGTTGAAGCTAAGGGAAGCTCTGATTACAAAATGAACAAAAGGACGTCTGAAGGACATTTACTGAGGCACAAATCAGTTTGGCAGGAGCTCAGGGCTGGAAATGGACAGTGGCTGGAGAAAGTCTGAGGTTATGGCCAGACATGCCCTTGCCCCAACCCAGCCTAGCTTAGACTTCTTCTCAGTCCGTGTGTTTGGGAAGGAGCAAGCCATGTAGGGATGGTGGACGGATTTGTCCCCAGAAGTTGTGGGATACCCCTCCTTGAAGAATCCAAAAAGAGGCTGGAGTATCTCCTTACAGGCTGGTGAGAGATGAGCTGTGCAGCAGATAGTGAGGGTTTTCATGGAACAGTAGCTGAGAGGGCACAGAGGCTCAGGAAAGATGGAAATGTCACTGACACCATGTGTGTGTGGTGGTGGGGGGTGATGTTAGAGCATTTGCTAATACCACCTTGGGGGAAGAAAGACAAAGGTAGCACCACTTGTCCAGCAGACTGTCCTGTGCTGCCTAGGGGACACCTGGATTCACATGAAAGCACCCAGAGATTCCTGCGGGTGATTACTGGAGAGGAACCCCTGGAAAGACTGGATTTCCTGCCAGTGCTGGAGAAACAGAGGCCAGACACTCTACTGTGGGGGCCTCATATACTATCAGTGTAAGAACACTCTTTAGGAAACAAGAAGACTCTTTAGTGCCTGGCTCAGGGTTGATGCTCAATGAATATTTGTTAAATGAATAATGACCCTTAACTGATTAATAAGGTGTAAGTTTGTAATTAATATCCATGCTCTTGGCATTGTATATGATCCTGTTACCCTGGGATCCTGGCCCTGTTCATTTCTGTCAAGTCTGTACAAAACTTCACATCAGGCCCAGCACCCCACCTTCCTGGCTTCCTGGGCTCCTCATCCTGACCTCTTGCAAAGGCTGGGTCAGGATAGGGAGACAGAGAGGGAGCCTCACCCCACGCCTGCCTGCGGAGAAGGAGACAGAGGTAGGACAGCATCTTCCCCAAACCCTGGCATCACTCTACAGTTCCCAGAGTCTCACCCTCAGGAAGCCCTCTTCCTCAAGGGAGCCCTCCCAGATTTCTGCTTCTTAAAAATCTGCCAAATCCCCTCCTCCCAGGGCAGACGTGAATTAAAATATGTTTCATTTGTTTGTGTCATTTAAGTTCCCCTTTAATTGTTCTCAGTTCTCTGCACCTCAAGGGTCCCTGTACCTGTGGATCCCCGCCCTCAAGCGGCTCCCGGTCTGATGGGAGAGATACAGCCTTCTCCCTCAGAAGGCCCTCAATCCGAGGCGGGAAACAAACCCCAGCGCCGGAAATTTCCATCTGCAATAGGAGGCAGGTCACACACAAAGATTGCAAGGCTTGAGGCAGGAATTCAGGGTGACTCACGAGCACCAGGCCCAGGCTCGGTGGGTAGGGAGCGTCCCCTCCTCCCACACCGGGCTCCTGGACTCCCAGCCGAGAAGGCGGGGCTGCAGCGACAGGGTGAGCCCCGGGCCTGCCGTCCCCCCAGCACTGCGGCGAATCCAGGTGGCTGGAGCTGAAGGCTCTGCTGCGGGCGGAGGCTGCGGGAGACGGCGGGGCTCCAGGGGGCCCCTGGGGGGCGCGGGGAGCCCGGGGTCCCCCAGCGTGGAGGGCAGGGCACGGAGGCGGCTGTAGGTCAGAAGCACGTCAAACAGCAGCAGCTTGAAAAGCAGCAGTCGCAGCGCCCCCAGCCGCAGCGCTTGGCCCCGCGTCCCTGCGGGAGAGAGAAAAGCAGTTAGGGACCTGGAGGCCAGCGTCAGCCCCACTCGCAGGAGGGCGTTCTCTGGGGAAGAGGGGCCTTGTCCTCTGCCCTTGCCGTTCCTCCTCCCCGCCGTTCCCCAAAGCCAGGGCAAGTCCTCCCTGGTGTCTGACCTGAGCTCTAACTGGTAATAATAACGCACACCTTCCCAGCCTTCATTTTATCTTATTCCCCCCCAAACCAGGGGGATGTAGGCCAGGCAGAAATTAGCATCTGATGCAGAGGCAAATAACCAGCTCCAAATGCTCTATGTGGTGAGGAAGTAGAACCTGACTCATGACTCTCTCTGCCTGTTGGGTGGTGGGACTGTCTATCACCCAGTCTCCCAAGGCTCTGACGCTGACACCATCCATCTGGGCTGCCCAAGGAGAGCTTTAAGGAGCCTCCCATTAACTCTCACCTACACCTTCCAACTGGTGTCCAGGGAGTACTCTGGGGTCAGAGGACCCACTCCCATTTACCCACAGGTAGACTCAAGCCCAGGCTTGCCAGTGCCCCAACCCAGCAAGGCAGCCTCTTCAGGGAACACCACCAACCCCCCGCCCCAGCAGAGTGGAACCATCAGGCCAGACCCTAACAGAGCCCAAGATCCCCAGTACTCACCCCTGAGAGGCTCCCAGAGGCAGGTTCTGGCTGAGGAAGTCTCTCCTGCCAGTCAAGGAGAAGAGAATGAGTCTTTGGGGATGGGCTCTGCCCTCCACCCAAGCACTATGTTCCCAGCCTGGCACAGGGCAGCCATTCACGGCATGTTGGACAAATGAACCAGATGAACCAGCAGTAGGAACCTGGGGCCCATTTGCTACGACTCCTCTCAGGGGCCCAGATCTCTCTCACTCCCCACGGTCGACTGTTCTGTGCCCAGGGGAGGCTGAGGTGCCTCAGCACTTTCAGACAAGAAATTGATTTTCTTAGCACCCTTCTTTGAAAGGCGGGACCTTTAGTCCACATTCCCGTTTGGAAGATGACAAAACTGCCATAATCCAAAAAGAGGAAGTAAGTCATCTAGTAAAAATAATAGCTGGCTTTGGACATATCACTTAGCTTCTCTGTGCCTGTAATATTGGGAAAATAATATGACCTAGTTTATAAATGTAAAGTGTTTGTAACAGTGCCTGTTGCAGGGTAAACAATAAGTAGATGAAAACATTTTGTTATTTAATTATTGCTTGGTCCTTATAAGTAGGGCGTCATATATAGGGCAATACAGATATTAACCCTAGGTAATAGAAGGGAGGAGGTACTACCTCTTGGAAGTCATGCATCAGAGCCTGGATTTGAAGGAGATATTTGAAGCCTGGATATTTGAAGGAGTTGCAAATCCAGGACTCAGGGCCCTGAGGTCACCCTGCTCTGATCCTACCCATCGTCACCTCATTCAGATGGTTGGCATGTGGACACCCTCCATGCCCCCATGGCCCAGAGCCTGCCCTGTCTCCCACCATATCCTGTTTCCAGGGTGTGTAGGGGAGGGGCAGGGAGCATCCACAGGGGCCCAGACGCCGTCCCTACCTGACAGCTGGAGGGGCCGTGTGCTCTGGCTGTGGTCGCCGGCCCCGGGCCCAGTGTGGCAAACCAAGTTTTCCCAGGCTGCCAGCTCCTCAGAGGGCAGGGAGAGCTGGGCCAAGCTAGTCCAGGTGCCGTCAGCCTCCGGGGAAGGGCCGTAGGTGAAGGCGTCCAGCGAGCTGCCATTGCCAGCTGAGAACCAGATGGAGCTCTCAAGGCCAGGGGGTGCAACATCGAGGACCAGGCAGACCACCAGCGTCTGCTGCTTCCCATTCACCAGCAGCGTGATTGGTGGGGCCAGAGACGGGAAGGGTGTGCCGCCCACACCTGTAAGAGAGCATGCACCTGTGGGGGGCTTGATCTGTCTGTGCCCTCCCAGGCCAGCACCTCATAATAGACTTCTGTCCTTCCATCTGGGTTTGCTTCCACCATCCATCTATCTTTCCACCCACTCATCCATACCTCTCTTCTTGCATCTACCCATCGATTCATCCATGTTTTCCCTATCATCTGTCTTTCCTATACCTCTTCTACCGTCCATCTGTAGATCTGTCCACGCATCCATGCATCCATGTATCCATCCTTCCCTCACCCATCATGTCCATCATATCCCTCACCCGATATCTGGCATACTCTGTGCCAGGAACTGGGGATAAAACACTGGTGACGACGTTGTCCCTGCCCTCAAGGAACCTTTCCTATGGGAAAGATAGCAGGCGCATAAACACATTCTTATAATACCTTGTTGTGCCAGCCTCAGGAGAGTGGTTACCGCTGGGGAGGAAGGGAAGGAAATAAGATCTGGAATGAGATCAAAGAGGGCTCCGAATGTATCTGTAACTTTTTGTTTCTTTTATCTGATTCAAATATGGCAAAATTTTAACTATTTGTTAATCTCAGTGGAATATGCAGAGGTGTTTGTTGCCCTATTCTCTGTTCTTTTCTGTAGGTCTGTAGTATTAAAAATATTTTTAATGTTTATTTATTTTTGAGAGAGAGAGACAGACAGGCAGCATGAGCAGGGGAAGGGTGGAGAGAGAGAGAGACACAGAATCCTAAGCAGGCTCCAGGCTCTGAGCTGTCAGCACAGAGCCCGATGCAGGGCTCGAACTCACAAACCATGAGATCATGACCTTAAGCTGAAGTTGGACACTTAACTGACTGAGCCACCCTGGCGCTCCAGTCTGTTGTATTTTTTAGAAAGATTTTATTTTTAAGTAATCTCTACGTACAACGTGGGGTGGGACTCAAACTCACAACCCTGAGACCAAGAGTCACATGCTCTACCAACGCAGCCAGCCAGGTGCCCCTATAATATTTTTTAAAGAGCTTTGTTCAGACATAATTTATGTATTATACAATTCACCTATTTCAAGTGTATGTATTATTTCATAGTTAAAAAATCAAAAATAGGGGTGCCTGGGTGGCTCAGTTGGTTTAAGCATCCAACTCTTGATTTTGGCTCAGGTCATGATCCCAAGGTCGTAGGATTGAGCCCCGACTCGGACTCCACACAGACTATGGAGTCTGCTTAAGATACTCTCTCTCTCTCTCTCTCTCTCTCTCTATCTTTCCCTCTGCCCCTCCCCCACTTGCTCGTGCAAGTTTTTTTTTTTTCTCTTAAAAAAAAAAGAGTCACATGGGTACTGCAAACATCTGTCCTATATTTTCTAGGATAGTCTTGATTTTCTACAATCTTATACTTTTCAGTGAAGGTGACAATATATATAATGACCAAAATGTTATTGTTGAATAGTTGGATATCTTTTCATATAAATAAAATCTCAAACGTTAAAACCCACAAATTTACCCCATGAGTTAAATGCAGCCAAGCTAAAGAAATTCCCCAGGGCACAGGAAAAGACACTAGAGAATCTTGTGGGGAGGTCAGAGTGGGGGGTGCTCAGGGAAGGTTTCTTGAAGGTCAAAGAACTGATCTGGAAGCATGTGGAAGGTAAGTAGCCTACTCAGGATTGGAACTCAGGTCTCTTTGACTCCTGCTCCCATAGACCCGCCCCACTTGGAAGGGTGACTAAGATTTTGCTACATGGCACAGTGGATCAAGCCTGGGACATGGCCTCAGACAGAGTTGGTTTGACTCTTGGCTGGTCCACTTAATTTACTGAGTCTTGAATGCTGCACCAATATAATAAACTTAAAAACACCAGCCCAGTAAAATTGTTGTGAAGAATAAAGGTCATGAATGTCAAACACCTTGGCAGAAAAGTATTAGTATTATTTTATCAATACTAATATTAATAAGGCATGGCAAACAAAAGGAACAGAGAAAGCCGAAAGTGAGCTCCTGAGCCCGTCCAGTTGTACAGATAGAGACACTCCCCAGGTTGAGTTTAGCATGTGCCTCCTCCATGAAGCTGCCCGGGATTGCTCCTCCTCAGCCTGGCTGCTTCCTTCCCAGACCTTTTGCCATGGGCTCTCCCTGCTTCACATGGATATGGTTAATCTCCCTAGCAAGAGACAGCTTATGAAAATACTAGAAGCCAGCTTTAGATCAAGAAGATGCGGGGGCACCTGGGTGGCTTGGTTGGGTAAGTGTCTGACCCTTGATTTCAGCTCAGGTCATAATCTCACGGTTCCTGAGATGGAGCCCAGCATCAGGCTCCTTGCTGATGTTGTGGAGCCTGTTTGGGATTGTCTCTGTCTTCCTCTCTCTGCCCCTCCCCTGCCTGCTAGTGCATGCTCTCTCTGAAAATAAATAAATAAAACTTTTTAAAAAATTTTAAAAAGAAGATGCCCTGACTCAGAGATCAAGGCCTTTCCCCACCACATAACATGTAAACATGCACATACTTTTAGATGAAGCTGGGATTCTATCCGGTAAGTTTGTTTGTTTGTTTGTTTGTTTAGAGAGGAGGGGCAGAGAGAGAGGGAGAGAGAGAATCCCAAGCAGGCTCTGCACTGTCAACATGGAGCCTGACTCGGGTCTCCAATGCATGAACCGTGAGATCATGATCTGAGCCAAAATCAAGAGTTGGACGCTTAACCAGATGAGCCTCCCAGGCGCCCCAGAATTCTTTCCTCTAAACACAAGTCCTTTGGCTCCATTCTTGATCTTTGAGGAACTGAGGGTAATACCCTTGGGAAGTCACTGGGGCCTTGGGACCTCTCCTGAGAACTCACGAAGAAGGGGGAGCAGGGATGAACCTGAGGCATTCTGAGTCCTTTTGGAATAGGGTACTATTGAGGGCAGGAGTCCAGGACAGGAAGGACAGGAGAAGATCTCACAATGCCGCCCATGTCCCAGCCCTGGCTACCCCATCCCCACCCTCCCTGGATGCCCATCCGGCTTGTTCTTATTATCTACCTCCAAGAAGTGACTGCCCTACTACCAACACTGTGGACTCCAGGGAACAGGAGTTGGAGCCCCAGAGAGAGGTAGCTGGAAGGTGAATACTGTGGGGAAGGGAGTGGTGGGCTTATGGTAAGACCCTTCCCAGGGACCCCACATAGGTCTGTCCTGCCTCCCCACATCCCACCCACACCCAAGGAGGTCAGGAGCTAGGGAGTGGGCTTGGGCAAACGAATGGGGCCCAGAGAGGGATGCAGGGAGGGGGCTCACCTATGGGCAGGGCTGGACACCCGAGGGCCAGGAGAAGCGGCAGCCAAGTCCTGGCCATGGCCCACCTGAGAAGAGGCAGGACTCAGCTGCAGACTGTGGGCTGCGGGAGGAGGTGCCCGCAAGACTGCCTCCCAGGCCACAGGCCCAGCTGCACCTCAGCTGCTCCACCACGGAGCCGTTTCCCCAGTGAGGGCCCCTCCCACCGCCACCCTGGCCCCCAAACCCAATCCCCTCTCAGGCGCCAGGGAACTCAAGGTGCCTCTCCCACAGCCTACTCCCTCCCATCTGAAGAGCACCTCACGGTCTGCAAAGTCTTTTCCCACTCACTGGCCCTGCCATCTACAGGATACAGAGCACCAGGCTGTATTCAAGGCCTTGCATTCAACACTTCATTCTGTCCAGCCAACCGCTATAAGTTCCATTTCACAGGTGAGGCAGCTGAGGCTCAGAGAGGTTGAGTGACCTGCTCAAGGTCACACAGCTGGCAGGTGGCAGAGCCGGGGCTTGGATGGTTTCCTGATGGCTGACCTCACTGTAGCCAAAAAGCCCAATACACTTATTTCAGTGTTGTTACAACATCCTGCCCCGCCACGTTTAAAAATAGAATTTAGTTTTTAGAACAGTTTCAGATTCACAATGATATTGAGGGGAAATTTCAGAGATTTCATGAATATTCCCTGCCTGTTACATCGACTACCTTAAAAAAAATTTTTTTTTTTTAATGTTTGAGAGAGAGAGAGAGAGTGCAAGTGGGGGAGGTACAGAGAGAGAGGAAGACCCAGAACCCCAAGCAGGCCTCAGGGTCCAAGCTGTCAGCATACAGCCCGACGCAGGGCTCAAACTCACAGACCGTGAGATCATGACCTGAGCCATAGTCGGCTGTCCAACCGACTGAGCCACCCAGGCACCACTCATCGAATCTAAGAATAAACTCTTTAGGGGCACCTGGGTGGCTCAGTCTGTTAAGCATCCAACTTCTGCTCAGATCATGACCTCAGGGTTCATGGGTTCTGGTCCCATGTCAGTCTCTGTGCTGACAGCTCAGAGCCTGGAGCCTGCTTCAGATTCTGTCTCTCTCTCTGCCCCTCCCCAACTCGTGCTCTGTCTCTCTCTCAACAATAAATAAACATTAAAAAAGAAGAAGAAACTCTTTTGGAGCACCTGACTGGCCCAGTCAGTAGAGCAGTGACTCTTCATCTCCTTGATCTCTGGGCTGTAAATTCAAGCCCAGGTTGGGTGTAGAAATTATTTAAAATGAAATCTTAAAAAAACAAAACAAAACAAAAAACCCTCTTCATAAATGCCATTTTCAGTGACTCTACTAAATTTTAGCTATAGCTGTCATTTTGACCCTGAAACTTCACACCTAGGTATATACCCTAATGAAATAATGAGTCAGTCATTATAAGACAAAGATTTATGCACAAAAATTTTCTTTGAAGTAGTAGTATATGTAAAAAGCAAGAGAAATTGGAAACAGTGTAATTGTTCAACGCTAGGGGAAGGGCCAAATGAATTAATGTTTGGTGTACCTGCATTAGTGAATATTATGCAGCAGCTTTTTTTTTTTTTTAAGTTTTATTTTTTATTTATTTTTGAGGGAGAGCATGCACGCACAAGAGAGACGGGGGAGAAGGGGCAGAGGGATGGGGGAGGGGCAGAGTGCCAGAGGGAGAGAATCCAAGCAAGGTCCACACAGGAACCCAACTCGAGGCTGGATCTCATGAACTGTGAGATCATGACCTGAGCGGAAGTCAGAGGCTTAACTGGCTGAGCCTACCAGACGCCCCCAACACATCTGTCTTTCCTAGTGGGATTTATCTCACGGTTTTTTTTTTTTTTTTTTTAATGTTTATTTACGTATTTTGAGAGAGAGAGAAAGAGTGAGAGCACTAGCAGGGGAGGAACAGAGAGAGAGAGAGAGAGAGAGAGAGAGAGAGAGAATCCCAAGAAGGCTCCCCGCTATCATTGCGATGTGGACATGGGGCTGTATCCCACAAACCATGAGATCATGACCTGAACGCAAATCAAGGGTTCCCCGCTCAACCCAACCCACTCAGCCACCCAGACGCCTTCCTTATCCGTTTTAAGCCTAGAAAGTCCTCGCCCTTCTACAGAACGGATACATTCTCCCTTCTACTGTCTTTTTGTACGTGTGTAGTTTAATCCCCAATCCCCCATCACCATTTAACTCTATCAGGAATTAATTTCGGTGTATGATAGAAGACATGCATCTAAATTTCATGCCCCCCCCCCCGCGCTAATCGATTATCCCAGGATATCGATTACTTGCGAGGATATCGATTACTATCCCAGGATATCGATTATCCCTATTACTTGCGAGACATTCTCTATGTTAATATCTTTTATGTTGGAGGGTTTATTTCTTCTTGGTTCTCAGGATTCTTTATTCTGGTGCCAGCCTCACCCCATTTCCGTCGGGATGGTTGCTTTAATAGTTCTGTCTATTGCACCCTCCGACGTCCCGCCCCCTTCCCTCAGGGAGGCCTGGAGGCCAGGGGCGCCAATTGTTCCCAGGCGCAGCCCGCGCCCAGGTGCCCAAGGTCTGCGCGGGCTCCCGCTGGGAGGGGGAGGGGGCGAGGGCGGGGAGGAGGCAGGTGTCCCTAACGACTCTCCTGCCTTCCAGCCTGGGGAGGTGCTGGCCCGGGCTCCGTTACCACATTACAGATGGGGAAGGAGCCCTCTGGCCTCTTTAGGGTTTTAAGACCTTCCCAGGAACAGGGAGGCAGAAGACCCCTTGTGCCAGCCGCCTACCTTGCCGGCTGCCAGCTGGAACCATCTCCTGCTGCTCAGCTACCCTCCCACCGGCCCACTCCCAGCTCCGGGTTACAGGTCTCATCCCCAAAGCACTGCAAGCTTTCCTTGCCCGCTGTCACATAGGTATCCTCCTTCCAGAAGCGCCAAGAATCTCCCTCTGCGGGCACAGTCTTGCGGGTCCTAAAGATGCCCTTGCCCAGGACTGTGAGGATGTCCTGACATGCTGGCGTTGCATCTCAGAGCTCCTCTGAGAGAAATCCTTCTCTGAGCTCCTCACTTGGGATTAAACTTGGCCATTTGCTGACCTGCTACTAAGAGCCAGGTCCTATTCACAGACCTCTCCTTAAATCCCCACAATCACCCCATCAGGTGTTCTCATCCCTGTTTCCAGCTGGGGAAACTGCGACTCTGAAAAATGAAGTTCCGAGGATCCCCTAGCAGCAAGTGGTGGAGCTGGGATTTCACTCTAGGGATGTGTTCACAGGAGTCTCTCCAGGGCTCTTCATACAAGGTTGTCTGATAGGAGTACCCATCTGAGTGCCTGGCACAGCAGATGATCTCTCCCTCTCTCCCCTTTTTTTCATATATACACATAGAAAACCAAGGGCTCTTCTAAACTGGGATGAGCCACATAGGATATAAAAAAAGAAAATGAAGGAAAAGCAGCAGTGCTTATTAGAGAAAGACCGCCGCTATTAACCAAGCAGTTACCAATTGTAAATCTGACATATCCAATTAGAAGACTGCAGTCAGAGGGCCAGATCAGGATGTGTGTGTGCTGAAGTAGCAAGTAGAAGTGTCTTCCAGTTAATACTGACAGGGGCACCTGTTTCATTGATCAAATAAAAAGTCCTACAGTGATAGGTATATTACAAAATAAAAATCACCTGAAAGTTCAATAACAAGGAAGGAGCTAAATAAACCAGAGTGGCTCTCTAGGATGAAATACTATGCAGGCCTCAGAATATCCTCGTATTGCAAACCATTTCTTGGTGTCTGTTTTATGCCAGGAATTGGGGCTGGGGATAAGACAAAAAGAGCTACTCCCACCAGTCAAGGAAGGAGACAGGCTCATAAACAGACAAGGGACTTGGAGTGTAACATGTCACGACTGGTGTGTGCGCGCGTGTGTGTGGGGTCCCGGGAGAGAGAGATCATCCTTTCTGGAGCCGATGTGAGCCTTAGGAAGAATGATTTAGAAGATACTTGAGCTAAGTCTTGATTCTTTCCGAAGAGGTTGTAATGACACGAGGAAATGTTTCAGTTATGATGTTAATTAAAAAAATTTTTTTTAATGTTTATTTATTTTTTTTATTTTTTTAATTTTTTTTCAACGTTTTTTATTTATTTTTGGGACAGAGAGAGACAGAGCATGAACGGGGGAGGGGCAGAGAGAGAGGGAGACACAGAATCGGAAACAGGCTCCAGGCTCCGAGCCATCAGCCCAGAGCCTGACGCGGGGCTCGAACTCACGGACTGCGAGATCGTGACCTGGCTGAAGTCGGACGCTTAACCGACTGCGCCACCCAGGCGCCCCAAATGTTTATTTATTTTTGAGAGAGAGAGAGAGAGAGAGGAAGGGCCAGAGGGAGAGGGAGACACAGAATCCGAAGCAGGTTCCAGGCCCCGAGCTGTCAGCACAGAGCCAGATGCGGGGCTCGAACACATGAACCGTGAGATCATGACCCGAGCCGAAGTCAGGCGCTCAACCGACTAAGCCACCCAGGCGCCCTGGGAGGATTAAGAGACACCTCAGTGACTCCCCTGGGCTCCAGATCTAGCCCCATCTCTATTATGCAGTAGCAACCTAATTTTCTCTAGTAATTGGGCTTCACCAACTGAGACATTACAGAGGCGCCTTTCTCTGCCTATTGGATCAGTAGCAGGAGAAACCAAAATGGCCAGGGCCATCTCAGCTTTCAAGTCATCAGTTCTATGATTGCCGTATGGTGGGAAGTGTTTCTCTCTGGGGTTCTAGGATCACCACGCCCTCTGAGTCCATTCCATTATTGGAATGGGAAGCAAAAATTCTCCTGGTAGGTTATAGACTTTAGGTGTAATAGTGAGGAGGCTCTGACTACCCCTACCTCTTGGTTATATATGACCATGTATGGTTATGGTTTAAGGAAACACTGCATCGAGTAGGATAGCCCCTGCACCTTGCAAAGTGTGTTTCGCAGCTATGCTCCAAATGAGCCTTCAGCAAGCCAATCCACCATTCTCTCTTGCCTGCTGCTTTGAGATCATGGGGCACACGGTAAGATCAGTGAATTCCTTGGGAGTGAGCTCATTTATACATTTCCTTGGCAATGAAATGTGAGACCCGGTTGGAGGCTATTTTGTGTGGAATGCCATGGGGATGGGTAAGGTATTCTGTCCATCAGAATACCTGATGCTGACAGAATAGTGGTGCTGACAGAAGACTGTAGGCAGAGGAGGTGAATTCATACCTGGAGTATGTGTCTGTTCTCATGAGGATAAAGCACAGCCCTTCCATGCTAGGAGGGCCCAGTCAAATCAGCCTATAAACAGGTGAGAATGGCACCCAGTCAGGGACTCAGCATGGGGCTGTAAGTAGGATGGGCATTCAGCACTGGTCACAGCCGGATTAGCCTCAGAGAAGGGAAGACTGTTACTGAACCAAAGCATAGCTTCCATCCCTGCCACCATGAGTCCACTGAACAAGGCCTAACGTGCCTGGGGAAAGAGGGTCCACAGGACTGTCATTGTGTCCAACGGGATGACCATTCTTTCCCATGTCTTAATGTGGGGTATTATGGCTACCTTTTCTTTGGCTGTTAAACATTGCCACCTGGCCTTTACCAGGATACCATTATTTCCACTGAGATCACGGAATCCAGTTCTACTGATTCATCCAGCATCCCCCACTAGCATCTCCAGCCTACAGAGGACAGCCATTAGAGCAAGTCAAGGATGTGGGTGACTCTCACCAATGCATTTATCTCCCTCTTCCTTCCTTCCTTCCTTCCTTCCTTCCTTCCTTCCTTCCTTCCTTCCTTTCCTTCCTTCCTTCCTTTCCTTCTTCCTTCTTTCTTTCTCTTTCTTTCTTTCTTTCTTTCTTTCTTTCTTTCTTTCTTTCTTTCTTTCTTTCTTTCTCTTTCTTTCTTTTTTCCGAGTAAACTTTGTGCCCAACACAGTGCTCAAATTCTTGACTCCGACATCAAGAGTTGCATGCTCTACTGACTGAGCCAGGCAGGCACCCCTCACCAATGAATTTCGTAATGCTTTGGCAAAGAGGTGTTTTCCAGACCCGCTTAAAATATGTGTTGAGGGGTGGCTAAGCAGGTTGCACATAATAAATCCAATCTGGCATGCACACCTCTCTGAGATTTTGGATTCTTTCCTTTACATTATGCCAGGGAAATTCTGGCATTTCAAGTTTACTAACTATAGGCTACCATTAAATCCAGGCTTTAATTAACCAACCTCATAGACTATTTATGCCTCTCCCAGGTGCTTGAGCCAACACATTAAATCCCAAATCCTGGATGAGCATCCATGGACTTGAGTTTGGGCAAACTGAACCTGACATTCCACCCTCCTGGGTCTATTTCCCTTAGAACCCATTCCCACACATATTGCTGTGGCTCCTGCCAAGACAGTTTAGCAAGGTCTGTAATTCCTTCTGTCTGGGCGTCCTCCTCTCAGCGTGGGCCTTGTGCTTCTCTGCCCAGGCTGCTCTGGGACCTGATTTGACAAGGGCCAGGGAAGACTGGAGGTGGGGAGAGTCCTGAAGCTGATGTCTGGGGAGATGGAAGCCAATGTCTGCCCAAATGTCCCCATTTCATCTCAGAGTCCCTCGGTGCCCTTATGTTAGCATATTCTTATGCTGCCCTAGAGGGCTGAGCACTTAATTAGCACCACAACTTGGCAACCCCTACAATGACATCCCGGTGCCCATCCTCAGCCATGTGGGCTCATTTTGCCTATAGGGGATGAGGGACCCCTCCAAGGCGCCATCAAGGTGTCCTGATTCCACACTCGCATTTCCTGTCAGACATTGATAATTTCCAGTTTTCTCCCCGTGGCCATGAGAAGCCACACGAAGCCACACCATAGTGAAGAAGAGCCACAGCTATTTCTTCTGCCATCTCCCTCCCTCAACAATGCAGTATTATCCACTTCACCCCTGCCACCCCCCCCCACCCCTGCCCAAGGATAATTTGAGTAATGGTGACACCTGTGCATGCAGTGAATCATCTGGGTGTTCTTCCCCCGCTGCAAAGAGGCTTCCCCTGTGCTCTGAATTTATGATCAGTCCAATCTCAGTATTCTATCTGAGGCTGTTCCTGGAGCCAATTCCTTTATTGTTGAGTGTGGACAGGAAACAGAGGACACACATGTATTGGATAATTTGAGGAGAATTTAATAAAGGGACTATTTATAGAGGGTGGAAAGGTGAAGGGAAATCCCAAGTGATAATGCCGTGCCTGGAACTGGTAACAGGCCTGAAGAGGTGAGGAGAGCAATGGCAGGGCCCCAAAACCAGAAATCAGGACCCTGCAGCCAGTGGGAATCCTGGAGGGAGAGAAACTGAGGAATAAATACCCTGGCCTCCTTCTCCTTCTTTCTTCTCCTGCTCACTCCCCCCCCCCACCCCCCGCATTGGCCAAACCCCAAAGCCTATTGCAATGTCTGTAGATGTCAGTGTGCTGGAAGCTCGGTGGACAAGGGTGGAGAGAGGACCTGGAGGGGCCACAGAAGAGAGTCAGCATAGCCACCCACCTAGTTAGAATATTAATAACCATCTTTGTGGGCATCACAGAGACATTTATGATGTTGCCATTTATAAAGCATCCAGGCAGTCATTTGCAGAAATGTCTCTCACTTTGCTTTGCTCATTTCTTCAAGATTAGATTCAGGGTGAACCTTTTGGGCAGGAATACTACAGAAGAGATGTATTATTCCTACACCCATAGTGTCCTTCTCAGTGCATCACATCAGGGGATACATGGCGCCAGCTTGTTCTATTAGTAGTTAGACTTTGATTACATGATGAAGACAGCGTTTGCCAGATCAGGCTAGCTTTCCATAAACTTACAAACCTGAGAATTGTTGGTACTAACTTTCTGAGCAGCCAGAGGGACTGTAGTACACCTGACCTGCCTTCATCTTTTCTCATCCCCTCTGGGAACACCAGGAATAGAGTCTTGGTAGGAAATGGGGAGAGAGTGTCAAGACTTTCTAGTGCTGTCACTCGTTCCCAGTTCTCCTGAGGTCACTGGAAATCTGTCCACAGCTATTTTCTGTCTGGAGCTGCGGAGTCCGGTGTGGAGAAGATCCCCCTTGCCACAGGTCTCTACAGGTGTAGGTGCGCATTTCTGCGCATGTGTGAAAATAAGTTTGAACTCCAGCGTCCAGCGGGCTCAGTCGGAGGACCATGTGACATTTGATCTCGAGCCCCAAGAGATTACTTAAAAAAAAAAAAGAAAAAAAAAAAAAAAGAAAAAAAAAAAAAAAGGAAACAGGTATGTGCACCTTCCTATGCATGTGTGCCAAATTGGGTCTTTTTGTCCGCATCAGCGTGTCTACATGCACGGCCCATTCTGTGCAAGCCTTCAAATTCCTTCTAAAGCATTGCACGTTGCAGGCTCTGTTGTGGGCTAAGGGTGTGTGTGTGTGTGTGTGTGTGTGTGTGTGCGCGCGCGCGAAGCGTTTCTGCGCGGAGCAGGTCGCAATTCTCAAGTGCTCCCCCCTTTCTGGGCCGGCTTGGTATGGTCTGCGAGCTCCTCTACATTTCCTCCGACGGTGGTTGCACCCACCTCACCCGGAAGTGCTTGCCCGCACGCATGTCAGGCTTGCGCCCTGGCATGGAGCAGCACAGCGGTCGGGTCTGCCATGACCCGGGCCCGCCGCCCGCGGAGTCGGCCCCCGCCTCGGTGACCCTGGCGCAGCTCCTGCAGCTGGTCCAGGAGGGCCGGGAGCTCCCGGGCCTGGAGAGGCGCTGCATCACGGCGACCCACGGCGAACCCACGGCGCCCCGGCTCCCGCGGAGGCCCAAGCCCTGGGAGGCCTCGGGGTCGGCTGAGGCCCCCGCGCCGCCGCAGTAGCCCCAGGCACCCAGATCCTGTCGACCTTGTGTCCGGGTAGAAGAACGCCTGGAGGGGCCCGGCTCGGCGGAATCAACGACTGCGCCTTCCTGACGGCACGTAGTGGGTTCCTGAGGCTCCTAGTCCTTTGCCTTTTAGACCTGGAGAGCGTGACTCTGTCCTGCATAAATTCGGACCTTGGATGCTGGCCACGGTTATCTTTTATGCATTCGCCCCCGACCTGTCTCAGCTGAACTTAAGCCTCCTGGAAGAGTCATTGGAGTTGTCTTGTATCCGAGTATTTCTGGACTAAGATCCTCATTTTAAAAATCCGGTTTCGGCCCTTACAGATGATTGAAACAGATTTCATACTTTTTACTCTCTGCGATGCATAGATGTGCCTTCATTTTTAAAATGCTACTGAGGACACACTAACGGGGGTCTGACCCACTGAGAATTTCGTTAGTAATGTAGGAAAACGTCAGTGTTTATCTCCCGGTTCAGCTAATTCTTGTGAGTTGGGCAAATGAACTTGGGATTCAAGATTCTTAGCCATTCTCCAGGTCAGCAGCTAATAAAAGGTTTAATGATTAAACTTGGCCCTGGAATGACTTCAAAGATACATTAGACCAACAAAATCGTAAAGCGTTAAAAGAAAAGCCAGTCAACAAAAAACTAGAACCTTTGGTTCTGGGAACCAATTGGGTCACTATAGAAGCTTAGAACAGAGGGAGAGCTCCTACAAACTACTTTCTGAAGTCTCTAAGTAGGCGGGCCACGTGGCTTACTGCCCCTACTCTTGCTTACTGAAACTAAGGTTTTTGTTTTCCCTACACCTAGAACATATATATGGTGTATGTTGATAGTTTTGTATGTTGACAGCCATGAACAATTCACAATTAGCATACGCTATCTACAAATCGTACGACTAATTTTTCCCAGAAATGATAGTTCCACAACTTGTTCAGGGAATGGTTGATCATAGTGCACGATACAGCAGTACATTAATTTTTTGGTAAACGTTTATTTTTGAGAGAGACAGCGTGCAAGCGGGAGAGGGGCAGAGAGGGAGACACAGAATCCAAAGCAGGCTCCGGGCTCTGAGCTGTCAGCACAGACCCAGATGCAGGGCTCCAACTCACCAAGGGTGAGATGGTGACCTGAGCCAAAGTTGGATGGTTAATCGAGCCACCCAGGCACCCCAGCAGTACATTTCTTATAACTTATTTATATACATAGAATTCCAAGTTAATGGTTATTTTGCTTAACCTTTTGAACAACTGTGTGATGCACACATGCTACATTTAGTTCCATTTTGCAGGCAAGAATGGAAATGTTTTTCTTGTATTTAGCTTTTTTTTTTCCTCCCAGAGAAAGGGGAGTGGGGTAGAGTATGGGAGAGGGGCAGACGGAGAATCTTAAGCAGTTTTCACACTCAGCGTGGATCCTGAAGTGGGGCTCAATCCCATGACCCTGGAATCATGACCTAAGTAGAAATCAGGACACCCGGGTGCCCCCTTCCTGTATTTATTATAAAATGTACCTGCAGTAGAAACCCTGGGCATCCACATTCACAAATGCTCTTTTCCCATGGCTTTTGATACGTCATCTTCAAGTAATTTGATTTCACAATGCTTTAAAATATAAGAGTAAGCTCTAACATCTATTCCTGGCAGGTTAACTCTTGAGCCAACCAACCTAATTAATTACCTCATAACCTGGCACATTTTAAGGCATTGTTCTAACTCAACCTCACAGCTATGTTTGAGGGCCCCATGAGCCAAAAATGCAGCAAAGCTGATCATAAGGGACCAGGGGACACAGTGGTTAAACGTTTTCAAGTCTTAACCTATGCCTGGCACACTCATCAACTTCTCACATGGCAATTGAGGCAATGACGTGACAGGAACAGAGGAAGGCCCACCTAGGAGGGGGGCACTGATGATAAAACACAAGCAGGATCAGATTCCCTTTCTAGGTCTATGTCCCCAGGAGCCCTAGTGGTGGTCTATACATGGTTACCAGCAGGGTAGAGAGCAATACTTTTGGAGTCTAGACTATGCAAGGAGAGGGTTCAATAAAGGCTGCCTGGGGCCTAAAAGACCTAATAGTACTAATTTCATCCATGCCAAACCAAGAAAATCCCATCTTGAAGCCCAGCAGGAATAAATGGGGAGCATTTCCCTGAGGCAGATGGTACAGAGGGCTCCGGGATCCACCACTGTGATCCTAATAGGAAATACCCAATTGGCTCCAAGGGAAAAAGCTATCTTGGTAAGCTTTGGTCTTCCACAGGACATGGGACCAGAGGAGACGAACAAGGTCAGGGCCCAGGTGGTCAATCCAGATAGTGCAGGACTTCCTCACATAAGGTGCTTGGTCCCTAAGAGAAATCTATGAACATAAAAATTTCCAAGCAATAATTTGAGTGTACATATTTTCCTGGGAAAAGGGTCCTTCCCTTCTCATAGACCCAAGAAAAGGTTAAAATCCTGAGGTAGAGAAAAGGACTAAATCGACCGCAGGCTATGGTAAGGAAGCCACCAGATACACTTCAGGCCAGCCAAGTCTGAGAGCTCACAAAGCGGTCACTGAAAAGTCAGAACACAGACTCACAGCAGAGACAACTGAGAACCGTGTTTGTGCTCTTCTTTGTAACTATATTTTAAATTCCTTCCAAAACAAAGCCCCAAGAACCCCCAGGTTCAAGTATGGCCCTGAGCGTGGTCCACTGCTGTCCTGTATTCATGCTTGGATACTCATTTACTAACATCAAACCCCAGAATGGAAGATGTGACGTAGCAGGATTCTCTCTTCCATGGCATGAGTCCTCTGCTGACTTAAGGGGTGACAGTGCAGTCAACGTGGAAAACACACTGGAATTTTTTCTTGGAACTGGGCTGTGATGGGACGTGCCTGCCAGGAACGTCATCATCTTTTCCTTGACTCCCCCTCCTCTAGTTTCTGGAGGTATAGCAGAAAATATCTTCTTTGAAGATACTGATAACAATTCCAAAAGACAAAACACACCTCCAATGTGCTGTGCTTTCAGATATTCTGAGGAAGAAAAACATAACTTCATTAATAGAAATTTAATGACAGTTGGCACCTAAGATTAAGCAATTTCAAAAAATTAAGATACCTTCCACAAAATAGATGGTTTGTATCTTCAAATCCTTTCTGAAATTAGTTAATATTCTCTCCCCAATGCCAGGTAAATGACCACAGCAATACAGAAGATTTTTTTTGTTACTCAACATTTTCTAGCCTCTGATTGTTGGAATACACATGGGAATGCCCCATGTCCTAACCAGGCATTCACTGTTTCAAGCATATTTCCATCTGTTAGACTTGTAGATACCAGTCTCCCCCTGCCCTCTACCACTCAAACGCCAAAGTTACTCTCAGATACTGGTAAATGCAAAAAGAATTTTTAAGTGGCAAAGAATGGACCATCACATCAGCCCAAGGCCAGTTTTCAGCCCTGCCTCACCTGGGTTTAATTCAGCTGCCGAATGAGCTGATTGATGCGTTCGCCTCGATAGCCTGGTAAGCCCACCTCCTTGAGAAAGCCCACTCTATTCTTGGTAGCATGACGGGCCACTGAGAGATGGAAAGGACGTAAGAAGTCACAAATGGCCTGGAAATTCTTCCCCGGAAAGGCAATTTCATGAATGAGGTCTTCCAAGCAAATAACACCGTACTTCCCTGGGAAACATAAGGATACAGATTCCTTTATTCAACATTTCCCCAGTATATACTATGAGGCTGTTATATGCTCAGAGCTGGGCACTCTGGTAGGTTCTTGGGACTCCAAGAAAAACAGTACCTAAATCCCACTTCAAGACCAACAGAGATCCTTGCTTTCTGCCCAACTGACCCCTAAGATGCAACACTCACCCAGATGCTCCTCAATCACTGTGTTGTCTGTCAAAGGGATGGTTTTATTCTTGACCTTGGCTTGTCCACGTTTCAAGATGAGTTCCCGGACAGACTTCAGATTTGGAAATCTATGTGAGGCAGAATAAAGTACAGCCTTATCAGCCCCTGGCACACTGCCCACACTGGTCACTCAGTCCTGCAGCCTGGCTGAGGAGGGATTCTCCTACTACCCCTTCTCCCCACCAAAAAGTGCAATCACGCTGCAGCTGGGATGCCTGCACACACAAGCAAGGAAAAAACCAGAGTGGCCCTATGTAATTAAAAATTACAATTTATGGATAGAAATGTTGATTGTGCAAAAAAAAAAAAAACAAAAAACAAAAAAAAAACTTTCCGAGGCAAAAATAAAACAAACACTGGCTTACAATCCAGGACTTTGGCCTTATAGAATCCTCTACTCAAGATGGTTAAATCCAAGCGCTTGCTGGGTTTTAATGTTTGAAAGAAGACTACTCGAACTCATGACCCCAAGATCAAGAGTCACACGCTCTTCTGACTGAGCCTGCCAGGCGACCATGAAAGAACACACTACTCTTACACAAGCACTGCCCCCAGCTCTGCCCCAAGACTCCCAAGAATTAACTTCTCTTCTACCCATCTTACTCAGCCTTAGCTTACAAGCGAACAAGCCCTGCCATGGTACTTTTCTTGTCACGTCAGCAGCAGCACCACCTCCTGCTCTGTCTGCCCCATGTTCCAAAGTTCTATGGCTGACAGCTGATTTCTGGGAACTGTGGTCACCACAAAATGTTTCTTCAACATAGCAACACGAGCCCTGGAGGATAACACTCGCATGCTAATGTTCTCATCAGGCTCACATACAATCTAATATGAATCCACACACACAAAAACCTTACTCACCCCCAGGCCACATACGGTTCCACTATACGCAGCGTTTTTATGGTCTGGGGGGTCACTCTGAAAAAGACACCACTGAAAATCTTCTTCAGGCGAAGCCTTGCAATGGTCCTCTGCACCAGTGAACTCACCCCATTAATCCTGAAATGAATGACAGAGAAAGTCAGGTTCTATTCAGTTTTTGTCAGTCTGGCAAGGACCTATGAAATGACTGCCACTACAGGGCATCCAGAGAGCAAGACACAGACTGTGCCTCACAGGTGAGGTCAGAAGGTGGCAGCTATGTAAACAGGTCATTCTCACATGATGTGGGGCAATGCTATAGGAACAGAATGGGCCCTGATTTCGTGTGGGGTGTGTATGAGTTGAGTGTGGAGGGCTGTGCATGTTAAGCAAAGGAAGCTGGACTCTGCGGGCAGTAAAAGCACGAAAAGATTTTAGGTACAAGGGACACAATCAACTTTCTGATTGACCACCACTGAGGAGAGCATATCAGATGGATCTGAAACCATGATACCAGAGGCAGGGAAACCCAGTTAGCTAATACGATGGTCCAGGAGAGATTATGGGAAATGGTAGGGAGGTTAATAAAGAGGGCTCAAAGATATTTAAAGCCCACAGGTTTCTGGTTTGGATGACTGGGTAGGGGAAACAGGAAGAGGCAGTTGTACATGCAGACAGACTGGGTAAAGTACGCCTCGATGAGGAAAAAGCTTAATGAGCTCTCCCCAGCACTGAATACGCTCCATCCACTTGACCTTGGTTAGGTTCCTAGAAGGATGCCTTGATTCCCACAGTTCAGGACTTTCTGCATCTATGCTTGGAAAGCCTTCCCCAACACTTGTGAACTCCTCCCACGTCTGCAGGTCTCAGCTTCAAGTTCCTGCTTTAGAGGGTCCACAACTAGTACTGCCCTTGCAGCAGCTGACCCTCATCGCACTTGGTATATTTTCATGTGGATTTGCTCAGATCAGTCTCCTTAACCTTAAAGAGAAAAACCCCAAGTTCCTAGCACAACTTGTCTTAGTGGCTTAAAGCCTATTATAAATCTCATCTCCCTAGAAAGGGGCCTAAAGCTGAACCAGTAGTTTGCCCCAGCCTACGGAATCTGGTAAGTTCCTCACCTTTGGATGCGTACAACAAAGGCCAAGGAATGTTTATCCGGCACTTCCAAACCGCGAGGTTTCACTTCTAGTCGTCTGAGGCGCACCCTGTCGCGTTGCTGCCGCCAGGAATCATGTAGGAACCATTCCAGTCGCTTAAACTTGACCTCTTTTCCTTTCTTCTGCTACAGAAAAGGCAGACCACCATCACCATTCTGTGCCTCTAGTTTTACTTCCACAACAGTGATTCATTGGTCACTATCCATAGACTGTATTTCCCACTATGTTCCGCAAAAAGAAGCAAACATCTTCTATTCTAGATAAGGCAAAAACGAGATACCCAAGGAGTTTTGAAAACTCAGAAACTACAAAAAAAAAAAAAAAAAAAGTCTCTGATAAATAAACAAGTTAGTTTACATGCTATTAGCCAACGTTACCAACAAACATTTACGGAACCTAACACTGTGTTAAGGATCATAAAGTACAGAATAAGCATGAGCTTGTTTCATCTTCCAGACTCCAAAATAAGTATCTTCTCAAAACGTTTAGCAAGTAGCAAAAATTGTTTGGCACATTACAAAAAAAAAAAGTTTTCTTCCAAGTAAAGAGAATGTTTGGTTTTTCAAATCATTTGGTGTGAACCCAAATAGTACAACGTCTCCTCCACTTTTCCTTAACAAACTACTCAAACATTTTATCCGCAGAAAATTAGAAATATTTGTTAAATGAAGACATGAACTGTATACCTGCTGTAATAGAATCGACGGGGAAAGGGACTGTCCATACCAAATCTAGTTCAACACATGCTAGATATAACTCACCAAATACATTCTAATTCCCTTCTCTTGGTGCCCCATCATTTATTACCTCCTTCTTGTCCAAAAGTGCCTGCTTCGCTTGAGTGGCTTTAAGGGCCTGATACGCCTTCCTCTTTTTCAGGAGATTTTCTGGAACCAAAGGAATCTTTTTTCTTTGCCTGATACGGAAAATTGCAATCAGAGATAATGTTTAAAGAACAAATTTTCAATGAGCTTCTAAACCATCTCTTGGGCTTCGAGAAACATTACTCTCTTCAAATTCCGAAAGACAGACTTCCCTGAAAACTGTGGTGTCTGACGCCAGTCCTCAAAACGCACCCCTTAACATTCACTCTTTTCTAAGCAGTAAGAAGTCATGAACCCCTTGGCCACTAGTCCTCCTCTGCCTCCATGAAGCTTTTACTGTCACAGCCTTTTAAAGACACTAACAGCTACATGCTCCTAGTAAAACTCCGTGGGGCTGGGGTGGGTACAGACCTATCTGCAGGGGCAATACTCAAGTCAAGCTGGGTGAACCCAAGACTAGCACTCTCCAGCATGCCCCCAAGGTTAGTAACCCGAATTTGACCGCGGCTTCCCTCCACCTGAGCGGCAGGCCGAATCCTACGGCTCCTTGCTCTTCACCCCACTCTCTGTAATCTGGAGTCTTTTCTATTCTCTTCCTTCAGTCCACAAGTATCCTTATTTTCCGCCACTGAAGAATAAACACAGTGGATGGCACCGGATGCTCAAGACCCCACTGGAGAGACTCAAACCCCAAACACTCACTCTTGCTCCGCCATGTTTCCAAAGCTGTGGCTACCGGCTACTGCTCATGCGCAGCCCCACCACGTGGGAAAGAAAGGACCGCTCTATGTGTACTTGACCATAGAGATGTGTCTTCTAGCTCAAGGTTTATAACACGGGTAGTCCTGCCAGTTAGCTGCAGTGAACCGGTGAGGTCTCGCTAACACAGATTCCTTGCCAAAAATTACACAAAGCTTCCTTCGCACTGCTTTCGAGCACTCTAGAGTCTGTGTCATCTTCGAAATCCCGCCCCCTTCCTTTACGCTAATGCCGTTGGCTGGGCTGTAAATAAACACTTCCCACTTCCTACGACTTCCGGTGTGGAGGGCGCGCCTCTCCTTCCGCTTCCCCTCGGCTGCGCGTGTGCGGGAAGGGAGACCGTCTGGCGGTAGAGGCTTTTTGCTGGATGGCGAGAGCTGGGGCCCCTGTGACTTTGGTTCTCACGTGTGGGTGGAGGTGTTTGTGGACGATTTCGGATGGTAAGGAGTGCAGCTTCCGTTCTGTCAGCCTGGCTCCGTCAGCAGGACCCAGAGCAAGTTATTTAACCCCTCTGTACAGTGGTTTGCTTTACCCATAAAGTGGACCTACGCGATAGCGTTGCGAGGATTATGTGAAATGTTCCATGTAAAGCGCTTAGCACAGTGAGTGTAGGACACGCAGCAGAAGACACTAGGTTAGTTATCAGTGCTGGATCGAAAACTAGAAATTCCTCTTTGTCATGTCAGAATCTTCCCTGGCACAGCTCTCACCATCTGGAATTTGCTTCCTTTTTTCCTGGTCTTCATGAAACAAAAATAATCGACGTCCTGTATTCTGGAAACCTCTAGTGCAGTGCCTCCAGCACTAATATGCATAGTAGTCACCTGGTGGTCTTGTTAAAATGCAGATTAAAAGGGGCGCCTGGGTGGCGCAGTCGGTTAAGCGTCCGACTTCAGCCAGGTCACGATCTCGCGGTCCGTGAGTTCGAGCCCCGCGTCAGGCTCTGGGCTGATGGCTCGGAGCCTGGAGCCTGTTTCCGATTCTGTGTCTCCCTCTCTCTCTGCCCCTCCCCCGTTCATGCTCTGTCTCTCTCTGTCCCAAAAATAAATAAAAAACGTTGAAAAAAAAAATTTAAAAATGCAGATTAAAAAAAAAATTTTTTTTAATGTTTATTTGGCGGGGGTGGGGGGGGGGGCACAGAGAGACAGAGAGGGAGACAGAATCCGAAGCAGGCTCCAGGCTCTGAGCTGTCAGCACAGCGCCTGACTTGGGGCTCAAACCCACAAACCCTGAGAACATGAACAGAGCGAAGTCTGATGCTTAACAGACTGAGCCACCCAGGCGCCCCTAAAATGCAGATTTTAAATTCAGTTTGTGGGGGAGGGGGGAATGGATATTCACTTTTTTAACATGCTTCAAAGTGATGTCATCCTTCAGGTCTATGGATTGCACTTTAGCAAGACTCTAGTCTCTTTCCTTTTTTCTAAATTCCTTCATCCCGTTATTATATTTTTAACATTTCTTCATGATACTAGGAGGGCAGGGACCATGGCTGCCTTGCTCATGGCGGTTCCTAAAGGTCTAGCGTAGGTTTCTCAGTCTCGGCACTACTGGCTTTTGGGGCCAGATCATTCTCTATCATGGTGGGCTTTGTGGGACGTTTAGCAGCATCTCCCTCCATGCCAGTAGCACCTCTGCCCCAGATGTGACAAACAAAAATGTCTTCAGGCATTGCCACATGTTTAGTACAGTATATATATTTATCCCAGCGTCATTATTTGACCCTCGGCACTTACAGGCATCACCGCAGACTTTATCCTGTACTGTTTGGCTTATTGTGTCCCTAATTAGATTGGGTGCTCTGAAGGCAGGGAATTTATCTCATACTTCTCCATCTGCTACAGCTCCTGTCACAATAGTGGGCACCTGCAGGTGCTTTTTAGCTAACCTCAAAGCATCATATTGGTACGTGCTCTGTAACTAATCCAACCAGAGAGAGAGAGTGCCATACACAGAGCTCATTACCTGATGAATAAATGTCGAAGGACAACATAGTCTTTGGAATCAAAGACAGGTGTGAGACTCCTCACTAACTTAGCACTTCACACGTGTCTTACTTTGTAAAAAGGCAAAAACAAGGGTCACCAAAGTGTAAAACGTTTATTAGATAGTAATCAAAGAACAAAAATAGGTCAATATTTTGTAACTGTATCTATCTACAGATAAAAGGTAGGTCCTCTGGTACTGAGGGTAGTAGGAGAGAAGGAAATTTCAGGGCTATTAACAGTGGCTGAAAGAGACTTGGAGGCCACAATTCAGGATAGGTTTTCCGAAGCCAGCAGATGGCGCTAAGAGAGTACTTATTCTCAGTGCCAAAGCCATCATTCCACAAGATGCAGAGGAAAAGTGATAGAGGCCTCCTCAATCCAAAATTATTCACTAACTGAATACATGTTTACTGAGCATTGACCCAGCGTGAGGCAAGATACAAGACTTTTTATTTCAAAGTGAGGATATCGAATGAGAATGGGGAATGGCCTGTTGTCATAGGCCCCTTTTGGGAATGATTAAGACTGTGCAACTATACGCAATGAAGTAGGTTTTCATGTCCTGAAATCTTAATGGTGTTTTTCTTCTTTGTTGACCTGCTGATGACCATTTCCATTTCCTAACAGCATCCCATTTCTCTTGTGGACTGGTCTGTCTCTACTTCATCGTGTACAATCGTGGAGTAGGGTAGGGTATCAAATCTAAAGGTTTGTCCTCCCAATACATAAGTTGAAGGGGTGTCTCTGAAAGATCTTTTAAACTCCTTCCATCTCCCTAGTGGGAGGGGGCATGAGACACTAAACTCTGGGTTTTGAATCTTGAGCAGAGTGATAATGGAAGAAACATAGGAGGTTTGGGGCAAGACTTTAAGGATTTCCACCTACTAAGATCTGGAGTTTCCTTGTTCCTGTCTTTCTCAAGCCTAATGGTTCTTCAGTCTTTTTTTCAATCTTTGTCTTTACTGGGGTGCCTGGGCGGCTCAGTTGGTTAAGCACCCAACTCTTGATTTCAGCTCAGGTCATGATTTCATGGTTCGTGGGATTCAGCCCCGCTGTCAGTGCAGAGCCTGCTTGGGATTTTCTCTCTTCTTTTCTCTCTGCCCTTTACCCTTGCACGTGCCCTTTCTCACTCTCTCTCAAAAGAGACTGGGTGGGTGACTGGGTGGCTCAGTGGGTTGGGCGTCCGACTTCAGCTCAGGTCATGATCTCACGGTTCGTGAATTTGAGCCCCACATTGGGCTCTGTGCTGACGGCTCCGAGCCTGGAGCCTGCTTCGGATTCTGTGTCTCCCTCTCTCTGTGCCCCTCCTCCGCTCACACTCTATCTCACTCTTTCTCAAAAATAAACATTAAAAAAAAAAAAAAAAGTCCTTTCAGGGCAAACCTTTGCTGGCTCTCTGAATTGACTCCAGGGTTCTTTTCCCAGCATATTCCACAATAGGTTACTTTTGTATTGTCTGCACTCTGGGATTATTTGGACAGTTGAGGGACAGTTATGAGACTTCAGGAAGTTGACTTTTGTTACGTTTCCAGCTTTCCTTGTTGCTTCCTCAGAGAGTGACATGAGGTTACCAGGACACAGGTGAGAAAGAGATCAGATGAGCCTGGAGTTGGGGAAGACAACGTGGCCAACAGATTTTGATCCTGATGAAAAACAAGCATAAGGAAGCGAAAGTGTGAAGGAAAAAGGAGAGAACATGTGAAGGCCAGCAGCCTTTGAGGGTCCAGGATAGACAGAGGCAAGCTAGAGTAGGAAGTACATAGTGTGCAGGAGGGTAAGACCAAAAACAAAACAGAAAAACCGAACCTTTTCTGAATTATTTCAGTGACAGTGGCTCTTAGCTTCTCCCACCTTCCATACTTCTTCAGTAACACCTCATTTTACACCTCAGGAAGTAGAGGACCAGGACAAATCTGCCCAGTTCATAGGCAAGGAAGTTGAGGCTGAAAGTTGCACTAAGAGATCTAATTATGTGTTAGACGAGGTACTAGAACCCATTTCTAGATTCTGCTGCCCAAAGCACTTTCTGCCCACTCTGTGGTACTGCTTTCTCAGACCTTCACACAAGTGATTTTTTCTGAGGATCTTCATGCCTTTGCAAGTGTTTTCAAAGGCTAGGCTCCAGCATATGCCTGTGAGAAATGCGGATTAGGGCTTATAATGGCCTTTCACGGGCAGCAACATAGACACAGACGATTCATATTACAGAATCCACTTTATACTTATGACAATGCTCCTGATTTCTCCATAATATTTAACCCTATAATTACAAAATGCCTTTATCTTCATTCCCGCACAAAGTATCACACCTTTTTCTCAAATGTAACTAAGGATGAACTAAGAAGCAGGGCACTGGAATACAGACCGCAACTTTACCAAAGTGGTAGGTCGGGAAGAATTTTAGCCCCGGTTTCTTCTCTCCTGAACTCCAGTCACTTCCCAAATGTAATGCAATTATTTGTGTGCTTGTTTCCTGTCTAGACTGTGAGCTCTTTGAGAGTAGAGGTCATACCTGAATTATCCATCTAGCCTGGTGCCTGTAAACTGCTCAAAAAATGTATGGTGGCAAATGCTGTCCACCTTCAGCTGGGTACCCAGGAGCCCTCACTCTGTCTCCGAGAGCATAGAGGCAAGGCTGAAGCAGAGTCAGAGCCCGGACCCAGGGCCTAGCCCCTTGAGGACAGCACAGAGTGTTGTTTGAGCGATCTGTTTCAGTGCCCCCAGATTGTTTTCTTCCTTTTCTTTTTGCCCCCAATAATCCACTGGCCCCTTTCCTGGAACACAGCCCCCCGCCCCCCATACACAGGACCGAGGGCTTTAACCATCGTTAGAGAAGATGCCTGGTCTTTCCTCCGGGCAAGCCCCTGGGGAACAGAGTCTGATCCGAACCAAGCAGCCAGATCATCCTTCCTTCTTCATTCATGGGACACTCCCATTGCAAATGGTCTGAAGAGGGGAAAGAACATCATGTTGGGCACACATTTGTCCTTAGCAAGAGAATCTTGGCATCAGAGCAACAGTGCGTAAAAGACATGAAGGGATCCATCCAGTGATGCAATTATTCTAGCAGTAATTATTCTTACTACGTCCTGCTTCTATGTGGATTACTGCAGAATCTTGATTTTCTGACTGCTGCTTTAGGGGTGGGGGTGGGAGTGCGGGTGGGGCACAATTCAACCATAAGGGATCCTAGGCCCCAAAGAAAAATTTAAGGAGTCTTATACCTTCACCCCAGAAATACATTTCACCCTATGGTAGTTTCTCTAACAATTTGGGTAGCATCCCTCTTGTGAGGGCAAGAACTCAGAAGCGCCTCAGAATTTACAGTTCAGGTTACAGAGGTATTTCTCAGTGTAGTTTGGTCAAAGGTGTGCGAAGAGAAACATGTTAAGTCTGAAACATTAAAAAAAAAAAAGTTGGCGCTTGGGTGGCTCAGTTAAGCGTCCGACTTCGGCTCAGGTCATGATCTCCTAGTTTGTGGGTTCCAGCCCCATGTCGGGCCCTGTGCTGACAGCTCAGAGCCTGGAGCCTGCTTTAGATTCTGTGTCTTCCTCTCTCTCTCTGCTCCTCCCCTGCTCATGCTCTGTCTCTGTCTCCAAAATAAATAAACATGTGAAAAATTTTAAGAAACATGTTAATTCTGGAGTAAGTCTTGTGTAAAACAGTTTTCTGTACCTATGCCTTAGCCTTCTTGTCCTTAACTGAAACAAAATAAATACAGTGATTGAAGAAACCTTCTGCAGATTGAGGCTCATTTATCTAACTTCTCAAATGGCCCCATTTTTACTTCCTTCCTAAAGGACCCACGTGACATCCTTAAGGACCCACGTGACAAGAGTAGGGCTGGAGGCCCGACAAGTACATGACAACTTTCTCACTGACCAACTCTGTTGAATCTGGAACTGTTTGGAAAGGCCGGTCAATGAAAACCCTATCCCCTCACTAGTTAGGCTCCTGTTTGGGAACAGTAAATCTATTTCAGTAGAACTCCTACTGAACGCTTACTTACCTTTTCTTCTGGGAAAAGAGCCATTCCTATTTGCAAAATCAAGACAATCACAGTTGCGCGTTTTCCCAAATCTTTGGCTGTATTGCAATGGTTGTTTCATTTTGTAATCTCCAACTAAACATTTCCTAACCATGGATTAACAATATAGTTACTGACTGGTTTCTTTTAACAGTATTTATCCAACATAACAAAATAAACTGCGATTTGTTATACTTTTTTTTACAAAACATTTTATAAATATTTTTACAAAATGTATACAAAGCAATTTCAAGTGAGACATACTATACAAATGAAGGTATTTAAGCAAATAAAGCCCACACCACACTGACAGTGAGTGACGCATCCTCTATAAGTCAAGTCAGTCTGTAAGGCCTCCCTAATCTAACAAAATCTACTAAATTCTTCAGAGCTAAAATAGTTCTTTTTCGTAATTGCCAGTTTAAAATTTGCTTTATCTTTAGGCAGTACTTAAGGACACAGAAAATCAAATGCTTAATAACAAATGCACACTTTTCCACAACAGAAAAAAAAAAAAAAGAAGAAGATGATTTTTGTTACTGAGTACAAGTAGTTCTAAAAAATTAACCTTGACTAATGAACCTGAACAACTCAAAGCTGGCCGTCCGAGGCGGAGCCCTCTGGCCCTTAGCCAGAGGGGGCTCCACATGCGAGTTATGACCCATGTGCGCAAAACCTAATCACAGGAGTAAAATACATTTCGTAATCTTCATTTGTCATTATCTAGAATCTTTCCTCCATAGAAAGTAAACTTACATACAAGGACACAAAAATTTACAAGTTTCATTTTGGTAAATTAGGCTCTCCATTTGCTAGACAAGTGTTAGGGCTCAAAAGACCCTTTGAGATGGTACATAGAAAGGCTGGGATTGGGGTAGCAGGACAGGATGGGGAAGAAAGGGAGGTGATGAATGTACATGAAGCTTATCTTTTAAGAATTCCACTGATTGGCAATAATTAACGTAACTCATCAGTAGCCTACGTGAAGGCTTCCGGGTAGAAAGTTCCACCATGAGAAGAATTCGATTAGGAGGGACCATCTTTAAGTCTTGCTAGGAATGAGGGGACCATGAGTCCTAAGAGAAGAAGAGCCTATAAAATCATGGGGTTCAGGGCAGGGTGTTACCCCAGGGCGGCCCAAACAGAAAGTTCCAACTGGCAATACCAACTTATCCTTCTAATATGTTACAATACAGGAAAAAAGGGGAAATCTGCAATTTGGACATTGGCACAAATAAGGAAAAAATGGGAACCCTAAAATGGCCCAGATTTTCCAAGTTCTATTGGCCGGCGGGTGGGGGTGGGGAGAAGGAACTTCGCTTTTATGAAGGCTGGCTGGCTGAGAGGTTTCTTTGAGTGCAGGGACAGAGGGGCAGGGAGAGAGTCTGGGTCTTCCGTTGCCGTGTTTTCCAATAATCAGAAGCCTTCCTTTCCAACGCAGGCCAATCTGGAAAAGAAGCGCCCAACATGATGACAATGGGGGTCATCCCCATTCTGGCAACAGCCAGAAACAGGTGCTGGCAATGCGTCAGAGTGGAGACCAGTGGGTGCAACCCCTCAAGCCAGAGAGATCAACAGGATAAATGAGAGAGTGCGTGCACATGGGAGGAAGAATGGGTGGGTCCACACTGTCACCAGAATGACCTGATCTCAATAGCTCAGATACATGCACGCGCACGTGGGGCAGAGTGCATACGAAATACCGTTATGTCGCTTTCCCAATGACAGGAGAGAAGGGCTGGTTACAATGACACTGGGAATGAAGGTAACAGCCGAGATGGGATGAACTGGGGCACGAACACAAGGAAGGAAAACGGGGAAAGCTCCCTGAAAAGAAATATAAATAAATAAAGCAATAAGTCATGTTCACTAATAGGAACACGGGCCACACACAGACCGTGACAGGGCGTGTCCTTTGGCTCTCAAGTGGGAATCCCGTGTCTCAGCTCTTTTCTTTCAGTGGGGGGCTGGCTGGTAACTTTGGTTTGTCTGTGTTTTGGTAATGATTGCTGCCGGGGGGTGACTACTGTTCTCAGACAAGAAGCATAAACAAGGCCAAAGTCCCCTTAGAGTTTAAACTGAAGTATTACAACACAGTTTTCAAATGAAAGTGCTTTGGACGCTTGGCTATTTGTGGGAGAGGGTGCGGAGAGGTTAAATGAAAGGAAACCCAGCAACAAAAACGTACAGCATACGTTGACTATATCCAATTACAAAATGCAAAACGCTTGTTTTTTTTCTCAATAGTTAACATATATATGCTTTTACATATATACATAGTATACTCCTCAAGGCTCTCTCCCGGCCTCCCCTGTACACTGTGCCACTTAACTCGTTTCCATTTTCCTTTATTTCAGCCTGGTGAAAATTTTCTCAAGTCGTGCCGTTGCAACTAAGAACAGAGCATTCCCTAGATGAAACTCAACACGCGTATGCCGAAAAGCATGAGGTTTTGCTCCAGGAGCATCGGAAAAGCGCTCAGACGATGAACAAGGAAGCCCTGCGAATGCCCTGCTTGTGTGCTGGCTGCTTCCTCGGGGCTGTGGGGTCCCTGGCAGAGCAGCCGGCAACTTACTGCTCAGAGGTGGCCCGGGGCGGGGCGCGGGGGTGGGGTGGGGGGGACAACCGTGTGGTCTCCCCTCCAACAACAACAACAAACCCAAAACAACGAAATTTGGAGATGCAGTGGGACATTCTTTCACAAAGTAGCTTCTATCAGTCCTGTTTGATTTTCTTTAATAAGTCTGTTCTTTTCAAATGACTTAATGATTGTCAGAATTTTACCGAGGGCCAAGTGTACTGTGATCTCAGTGAGTTATGGTGTTTTTTTAAAAAAAAAAAATAGTAATAAAACAAGTAAACAAACACACAAAGAAAATGACTATAAGCACTTTCGTAACACTTGAAATGTGTAGGGCCTATCAGACTGCTTTCTAACAAGGATTAATTTCACGAAAGGATCTCCCTGTAACCACCACGAGTATTGCTCTTAAACAAAGAATGGGATTGAAGATCAGAAAGAATAACCTGTGATGAAAGGTCAAGCAGGCTGGAGACAGGAGAACACTTCCATTTGCTTTTGCCAGGAAAGAATGTAACTTGTCCGGGGCGGGGTGTAGGGGCGGGGTGGGGGAGGGCTGCTGCTATTAACACTCTAAGATACTATTTACAGCTGCTTCTAAAATGGAGTCGGTTTCTACAATGCCTTCACTGTGGTCCGGGATGAACTTTTCCAGGCAGTTTTCCTGCGAAGCCATTGGAGAAAAGTTGGGGAAATCTAACTCAACAGAGCCGCTAACCGTGGGGTCACTCTGGGGCTGCCGCCCAGCCTTTTTGAGTTCCAAGATGTTCTTAAATGTTGTTTCTAAACTCTTAGTGAGCTGGAGGTCTGGCTGGGGCTCACCCGACCCTTTCATGATGTCTGTGTGTAAAACTTCATTCTTTGGAGAATTCCTCAGAGTTTTGTCCTGGAAGGAATTGTTACACGTCATCTCCAAGTGAGAATCTACTAGGATGCTTGAGAGTTTGCTCTCAGTACCGTGATCTGGTCTGGATGAGGTTTTCCGGTGCCCTTCGGGGCCGGGAGAGCACTCGCTGGCCTTCGTGGACTCTCTCCGGCTTGTTTTCTCTTCGGATGCACTCCGGTACTGTGCTAAGCCCACTTTGTCGAATTTCAGTGCTCTGCCGAGGCATTCAGTTTTTTTAGAAACGTTTCCTTCTGCGGAGACCACGATGTGATTAGGCACTAGATGAAACTGGTCATGATTCGTCGGTTCTCGGCTTTGGGCCTTGGCTGTCAGGTGCAGAGAGCTGGGCGCTTTACTGCCATGCTGGTCACTCCGGCCAAACTGTGTCTCATGAGCAGCTTTATCAGGTTTGAAGGAACAACAGAAATCAGCCTGAAAACCCTCTGGGAATGGGAGCAAAAAGAACACTAATGAGTGAATGAGATAGGAAGAACTATACGGCAGACCCCCAGTGGGTCAAGTGCAAATCCAGCCGAGCCCAGCAAACCAGTCTTTCATGTCCAGGAACACGCAGAAGCACCGCACTTGAGGGGGCTTCCTGTGAAAGTAACCATGGCTTCCAGACAAGAAGCTTAAACCTCTTTGAAAAAGTAGCTGCTTGGTGGGTGACAAATGGGAAAACCAAACAGGCAAAACCTCCACTTTGTCTTGATATCTTAGTGTTCTCTCTCTCTCTCTCTCTCTCTCTCTCTCTCTCTCTCTCTCTCTTTTTAAAGTTTATTTACTTACGTATGTAAGTAATCTCTATACCCAACTTGGGGCTCAAACTCACAACCCCAAGATCAAGAGTGTTCTGATCCAGCCAGGCACCCCTCTTCGTGTTATCTTTAGCTAGTTTTTAAATTACTGCTCTGAAATAGTCTGAAAACAGAAATTAGATGCTAGTATCAGCTTGGTTTCTCCCTTGGAGCAGAGGGCTGTGGAATGAGGCTTTAGGGCAGGGTGGGAGTAGATACAACTACTTCTGTCTTTGGGTGATGGCATTTCGGTCCCTATAGACACATGTAAGGGGACCTGGAGTTATAGCTGCACTTTGCCAGGACCACAAAACAAATGGTCAACACGATTCCAAAATGACGCCTGCTTGGAAGGACAATGGTGTATGGAAGAACCGGGTCTATGAGTGAGCACTGGACTGTGCCAGCCTTGAAGAGCCCAGGATGACAAGAGAAATTTATGAGGATTTAGGAGGTTGAGGGCACGGAAGCAGACTGCTGTTACAGAAGAGGAGAAGAAGTGAAATAGGGCTTTAATGACATCTGTAGAAACAAAATGTGAATTTCTTCATCAAATCACAAAATATGAGATGTAGGGGATACAGCCTTGAAATGTACAAAGAAGACTCCAGGGGTGCCTGGTGGCTCACCTGATGGAGTGTCCAACTTTGATTTTGGCTCAGGTCATGATCCTAGGGTCGTGGGATTGAGCCCCGTGCTGTGTGTGAAGCCTGCTTAAGATTCTCTCTTTGTCTCCCTCTTCCCCTCTCCCCTGCTTGCACTCTCTCTCTCTCTCTAAAAAAGTTTTAAAATAATATTTAAAAGGAAGACTCCAGGGGCACCTGGGTGGCTCAGTCGGTTAAGCATTGACTTTGGCTCAGGTCATGATCTCACAGTTTATGAGTTCGAGCCCTACATCGGGCTCTGTGCTGACAGCTCAGAGCCTGGAGCCTGCTTCGGATTCTGTGTCTCCCTCTCTCTCTGCCCCTCCCCTGTTTGTGCTCTGTCTCTTTCTCTCTCTCTCAAAAATAAATAAACATTAAAAAAAATAAATACATAGATAAAGAAGACTCCATCCGACAAACACTGGCTGTGCAGGCACAATACAGAGGGGGGTGAAGGTGACACGCAGGTCTGGGGGGCGGTGACGAAGTAGGAAGATTTATCCATAAGCCCAACTCATCAAAAGGCAATAGGAGATTTCAAGTTCTAAGAAAAAGAGATAGAATTATATCCTACATCATTCTTTTCCTTTTTGGAAAGATTTGAGGATTCTCCTAAGTACACAGCATTTCTTTCAGACACTCTCTTCAGACTGAGTGTAAGGATCATTTATTCTCTTTAGAAATTTCATGAGCCACGTCAGACACAAGGCAGAACCTTTAACAACTGGAAAAGAAGTTAGAGGAATGGAAATAAAGCCACTGGAAAATAATAGTCCAACAGTAGGGGAATGGAGTAGCTACATTCTCAAATTAAAGTTACAAAAAATTTATTAGGTATTATTTTGAAGACTCTAGCAAATGATAAGGACTTCAGATATGTTAAATGGAAGCCAATTAGAATAACAAAATCATATTTAGCATATGACATATGGTTATAACTATACATAAATGAGGCATGCAAATAGGAACCGGAGCTGGAAGGAAACTTGGAGAAATAAAAACTTTTCTTCTATAGGATGGTGCAAGTATGGGTAAAATTTATATTCCATGAACTGTGATAATGATATTTGATTTAAAACATTTCAGGAGCGCCTGGGTGGCTCAGTTGGTTGGGCGTCCGACTTCAGTTCAGGTCACCATCTCACAGTTCATGGGTTCGGGCCCCGCGTCAGGCTCTGTGCTGACAGCTCAGAGCCTGGAGCCTGCTTCGGATTCTGTGTCTCCCTCTCTCTCTGCCCCTCTCCTGCTTGCACTCTGTCTGTCTCCCCAAAATAAAAAAAACATTAAAAAAAAAAACATTTTAGAGCCCAGGGGCACCTGAGTGGCTCAGTCTGTTAAGTGTCCAACTTCAGCTCAGGTTGTGATCTCACAGTTCATGAGTTAGAGACCCACATCGGGCTCTGTGCTGACAGCTCAGAGCCTGGGGCCTGCTCTGGAATCTGTGTCTCCCTCTCTCTCTGCCCCCCTTCCCCTTGCACTCTCTCTCAAAAATAAACATTAAAAAAAATTAAAAAAAAATTTTTTTAGAGGCCAGAGAAAAGTAAGGAGGATTCTTATTTATTTGGAGGATTCTTTTTTTTGTTTGTTTTCCTAAGATTTTATTCTTAAGTAATTTCCACACCCAACATGGGGCTTGAACTCACAACACTGAGATCAAGAGTCACGCTCCACTGACTGAGCCAGCCAGGCGCCCTGGGAGGATTCATTTTTATTTCGTTCAGAAAACTTTTTTTAAATGTTTATTTTTGAGAGAGAGAGTGAGAGAGTGCAAGCACATGCGAGCTGAGGAGGAGCAGGGACAGAGAGGGACAGAAGATCCAAAGCAGGCTCCGTGTTGATAGCAGAGAGCCCCATGTGGGGTTCCAACTCATGCACAGTGAGATCATGACCTGAGCTGAAGTCAGATGCTTAACCAACCAAGCCACCCAGGTGCCCCGGGAGGATTCATTTTTAAAAGGCAGATTGTGGGTCAAATCTAATGGCATTCTGTAGGGACCAAGGGCAGGCCACCCCAACAACACAATGGCATACTGATTATTTTGGATTAAAACTACTTAAAAAAACAGCTTGTACAAGGATACTCTGACCCTCCTTGGCTCCCTGAGAGCAGGAAATAAATCCCCCATGTGAAAGGCGCCCTCCCTGTACCAAGAGGCAGAGAGATATCCTCATCACCAGAAACATGGAATTCAGGGCCAAGAAGGATGTATGAACAACCCTTGTTACTTTTCACTAATTTACCACTCCAGTCCAAATTCTGTTTTGAATTCCTTACTAAGTGAAGTCCCAGAGTTAAGTCTCTTTATCGTATCAATTCCTCATAGATTTATTGTCTCTTTGTCTAAAAAGTAGAAAAACTGCCTGCCTTGGTTACTCTTTCAGTCTCAGCTTCATTATTGGACCTTTGTATACATGTAATAAAACTTTTTTGGGGGCGCCTGGGTGGCTCAGTCAGTTGAGCCTCTGACTTTGGCTCAGGTCATGATCTCACAGTTGGAGCCCCACATTGGGCTCTGTACTGACAGCCAGGAGCCTGGAGACTGCTTCGGATGCTATGTCTCCTTCTCTCTCTGCCCCTCCCCACTTTGTGCTCTGTTTCTCAAAAATAAATGTTAAAAAAATAAAATAAAACTTTTGTTTCCTCCTATTAATAGGTCTTATGTAAATTTAATTCTTAGCCCAGCTAGAAGAACTTTGGACAGAGGGAAATTTCTTCCCCCCCTTCAACGAAATTAGTGGGAAACTGACAGAGTGAGAGAAAGGTACTTAAATGGAGCATCTCAATTTACAAGCTTGTGGGCAGGGACCCTACAATGCCTTGCAAATAGTAAGACAACTCAGTAATTTGCTGAGGCTTAAATGCTTTGGGGAAGGCTTCTGACTTAATTTTGTTCTCAAAAACTAGAAAAAGAATGAGAATTTTATGTTTATAATGGGGGAAAATAATCACGTAACAAATGTCGAATTCCAGGTTGGATTTTCTAGGCTATAGGCCTTCTTAGAGTATGCCTACACTGCTCTCATTCTGTTTTTTTTTCTCCCCAGAATTCATTTTATTTATTGTATTGTATTATATAATATTTTAAAGTTTAAAAAATTTTTAAAGTTTAAATTAATTTATTTTGAGAGAGAGGGAGGGTGAGCAGGGGAGGGGCAGAGAGAGAGGGAGGGAGAGAGAGAATCCCAAGCAGGCTCCACACTGTAAACTTGGACCCTGATGTGGGGCTTGAACTCAGGAACCATGAGATTATGACCGGAGGTGAAATCAAGAGTTGGGTGCTTAACCACTGAGCCACCCAGGCATCCCCTCCAGAATTCATTTTGTACCTTCAGGTTTTGTAACCAGAGGTGGTTCAGACAGACTCCCCAAAGGCCCATGGCCCGGACCCCATAAGTCCGTCCCTCTCCTCTACTTTCCCTCTGACGTTTCTTACCAGGGTCTACAAGTGCCAGACGCTTGTCTCGGGACAGAGAAGCTCTTTCCTCCTGGTTGAACATTCTATCGATCATCACCATCTCAGCAGAGGGATTGATCCGCTAAAAACGAGAGAGTCCGGTCATTTCAGATGCCTTTTAACAAGTGCAAACATCCCACTGTGTCTTTGAAACAAACGAAGCAACCAGACATGAGGATTTGGTGTTTAGGTTCTAGTCGTGTCCCATTTAGTCACATTTTTTTTAAAGAAATCTTTTTCTTTAAATGTTTATTTATTTTGAGAGAGAGAGAGTGCACGCACATGCGAGCTCAGGGGGAGGGGGTGGGGAGGACAGAGAGAGATGAGAGAGAGAATGCCAAGCAGGGCTCCGTGCTAACAGCACGGGGCTAGATCCCATGAATTATGAGGTCATGACCTGAGCCAAAATCAAGAGTCAGACACTTAACTGCCTGAGCCACCCAGGTGCACCTCTGTTTAGTCACATTTATCCTTATCATGTAGGAATGCATTTTTTAAAATTGTATTTTGGGGGAAAAAGTGATTTACACATTGATACAAAATTCAAAAGGTACTAAAGAGGATGTGAAAAATAAGCCTGCCTTCTTGGCTTGCCCTGCCTTTCCCTGGGGGCACCTGCACCTACCAGTGTTACTAGACTCTTCTAGACTGATTTTATGCACACACATGCATTGACATTCTTCTTTATTTCTGCACACAAATGGTAGCAACTACACACATTGTTCTGTATCTTTCTTATTTCCTTCTCTGCTTACTAATACGTTAAAAGTCTTTTCATTGCATGACCTTTTTTTTTAATAGAAGATAATTTGACCAAATAGGTGGGCCTTTCCTCAAAAATGGTACTCTTTTTTGACATCTCAGCATTTTGTTTCTGAAATGGTTGTTAAAATGAGAACAACTATTTCAGGCTTTGGAGGCACAAATTTAAGTAAATATATATATATATATATATATATATATATATATATATATATATAAAAAATTTTTTTTAACGTTTATTCATTTTTGAGAGAGACAGAGTGCAAGCAAGGGTGGGGCAGAGAGAGAGGGAGACAGAATCCGAAACAGGCTTCAGGCTCCAATCTGTCAGTACAGAGCCTGACACAGGGCTCGAACCCACGAACTGTGAGGTCATGATCTGAGCCAAAGTTGGACACTTAACCCCCCAGGTGCCCCAATGTGTGTGTGTGTGTGTGTGTGTGTGTGTGTGTATAGTTAAGTAAACATAAACACACATGTATTTGCACTGTACTGTCTATGTGCACAATGTAGTTCAACTAAGTTCCCAAGGGACATTTTCAAAGTTAATTTTAAATTTAAGACTGCTTGTAAGAGGCCAATTTATAGGTTAAGGCTGATACGATTTTAGAATTGTTTCTAAAATCTCAGAAGAGGTTTGGTCTTTCTACCATTTCCTGAGGTATCTTACATTTTTCTCTAATTAACGGATGCTTTAAAACTAATTTTAGTGTCTATTTAGGGAGATGAAAAGACTCTGGAATTAAGACAATGGTGATTATTGCACAACCCTACAAATATACTGAAAACCATCAAGCTGTACATTTATATTTATTTTTGTCCACATTTATGTTTTTTAGTAGGCTTCATGTCCAGCATGGAGCCCAGCATGAGGCTTGAACTCAAGACTGTCAGGTCAAGACCTGAACTGAGATCAAGTGTCAGACGCTAAACTGACTGAGCCACCCAGGCGCCCCCAAGGCGTACGTTTTTAAATCGTGCAGGGATTTTATGGCATGTTCATGATCACTCCGTTAAAAACAAGACAAAACCAATTTTAACATCTGTTGTCACCTCGTCTTTTCAGATGTCACTCTGAACAACCTTCGCCACATCTCTGGGCTGGTGAGAGGCGGCTGTCAGCATCAGAGTGTGGATGGTGGCTGGGGGGTGCCCAGCCAGACCAGATGGTCCCCGTCTACCTTCTAGCTCTGTTAGTTACTCTGCAAGCTCACTGGCTGTGGAATGTTAGGCAAATGACTTAGCCAAAGCACTGGTTTCCTCGTTTGGGGCCAGGAAAGCCACAGCACTCACTAGGTGTGATCGCGCATGGAAAGTGCACCAGATGCCAAGTGCTGTAGTATCTATGCCTTTTAAACTATGCTGGGAAAATGTAATTCCCTGAGGTTTTTTCCTCTCTGAATTAGTAGCTGTGACCTGTAGAGTTTTAAAAAAAACAACTATGCGTGGTAGCAGCGTTTTTACCATGGCATCTTCTAGAAGCAGGCATCTGTATTTGTTAAGCATCGCTTGGGTCCTTTT
Organism: Panthera tigris; assembly: GCF_018350195.1. Taxonomy (NCBI): domain Eukaryota; kingdom Metazoa; phylum Chordata; class Mammalia; order Carnivora; family Felidae; genus Panthera; species Panthera tigris. The sequence continues at coordinate 40,808,147 of NC_056664.1, read as the reverse complement.
TAGGAGCTGAGTGGCAACTGTTTCAAATTCATTGTCGACTTAAAAAAAAAAAAAGGAGAGAAAGAGAGAAAATGGTAAGACGGTGCAAATCACCACTAGGGCTTTTCTTTCTTAGGCCCGAAATGCATTACTCTTCCATTGCTCAAATCTGTCTTTTCTGTGACAGTTTTCTCTTCCTAGATTAGCTTTCCTTGTTTAAACAAGCTTCTGCGCTGCTTTTCTCACGGTCCATTGTTATGTGATCAAGCAAGTCATTTCAATACTAGCTTATGTTAACTTAAATCAGGAAGCCAAGAGCATAACGCTTTTAACATCACCTATAAAGGAAAACCACGTAACACAGACGTGCAATAAATATCAATGAACAGAGAATGATCTGCTGGTCTAGGTGGCTGTACCCCCTCTCCCTTCAATGGTATGAAAGACGAAAACAGTTGAAACAACGCAGTCCTGCTGTCTGGGGTGGGCCGACTGGTTTTTATGTGAGGACACAAACTAGTTCATGATATCCTGCAGGTCATGGTGCAGTGGCTCTGGCCTTTGCCTGCCGGTCTCCAAAGGTTTCACATTTTCTAATCACTCCGAGTCTTCACATCCCTGTATAATGCGGGATCTGGACCCTATTCCCGGGAACTCCCAGGGAAGCTCCCAGGGGACTGACAGGGACACCACTGTACTCAGATCAGAGACCCCAGCCAGGGAAGCAAGACCAGTGGCAGCCGAGGGAGGCATTCAAGCAGTGGAAGGGAACTACCAGAGTCCAGGCTTGGGGACGGTGGTGGGAAGGGTGGGGGGGAGGGTGGGCCCAACTCCGTTGTGCATCTGTGAGAGGCATCGGAATGGCGGGGTTCCAGGTTGGTAATGGGGCTCCCAGCCTTAATCTTTTTTGCCAGTTTCTTGACATACAACAATGCCCTAGACTCACTTTGGAACCTTGAAGAATGCTTGTGAGGGCTAAAGTATCTCTCTAATTCATAAAACTGGTAGTAGCAGCTAAGGGTATGCAATCTGCCTCAATACAAAAAATCACTGGCTAGAGTACCTGCTTCTGAGCCATCCCGCCTGCAGCCAGTAGTCCAGACAATGCTTTGGACTCACTGCCCCCAAATCTGTCAATAAAATACTCTGACATCTGCATATCCCTTCACAGAATATTGAGAAGAGTAAGTCACATAACCCTAAACATGGACCAGGAGATTGAGTAAATTGGGAACAAGTTAGGTCTGTGATTAAAAACACTAACGTGCCTACTGTCTGGGAGCTACGTGGCTCTCGCTCTTCTGTGGGGCATCCATAGGATGGTGTCTGGTGTCATAGTGGCACTCTGGGGTTACAGCCTGTTTACCTTTCTTCAAGTCTTCCTCGGTGGGCATGGAGCCCTGGCACACGTGGTAGGAGAGTAGCCTCTGCACCGCATCACTTAGTGATCGGAACTGACTTTTATCAGGTGTCACAGCGTGGGCTTGGTCCCTCTGTAACTGCTGGAGAATGCTTTAAAAGAGAAATTGCCCATGTCAGTGGAGATCCATGGTAGGAAACCTAATTGCGATTTGCATGCAAAGAAATTAAGACCTACAGGAATGTTATTATTCACAGTATGGCAGCTCTGTTTTTTTACTTCATAGGCATTTACCAAACCATGCTTCTCCTCAGAGACCCTTCAGCCAATCGAAGGGTATGTGGCATGCTGGAAAGACCAAGAACTATTCTTCTTAAGAACAAAAGAGCCAAAGGTAGACTCAAACTATATATGATACGCAGCTGACCCTTCAGCAACATGGGAGGCTGGGGGCACTGACTCCCCGCAGAGTCAGAAACCCACAGAGAACTTGACTTTCCCCAAACTTTACTAATGGCCTCCTGTGGACTGGAAGCCTTACTGATTACACAGTCCACTAATATATAGTTTTTATATTATATGCATTATACAGAGAAAAGAAAACGTTATTAAGAAAATCGTAAGGAACAGAAAATACATCGATAGAAAATACATTTTCTGTATTTATCAGAAAAAAATCTGCGTATAAGCGGACCTGCACAGTTCAAATCCGTGATGTTCAAGGGTCACTGTATTTATAGGTCCTAATAGAAACAAACTATAGGAAATTATTTTCAAAGTACATTAAAAAAATATTATATACATTATATATATATATACACACACACACACATATTGTATACACACACACACACACACACACACACACATATATATACATTATAACCTGACTTCTGTTGTATATTTATTGAAGGTTAGGAACCTAGAGAAATGGTCAAAATGAGTCATTTCCAAGGGTCACTTACAAAGCTCCTTTAGTTAGTTGTTTTGTAGCAGGCCGCTTTTGTCCTCCTGAATGACTATCCACCTAAAGACAAAACATACCTCTTATTACTCCCTTTCGTAGAAACAATAAGTAGAATGTAGTTACACATAGTTATGTTACAGATATTTTCAATTCCCTATCCAGAGCATATTCTTTTTTAAGTTTTTTAAGTTTATTCATTTATTTTGAGAGAGACAGAGAGAGCGCACAAGCATGAGAGATGGAGAGAGAATCCCAAGCAGGCTGTGCACTGTCAGCACAGAGCCAACGTGGGGCTCGAACTCACAGACTGTGAGATCATGACCTGAGCTGAAATCAAGAGCTGGATGCTTAACCAACTGAGCCACCCAAACACCCCTTTGTTTTGATTTTAATTAAAAACCTTTGTTTTAATTTTTTATTTTACAGAGAAAGAGTGTGTGAGTCGGGGAGAGGGGCAGAGGGAGAGACAGAGTCTTAAGCAGACTCCACGTTCAGCGCAGAGCCCGATGTGGGACTCAATCCCAACACCCTAGGACCATGACCTGAGCTGAAATCAAGAGTCTAACGCTCAACTGCCTGAGCCACCAGGTGCCCCTCAAGAGCATATTCTAAGAATGGGGACTGTACCCCGCTAAAAAAATAAAACAAGCCAGTCCACAGACCCATGTAGCAAAGTCACACCGTGTCAAGATTATGGAAAGCTGTACTATCAGTTCCCTGGAAGGGATTGTATTTAAAGCCTGAATCTCCAACTCTATAAATGCATCATTAGATTTGTGAAGTATATTTGTGGGTACCAACTCCATGAACATCTGAAAATCCCTTAGCTATTACAGTCAAGGTGTGTGATTTAGTAGGTAATTTCTCTCTTTTTTTCCTTTAAGTAAACTACACCCCAACATGGGGCTCAAACTTATGACCCTAGATCAAGAGTTGTGAGCTCTACTGACTGAGCCAGCCAGGTGCCCATGGTAGGGCATTTCTTATGTCAATGTTAAGGGAACAAACATGACTTATGTCAGAATCTGAGAACTGAACCAGATCCTTCACGGAGTATTCCAGGCGGGCCCAGACTATAACAAGTTTCATTAAACTATGAATTGGGGTTTGATTGAGAAGAAACTAAGGGCTCAGCAAGCTGAAAACAAAAATATTTTTCCTTCCTTTTTAGATCAGTGGTTGGGTTAAAAGACCACAGAAACAGACTATTTCATATATTCCTGGTTGCTACAGCAGAAAAATAAAAAACTCTTGGTATAACTAAGAGGAACAGATCTACTTCAGTTATGATAATGAGTGACACCACTGAATAGTAAACTACATGTTTTTAGTGCCTACTATGTATCGGCTACTAGTATATTATTATGGTTATCATTATTGTTTTAATGTTTATTTTTGAGAGAAGGAGAACGCGAGCGGGGAAGGGGCAGAGAGAGTGGGACAGAAGATCCGAGGGTCCCCATTGACAGCAGTGAGCCCAGTGCGGGGCTCGAACTCACAAACTGTGAGATCACGACCTGAGCCAAAGTCGGATGCTCAACCGACTGAGCCGCCCAGGAGCCCCAGCTTCCAGTCTATTATTAATTCATGAGGAAATGACAGTGCTGTAATGTGAGAAATAGAATAGACACATGAACCCCATAAACATTAACAGAACACAGCCTGGCCTGTCGGGAAGGTCTTCAGTGAGCAAGCACACTTTTGTGTGTAGATGATACCAGGCGGCAACCACCAAGCGGGAGATGACACAACTACATTTCCTCCCAATTATGCTCAACCTTAGGAAGAAGCTATGCAAATTGTCCTCTACCTGCACAGCTGGCTGGCCAGGAGATGATCCAACTACCTTTTCCTGCTGTGGCTGTGCGGTTCCTAAGGACACCGGTATAACTTTGCTTCCAGAATCCTGCCCTATTAGAATGAACACATAAGACAACAGAAACAGTCAATCGGGCCCCTTATATCACCCCTAGAGGCCAATGGATGTGGGTTACTGAATGTTCTGAGAACGATTTCTTTATCACGAATGCTTGCTCTGAGGAAGGACGGTGGGAAGTACATTTATCTACAGAAGTCCTAGCGGCAGATATCAGGATTAGTAAAGCCTACGTGGTAATAAATAGAAAGTAGATACATAAATCAATGGGAATAAATAAAAGCTGCCAGTGTTACAGTTTCGAATTATCGAAGGTCTGAGGAACAGGCCTCGAGCCAGTCACTACGGCAGTATTACTGGACAGCCAGCCAGGATTACGACACCCCAAAATGCTCACGAACGATGTAAGGGATGGGAGGCCCAAGCAGGAGGCTGATTACAAGTGTTCCTGCTTTTGTCTTTTTCAGTATTTACTGAGCAGTGCAGGTATTCAAAACTTTAGAAGGAACGGAAGACATAGCCCACAATATTTTTAGTCTTGGCGGGGGGGGGGGGGATTCCAAATATATATAAATAAAATGACATGAGGATAGTTACAGAGTCCCTTGTGCCATAGGACACTGGATTTTGTTGTTTCCGAGCAGCACATTTCCCCCCAAATTAAGTGCGTCATAATTTAATTAGAAGTGCGTTTTGTTTTTCTTTCTTAGTAGTGTATAAAATGAAAGTGGGGATTGCAACATGGTTTATCATTCGGGGGGGAAAGGAGGCAGAAGGAACGGTCAGGGTGGGGAGGAGGCTGAATGGGAAGGGCTACATGCAGGGTGAGGGGTGGGAAGAGAGTGTCCTCTGGATTTGGGGAGACAGGGGACGGCTGAGGGGAGATTACTGTGAAGGCTCCTGACCTGGCAGTGCGGTGTTCAGGAGGCCAGGGATCTGTGCTTGCCTCAGGCCATCTGTGGTCTTGGAAGCGGATATGGGGGAAGTCTGATTCAAACCTTTTTTCTGAGCCTGCGAAAAATATTGCCAAGAGGAAAAGTTAATTTCGTGACTAAAGGCTGTAACAGATTCCTCAAAACACCAATTAGGCCAGTTAATGCCTACCCGGCATCACCGTCAGGTTAGATTACAAAACAAAAGCAGAGTTTTCCGTCACTCTCCTACCACGCTGGGAGGACCGCAAGCAGCGCCCTTTAAAACGCTACAGGCGAGCCGAATTTTCTCAGTGCCATTCACGGGGATGCTGAGTTGATGCCAGACTGCTTTCTTGCCCCGGGACTGTGGTGCCCAGACACAAAGGCAGAGCCAGAAGCTCACTTTCTATCCGCAGTAATTTTCTAGCCTGCAGGGACTATGATCCCAACTACCAGAACCTATGGGGGCGGGGTGCTGCACGGACTCTGAGCACCTGGTCAGGGTCCAAGCGCCAGCCCCAAACCTACTGTGAGCACGCACTGCTGTGTAGATGATCTAGAGTACGTGTCACCCCTGCCCCCGGTATGTCTCCCGTTCGCATCATGTCAACATCAGGTGTGACTGGGAAATGTAAATTCAACTGAATATTAGCCTGAGGAAAATATTATTCGGAAAATTAATCTGATGTTTTAAATGGGTGAGTGCTTCTTTTCTATAAATGAGGACATGAACTGGATGAAGTTTAGGGACTGACAAGTTCCTTTTAGCTCTAAAAAGATCTGTTATCTCTATGATCCATTTAAAGGAAGATGATAAAGGGCTTTTAAATTACTCTCAATTTTTAACCTTCTGTGTCATTACTGCTTCATAGTGCAATAAGTTTTCAGAGTTTTTTCTTGAGTTTTATATTTTCTATTCTATCAGTGGATTGAGAATTTAGTGCAGCCATCCCCACGGGGGACTTAAACTATGACCTTGGCCTGATTAAAATGTTCCCACCAACCATTCATGTGTGGGCACTCACACAGTCTTTAGCAATGCCTGACCATTGGCCAAGTAAGTTCATGCTGACATTTCTATTCTAAGCGATCAATTATCTATTTGGTTCTCTCTTCTAATACAAAAATGGAGAGGGATTTCTTTTTAGAGCTATACATCCTTTTTGTGTCCTTAGTGTTTATTTATTTATTTTTGGGTGACAGAGAGAGAGAGAGAGAGAGAGAGAGAGAGAGAGGGAGGGAGGGAGGGAGGGAAGGAGGGGCAGAGAGAGAGAGAGAGAGAGAGAGAGAGAGAGAGAGAGAATCCCAAGCAGGCTCCGCACTGTCAGCGCAGAGCCCGACGCAGGGCTTGAACTCACGAACGCTGACATCATGACCTGAGCTGAAGTCAGATGCTTAACTGACTGAGCCACCCAGGTGCCCTGAGAGAGATGTGACATCACCCCAGAAGGAAGAGGTCACTACAAAGTTGGAAATGGTCACCTTGCTCATCCTTCCATTAGCAGGGAAGGTCAGACCTACACCATTCTACGCAGACAGCTAATACATTTTTAGTAACAAAACCCGGAGGGGAAATTTTCCAGTGTTCACAGCATTTCACCTAGAACATAACTCTGCTCTCCTAGTGTTGGTAGCTGTCCACACGGAGGACACTGGGGTTGCGGGGAGGTCTGGGGAAAACGGTGAGGACCCTCTCAGATATTTCCAGGGGATGAACACTAAGGGCCACCTTGAATAAAAAACAAACAGATAAAAGTTGGGAAAATGTGGCTTCACAGGGCAAGGCTATATACTACATGGAACTCTGAACTAACCAGACCACCAAGAATAGATGGACCAGAGTGAATATGTTCCAGTGACCGCAGTCCTTACGGTAGTGCTGTTAATACAGTTTGGGAATTTTTCCCAATGTGCCTAGTTCGCACGAAACAGAAGAATGTCAGTCATCCTTACTGCTTTAGAGTATACAACTTTTTTTTTTTAAATAAAAATGGCATTACCCAGCCTGATCTTCCACCTTACTTATCAGACATGACCTAAAATGATTCACAGTTACTAAACAGATGAACGAAACAAAATTCCTACAGCAGCACCTGGGCGGCTCAGTGGGTTAAACATCTGACTCTCGACTTCCGCTCAGGTCCTGATCTCATGGTTCGTGAGATCGAGCCCTGCGTCGGGCTCTGCACTGGCAGCTTGGAGCCTGCTTGGGATTCTCTCTTTCTGCCCCTCCTCTGCTCATGTGCTCTCTCTCAAAATAAATAAATACACATTAAAAAACAAACAAACAACCCCCCTGCATACATAAGCGATAAAACTATACAGCAAAGCAAGAAAGAGATCACCAGGAAAGTCAGGAGAAGGGCTGTGGTTCAGAAGGCATATAGAGGGGGCTGGTTTCTGGGGCTACTTGGCAATATTCTATTTCTTGAGTGGTTACGTGGATGGGAATTTGCTTTTGAATTCTTTGTTAACTGTTCGATCATGCCTTCCACATTTTTTTCTAAATGTGTGCTCTTTCACAACACAGAAGAGTGAAAGGGAAAAAAACCCAGAACAACCTCATGTCCAAGCCTGAAAATGAAAGTACTGTTGTGTCTAAAAACAAGGAAACTGAGGCGCCTGGGTGGCTCAGTCGGTTAAGCAGCCGACTTCGGCTCAGGTCATGATCTCACGGTCCGTGAGTTCGAGCCCCGCATCGGGCTCTGTGCTGACAGCTCGGAGCCTGGAGCCTGCTTCGGATTCTGTGTCTCCCTCTCTCTGACCCTCCCCCGTTCATGCTCTGTCTCTCTCTGTCTCAAAAATAAATAAATGTTAAAAAAAAAAAAAAAAAACAAAAAACAAAAATAAGGAAACTGTCTGAAGGGGACCCTCTCGTGTAAGCACATGTTGGAGTGTTTTGTAGTCCCCTTGCCCACCTGTGTGGGTGCCAAGCATTGGCATCAGTGCATTTTCATCTTACCCTTGCCTGTGTCCTCAAGTACGCCTTCCCTCAGGAGGAGGACGGTCACTCCAGTTGTCCCACTGTGGGGTAATTGCACAGGTTGGGCTGGGGCGGGTAGGGCCAGGGTGGTGTTAGAGTCAGAATGCATGGGGGGAGCCTGGCCTGGGCCCTGCAGTGGCATAACCTCAGTCCAGCTGGTCTGTATGTTCGGAAAGCTCCGTGCCTTAGGGACGACTCTGTCTCCAGAAGTTCGCCGCTCGCTCCCAGTCTACATATTTTCAGGGCCGGACTTTGGTCTGTCTGGGTCACTGCTGTATTCCCGGCACCAGAACGGGGCCAGCACCACAGTGAGCGCACAGCAAACAGTTATTCAGTAAACTGTGTGAATGAATTCCACTGCAGTGTACGTCACGGGGGTCCGTCCCTCCTCCCAGCCCCCCACCCCCCCAACCCCTCAGGATCCATCACCTCTCTCCTGTTCCCCAAAACTTCAGGCTGCCCACAACTGACCATCTTTTCCAGAAGTGAAATTTACCACCTGTCCTGTTTCCTGAACTCTTAGAGAAGCCTTGCTCTTTAAATACATTTTCTTGACAAACAGACTGTTTAAGGATACTTTGTTGAGAACTTGGCTCTAAGAAATCTGCTAACATCAGTATACATTTTAATGCTTTAGATCCTATGGATTATCTTTGATATCATGTAAACATACAGAAGAACCCCAACAAATCAAAATATTTGATATGTCAACCTCCCCTTCTGGGGTATACTTTGAAAGAAACCAATTACAACCTAGCAAGACAATATTCACCTAACAACAGGCATTTACTGAATGAGGGAGACCACTGGGGGGCTCTGTCCAGCCACACTCCCCTCTGGGAATTGTCCTATTGCCACAGAAACGGGTTGGAGCCAGGAAGGTTGGAGAAGACACAAAGGTGTGTTACCTGCCAGAGGCATCGAGGGTTAAACTTTAGGAAAGGAAGGAGCACTTTTTCTTCTGTCTAAAAGTGCCAAGCTTGGGGCCCCTGGGTGGCTTAGTTGGTTGAGAGCCCAACTCTTTTGATTTGAGCTCAGGTCATGATTCTAGGGTTGTGGGATTGAGCCCCATGTCGATCCCATGCTCAGCATGGAGCCTGCTTAAGATTCTTTCTCTCTCCCTCTGCCCCTCCCCTGCTCTTTCTGTAATAAAAAATTTTTAAATAAAATAAAAGTGCCAATCCTGCCAATGGAGCAGTTTATCCACCCAGAGGGGTACCTTTTTCTATTTTGGCTCAGAGGGGCACTTTTTCTTAATTTGAACAAAGGTCCTGTATACAGCAGTAGAGGCCCTGTATGGTCACTTCGTGTCACCCATGGCCCTGCTCCTCTGGCTATGGCTTACTGAGCCACAGTGGGTCATTAAGCTTCTGCTGGGAATTTTGAGTGGTGGTGGGGAATGGATACCCAAAGGCAGTGGCTCTCAAATGCAGGTTTATAGACTAGCTGCATCAAGATCACCTGGGGAGCTTCTGAAATACCAAGTTTCTGGGTTCTAGCCACAAGATTCAGAAATCCAATGTGGGCTTAGGAATTTAAAATTCTTCTCTGTCTCAAAAATAAATAAACGTTAAAAAAAAAAAAGGGGGCGCCTAGGTGGCTCAGTCGGTTAAGCGTCCGACTTCGGCTCAGGTCACGATCTCACAGTTCGTGAGTTCGAGCCCCACGTCGGGCTCTGTGCTGACAGCTCAGAGCCTGGAGCCTGTTTCAGATTCTGTGTCTCCCTCTCTCTGTCCCTCCCCCGTTCATGCTCTGTCTCTCTCTGTCTCAAAAATAAATAAACGTTAAAAAAAAAAAAGAATTTAAAATTCTTGTATTTATTTATTTATTTATTTATTTATTTAATGTTTATTCATTTTTGAGAGAGAGAGACACAGAGGATGAGTGGGGAGGGGCAGAGAGAGAGAGGGAGACACAGAATTCGAAGCAGGCTCCAGGCTCTGAGCTGTCAGCACAGAGCCCAACGCGGGGTTTGAACTCACAAACTGTGAGATCACGACCTGAGCCAAAGCCTGATGCTCAAGTGACTGAGCCACCCAGGCACCCCAGGAATTTAAAATTCCAAAAAGCTCTCTTGATTCTTAGGCACTGCTAAGTTTTGGAAACCACTGCATTTGCATCGGAAGCCGGCCTGAGGTGGCCATTTTGGTGGAGAAGAGTGAGAGAGAACAATGAAGGACAGATAAAAGGCCACGCTATCTTGAACAGGCTGAGGGAACAGCAGAAAGCCTGATTTCTGACCTTATAAGGAGCTACACTGGACTTCCTGAATGTTCTCCTTTTTTGCTAAATGTGTTAGGGTGAGTTTGTTCGTTTTTTAGAAAAATTTTTAATGTTTTTAATGAGAGAGAGAGAGAGAGAGAGACAGTGCTTGAGTGGGGGAGGGGTAGAGAGAGGTGGGGAGACACAGAACCCGAAGCAGGCTCCAGGCTCCAAGCTGTCAGCACAGAGCCCGACGTGGGGCTCGAACCCACAAACCGTGAGATCATGACCTGAGCCGAAGTCGGACGCTCAACCGACTGAGCCACCCAGGCGTATGGTGAGTTTCTGAGAGTTGCAACCCAAAGTACCTCGATGAAGGCACCTGGGCGTCGGCTGTGTACAGGGCACCATGGTCAACCACAGAGAAGGCGGCCGAAGGACACCAACACGGTCTCTGACCTCTGGGAAGTTCACCATCCAGAACTAACCCAGGCCTACCCCAACACGGCTCATCAGCATACTGTAATTATGGCCTCTATCCTCAACTGGGCCCTCACGCCTGTGTGGTCCTTTCTTTCTCCCAGCCAGCACCTTTGCTCATTTTCCACTCAACGCTATTTCACTGTCTTCAAACCCGTAAGCCAGGTGCAAATGCGTTCAACTCTACCACCACAGCTACACCCTTCCCTGCATCCCCACTCGACCTTTCCTTGCTTCTGTTGTTACAATGGCACAGGCATCCCTCCTCTTTACTACAAAGAATCCCACCAGTGCCCTGGAAGTCATGTCCATCTCCTTCCCATCCAGCTTTGAGAAAAAAAGCTCAAGCCTTTCCCGTATCCTAAAAAACGAATTCCCTCGGCCCTACATCCTGCAGCTATCAGTTACCTTCATCTTTCTGAATGTTGTGTGTGCTCATGACCACACCTTCCAGTCTCTCCCTGGTCTATTTCAATCTTTCTGGCTTCCACAACCGACACTCCATGGAAACAAGTCTTACCAAGGTCAGCAGCTGCCTCCTCATTGCTAATGCTGTCAGAAACATCCCAATCCTTACCTCCACTGGCTTCTCAGTGATGCTTCACTCTGTGGACCTCTGTCCTCCTGCCTGTAACAACATTCTCTTTTCTTAGCATCCAGAATGCTGGACCCTATTGGTTCCTCCTCTCTGGAACCTTCTGAGTCTCATCTGTGGACTCTTCTTTCTCCTAATCTCCTAAGTAGCAAGGTGCCATGGGGTTCTCTTCTGGCCACTTTTTCTTTATTCACACACTCACCCTGATCCATTTCATCCATTTCTACCACTTCACTTACAATGGACATGGTGGTCAGTCTCATTTGCGTCCACATTTTGGTCCTGTGCTTTGGTATAGATAGCTGTTTATCATACACTTTGGTTGTCCTACAGGTTTTCAGGCTTGGCAAACATACCCTACACTGAACTCATAATTTCCCTTCAAACCACAACTCCTTCTCATGTTCTCTATCTCAGTGAACCTGGTGTCACTGTCCAGAGTGTCATTCTTTTTTTCAACGTTTTTTATTTATTTTTGGGACAGAGAGAGACAGAGCATGAACGGGGGAGGGGCAGAGAGAGAGGGAGACACAGAATCGGAAACAGGCTCCAGGCTCCGAGCCATCAGCCCAGAGCCTGACGCAGGGCTCGAACTCACGGACCGCGAGATCGTGACCTGGCTGAAGTCGGACGCTTAACCGACTGCGCCACCCAGGCGCCCCCCAGAGTGTCATTCTTATCTCTCTGCTATAGCCAGTCAATCAGAAGGTCTAACCTAAGTGTCTTCAAACCACTCCATTCCCACAATCTCTAGCGCCACCAGGCTAGTGTAGGTCTTCAGTATTTCATGCTTAGATTATGACACCAGCTCCTTAACGTGCCAGATAAAGGTCCTGTATGATTTGGTCCTTGCTCACCTTTCCTGCCTAAATCTGCTGTATCTCATCTGAACTTGCTTTGCTGTCTCCTCAGTATCACGGTCTCTTCTCTCCCTAGGCTTTTGCACTGCTGTTCCCACTGCTGGAACATTCTTCTCTCAGGCCCTTGCTACCTGGGTAACTCTTCCTTCCCTTAGTAGGTCTCCGTCAGAAGTCACTATCTCAAGGAAACCTTCCCCAACCATCCCATCTGGGTTAGAGGTGTCTTTCTTGAGCCTGGAGCTCTGGATTACTTACTTTTTAAAATTTTTTTAATGTTTTTTTTTTTTTTTTTTTTTTTTTTTTTTTTTTATGAAAGAGAGAGACAGAGCATAAGCAGGGGAGGAGCAGAGAGAGAGGGAGACACAGAATCCGAAGCAAGCTCCAGGCTCTGAGCTGTCAGCACAGAGCCAACGTGGGGCTCAAACTCATGAACCGTGAGATCATGGCCTGAACTGAAGTTGGACACTCAACCAACTGAGCCACCCAGGCAGTCTGGTAGACTGGTAATCTGGTATATTACTTCTACTGGAGTGTCTAAAACAGTGCTCTGTGGCTGTCAGCTTATCTGTCTGCCTCCTGCTCTGCAACTGACTGGTGTAGCCGTGGGAGGTTCTAAAATACTGTTGAAGGCAGGAATGAAGGAAGGAAGGGAGGAAGGAAGGAAGGAAACATTTAACACAGTAAGTGATTATGCACCTGTTGAGCAGTATGAACGAAAAGTGCAGAGAAGAGATCTGGGGACACTGGAAAACGGCTTCACTCTTTTAGGGGCTTTGGGTGGGGGCCTGAAGGACAGGATGCATTTCTACCTGTTAGGAAAGCGTGTGTAATGAATGCCCATGTCAGTAAAGACATGGGGCTCACAATGAGTCTGGCCAGTCAGGGAGGTGGGGAGGAGGGGTCAGCCTCACTAAAATGGAGGGTTTTCGACTAGAGAAGCTTAACTAATGGCCAGGGGGTTGTATTTTCTCCTGTGGCAATGGGGAGTCTCAGGTCACCAAGCAAATGTTTTAGGAAGATTACTGTGGTGGAAATCTGCCTTTAGGAAGAGGCAGAAGGCAAATCAATCACCCAGATAATTGCTACATTTGTCCACGTATTAGGGTCAGACTGGGCCTTGGAAATCATCTAAACTCAGTGGTTCTCCACCCTGGTTGCTCTTTAGAATCACTTGGGGAGCTTTTGAAAAATGCTGATGCTTAGAGTCCTTTCTCCAGACCGTTTAAACCAGAATTTATGGAGGAGAGGCCCGGGCATCCATATTTTTAAAAAGCTCCCCAGGTGATTTGATTGCATAGCTAGGATTCCTCATTTTAGAGAAGAGAAAATTAGGGCTCAGAGAGTTTAAGATGCAAACTTAGTTCACAAAACCCATCCCTGGCAGAGAAGGACCTACAAGCAAGCTCTGACTGCTAATCCAACTCTTGTTTTCCCCATTAAATTGCAGTCCCTCTTAAAGTCTAGTTCAGGGCAAGGATGCAGAAAAGGAGAGAAACAGAAAAGAGTACAGTATAGCCAGCTAGCAGGTACAGTCTGCTTCTCTAAGCAATTTGGCCATGCTCTGAACCTCTATCTCCTAGACTGTGAAGTGGAAACAGTATCTACTTGTAGCCCAAAGGTAAGGATTATCACTAATATGGAGAGCCCCTGGCATGTACCAGTTGTCAACAATATGATCATTATTTTTGTTACTATTGGAAAGAATAGATATGAGACCTTCAAAGACCAATCTGTAGGATTTAGTCATTAAAAGTATAGAAGGAGAGGAAAAAACACCTAGATTTTGAAGTCTGGGTGTCTGAAAATCCAGTGGTTCCACAGTAAGGTTGTCAGGCTGAGCTGGAGGGAAAGGAAAGCAGGGAGGGGCAGGGAGGGATGGGGGGGGGGGCTGGGTGGTCACTATGGCAACCAACACCCGCAAGCATGGTGGGTGCTGCCCTGGCAGAATTTACAAGCTACCAAATCTGCTAGTGATCTGCTGAGATTTGGACTTAAATTAACATGTTTACTTGTGTTTGGCAGGTTAAACTGTTGTAAACTGCCTCCTTTAATCACTGACTTTTGAATATTAATCTGTTTACAAGAAAGTTTAAATCCTGTAAATTATTCTCTGCATTCAGGGATTTCAGTTGACAGGACTCTTTGGAGAAATGGCTGATTCTAGGTCTGAGGTAATAGGTTTAGGTAATCGGAAGACATGCCCACAGCGTCTTGGGCCACGAAATTCTCAAAGTAGATGCGGCCGTGTCGAAAGTATAGAAGCCGTCTTTAGCAGGCCTCCACTGACCACATTTGGGACACTTTAGGCATCAAAAAGAAAAATAATGAAAGCAACAGAATGCAACATTAACTACAAAAAGAATGCATGATCTTTTAGAGACAGGCACTAAACTATCACAGATGAATTTCTATGTCTGGATTAGCCTCACAATGATGTTGGGCAGGGGGTGGGGGAATTTAGCTGGGGATGGATGAACAAGCACAGCCATGAGTTGGTAAGCACTGAAGCTTATTGTGCACAGGGGCTCACTGCACTATTTTGTTTACTTTTGTTCATGTTTAAAATCCCCCATAATAAAATGTTTAAAAATGAATGCAACTCCCCCCGCCCCAGACAAACTGAGTTCATAGTGTTATTCAGAAAAAGAGAGAGAGAGAGAAGGAAAGAAAAAGTTTTGGAAAACTTTCTTTCTGGAAAAGTCCCAGCCAATAACTATAGATAAGAGAATACAATTAGAAAATCCCCATTTTGCAACCACTGATGTAATTAATATTCCGGTGAGGCTCAGAGTCTCAAATCACTGGATGAGAGACTGGGAAAGAGGATAGTCACAAGGTCCCAAAGCACCATCCTGGAGATCATTTCTGCTTTACAAAGGGAAAAAATGTACCTTTGAATACCTGGAGGAGAAAAAACCTAGCAGAAGCCACCTTAGCCAAGTGATCACACCAATAATAGGACAGCTCAACATTCTGTGTCTTGCCGAAACTGTTTAGCCTGACTCTGATCGTGAAGTCACAATCAGAGACTGCCACACTGAGGCCACTCTACAAGACAAATGATCTGGGTTGCTGTGGACTAGAGATGTGACAACAGATGATGTCAGTGCTCTCTGGATTCTGGAATGAAACACTGTTGTAAAGGAAATTATTGGGTCAACTGGAAAAAATCTGATACAACTGCAGTGTATTAATGTTAACTTTTTGGGTTGTGATATTGTGGCTGCGTTGAAGGCAGCCCTTTGTTCTTATTAAATAGCTGGTGAAGTATTCAGGGGTAAGGGGTCATGACATTTGAAACTTTTCAAGATGGTTCAGAGACAAAAGTGTGTGTGTGTGTGTGTGTGTGTGTGTGTGTGTGTATGTGGGTGGTTGTGGGTGTGTGTGTGTGTGTGTATGTAGAGACAGAGAAACACAAGACACACACAGGTGAAGCAAATGTTGCAAAATATAAACAACAGATGAATCTAGGTGAATGGGTTCACTGTACTCTTACAAGTTTTCTGTGGGTTTGGGAAGTTTTCACAATACAAAAGGTGGGGTGGGGACTTAACTTCACTCTACAAGAAACTGGTTACATTGGTTGCCTGCAGGGAACTGGATGGCTGGGGGACAGAAGGAGGGAAATTTTCACTACAGTATATACCTTTCTGTACTTTTTGGATTTTAAACCAAATACATGTATTTTCTATGCCAAAACCAAATAAAATTTATATTTAGAAACTTACTCCTCTGTAGAGTTAACTCTTACAGGATCAAAACTTGCTGAATTAAATTTCCCTAAATAGACAAACATGGAAGGTCCCTGGGAATGGTGTTGTTATTGTTGTTGCTGTTTTTAATATTTATTTATTTAAGTAATTTCTACACCCAACGTGGGGCTTGAACTGACGACCCTGAGATCGAGAGTTGCATGCTTTTCTGACTGAGTCAGCCAGGTGCCCCGGTGTTTTTGTTTATTACAACATTCTATAAAGTAATTTATACAGAAATTTTACACGGAAATTGTAAAGTAAAAAAGAGAGTCACTGTTAAGTGTTCCTGGATGTTCTGGGGGTTTAAAATTTAGATAACACCTCAACATTACTTTTCTAACTATGCGGTCTCCAAGGCTGTGTCCTCCTTACTCCAATACGCCTGATGCAACTGACCTAGTTCCCAATACTTTTTGGCATTAAAGGTCACAAAAAATTACTCTGGAGCTGCCAGTGGAGGCTTCTTGTTACCTCTGGATAACTGAAACTTTTGGGACTCAGACAGACTTTTTTTTTCCTTATCAAGGCATTATTTGTTACACAGGGGTTAAAGAGAGATCATGCCGTAGCTGATTATATATCATTAATAACAGCAAACATAAAACAGATCAACACATACTGATATGAAAACAATCCTCAAGTTACGGAATTAAGTAAAAACACCCATGGCGTGTTGCAAAGTTAAGCAGACGTCTACAGTTATTTGTGCCCGTCCGTATGCGTAGAGGCTCTCTCAGGGAGAATACAGAGAAAGAACCTAGACGCGGTGGCAGGCTTTCGGAGAGAAACTTGGGAACTGGCAGGAAGACTTACTTTTCACTCTCAACTCTCTTGGAACTGTTTTTAAGTTTTTACCAGTTGCACATTTTACTTATTTTTTTTTTAAAACATTTATTCATTTTTGAGAGACAGAGAGAGAGGGAGACACAGAATCTGAGGCAGGCTCCAGGCTCTGAGCTGTCAGCACAGAGTCCGATGTGGGGCTCAAACTCATGAACTGTGTGTGAGATCATGACCTGAGCTGAAGTCGGGTGCTTAACCAACTGAGCCACCAAGATGCCCTGCACATTTTACTTATTTTTAAAAATGCATAAATGTTTTGATAAATGCTGTCCAGATATCATGTCTCCTGTGTGGGGCAAGTTTTTAAAACTAGAAGAAAGTGAGAATAATCTATAAATCTACTATCCAGAGAACTGCTGTTAATGTTGTATTTCTTTCTAATGAATTTTCTGGGTGTTTTATAAGCAAGAGGGTTTTCTGTTTTCTAATTCAACATATTGTCTCTCCCCATCATTTTTCTAAGAGTGAAAACAAATTATTTATACATTTATTAAAAAAAATTTTTTTAAGTAAGCTCTACACCCAATGTGGGGCTTTAACTAATGACCCTGAGATCAAATTTCATATGCTCTACTGACTGAGCTAGCCAGGTGCCCCTCTTTATTATACATTTAAATGCACGTTTTAAATATTTCAAATTTAAATGTACACTTAAAAGATTATTTTGTAAGTCTTTCCCCAAATCTTTAAGTTATTTTTTGAAAATATTTTATTTTATTTTTTTAAAGATTTTCTTTTTTGGGGGGCGCCTGGGTGGCTCAGTCGGTTAAGCATTCGACTTTGGCTCCGGTCAAGATCTGATGGTCCATGGGTTCAAGCTCCGCATCGGGCTCTGGGCTGACAGCTCAGAGCCTGGAGCCTGTTTCAAAATCTGTGTGCCTCCTCCTTTCTGTTCCTCCCCCACTCACGCTCTGTCTCTCTCTCTCTCTCAAAAATAAATAAACCTTAAAAAAAATTTTTTTTTAAAGATTTTTTCTTTTTTTTAAAGTAATCTCTACACCCAATGTGGGGCTCAAATCTACAACCCTAAGATCAAGAGTCACAAACTCCACTGACTAAGCCAGGCAGGTTCCCCTCGGAAACATTTTAAATAGCTGCATAGTTTTCATCACAGCCAATCATTCTTCTATTATTAGACATTTTTAATTTTATTTTTATTTATTTTTGAGAGAGAGACAGCACGAGCAGGGGAGGGGCAGAGATGGGGGGATAGAGGATCCAAAGCTGACTCTATGCTGACTGCAGGAAGCTCGATGTGGGGCTCGAACTCACGGACCCTGAGATCATGACCTGAGCCGAAGTTGGACACTTAACTGACTGAGCCACCCAGGTGCCCCTAGACATTTGGGTTTTTAGAAAACTTTTTAGCAACCAAAGTATAGAAGAGTATCTACAGCATGCTATACTTGAATAAGAAGGGAAGGGTGGCGGGCACCTGGGTGGCTCAGTTGGTTGAGTGTCTGACTTTGGCTCAGGTCATGATCTCCCAGTTGGTGAGTTTGAGCCCCACATCGGGCTTGCTGCTGTCGGTGTAGAGCCTGCTTTGGATCCTCTGTCTCCCTCTCTCTGCCCCTGCCTTGCTTGCACTCTCTCTCTCTCAAAAATAAATAAAAATATTTAAAAAAAGGAAGGGAAATTAGACATACCACATTACATATATCAGCTCATTTGTGTAAAAATAAATGTAGGATAAATAACTAGAAACGAATGAGATCAGTGAATACAGAGGGGGCCGAGAACTGGCAGGAGAGGATGGAGGGGTGGGAGAAGGGTGAAGTGAGGTGCTCAAGGTATACTTTCTGCAGAGCCCTGACTTTTGGGGCCATGCTAATGGGTCACACTTTCAAAAGAAATGAAATAGATATAATCAATAAGGGTGGTGGGGAAAGACTCCTACAATTAATAAGCAGGACTATATTTCAAATGAATAGCATAACTACACCAAGGGAGGAGGGAAAAGCACTAACCCAAGTAATTTTAGAACACAGTATTTTGACCATATGCCTTTAGGCTAAAGACAGAACTGTAGACTGATGCTGAAGTCTCATTAGTAGGTTTGTTTTTTCATGGTGGTATGGGGTAGCAATTCTGAAACCATTTTCTGTGTACTCTAGGATTGAGCAAATAGATATACCTATATCTATATATCTGTATCTATATATCTATATCGATCTATCTATATATCTATACCTACATATCTATATCTATATCTATATCTATATATCTGTATAGATATATCTATACCTATATATACCTATATATCTATATAGATATATTGTGGAGTTGCCTTTCTCACTGTTAGAAAAGAGGAAACATGGAAGATGTTTGGAAATGGAAAAGAAAGAGAATTGAATAATGAACCCAGTGGTCCTGGATTAGAATAGGAAGTATCAATAGGAGCTCATTGCTTTTAATACAGATTGATATATAAATAGCTACAGATGTTGGGGGTGTGTAAATATATATAAGTCCCAGGTCAGTAGCAATGAACGTGTAGTGCTCAGGTCATAGTTTCTAAATACTGCTCTCCACTAGAAGGAATGAGGCTCCTTAAATGAATGATTGGTTCCAGGGCAGAGTCAGGAAAATAAAAGATAAACACGGAACATCTTGTTTTGCCAGAAATTAAAGAAAGTGCTCAAGGCACAATGGAAATGTGTCAGAAGGACCAGCAGCCAATTTGGAGGGGTGCCCAGTGGCCATCAAAGTAACTTGAGCATCAAGATAAGTGACTACAACAATTTATAACCCACTGAGTAAAATAAGAACCTCTGAGTCCATACTGATATAAACAAACATGTAAGTAAAAGAGGAAAAGGAAATGCTTTCTTAGAGAAGAATGCCAACAATTAATGTAGAACATATGATGGAATCAGAAAATCTCTATTTGGTGGCCATCACAGCAATAGCAGATTCCATAACAATGGATTTGGTCAGGAATTATCAACGGAAACTTAACGTATGTGCAAGTTTGATGAGTGACTGGATACCTACACAGTGTCAAAGTATCTCCTAGAAGAAACTTATTAAGAAGCATCGGACACCATCTTAAGCAAGTGTTCAAAGTTTACACCACCAGGAATGGGACAAATCCACATGATGATGATGTATCATTTCTGCGGCAGTCCTATCAAAAATGTATGACCTGGATCTAATCATGAGGAAACAGCAGAGAAATGTGAATTGAGGGACATTCTACATAAAAATTGGTTTATGGGGTGCCTGGGTGGCTCAGTCGGTTGAGCGGCCGACTTCGGCTCAGGTCACGATCTCACGGTCCGTGAGTTCAAGCCCCGCGTCGGGCTCTGTGCTAACAGCTCAGAGCCTGGAGCCTGTTTCAGATTCTGTGTCTCCCTCTCTCTGACCCTCCCCCGTTCATGCTCTGTCTCTCTCTGTCTCAAAAGTAAATAAACGTTAAAAAAAAAAATTAAAAAAAAAATTGGTTTGTACTCTTCAAAAATATCAGGGTCATGAAGGACCAAAAAAGATGGAGAAAATGTTCCAGATTTAAAGACATGATGACACAATTAGACAGTGACCCTGGACCATAAAAACAAAACAAAATAAATTTTCCCCCTTTCGCCGTAATGGGCATTCTTGGGAAAATCAACTAAATCTGGATAAGGTCTGTAGATTAGGTAAAAATGCTGTACTAATGCTAATTTCCTGGTTTTGATAACTGTACTACCTATGTTTATGTGGGAAAATGTTTCCATTTTTTTCTTTTTTCTAAAATATTTATTTTTGAGAGAGTGTGTGAGTGGGGGAGGAGCAAAGAGTGAGGCAGACACAGAATCTGAAGCAGGCTCCAGGCTCCGAGCTGTCAGCATAGAGCCCGACGCAGGGCTCAAACTCACCAACTGTGAGATCATGACCTGAGCTGAAGTCGGACGCTTAACCGACTGAGCCACCCGGGCGCCCCAAATGTTTCTGTTTTTAGACTGAAGTCCAAAGTATTTAGGGCTAAAGAGGCATCATGCCTACAATTTACTCTCAAAATTGTGTGTGTGTGTGTGTGTGTGTGTGTGTGTGTGTGTGTGTATGGGGGGGCAAGGGGAGAGAAAGAGGAGGATAAAACAAATGTAGTAAAAAGTTAACATTTGGGGAATCTTGGTGAAGGGTATATGACAATTCTTTATACTCTTCTTGCAACTTTGACTTTTCTAGAAGTCTGACATTATTTCAAAACACACCCACACACAACCTCTGACACTGAAAGTAATACACTGAATGTCCTTGATCATAAATAATCTTTGTTTCCCTAGGACTCTTAGTGGAATGACTAAGTCTAAGGTATGCAGTTTGAAAACTATCGATGTACCCAGCATGGAGAAGTTTTTGAGTACATCTAAATATGGAGGAGGGGTGCCTGGGTGGCTCAGTCGGTTAAGCGTCCGACTTCGGCTCAGGTCTGATCTCACTGTTCGTGAGTTTGAGCCCCACATCGGACACTGTGTTGATAGCTTGGAGTGTGGAGCCTGCTTCGGATTCTGTGTTTCCCTCTCTCTCTGACCCTCTCCTGCTCATGCTCTGTGTCTCTCTCTCTCTCTCAAACATAAATAAACATTAATAAATAAATAAATAAACATGGAGGAGCAAGGCAGTGGAAATGGAGGACGAAACAGGGTCGACCACAGAGGTGAAAGCGGGGTGTGGAGCTGGAACTACGGACAGTGCTCAGGATGAGTGTGAATTAGAAGCTAGAGGAGGAATTCAAGGATCCACAGATAGGGGTTCAGGACCAAAGCTGATGACATTTGAGATGATTTTTAGAAACATAATCCTTCTGTGGGTTTACCAACTGCCCACGGTAATTTTGGATCCCTCCCTCTGTATACATCCCTCCCGTGCAGGGCAGTTACCCACTCATGAATCGTACTGAGTCCCTGAGCCTTTCTGACTGACACCCAAGAAGCAGTCACAACATCTCCACCCAGTCCATAGTTACATGACCTAGCGGCTTACTATATGATGTAAGTAAATAATCTACCATAAGCTTTCATTTTAAATGCCTGTCATACATTTCATCAAGTATATATATTAATTGGCTCTCATTGAGTATTTGCTATTTGCTGTTAGGGACTATGTTAAGTGCTTCGTGTGGATTATCTCATTTAATCCCCCCAATAACCCCATGGGAATATATGTCCATTTCGCTGATGAAGAAAATTAAGTCTACAGAGGTAAGTTAAAGTAAGACTTGCTCTATTGTCATAAAGCTTAGATTAAAATCCATAAGACTGACTCTAGAGCCCCACTCCAAACCACAATGCTATGATGGATGAAAAATATTAATTAAGGGGGTGTCTGGGTGGCTCAGTCAGTTGAGTGTTCGACTCTTGATTTCAGCTCAGGTCATGATCCCAGGGTCGTGAGATCGAGCCCTGCATCGGGCTCCTTGCTGAGTGTGGAGCCTGCTTAAGATTCTCTCCCTCCCTCTGTGCCTCCCCTCCCCCCTGCTCGCACACACACTCTCTCTCTCTAAACTAAAAAAATAAAATAAAAAGTAAAAAACAAATCTTTTTAATTAGGAAGAAAAAAAGGCAATCAATCACAAGTTGAAAATTGTTAATGAAAAAAAGAATTGTTAATGAGAGGCGCCTGGGTGGCTCAGTCGGTTAAGCTCAGCTCAGGTCATGATCTCACGCACAGTTTGCGAGTTCGAGCCTCATATTGGGTCCCTCGCTGATAGCGTGAAGCCTGCTTGGGATTCTGTCTCTCCTTCTCATTGCCCCTCTCCTGCTCTCTCTCTCTCAAAATAAATAAATAAACTTAAGAAAAAAAAAGAGAGTTGTTAATGAATAAATTGGGAGTTTAGGATGAAAATTATATTCTGTGAAATACACATTCCATTTTCCTTTTCTGGAATCATCCCAACATTTGTGCGATAAAGCAAATGTACCTGACAGAAGAACTGCTGCTGGGTTCCCGCTCCAGGGGTGTTACTGAAGGTGCTGGTAGATTTGGAAGAAGAAACTGGAAGACGATGAGACGCACTGACCGGTACTGGAGTCCTGTTTGGCTGGGTCAGCTGATCTCCCGTGAAGTTTGATCCTGATGCACCCGACTGAACCGCAGACCCAAGACTAGGATGGGCAGTGCTGGATGAGCTGACGACAGGGAACCGACTAGGTCCTGACATGTTGGTCACCGAGGGCATGGTGGTGAAGCCAGGTCTCCCTTGGGACACGCTGCTCTGCCCAGGTGACAGGTGTAATACGGTTGGTGACGCCTGCTGCAAGGGCATCTGTCCACCAACAATCTGAGGAGAGGCATGATTGACAATCACTGGGCTTCCAGAGGCGGCAAACGTTTGCCCAGACACCAACTGGACGGCGGCATTCTGGTTGTTCAGCATCTGTCCAGAATATGGTTGGTTGGTCCTGAGCATGTTGGAAGAGTTTCTGTTCAACATGACATGCTCTGAGGCCACCTGGCCGGAGATGAGCTGAGAAGGTTGAGTCTGAAGCAGTTGCCCATTTATGGTCTGGACATGATGTACCGAGTTGGAACTGACAGAAAGGCTTGTGGGTATGAGGAACTGACTTTGGGGTGTGTGAGGCTGGCCCATGGGAGAATGAATAACGATACTACCCCCAGCGCTGCTCACTGCCTGTGAGGTGACTGGTTTCCTTGTGTTCTGTTGGTTTACGATGTTCACAGACATGTGCGGACCAACTACGGAGCCCTGGGGTGAGCTGGCGGAGGCAAAGGAGATCCCTTGTTGAACGTGGTGCTGCTGTATTCCCAAATTGTTCACATTGTACGTATTCTGCTGACCCATCTGGATAGGCTTTGGCTGGATATTGATCGGGACTTTATTTGAATTTGGTGCAAGACCCCTCTGTATGATGATGTTATGCACAGGTAGAGACGTCTGAAAATTTGTGCTGTTAAATGGAACGGTAACAGGCTGTGCTACGGGACTGGAACTGGAGCTCCCAAACAAGGAGTTGCCATTGGGAGTCTGTCTGTGAACCAGGAGTCCTCCACTCACATTTGATGGGGCTTGCTGCCCGCTGCCCTTCAATATGATTTGAGATCCGTCTAGGTTATTAATAGTCATCATGGAGGGTTGATTACCAAATGAGCCAATTAGCTGTATCTGACCCGAACCGCTAATCTGACCGCTATTAGACAGATGCTGGCTGGGCACACTGATCCCCACGTGTTGCATAAAGCCATGTTGCACCCCCACCGTATTGCTTGCAAATGATGCTCCAACAGGCACGTGAGTCACCCCTATAGGCTGCAGCGTCTGACCTGAGTAATTCGAAACATTAGAAGCCTGAGTAAACGATGCTGATGAAGAAGGATGAAGCTGGGCTTGTGCAAACTGTTGGCTTGAACCTATACTGGCGTCCAAATATGCCTCTTCTGCCAATGTCTGTTCAGTGATATTGGCCTCCTGCAGGGATTTCTGAAGAATGTCGAAAGGTTGGTCCTCACTGAGATCGGGAAGAGGAGAAGACTCAAGTTCATCTTCAAGAAACTGAAGGCTACTTGAAAGTGGCAGTCCATCACTGGGCCCTTCTCCAAGCTGGTTGCTTACGGCTTTGAGGGATGACTTAGGATCAGCATTCTAAAAAACATACACAAGTATGTTACCTGGCATATCCAACCTTTGAAAGAAGCTCTTAAAACAACACAACACAAACCTCACTTTTGAATAGAATAAAGCCTAACAGGCACAGCTCTTCAAAGTGCTCAGCTTATTCTGATACTGAATTTCCTTCGTGATGATGTTTAACATTATTTCTGTAAGCGTACACATTCAGCGCTCTGGTAAATTAGTTCATAGAAAATAGATACATAACAGGATCATACTGATGACCACCTGGAGTTTAGCTCCATTTTTTCAGATACTGACAAAGGCTTTATTTTTCAGGACTGCTCCCAGTCCAGGGCTTGAGTGAGACTCGGCCCAGGGTGTGTAAGTATCCAAGAAATAGCCATGTCTAGTCCTTTGCACGACAGGAATCTAAGTGAATTTTGGGAGTTCTGGGTACTGTTCTGTTAGAGGTCCAGAAGGTATCCCAGATTCAGCCCTGTCATTCCGGGCTTCTCAGAACATGTCTAGTTCTATCCCTACCACCCCAGGCAAGACCAGTCCAGATGAAAACAAGCTTCCCACACGAGTGAGCGGTCATTCGATTTCTTAGAAGGAATCCGCTTATTACGCCGCTTTCAAAACGATTTCAGTGTCCTATTCAAAAGTAAAAGTCCATCAACATTTTAGTCATCAAGCACCCGCTTGTGTGTTAGTTTCTGTCCTTAAGGAATCCTTAGGAATGGGCATTCCAACTAGAGACAACACAGGCATATGAAGAGAAACGAATGTGATAAATAAGATATACTCCACTGTCTAGCAGTTTTTCTTGGGACATGTCAAAATTTATAAAAGGAAAGATACGGAATCCACAGGTAGGGATAACACAAATGTACTTCACACTACTGAACTTAAAAATGGTTAAGATGATAAATTTCATAAGTATTTTAATGCCACTGAACATTTAAAAAAAATATGAAGAAAAAAATTAAAAACAGGTCAATGCAACCTTGCAAAAGTGTAGAGATTCTCATAGATGATGGGAAGAACTAGGTAGAAAACCGAAGACTAGATCATTTGACCATCAACCCTCAACAGTTGAAGCAGAACCAATGTGATAGGACTTGAGGAGTCCTCCGAAAGGAAATGGGGAAAGCAAATGAAAGCAAGGAGATGTTTTTTTTGTGGAACAATATCTAGACAACGAAGGATATCTCCTGAATGGTCATACACCGTTTAATGTTTTTACAATGTACAAATTAACAGGCCATAAGTTTAAACGGCCATCCTTGAAAAATATTTCTACTGAAAAAAAAAAATTTCTACCTCACCTCCCATGATGTAATAGAAATTCCCAATAAATACATACTGGCAGTCTGAAAAGTCAGAAGTCATACTCACACGGAAGGGGGAGAGTTGGTAAATAAAAATCATTCACATCAAGGGACAGGCTAAATATCTACCTTATGTGCTTAATGGCACCACATAAAATTATTACTCGTTCAGAATGAATTTCAAAAGTGCTACTGATTCACAAGCCTTACAGGAGATCAGTGTTGTAACTTCAAAGCCACCTGTAGCATGTGGACGTGTCATACATCCTATGATCTGACATAACTTACACACACTCAAATACGTGAAAGAACTCTGCACTCCCAAGGGCTTTCTGAATACCATTCCATGTCATAGATGAAGGAAATAAAGGCCCTGATGATAACTTAATCTTTATTGAGCACTGTACCAAGTAATTTCCCTGGACTAGTCAATTAATGTTAACCAACCTAGGAAGTAGTTCTGTTATTCTCCTGGTTTCATAAATAAGGAAACTGAACTCTATAGAGATTTGGTGACATATCCAAGGTGACAGGGCTAGGAGGTGGCAGAGTGAGGATTCACACTTGGGGCAGTCTGACTCTGGGCTACCATCCATGATGGAAGAAGGCACTTGATTAAGATAGGCTTGAATGTAGTCATCTGGCCATAGTCTGTAGGCAGGACTTCCCTATCCCCCAGGTCAGGTTTCTTGTCTGGACACTCCTAGAGCTTGAGAATATGGAATCCAGAATTGGTGATCTGAGGGAGAATCCTAGCTCTCCAACTCCTGGCTGTATAATTTTGAGCAAGTACTAACCTCTCTGTGCTTTAGTTTCCTCATCCATAAAATAGAGATCATAATAGAACCTACTTCTTGGAGTTATCACGTGGGTTAATGAGGTTAATCATGCTAAACGGTTGGTGCCAAGAACATACTAAATGCTCAGTAATTTTCAGTCATTAATTTTTTTTCTCGTTTTAAGATGAAAATGTTTGGTAAGTAACGACAATGAAGAATAATTTCTTTAAAGCTATGTAACAAGTCCCTAAACATCCTAATATGGCTTTCTTAGGTTATAAGTCAGGAAAATGGCAAAGTAAATCTCATATAGTTTATCTTAATTGACTAAGTTAAAAGGAGACAATGTCAACACCATTCGGTAGATTTCCTTAAATGCCAATTATAAGAGACAAGGTAATAACTCCCATCAGGATCCAAAGGCGATTGAAGCCTCCGGACACAAGGCAGCAAGGAGGCAGAAACACTTGACCACTGAATTCAGCTTCCAATACTCACACTGGAGTTGGCGAAAATTGAATTTGAATTGGCTGCAGAATATCCTGTGCTAGTTGAGTCATCATTGCTCTGCAAAGGTACAAATTCAATAAGGTGATTACTTTAACTGTAAAGAAGGAACAAAATTTATATCTGTGATGTTCTAAGTATTACTTACAGATTTATTACTAGGTCCGTGTAGAAAATAGTTCAATGCTTGTGGGTCTCTGGAAAACAACAAGGAAAGGAAATGAGCAAATAAATACATAACCTGTATTTAGGATTCATTCTCACTAGGGTCAAAAGAAAATGACATAGCCTGAGTGAAATTCTCTCCCTGTTTTTAAACGATTTTATTAGTTTTTTTGTTTTGTGGGTGGTTTTTTTTTTTTTAGTTTATTTATTTATTTATTTGGAGAGAGAGAGAGAGAGAGAGAGAGAGAAAGAGAGAGAGAGAGAGAGAGAGAGAGAGAGAGAATCCCAAGCAGGCTCCATGCTATCAACACAGAGCCTGATGTGGGGCTCAATCTCATGAACCATGAGATCATGGCCTGAGCCAAAATCAAGGAGTTGGATGCTTAACTGACTGAACCACCAAGGCGCCCCTATTAGTTTTTTGGTTTTATTATTGATTTTCCTGATGTTGTTCCATTTCCTATTATCACTTATTTCTGTCTCTGGGATTTGTTAGAAAGTAAATTTAATAAAGGATAACCTAAGTATGAACCCTATCATATCCAAATATCTTTGTTAATCTATGTTGATTATTTATTTATTTATTTATTTATTATTTAAATGTTTATTTATTTTTGAGAGAGAGGGAGAGAGAGAGCATGCACGTGAGAGCCAGGGAGGGGCAGAGAGAGACAGAGATCTGAAGTGGGATCTGTGCAGACAGCAGAGAGCCTAATGCAAGGCTTGAATTTGCAAACCGTGAGATCATAACCTGAGCTGAAGTCGGATGCTTAACCAACTGAGCCACCCAGGTGCCCCTTGATTTTTATTTTAAAAACTCACCCAGCTTTTTTATTTTTATTTTTTTTAATATGAAATTTATTGTCAAATTGGTTTCCATACAACTCCCAGTGCTCATCCCAACAGGTGCCCTCCTCAATGCCCATCACCGACTTTCCCCTCCCTCCCACCCCCCATCAACCCTCAGTTTATTCTCAGTTTTTTTTTTTAATTTTTTTTTTTACATTTATTTATTTATTTCTGAGAGACAGAGAGAGCACAAGTAGGGGAGGGGCAGAGAGAGAGGGAGACACAGAATCCGAAGCAGGCTCCAGGCTCTGAGCCATCAGCACAGAGCCCAACACAGGGCTCAAACTCATGAACCGTGAAATCATGACCTGAGCTAAAGTCAGACACTCAACCCTGAGCCACCCAGGCACCCCTATTCTCAGTTTTTAAGAGTCTCTTATGGTTTGCCTCCCTCCCTCTCTAACTTTTTTTCCCCCTTCCCCTCTCCCATGGTCTTCTGTTAAGTTTCTCAGGATCCACATAAGAGTGAAAACATATGGTAACTGTCTTTCTCTGTATGACTTATTTCACTTAGCATAACACTTGCCAGTTCCATCCACGTTGCTACAAAAGGCCATATTTCATTCTTTCTCATTGCCAAGTAGTATTCCATTGTATATATAAACCACAACTTCTTTATCCATTCATCAGTTGATGGACATTTAGGCTCTTTCCATAATCTGGCTCTTGTTGAAAGTGCTGCTATAAACATTGGGGTATAAGTTTAAATTTTAGGTAATCTCTACTCCCAATGTAGGGCTTGAACTCATGCCCCTGAGAT
The DNA here is from genome assembly GCF_018350195.1 of Panthera tigris. NCBI lineage: Eukaryota > Metazoa > Chordata > Mammalia > Carnivora > Felidae > Panthera > Panthera tigris. The sequence goes on along the minus strand of NC_056664.1, from coordinate 40,779,390 downwards.
CAAGAGTCACACACGCTCCACTAACTGAGGCAGCCAGGTGCCCCCAAAACCCACCCAGTTTTAATATGCTAGCTTAGTAGGTTGTTTTAGTACGGCAAACCTTACACATCTGATTCACCCTGGTTCTGGAATGAGCATCTTACCCAATAAGATCAAGGAGACACGAGTCGTCGTCATCATCCATGACAACTACACAAAAGGAATAAGAGAACGCTGGTTAGAAAGCAGATTAAAGCCAGTCGCGCCAACGCAACACAAAAATACACTCTATACTTTCCTAAATAACTGTGTAATTCATGGAAGCTTTTTCTTTAACTGCTTGTTTTTAATGGGAGTTTTTTTTTTAATTTTGTGGTTATTCAAGAGACTAAATATTCAATTTAAGTTGTTTTTATTGAACACAAATCCTTAACTTACAAGTCAAAAAGGAATCTAGATAAATCAAAGATAGTTGGCGGCAATCCTTCCCACACAGATTCCCCAAAGGGACCGTAAACCAGGAACAGGAACTTCCTCAAAACATATCGTGCAAAAGGGGACAAAATAGTATTTGTTTTAGAGAAAAATCTCATGCATCCAAGAGGTGTTTGAGTTTTATGACCGAGTGTTTCCAAACACGGTGAGCAATGTGGATTTCTTGCCATAGTTTGGCTCTCTTTACAGAAACAGAAAAGCCGGTTCTCCCTACTTTTCTGAGACAGAGGAGACACCATAGCTCCAGGCTGGACTGCTACAGGCTTTGGCTTTGGCTTTGCCCCGGAGGTCCCAGGTTCCTCCCCCAGGAGCAGCAGCAGCACCGCCAACCCTTCAATTCCAAACAATCTACATCCCATCACTGGAATCTTTAAAGTGGAAAATCTCAACCCTCAATTCACCCCCGGCTCCCAGCCCCCAGCAAGCTCCCTGTCTCCCCAGCCACCGCCAGCATCAAGCTCAGCCAGCGCGGTGACTGTGCTCCGGGCTGAAATGGTAACAACCAGACAAATTCCAACAGCAGTTCTCCCCCTTTCTCGTCCCTCCCCCGAGATCCGGTAAACTTACACTAGTGATCCGACACCTGGCAACACTGCTTCGCACCCATTTCGAGCCATGCGTGGAATAATTTACATCACGGAATGCCGGGGCCAAGAGTTCTGGAGCAGTTGGAAAGGGCAGTTGTGAACGGCAGTTGGACGGAGGAATGAAATCCTGAAGAGATGCCCAGAAGAGGGACACGCCCGAAGAAGGCAGAAGGGATCATTTCTACTCAGTGTTTTTTCCTTGGTTAAAACTGCCATCTCCTCTCCAGCTCCCCCAGACCTCCCATCCTCTCAGTCACGAGGCCAGACAAAAGTATAAAACTGGCTCCTGCCACATGGAAGGAAACTTGCTCTCCCCAGGAAGGGTCTGGAAGGGGTAAGTATCCCCCAATGTGAGACCTTCCCGCGGTGGGGAGGGGGATTTGTTCAGGTGCTGAATGGCCTGGGGGTGACGAGCAGGTGTCTGAGTGGAACTCTGGTGGAGAGGCGAGGTGGTGGGTGACACAGGAGGAAGAAGAGGGGGAAGGCCGATCCAAGGGTAACATCCAGGCTAAAGTGTGAGAAGGGTGGCAGGCAAGGTGAAATGTGCTTTGAGGCCTCAGATGTGGAGTTACTTAGGAACATGCTAGCAAGACCAGACTTCTGAGAAGTGAAAATGCCACAGCTAGGAAAAGCAGGAAAACTATCATTAAATAGACACAGAGAAATCTGTGGGAAGGGCCTCCCTTAAATCCTGATATTTTATGTGGTAGAAGAACTGCATCAGCCACAGCTCATTACTGCGCCATGAGCTCGTCTCCCAGACATCACAATCACGTGGAATAAATGAGGCAATTAGGACATATCATGAAGCCTATAAAGTGGATAGGATTTATTATTATTTATAGTGTCCATGGTTTCTGGAACAAATTAATGAAAATGTAAGGGAAAAATAGCCTATACCACAACAACCTTTCCCAGCTATCCCAGCTTCCCTCACGACTTCACACCTGTACACGTTCCTCTAGTAGAAGAGACACCCAAAGGTTAACAAACTGAGAAAGGATGTCAGCGCCGGTCACTCTACCAAGGTGTCACTGCCACTGGGACTTTCAAGCACCGAGAACATCTGCTGCCCCAAAGTTCAAAGTGACCAGCTACTCCTTGAGTGGCGTAAATAAGAGAACACTTACACAACTTTGGATGAAAGTAAAAGCCATTGTGCATCCTCCCCTATCAAACTGAACGGGCTGCTCCAACACTTGACAGAATGCTCCCTGGGGACATCTGTCCTAGTCAGTGGCATCCATCCAACCACACAAGCCTCTGTCACTAGCCCCCTGTGGGTAGAACTCCACGAGCCTATTTTATAGTCAGGGGTACCTGGAGAATTCCACTTTTTAAAGGGCCATCCTCTTTTCTGACTTTAAAGAGTTTCAAATTAAAAGAGATGACTCTTATCGCTATGTCCCCAGCTCTGCACACTGCCAAAGCACAGTCATCCCACGTCTAACCCAGTAGTTCCTTTCCCCAGGAGGACACATGGTCCACCAAAGGCAATTTCCCAAAGGAGAGGTGTAGAAATTGACAATTCTAGTGTGGGAAGACAACCTGAGGATCAGAAACTAATGTCTCCAAAGTAAAGAGTTTAGTTTTCTTTGGATAGGTAGGCTCCCCCTTTCCTTCTGGACTCTTGCGGAGGCTCTTTCCTCCGTAAAGTAACAACCCTGGAATCACTAGGTGAAATTCAGAACGCTCTGTGAAAGAGGAGTCCCCCTAGGTCAATGGTTAAAAACTACTTCTTGGCCCAACACACTTGAGGGAGACACACTCCCCTCAGTAACAGCAGCTGATGACAGGAGGATTTGTCACAGAGGGAAGGGGACTGTATTTCTTACAGAATCCTGAGAGGCATCCCAACAGGTCAGAAATCACTGCCTCAGACACCTGATTACACTCTTTTTATGTTTTTAAGTTTATTTTTATTTAGTCATTTTGGGGGGGGGGGCGGAGAATGTATGCATGCGTACAAACACGGGAGGCGCAGAGAGGAGAGAGAGAATCCCAAGCAGGCTCTGCACGGTCAGCACAGAACCCGACCCGGGGCTCGAACTCACAGACCGTGAGGTTATCACCTGAGCCGAAATCAAGATTTGGCCACCTAACTGACTGAGCCACCCAGGTGCTCCGGATTACCACTCTTAAAAAAATTAAAGCTAGTATTAAAATTGTCCTTATCGGAGTCAACACTTTGAATAGTGGCTTTTAATCAAGAGGACACAGTATAAAAGTGACATTTTAAATCAATGGGGGAAAGGTGTTAGCTGTATGGAGAAAAGATCGGAGATCCATACCTTACATTTTATACAAAAATAAATTCTAGATGGATCAAACAATTAAATAGGGGCAGAGAGGGGAGGAGAACCTTAAAGCACTAGAAGAATACATGGGAGAAATAGTTTTTTTTAATCTTAGAGTAGGGAAAGTCTGTCACAAGATACAGAGGTATAAAAGAAAAGATTGACAAACTTTACAACATCAGATTTTAAAATTCTGCATGATAAAGGAAAAAAGTAAACAAAGTCAAAGACTAAAAAAACCCAAAAAAACATTAAGTGGAAAAAATACTTCCAGTTCATATCACAAAGGGCTTTTCTCCCTAATACACAAATACCTTCTATAAACACAACAACAACAAAAGAAAAACAGGGACACTTGGGTGGCTCAGTCAGTTGAGCATCCAACTCTTGATTTTGGTTCAGATCATGATCTCATGGTCGTGAGATTGAGCTCCGTGTCTGTCTCCTTACGGAACATGGAGCCTACTTAAGATTCTCTCTTCCCCTAACAAAAACAAAAAAACCAAAACAAAACAAAAAACCAGCTACCCTGCAGAAAATCAAACATATGAACCATCAGTTCACTAAAAAAGGAAAGTAGCCCCTAAACATATAAAAATAATCAACCTCTCTTTGAACATGAGAAACATAAATTAAAATTTCAATGAGATACTACGACTTATCAGACTGATAAAGATAAAAGTTTGGTAAAGGACCATGATGGTGAGGAAGTGGGGAAACAGCAACTTTTATGCTTTGCCAGTAGAGTGTAAACTCCATAACCTCTAGAGAGAATAATTTAGCAATAGCTTTCAAAATTTTAGGCACACAAATTATTCTACTTGGCAAATATTTTCAGGTATTTGTCCTACAGGTATTTTTGCACATGTGTGTAAGAATATCCAGTGCAGCATTCTTGGTTTTAGCAAAAGACTGCAAAGGCCTAGATGTCACAGGTATGGGGTTTCTTTTTGGGATGATGAAAATGTTCTGGAATTAAATCACTGAACTGTACCACCCAGGTGCCCCTGCCTGGTACATTTTTATTGGATGCCAGACATTGTTAATTTTGTGTTATTGAGTGCTGGATAGTTTTGTATCCCTGCAGATATTTTTGAACTTTGTCTAGGACAAAATTAAGTTCTTATTAAATCATTTGATCGTCTTGAGGCTTGCTTTTAAGCTCTGTCAATCCATAGGGCTAGTTTTGCCCTATCCTGAGGCAGTACCCTTCACTTGATGGCATACCTTGTTGATGTCTCATGGATTGCAAGGATTTTCGCGCTCTCACAGGTGGGAACACAAACCATTTTCTGCCCTGTGTGAGCTCTAAGCGTTGTTTCCTCTGATCCTTTTGGATGGTTCTCTCCCAGGACTTGGGTAGTTGTCCTTCAGCCCCCATGGACTGACCAGTCATCAGCTGAGGACTCAGGCGTTTTCTGTCTGGGTAGCACTCTCCTCTCCGGTACTGTGCCTTGTGTTTGAGCCACTTTCCCCTTCCAACCACATCAGCTCATCCCTGGAAGATGATCAGACTCCATCTGGGGTCCCCTTCCCTACGCCGTGGCCTGGCAACTCTCTCCAGACAGTAAGCTGGAACAATTACAAATAGGGCTCACCTCATCTGTTTTCCATTTCTCAGGAGTTGCTCTCCATGCTGCCTGATTTCCCATGTCTCAAAACCACTGTTTAATATATTTTATCCTATTTTTAACTTTTTTTAACGCAGGAAAGTAAATTCAGTCCCAGTTTCTCCATCTCAGCCCTACAACAGCTATTTTTAAGGTTTTGAAAAAAAAATCACGTTAGGAGGTAACGACAGTTTATATGAATTCATTAGCACAAATTATAAGTCAGAGTGTATTGAGGAGGGGGGAAAAGGAAACTAAATCAATCGTACAGTTTTATCCCATGCCTCCTTTTGTTTTCTACCCTGCAGAATAGCTTAGGGAAGGAGGAAAGCTGCTTCTTTAATCTGTATCTTTAATAAAGTTGGTCACTATTCATGATTCATTTAGTAAACATTTAGCACCTACTATGTGCCAGGTACTGTATTAAGGCTAGGGATATCAAATGAGCATGACATAAAATGTAATAATAAATGTAAGCACACTTAAAGTTAATAAATGATGATTTATTAAATAAAGTAAAAATAATAAATGTAAGCACACTTGATATTTTTGTAGGACTGTAAAAGCAATGCTGAAAAGTGAATGACTACGTTTTAGCGAACAATTTTCCAATGAGTGTCATGATCAAAAAGTTATGCCATAAAATAACCACTTACCCAGGGCAAGTAGCTGTTTATGTCAATTAAGATATAAAATATTCTTTTTTGGTGCACCTGGGTGGCTCAGTTGGTTAAGTGGCCAACTTCAGCTCATGTCATGATCTCATGGTCTGTGGGTTCAAGCCCTGCATCAGGCTCTGTGCTGACAGCTCAGTCTGAAGCCTGTTTCCAATTCTGTGTTTCCCTCTTTCTCTGCCCCTTGCCTGCTTGCTCTCTGTCTCTCCCTCAAAAATAATAAACATTAAAAAATTTTATAAAGTATTCTTTTTTTTTTAAGTGTTTCTTTAATTTTGACACACACACACACACACACACACACACACACACACACACAGTGCAAACAGGGAAGGGACAGAGAGAGGGAGATGTAGAATCTGAAGCGGGCTCCAGGCTCTTAGCTGTCAGCACAGAGCCTGATGCAGGGCTTAAACCCACAAGCTGTGAGATCAGGACCTGAGCCAAAGTAGAACGCTTAACTGACTGAGCCAACCAGGCGCCCCCTCTCTTTTTTTTTTAAAGCTTATTTATTTATTTTGAGAGAGAGAGAGAGAGAGAGAGCGTGAGCTAGTAGGGGAGATGCAGGCAGACAGGGAGAGAGAGAATCCCAAGCAGGCTCCGCACTGTCAGCACAGAGCCAGACGTGGGACTTGATCCCACAGACTGGCAGGTCATGACCTGAGCCAAAAATCAAGAGTTGTATGCTTAACTGACAGGGGTGAGCCGCCCAGGTGCCCCTAAAGTATTCTCTTTGTACTCCTTTTACTATATTGTAATAGTTATGGGCTATTAAATTTTGTAATTGCAAGACAGTGTGAAACTTTCTGCCATGGTTTCCGATTTTAAGGCACCCACTTTCTTTTGGAAGGGAGACATTCAATAATTTATCACAATGCAATGTGAGAAGTGCTGAGAGTTTTGGCAGGGATTCTCAAGCTTCTTCAGGTGAAGCTCCTGGGCTTTTTTGTGAAATAATATGACATTTTACTAGAAAAGGAAACATGACTGTATTTTCACAATTATACTCATTTGCAATACAGAGAAGCAATCAAACTCAACACAATGGGCTCTGAGTTTTTCAGTTATTATTCAACAAAGAACTTCCTTCATTTTGATGTCTTCTAGCAGCAATGAAGAGAAGACAGAAAAGACTAAGAAATATTATTAGAAGAACTTGGGGATTAAAAAATTCCTCCATCAGAAAAGATGACCATTAAGTAGGCAGTATTGGGCCCTGGTTCACCTCATGAAATGTAGAATTTGAAGGCCTTAAAAAGCTGCTTTAATTCCTATTTAGAATGAGGCAGGATGGAAATAAACCTCATTTTTAAGAAATCCAGCCGGCTAAACAATGTGCCCTAAGGTGGGGGGAAAGAGTGGCCGACCTCAGGGGGTCAGGGCAAAGTCTGGCACGGTTTACAGAGCAAGGGACATATCGGGGAGAACACTGAATTTGGAAGGCAAAGGGCTTGTTTTGGATACCTGACATTAACTAACTGTGTGATTACCGACAAGCTCCAATCTCTCAGGGCCCATTTGTCCACCCCTAAATGAAGTTAATAGCCACAGCTATGATTTTTAAACTTTGTTCCTTGGTGACCTAGGATTCTCCAAGGTTTTCTTGGAGGCCTAAATATTGGTGGTGGAGACACTCTGATGTTCCACTTCTCCCCCTTCAATTCTTATTTAGCTAGGAGAAAACAAGTTTGAAATCCTTTTAACTTCTCCAACTCCTAGAATGCAGTGGTTTTTATGTGTTGTGAAAGAATGACCATCAACAGTGGTCAATCTGAAAATGAAAACCCAAGGATCATGGGGAGCCTGGGTGGCTCAGTTGGTTAAGCGTCCGACTTCGGCTCAGGTCATGATCTCACGGTTCGTGAGTTCGAGCCCCACGTCGGGCTCTGTGCTGACAGCTCGGAGCCTGGAGCCTGCTTTGGATTCTGTGTCTCCCTCTCTCTCTGCCCCTCCCCTGCTCATGCTTGCGCTCTCTCTCTCTCTCTCTGTCAAAAATAAATAAACATTAAAAAAAAAAACCCAAGGATCCATAAAAATCAAGAATCATGATTATTTTAGCAACAGAATAGTGATATTGTTTGATAAACACATCAAACTTCTTTAAGATAAATTCCAACACAGTGATAATAACCTTAAGATTACTGACTATAAAATCATTAACCAAACAAATCAGTGTTTCTCAAGCTAGGGTCTGAGAAAATAACTTTGGGTGGTCTGAGATCTCAAGTGTGAGAAACATTAACAGATTCTAAAATTGTCCAGAAATACATACACTGGAGAACTTTGGGGCTCATAAAAATTGTGCTAACCGTGTTTGCTAACGGCCTCTCAAAATTTCAAGATCCACTTAAGAATCCACAGACAGAAGACCTATATACACATTGACTGATGCAGAGATGTTCCCAGGGAAAAGCTTTCCAGGCCTCTCTTTGTCATATTCTTTCAGTCTCAGCTGCCAATTTTGCACCAGGCTGGGGGCCCAGGTCCCAACAAAGGAGGTTATCAAAAGAGCGTTGGCTGAGTCCCAAAAGTCTTTGCTGCATCTAGATTCAGAGCTGAGGTGGTTCAAGAGATACCAAACTCAGAAAATAACAAAGCCCTCCAGCAATGAGGGGTGCTCTGAACTCATACTGCATAGCTTGTAGGAGTATTAAGTTATGGCTCAATTACAGTGGACTAACACACTAGACTGACTTCAAACTTAAATGTTACTAATAGACTATCACCTAGAAATTAACAGCATAAGACAATATCATAGAGCTATCCTCAAAAGCAGGGATCTTGTCATATTCATCTTCATATTCCCAGCAAAGAGCACATAAACAGGTGTAAGAAACACTAAATAAATATTCATTCAGGGTTTAAATATAGTGTAGCTGCATTTTATGCAAAGACTGTGTTCCCAAAGACCTCGCATGATTAAAAACGCATGTAATACTAGTCAAAAAAATGTTTTTAATCTTTATTTATTTTTGAGAGAGAGAGAGAGAGAGAGAGAGAGAGAGAGAGAGAGAGAGAGAGAGAAAGCAGGGGAGCAACAGAGAGAGAAGGAGACACAGGCTCCAAAGCAGGCTCCAGGCTCTGAGCTGTCAGCACAGAACCTGACACAGGACTCGAACTCACGATCTGTGAGTTCATGACCTGAGCTGAAGTCGGATGCTCTACCGACTGAGCATCCCAGGCACCCCAACATAATTCTAGTTTAATTCTAACAAACTGACAAATCCCTAGAGAATACCAACATTGAAATTTTGTAATTCCTGGTGGGACTTACAGATATATTACATTCTGTTAAGATTTTTTAGATAGAATAATGAAATTGGGGTTATATTTAAAAAAATCATCCTTTAGGGGCACCTGGGTGGCTCAGTCGGTTAAGCGTCCGACTTCAGCTCAGGTCACGATCTCGTGGTCCGTGAGTTCGAGCCCCGCGTCGGGCTCTGTGCTGACAGCTCAGAGCCTGGAGCCTGTTTCAGATTCTGTGTCTCCCTCTCTCTCTGTCCCTCCCCCGTTCATGCTCTGTCTCTCTCTGTCTCAAAAAAAAAAAAAAAAACAAAAAAAAAACCCCCCAAAAACATTAAAAAAAAAAATCATCCTTTAGAGATCCATATTGAAGCAGGTGTGAGTTCAATTACTATGATGTCTAGGATTTGCTTCAAAATAATATAGACTAAAGTTGGTTATTATTTTTTTCATGTTTATTTATTTTTCAGAGAGAGAGAGAGAGAGAGAGAATGAGCAGGAGAGGAGCAGAGAGAGAGGGAGACACAGAAGCTGAAGCAGGCTCGAGGCTCTGAGCCGTCAGTGGACAGCCCGATGTGGGGCTCAAACCCATGGACCATGAGATCATTACCTGAGCTGAAGTCGGATGCTCAACTGACTGAGCCACCCAGGCGCCCCTAAAGTTGGTTACTGAAAACATTGGGGGGTGCCTAGGTGGCTCAGTTGGTTGTGTCTGACTCTTGATTTCGACTTTAGATGGTCTCACAGTTGATGGGTTCGAGCCCCATGTCAGACTCCATGCTGAAGGCGAGGAGCCTGCTTGGGATTCTTGTTCCCTCTCTCTGCCCTTCCCTCTCCCCTCAAAATAAACAAACATTAAAAAAAAAAAACCCATGGAGTCCTCGTACACTAAAACTAACATAACGCCATATGTTAACTACACTGGAATTAAAAATTTTAAAAGACACATGAAAAAAAACCTAAAAGGAAATATAGTACACCAAAAAAAAAAAAAAAAAAAAAAAAAAAATCAAACGTGGAATCCTGTTCCTCCAGCTCCCGCAGAGATTCACCAGGAATCGGGGGTTACTATGGAGTTTTCTCCTTGACCCTCTGAGGTTGGTCACTCTTTCCCTCATGTTATAACACATACTCAGGCAAATTTCAGGCAACCTGGGGAACCTGTCCCCAACTACAGTCAGGTAGGACCTGCAAACAAGGGCCTCTGGTCAGCTCAGAGATACAAATTGAGGCTGCTTACTCTCCAAACTCAGAGAAAGGGTTCAGTTTTTTGGTAGTTTGACTGAAGGGAAATGCTGTAGGTGAAATCTTACTTGGGAGCGTATGACTTAAACCAGTTTCAGTATCATTCCTTCCACTCCTTCCCATCAAATACAGGTAATTCCTGTATTTCTCCATACCCCTCTTTCCCGTATTTACTCATATTTACATTGGAATGTCAGCTCTATCAGGGCAGAGGTTTGCGTCTATTCACCAGTGAACCTCAGCATCCAGAATAGCACCTGGCATACATATTACAAAGCCTCAATAAACTTTTTCTTTCTTACTCCTGGCTTTATTGACATATAGTGGACAAATAAGACAGTATAGGTTTATGGTATACAGTGTGATGATTTGATACATGTGTATATTGTGAAATGATGACCACAATAAGGTTAGTTAATATCTCCATCACCTCACATACTTGCCAATTTTTTTGTGTGGTAAGAATATTTAAAATCTACTCTCAACAAATTTCAAGTATATAATACACTGCAGTCATCATGCTATGCATGAGATCCCTCAAACTTATTCATCTTATTTTTTCTAAGTTTATTTATTTATTTTGAGAGAGAGAGAGAGAGAGAGAGAGAGAGAGAGAGAGAGAGAGAAGAATAGAGAGAGAATCCCAAGCAGGCTCCACACTATTAGTGCAGAGCCTAATGCGGAGCTCGAGCTCATGAACTGCGAGATCATGACCTGAGCCTAAATCAAGAGCTGGTTGCTCAACCAACTGAGCCATCCAGGCACTCCCTTCCCCCAACCCCCCTTTTTTAAAGAACCTATTCATCGTATAACAGGAAGTTTGTGCCCTTTGACCAATATCTCCCCATTTCCTAAACCCAGCCTCTGGCAACCAATCACCAACTGAGTATGCTTCTGCAAGTTCAACTTTTTTACATTCTACATATAAGTGAGATCATATAGTATTTGTCTATGTTTGTGTGACTTATTTCACTTAGTTTATGCTATGCTTTCAATGTTCATCCATGCTGTCACAAATGGCAGGGTGTCTTTCTTTCTTATGGTTGAACAATATTCCAGTGTAGGTATATGGGCATGTGTGTGTATAAAACAACTTCTTTATCAATGTATCCATCGGCAGTTACTTAGGTTGTTTCCATATCTTGGCTATTGTGAATAATGGCGCTGTGAACAGGGGGTGCAGATATCTCTTTGGGACAGTGATTTCATTTCCTTCAGCTATATATCTGAAAGTGGGATTCCTGGCTCATATGGTGGCTCTATTTTTAATTTTTTTAGTAATCTGCATACTGTTTTCCGTATTGGCTGCACCAATTTACGTTTCCACCAACAGTGCACTAGGGTTCCATTTTGTCCACATCCTTGCTGACATCTCTTGAGTTTTTGCCATTCTAGCAGGTGTGAAGTGGTATCTCCTTGTTGTTAGTGAACATTTTTCGAAATGAACCTATCATCCTTTCCAGTATGTTGGCCACAAGATGGCAAAAGCTCCAACAGGATCAGGCACCCCAGGCCCTTCTCCTTGAAACCTACTTTAGTTTTCCAAGAAAGTGTATTTTTTTGAAGACCAGGTTATTCCTATGGGAGAACAATCTAAAGTGGAAAATAATTCTACTTAAGCCTAGAATGCACAATGGGGCTAAAGTCATTTCCTGCTCTTCCCCTACATGCTAATTCTAGCCAAACTGCCACTCTCCTGCCCCCAAACACAACGTGCACTCCCCCCACCCTTGTCCAGGTGACAATTTTCTTACCTGGAATGCTCTTCCTGGTAGCTTGAACCTCTGCGAATCCTTCTCTGACAACCTTAGGATTCTCTACCTAGAATTCTAAAAGCAACCACCATGTCTTTCGACACTGATCAGACATTACTCTCTGTGGTTATCCTCGTGACGCCTATCTTCTATTCTCAACTAAAGCACAGCCCAAATTTAAGTAAAAAGAGTCTAGAGTGCTTTGAGAAGACTGATGAAGAGCAGCTAAGACACCCATCCCGAAGCTGAGCAACTTTTAGACTGCGTCGTGTTTTTTGGCATCAGTGAGCTGGAAACACTGGCTCATTACAGTAGATTCTAGCCTCTTTTTTTTTTTAAGCATAAATTTCCCCACAAAGGGAATTTTATTGAGGGCACTAGTTTACCTGCCTCTCAAAAGACCAACTGCAACCAAATGAAGTGAACATAACCTCAAGGTTTTATTGTGTTCATGATGTAGCAAAATAAGCTTAGAACTGGATCCCTTGGCCCTTTCTCTCATCTCCTCCCTGTTCAAAATGCTTGCATCTCTTCATAGCCAGCATTCTCTTAGATCTGCGTTGGGTTCAACACATCCAAGCCTCCGCACAATCTTCTTTTGTAGTTTGAGCCTTTTTCTGGAAAATCGGCTTAGTTTGCCCACTGTAGCCACTGTTTCCTGTCATAACGCCACTTTCCCTGGGCATAAAGAGGATCTTTGCCTTTCTCGTACTGGGTCATTTTGTGTGGTTGGTGCTCACCCCACTTCTTGCAGAAAGTGTGGTGGGTTTTAGGAACGCTCACCATGGCTGCAAGAACGCTATTGGCACGGAAAGAAAAAGCTCTAGCCTCATTTTGAATCCCTGCCCACCCTACCCTCCCTGTAATGAAGGGACCCTTGGCTCTTTGCCATCTTGACCATGTCCCCCAAACTATCACATCACTTTTTAAATTCTTTGGCTTTGCACTTATCTTTTTGAGAAGACAGACCTTCCTACCCACCTCCAAGTGGCCAACTGACAATGCCTGCCTATTTTTTAAGGCTTGGAGTAAAATTATACTATTTTTTTTAAACCCCCAGGCAAAATTAATTGTTTACTTATTTGTATCCCCAGAGCACATCTGACATGTTACTAGCATCTGACAGGTGTGTTGACAAAACTTTGTTTTTCTGGTCCCCTTGTTAATTTACAAGTTCCATGAAAGCTGGGGCAGTTTCTTTCCATCTTTGTATTATCTGAGTTTTGGACAATGCCTGATATAAACGTGCCTAGTAAATGTCTTTTACTTTACTGAATAACTTTACTAAGATTTTGGTCTAAATAACTAACTTTTCGACGGGTGATGTCAGTTCCTTATTATTTAGTTGCCAAAAATATACAGCTAGGCTACCCATGAGCACTTTCTCACATCACAAAGCACAGGATTTGGGATGCAGTGTGGAGCGTCCAATGCCCAGGATCTACTGGCTTATGCTGGGCCCTTACGTATCTAGACAGCCATTCCTGCTGCGTAGAAAAAGTCATGAGAAGTCAACTGACTCCCCATCTCTGCTCCAGAGCAGATGACTCAATCTCTGAGGCATAAGGAAGTGTCATTTTTTAAGATTCAGAGGACAAAAGGATTGTGTATCCTTCCATAATAATCTATTTAGTATTAAATAAACTTCCCTAAAACAGGGATTTGCGTACTAAACATAAACAGAATAATTCCTTCGAGTTCCCAAATCTTTAGCACAGTCATTTATTATGTTAATAATAGTTGTGTTCCTTAAAAGACTCACAAGTAAAAGTCTAAGTTGAAGAGTTTCTGGCACAGCCTTGAATGGCTTTTGAGAGTACCAACACTAGACCTTACAGGGAAGAAAAACAACTCAATAATATGGGAAAAAAACAGATGCCCTGCCAAAAAATGTTGTTATAATTTACTATGTTTTATTTATTTTTATTTTATTTTATTTTTTTAAAGAAAAATTTTTTTAATGTTTTATTTATTTTTGAGATAGGGAGAGACAGAGCATGAACAGGGGAGGGTCAGAGAGAGGGAGACACAGAATCTGAAACAGGCTCCAGGCTCCGAGCTGTCAGCACAGAGCCCGACGCGGGGCTCAAACCCCTGGACCGCGAGATCATGACCTGAGCCGAAGTCGGCCGCTCAGCCAACTGAGCCACCCAGGCGCCCCATAATTTACTATGTTTTAAAAGAGACTGAACATTTTAACGACTATGGAAAATAATATACAGGAAATTATTGAGAAATGATACAAAGAAATGCTGCTAGGGGCGTCTGGGTGGCTCAGTCAGTTAAGCGTCCCACTTGTGATTTTGGCTCAGGTCATGATCTCATGGTTCGTGGGATCAAGCCTGGGTCAGGAATCTCTCTCTCCCTCTCTCTCTGTGTCTCCTCCCCACCCCTGCTCACGTGCATGCTCAATCTCTCAAAATAAACAAACATTAAAAAAAAAAAAATGCTGCTAGCCTGATTGCTATTAAATATTAAGTAAAGTGAAATTGAAACTATCTTTGTGATAAATCACGATACTTCAGTATATAGAATAATACATATTAAAAAGATAAGTCAGTTCTCTTCAGTTATACTACTGTTTCAGTTAAAGAATTCTTGTATTTTACTTCCAAATAAAAGGCGAATTTCTGTTTTAATCATTGACTGCCACATTTATTACTTTCTTCCACTAAAAACAGTCATTTAGAGCCTTAGCTCCAACAACAAGCTGACTTAGCAAAAGGAAGCAATGCCAACATTGAAACTAACCACCCAGAAAGATGAACGAGTATCAACCAAAAACACATTAGCAAAAATTTCAGGAACAGGCATTGAAAAGGAGAAGAGCCAAAGGTAAGTCTTACTTACATCCTCAGATTCTCTGTCTCTCTCTCTCTCTGCCCCTCCCCTGCTTGTGCACGCACTCTCTCTCTCCCTCTCTTTCTCAAGATAAATAAACTTAAATTTTTTTAAAGTTTTATTTATGTAAGTAATTTCTATGCCCAATGTGGGGCTCAAACTCATGACCCTGAGATCAAGAGTCGCATGCTCTTCCCACTGAGCCAGCCAGGCACCCATCTTTCAGAGAACAGCTTAATGAAATAAAAGTAAAAACCCTACCAATGTGACTTTTTCTACTTTTAATAACAACGGGCATTACTGTGCAGTACCAGTCACAACAAATAGTAAAAAAGACTGCTTTTTGCATTCCAATCCTACAGTCAAGAATTCACTGAAATACAGCATGGTAATAATTAAGCTATTAAAGTAAAAACTGCTGAATCTTTTTCTGTATTTCCTCAAAATAATAGGATGCCATTGTTATCCATTAGTGTAGTTTGTAGGTACTGTTGTCCCTATGTATGGAACTGCTTTTAAAAGATACTTTGAAACGGTAGTAATTATAAGCAAAAAATATTTTTTATTAGCAATCTGGTTAAAGTTATTTTGCAAACTCTTGAGTCTCACTGCTCTCTCTCAATGAGTAACATTCAAAATATTTTGGTTTTATGGTATGTTCCAAGAAAAACAAGCCCTATAAAAACAGCTAACAATATTTAACAAACAAAATTCCATTTTACGAAGTCAATGATGTTAACCAAGGAAGAGAGATGTCCAGGGTCCCCTTCAGTAAAAGTAGATTCACAAGGACGATGTGTGCACAAAATAAATTTTTTAAGGGGAAGAAAATGAGAGAAATTTTTTTAAACTTAAAAATGATTTAAGGGGCAACTGGCTGGCTCAGTCGGCAGAGCATGAGACTCTTGATCTCAGGGTTGTGAGTTCAAGTCCCATGCTGGGTGTGGAGCCTACTTAAAAAAAAAACAACAACCCCAAAATGAACAAATATTTTTAAAGAAGGATTTAAGAAAGAATATGAAGAAATATACTGTATTACTCCAAGCAAAATTTCAGTTTCTACAAAAACTTTTAGAGGCTGAATTAGGGGCGTGTTGGTGGCTCAGTCAGCTAAGGTGTCTGACTTCAGCTCAGGTCATGATCTCCTGGTTCCTTAGTTTGAGCCCCACATAGGGCTCTCTGTTGTCAGAGCAGATCCTGCTCTAGGATCCTCTGTCTCCCTCTCTCTCTGCCCTTCCCCCACTCACGCTCTCCCTCCCTCTCTCAAAAATAAACATTACGAAAATAATTTTTTTAAGAAGCTAAATTAATCTCATTTTTCTACACTCCATTTAAAAGACATAAACTTCTATCTAATGCAAAGTCTTTTATAAACCCTAAGAAATGCCATGTGAAGGGAATTTATATTTGTACTTATTTCGATCAAAAGACTACAAGGAACAGAGTTTCAGTTGGAGAAGATGAGAAAGTTCTGGAGAAGGATGGTGGGGATGGCTGCACAACAGTGTGAATGTACTTAATGCCACAGAACTATACGTGAAATGGTTAAAATGGAAAATTTTATGTTATGAAATCAATTTTTGAAATAAAAAATAACAATAAAAAATAAAGCATCCATGAATATTCTTACTAAAAAAAACAAGGCCATAACTAGTGGTCCGTAACTAGTTGTAGATCTATCATCAAAAAATCTTTTTTTTTTTATTTTATTTTATTATTTAAAAAAAAAATTTTTTTTTTTAACGTTTTATTTATTTTTGAGACAGGGAGAGACAGAGCATGAACGGGGGAGGGTCAGAGTGAGGGAGACACAGAATCTGAAACAGGCTCCAGGCTCCGAGCTGTCAGCACAGAGCCCGAGATGCGGGGCTCGAACTCACGGACCGCGAGATCATGACCTGAGCCGAAGTCGGCCGCCCAACCGACTGAGCCACCCAGGCGCCCCCAAAAAATCTTTTAAAAAAAATGTTTATTTATTTTTGAGAGAGAGACAGAGCATGAGTGGGAGAGGGGCAGAGAGAGGAAGAGACAGAATCCAAAGCAGGCTCCAGGCTCCGAGCTGTCAGCACAGAGCCTGACATGGGGCTCGAACTCACGAACAGTGAGATCATGACCTGAGCCGAAGTCTGACACTTAAATCTCACTGAAGGGAGATGAAGGACCCAGAGCTCATCGGTTAAAATTAACCCTAGAAGCAGTGGTGTGAAAGAAGTTGAGGCAATTCACCCCACAACTACTGACAGGTACCAGATATGGCTGTGGGAGGAAATCCCCCAAAGGAGGGAGGAGGTTTCTTGACCCTTTGTGGGCCTTTTGGCTGTCTGGTGAAGCCTATGGATCCCTTGCCAGAGTAATACTTCAAAGTTCATAATATATGTAGGACTTAAAAAAAAAAAAATGCATTCATTTAAAAAACAAAAATAAAAAACACATGTATAAAAATATTTAAAAATTGTGATACAGTTATATATGTGATTCTTCATCAACGCATTCTTACAAGATTTAGTGGTGAGTCTAGTAACTACTACCTTTTGGAAGATCGTAATTTTTTCAGGTATCTGCAAATGTAATGGGACAAAAAATATTTCTAATAGTAACAAATTCCCAGGCATGTTAATTCATGGTTTGGGTTGCCTTCATTCATAGATTTAGGAAATGATAAATTTCAACTGGAGTCTAATGAAAGTAACATGCAATTTTCTTCATATCCAAGTTCATGGTCTCCCCTCCCCACAGTTCTATCCACAGATCCTTTAGGGGTCGGTCCATAGAGCCTGTGCACTGCTAGGGCCCAGGGCACTTGTTCAACATGTGAAGCGAATAAACTCAATGCAGTAACAAACACAGTGGGATTCTAAACATCTGAATATCATCCACAAGCTATTTTTATACTTGCTAAGCACAGTCTGGTCATTACATCAAACACTGTTTGATGTAATTTTTGCAAAGATGTTGAAGGTGCTGCCAGATACACAGGATAGTAGCAGCAAGCTGGCAATTCCAACTGTGCAGAAAGGACACTCTCCAGCATCACCAAAGTTATCAAAAAATTCCCGGAGTAAGGAAGTCAAGTAAAGCTAATATTTTGCATGCTTAGTGGAGAGCAACAGAAACACATAACTTACAAGCACAAGACTGCAGTGGAAAAGCTCATCAAAATTCTCAACCTTGGACCAGTGTAAAACACAAAGGCAAATTTCATGATAAACATGCAACAATCTTTTCTGGTAAGCTTAGTCAAAATCCATATCTTCATTCTCCCGAACATCCGAAGTGGAAAACAGTTACATAAATAAATCATGTACTTTTCTAGTTTTTATATGAGTGCTCAGAATTGAATGGACCTCTGAATTAACACCCTTTTGTGTACTCACTTTTTTTTTTTTTTTTTTTTTTTTAAGAGAGAGAGAGCTCGAGTTTGGGAGAGGGGCAGAGGGAGAGAGAGCGAGAATCTTAAGCGGGCTCCATGCTCAGCTTGGAGCCCAAAGTGGAGCTCAACCCTACAGCCCTGGGGTCATGATCTGAGCCAAAATCAAGAGTCGGAAGCTCAACCAACTGAGCCACCCAGGTGCCCTAAAATATATGTATATTCTTTTTTTTTTTTGGAGAGAGAGAGTGCTTGTGAGTACAAGTGGGGGAGAGGTAAGAGAGAGAGGGAGAGAGAATCCTAAGAGGTTCCATGCCCAGTGTGGAGCCCAATGTGGGGCTCAAACCCACGACCATGAGATCACAACCTGAGCTGAAATCAAGGATCAGATGCTCAACCAACTGCACCATCCAGGCACCCCTTACTCACTTCTGGGCTATTCTGCTATAGATTACTTACTGTACCCTCAAATAAGGGAGTCAAGTAACTTATAGACGGCCTCCAGTGGTCTAAGAACAAAATACTAAATTTATTTTTAAGGCCAACTCACTGTGCGTTTTTTTCTTTAATTTAAAACCACTTCATTCTCAAAGTAGCAGTCACATGTACCAGAATTGAATGATGTTAGGGGAAACTGTATAACTAATTTAGAACACAGTCCCATCTTCTAAGACATTGGTGCCTACAATACAACCCTTTTCCTTAGGGAAAACATAAAAACTTTTCATTTGGCTTGACCCTATCTTATATCACTTTTGGGTTATTTAAAATAGGACAGACCTGGGGTGTCTGGGGGGCTCAGTCGGTTAGGTGTTCGACTTCAGCCCATGTCATGATCTCACGCTTCATGGGTTCGAGCCCCGCCGTTGGGCTCTGTGCTGACAGCTCGGAGCCTGGAGCCTGCTTCGCATTCTGTGTCTTCCTCTCTCTCTGTCCCTCCCCTGCTTGCACCCTTTCTCTCGGTCTCCCAAAAATAAATATTAAAAAAATGTCTTTTTAATAATAAAAAATAAAATAGGACAGACTCGCCCGAATAGACATTTTTCCAAAGAAGACATATGGATGGTCAATGGACACATGGAAAGATGCTCAACATCACTCATCACCAGGGAAACGCAAATCATAATCACAATGAGATATTACTCCACACAAGTCAGAATGCTGGCATCAAAAAAGACAAGAAATAATAAGTGTTGGCAAGGTGGAGAAAAGGGAACCCTCACAAACTGTTTGTAGGAATGTGAACTGGTATAACCACTAAGAAAAACAGTATGCAGGTTCTTCAAAAAAAGTAAAAATAGAAATACCATATGATCCAGTAATTCCACTACTGGGTATTTACCTAAAGAAAATGAAAACACTAATTGGAAAAGATATATGCACCCCTATGTGTATTGCAACAATATCTGCAATGGCCAAAATAAGGAAGCAACCTAAGTGCTCACTGATAGATGAAGATGTGATATATATATATATATATTTTATTTTTGAGAGATCAAGAATCAGAGCATGAGCAGGGGAAGGGCAGAGAGAGAGGGAGACACAGAATCTGAAGCAGGCTCCAGGCTCTAAACTCAGCACAGAGCCCAACGCAGGGTTTGAACCCACGAACCGTGAGATCATGACCTGAGCTGAAGTCAGACGCTTAACCGACTGAGCCATCCAGGCGCCCCAAAGATGTGATATATAAACACACACACACAACACACACACTGGAATATTACTCAGCCATAAAAGAATTAAAAAAGAGATCCTGCCATTTGTGACAACATGGATGGACCTAGAGGGTATTACGCTAAGTGAAACACGTCAGACAAAGAAAAATATATGATTTCACTTATATGTGGAATCTAAAAAAACAAACAATAAATCAGAAACAGATCCATGAATACAGAGAACAAAGTGGTGGCTGCCAGAGGGACAGGGGTTGGGTGGAAAGACAAAATGGGTGAAGGAGGGTGGGAGACATAGGCTTCCAGATTATATAATGAATAAGTCATGGAGGGTAAAATATACAGCATAGGGAATATAGTCAATGGTACTGTGATAGTGTTAGATGGTGACAAATAGTAGCTAAGCTGTGGTGGGCATAGCATAATGAATAGAGTTGTGGAATCACGACGTTGTACACCTGCAACATTGTGTATCAATTATACGTCAATTAAAAAAGGTAAGATAGACCCGTAGTTCTATTCTTGACATTATTCAGTATCATTCTTTTGGACAAATTAGAATAATTTTTTCCTTGAGGAGGCAAGCTGGTGCAGCCACTCTGGAAAGCAGTTTGGAGGTTCCTCAAAAAACTAAAAATAGAACTACCCTACGACCCAGCAATTGCACTACTAGGTATTTATCCACAGGATACAGGTGTGCTGTTTCGAAGGGACACATGCACCCCATGTTTATAGCAGCACTATCGACAACAGCCAAAGTATGGGAAGAGCCCAAATGTCCATCGATGGATGAATGGATAAAGAAGATGTGGTGTGTGTGTGTGTGTGTGTGTGTGTATATATACACATGTATATATATATATATATATATATATATATATATATATATACACACACATATATATGTATCTATATACATATATATGATATATGATATATATATGATATGTATATAGATACATATATATGTATATATATATATATATGTATACACACACACACACAATGGAGTATTACTCAGCAATCAAAAAGAATGAAATCTTGCCATTTGCAACTACGTGGATGGAACTGGAGGGTATTATGCTAAGTGAAATTAGAGAAAGACAAATATCATATGACTTCATTCATATGAGGACTTTAAGGGACAAAACAGATGAACATAAGGGAAGGGAAACAAAAAGAATATAAAAACGGAGGGGGACAAAACAGAAGAGACTCATAAATATGGAGAACAAACTGAGGTTTACGGGAGGGGTGGTGGGAAGGGGGATGGGCTACATGGGTCAGGGGCACTAAGGAATCTACTCCTGAAATCATTGTTGCACTAGATGCTAATTTGGATGTAAATTAAAAAAAAAAAAATTAAAAAAAAGACACAAATTAACTTGCCCAAGATTAAAAAAAAGAATAATTTTTTCTTGCTTCATTATGTTTTCAAAGTCGTGCCTAAAGAACACCCTACCTCCCTCTCTAAATATTTAAATTATTAGATTTTGCCTCACTGAGTAAAATTATTCCCCTATGAAGATTTGTCATTATTTAACTTTTCCTTAAACTTCTTTTTTTTATTATTATTATTTTTTAACATTTATTTATTTTTGAGACAGGGAGAGACAGAGCATGAACGGAGGAGGGTCAGAGAGAGAGGGAGACACAGAATCTGAAACAAGCTCCAGGCTCCGAGCTGTCAGCACAGAGCCCGACACGGGGCTCGAACTCACGGACCTCCAGATCATGACCTGAGCCGAAGTCGGACGCTTAACCGACTGAGCCACCCAGGCGCCCTGACTTTTCCTTAAACTTCTAATGATAGTTTGCAACTTTTGTTAAAGATTCCCTTAACATCCATATGCTTTTTCTTTAAGAAAGCACGTTAAGGTAGCATGATATATTAAGCAGTACCATTATAATTACTATACTAATGATAATGAGGACTGGATTCAACGATTACTTATTTATTAGGTAAGTCTGTCCTGCAGGGCTAAACAAACATAATAATATGTCCCAGCTTGCGAGTAGCTGGTAATCTTATTAGAAAGGCAAGAGCTACATCTGAAATAATTTTCCAAATTACAGAAAGCATTATCAATATGCAAGAAAATAAACATACTAGCATGGGTATTTACAGTAAAATTAAGTCCCTTTTATTATTAGTTGATATACCAAGGCACATGAGATAATAAAAACTGTAATAGCAGCTAACATTTACTACTGGCCTTCCCTCTGCTAGGCATTTCACACAGTTCTAACCCTTCTAACACAGTCCTGCCAGGTACGCACTATTATCTCTATTTTTACAGAGAATATAAGATGCTTGCCCAACACTGCAGAGTTTGTAAGTAGCAAGACAGAGGTTTGAACTCAAATCTCTAATTCCCAAGAGATGCTGCTTCTCATCTCTGTGGGTGGAAACATGATTTTTGGAAGGTTCAATTTCTAGAAATGTGTCCCATACCAAAAGATAGCAATCGAGAATCTTGACATTTTCTCCCACAGCAAAAACCTCACTATTCCACGAATGAAAATTCTACAATTAAAAAAAAAATTTTCAGGGGCGCCTGGGTGGCTCAGTAGGTTGAGCGTCCGACTTCGGCTCAGGTCACGATCTCACGGTCCGTGAGTTTGAGCCTCGCGTCGGGCTCTGGGCTGATGATGGCCCAGAGCCTGGAGCCTGCTTCCGATTCTGTGTCTCCCTCTCTCTCTGACCCTCCCCTGTTCATGCTCTGCCTCTCTCTGTCTCAAAAATAAATAAACGTTAAAAAAAATTAAAAAAAAAATTTTCATATATATACAGTATATGTATATATATGTGTATATATATATACATTCACTGTATATATATGTACATATACTGTATATATATATACAATTTCATATATATACTGCAAATACCCATGTATGTGTATTTATATATACACATACACAGACTTCCCGGTAATTCATCATGCATATCAGACCTCTTGGTTTTTAAAAGTCAATGTTTCATATGTTACCATTGCCACAGAGCCCTCCTTTCTTACCCAACTCCACCCCCAACACCTATTAATTCCTGGAAGGTCTAGAGGAGCGCAGCTATCAAACAAATATGAGTCACAAGTGAGAGCCACATATGATTTAAAATTTACTAGTAGCCATATTTTTAAGTATACTTAATTTTAATATATTTAGTCCATAATATCAAAAAATATTTTGACTAAATGGAAAATATTAATATAAATACATTAATAAAATATTTTAATTTAATTTTTAACCATTCAACATGTAATTAACATAAAACAAATTAGATATTCTACATCATTTTTTTCAGACAAAGTCTTTAAATCTTACAGTACATCACAACTGGTGCCAGTCATGGCTCAAGTGTTAATACCCATATATGGCTAGTGGTCACCATATTGGACAGTCCCAATCTACAGACTTCTGTAGAATTTAGTTAAGGTAAAACACTTGCTTACAGGGCCATTTTCCCCTTGTTAGCTCTTGTGGATAGCCACAAAGTGGAACTTTTAAGAACAGCTGTAGTGATAGGAATAATATTTACCCTAATTATTTACATAGGGTTTCCTAGAGGTTTTGTCAATTTTTTTTTTTATGCAAGAGGTGAAGGGAAGGGAGTTGCCACAGCCCTTATTTTCACCAGAATATAACCCTGCCCACCATACATACATGTGCAGATTTAATCTGAAACAGGAAAAAAGTTGATCATTAAATATCAGTTCCAAAGATAACCCTAGTCTAGCCATTGAGCTGAAATAATCCTAATCTTCTAAGAAACAAAGTTAAATTTTACATGCTTCTCACATATTTAAATACCTTAATATATGTTTCTAAAAATAAGTTATTTCTGGCTCAGTGGGTAGAGCATGCAACTCTTGATCTCAGGGGTTGTGAGATCAAGCCCCACATAGAACTTACTAAAAAAAAATAAAAATAAGTTATTTCTTTCTGTTTGTGTCAAATGACCATAATTATTACATGGGGAAAAAAATCCAAAAATTATTTGAAAATAAAAGCAAGCAATTTGCTAAAAGGAAACTAAAGCTGATGCTGAGAGCTTCTGGATCAGGTATCCTCACAGAAGCCTCACATCTGGCTCACGTGCCCATTTTTATAAACCAGGAACCAAGACTTGCTCTTGGCCCGTGGTTCCCTAGCACCTGGGAGGTTGTTAAAAGTGTGAATTCTTGGGCCCATTCCAGACCTACTGGATCGGGAACCCAGGGGGTGTTAAGCCGTCTGGGTAATTCTAATGCACACTCAAGTTTGAGAACCACTAGATCAACATGGAACTGGTACTTAAACCATCTGTTTAACTCCAAAAGTTGTGTACTTTTTAGAAGTTTTTTGTTTTTGTTTCTGGTGGGAAGGGGTTGGGAATATCTGCATGCGCACGCACACGTGCGCGCGCGCGTGTGTGTGTGTGTGTGTAGTAAAATACACATAACATAAAATTTACCATGTTAACTATTTAAAAAAAAATTCTTTTAATGTTTCTATTTATTTTTGAGACAGAGAGAGACAGAGCATGAGCAGGGGAGGGACAGAGAAAGGGGGGAGACACAGAATCCGAAGCAGGCTCCAGGCTCTGAGCGGTCAGCCCAGAGCCTGATGCAGGGCTCGAACTCACGGAGTGTGAGATCATGACCTGAGCCGAAGTCGGACGCTCAACCGACTGAGCCACCCAGGCGCCTCCCGCATGTTAACTATTTTTAAGTGTATCGTTCAGTAGTATCAAGTCCATTCACATTGTTGTGCAACCATCTCCACCACCCATCTCCAGAAGTCTTCACCTGGAAAACCAGAAACTCTGTCACCCATTTGACACTAATTCTTCATTCCGCTTTCCCTCCAGCCCCAGGCAACCACCACTGTCCTCTCTGTCCCTATGAATTAGACTCCTCTAGGCATCTCATAAAAATGGAATCTAGAAGTAGAATCTAATTTCACTCAACCCTTACAGCTGCAGAAAAGTTTGGAAAGTACGGAAATTTCTAAAGAGGAAAATGAAAATCACTTATGATACCACTGCCTAGAGGTGACTGCTAGGGACTGAACTGTTGTCTCTCGCCAAGCTGGTGTTTGAAACCCTAAACTGTGTTTGGAGACAGGGTCTTTATGAGGTAACTGAGGTTAAATGAGGTCGTAATGGTAGGGCCTTAATCTGATAAGGCTGGTGTTTTTATAAGAGGAAGAGATACCGGAGCTCCCATGAAGACGCAGTGAGAAAACAGCAGTCTGCAAGCCAGGGAGAGGGCCCTGCCCAGCAATCAAATTGGCCGGCACCCAGATAGATGCTGGACTACCCAGCCTCCAGGACCGTGAGAAAATAAACTTCGGTTGTTTAAGCCACCCATCAGCCTATGGTACTTTGTTACGGGCTCTGGAGCTGACTAATGCCGTGGATGCTGTGGATGATTTTTCAGTCTTTTTCTTTAGTACATTTTTATTTTTTAGGTATATTTTTATACTTAAATGAAATCAAAGCCCATATGCTTTTTTTTCACTTTCCCAGCATTTTCTAAATCTTGTGTTCTGCAGAATTGTGTTCAGCAGGACCTTAATTTTTGGAAACTGGGTTTCAAAGTGACGTCAGGTTTCTGCTGCTAAATTCTCAGAGGATCTTCTATACTAAACTGGGAATGTCAAGATGGGCATCTGTTAGATTTGATCTCTAAATGTCTGGGGAGGGAAGGAGGAAATTCTGTATTATATCTCCTGCTGTTCTGATCAAAGTATACTACTGGACAGCTAATAGGAATTTCAAGGGGGCAATGCCCAGTTTTGGAAGGAAATACTGGCTGACAGGAGCAATTCACTTCAGGCAAAAAGTTCATTTCATTTCCTAAAGGAACCATTCATTTATTCATTGTTAGCAGATTAGTCTAATGAAACACTGCTTTAATATTACTTTTTATAATAACTTTTATTATTTTTTCAATTTTTAAAAGTTTATTTAGAGAGAGAGAGGCAGAGAGGGAGAGAAAGAATCCCAAGCAGCCTCCATGCTGTCAGTGAAGAGCCCTGCGTGGGGCTCAATCTCATGAACTGTGAGATCATGACCTGAGCCGAAACTGTCTGATGCTTAACTGACTGAGCCACCCAGGCAGGCGCCCCTATAATAATTTTAAAAAGCAGTGATAGCTGACACCCAAATGGGTTAGGCACTATATAAATCTTTATACGATGATCTCACTTTATCCTTACAAACTTCCTCTGAAAGGTAAATTCTCAATCCAGAGGGAGAAACTGGGCACATTTCCTCAGAGAGGTTATATAATTTACTCAAGATAGCACAGAAAGGGGGCGCCTGGGTGGCTCAGCCGGTTAAGTGACTTTGGCTCCGGTCATGATCTCGCCGTCTGTGAGTTCAAGCCCCGAGTCGGGCTCTGGGCTGACAGCTCAGAGCCTGGAGCCTGCTTAGAATTCTGTGTCTCCCTCTCTTCCCCTCCCCCACTCATTCTCTGTCTTCCTCTCTCTCTCTGTCAAACATAAATAAACATTAAAAAAGGAAAAAAAAAGCACAGAAAGGAGAAGAGCAAGGGTTGGAACTCCAATCTGTCTGGTTCCAAAGCTATTATTATCACAAGAGTCTTTTCTTTTTAGGTCACATCACTGCCTTGTTTGAAAACCTTTGATTTTGAATATGTAAAGGAAAAATTCATCTACTTTGACCTTGCATTTAGTGCATTTCACAAACTGATCCCAAAGTCCCTTCCCAGCCGTTCTTTTTTTTTTCTTTTACAGACTTCTAACTCCATCAGAGAACTTTCCTGTCCTGCCCCTTTCTTACACTCCTCACCTAATTTAGTTCTCTCCCACCTAAATTTCTCTGCTTATGCCATCTTCTCATGGTCAACAAATCCCTTTAGGCTCCAGTTCAAATTCCATTTCCTATCTGTAAACCTTGACTGCTCGTTCTTATGCTCCACATCCATCAAGAAAGCCCCTTGGTTATACTTCCAAAATAGGTCCAGAATCCTCCACTGTCTACCTCCACTGTCATCCCCCTAATACAAACCATCATCATATCCCATCTGGTCTCTCTGCTTTCACTCTTTTACTCCCTCCAATCTCTTCTCATCCCAACCTCCTGAGTAGTCCTTTTAAAACATAAGCCAAAACCCTCCAATGAATCCTCATTTTCCTCACTATAAAAAACAAAATCCTTTTCTGTGCTCAGCTGTGAAAACCTGCAATGCCCTACACGATGGCTCTCCCTGTCTCCACCCCTCACCCCCAATTCTATCCTTTGCTGACTTGCCATGCCTTGAACTCACCAGGCATGCTCATGTCTCGGCCCTTTGCACTGGCTGCTCTCTGCCTGGAATGCTGTGCCTTCGGATATCCTCAGGCTTGCCCCTTACTTCCTTCAAGTTTCTGCTCAGTTGATCATGACCTACCATGACCACCTTCCCATCCCCCAGCACTCTACACTTTCCTTAACTTGCTTTATCCCCACCTCCCCGCCCCCCCCCCCCATTACTTACTACAGTGCTTATCTAGGTTTATTGTCTGTTTTCCCACCAGAGCAGGGCCTTGGTCTTTTGCTCATTGAGGGATCTGGGAGTCTAGAATGGCACCTGGCACAAATTAGATGCTCAGTTGATTGCTGAATGAATGAATGGATGGATGTTCTCACACACTTTAATCAAAGGCTCTCTTTTGCTCTCACTTGTGCTACTCACTTGGTACTTACCATATACTGTTGTGTATTTTTCTGGGTGCCCCTATTATCCAACTAGCTATATTATGTATTCCCATAACCTCCAAGTGCTCTGTACAAAATTAGCATTTAACAAATATTTGATGATGAAATATCAGTGTAGTGCCTTTCTCTTTCACAGTAGACACAGTAATATTTTTAAAAATATTCATTTTTGACATTCTGCTTAGAAAAGAAACTCTAGAAGGAAATTTTAGAAGAAAAATTTAGAATATGTAATTTTTAATTTAATTTTTTAAAATGTTTATTTATTGTTGAGAAAGAGAGAGAGTGAAAGAGCACGCAGGCACAAGTGGGGGAGCGGCAGAGACAGAGAGGGAGACACGGAATCAGAAACAGGCTCCAGGCTCTGAGCTGTCAGCACAGAGAGCCCGATGGGGGACCCGAACTCAGGAACAGTGAGATCATGACTTGAGCTAAAGTCAGATGTTCAACTGACTAAGCCACCCAGGCGCCCCTAAATTAATTTTAAAAGGATGAAGTATTTTCTACACACACACACACACACACACACACACACACACACACACACCCCAAATCCATGTCATGCTCTGAAAAGAAAATATTTGCTTAGTGACTTTCATCTTTCATGGCATCTTATAACCTGAAGACATTCTTGAGAGTCAAGCACAAGGTAATGTTTTGATAGTTAGGTAATATGAAACACAGAACATATTTAAAAAATTTTTTTAACGTTTATTTATTTTTGAGACGGAGAGAGACAGAGCATGAACGGGGGAGAGTCAGAGAGAGGGAGACACAGAATCTGAAACAGGCTCCAGGCTCTGAGCTGTCAACACAGAGCCCGACGCGGGGCTCAAACTCACGGACCACGAAATC
The DNA here is from genome assembly GCF_018350195.1 of Panthera tigris. NCBI lineage: Eukaryota > Metazoa > Chordata > Mammalia > Carnivora > Felidae > Panthera > Panthera tigris. The sequence goes on along the minus strand of NC_056664.1, from coordinate 40,751,062 downwards.
ATGACCCGAGCCGAAGTCGGCCGCTTACCGACTGAGCCACCCAGGCGCCCCCAGAACATATTTTAAATGATAGTTACGAGTTGGGAATTTATGCAACATGTGACAAAAATAAAAGGTTAATGTCACGTAGGTTTTATGTCACAATTTTTGATCTAATAATAGAAAGTTGTAGCTGGGGGGTATTCAACTCATGAAGAAAATGCATTTTAAAAAACAACTTACCTATCTATATTCACATTATGCAGGTATTTAAAGTGTTCATTTACATGAACATTTGAGCCTATCTCTCTATATTGTGCATGTTGTGTTGCATATCCAACGTGTGCTTCTGAAAAACAGTTTAGACAGCTTTCTAAATAAGCTGCAGACGGGCGCCTGTGTGGCTCAGTCGGTTAAGCATCTGACTTCGGCTCAGGTCATGATCTCCCAGTTGGTGGTTTTAAGCCTCACGTCAGGCTCTGTGCTGGCAGCTCAGAGCCCGGAGCCTGCTTCGGATTCTGTGTCTCTCTCTGCCCCTCCCCTGCTCACACTCTGTCTGCCTCTCTCAAAAATAAACAAATATTAAAAAAATTAAATTAGCTGCAGATTTTTTCCTCACCTTGACTGCTGCACATGCATAACTTCCTCCATGAGGATTGAACGGGAAGCTCTGTAAACAGACTCCTGCACGACTTAGGGTAACTTCTTAATCGATTATTCGTCTAATTTAACCGTAAAACTTTAATATGACCATGTAAATGAAAAAAACATGTACAGTAATATATTAGTACTCAGAAGATACCATTTAAAAAAGAGAAGCACATTTTCTTTGGTATGTATTTGGTATTTTCCATGGCATAATGTCCACTTTACATTGCTAAGTATGTAAAGGTCCTCCCCACCCCTTTTTTTCAAACAGCATGGTTACCCAAATTTCATTTCTCTTTGTATTATTCTCTCTGGGTATTTACTTTCAGATTGTTTTATCTACATGATATATGCTGTAACAGAAAATAATAAGGGTATCATGTGACATATGAAGTCAGACAAACATGTAAAACAGTAAAACAAAAAAGCCATCTTGAGGTCTATGGATAAAAGCAGCTCCAAACATATCTAGTAAATATTAATCTTTTAAGTGTGATCACACCCAGAGAAAAGGGCTTGGCTTCCATGGAGCTCTCCAATCCTAAGATTCTCACAGATCTGGTGAATCAGAATACAGATAGGAAGAATAAAGCGACCTATTTCTAAATGTATTTCTTTGCACTTCTAGGAAATGCCAGAGTTAAATCTAAATATAGCAGCATGCATTTTTATTTTAAATCCGGGAAGAAATACTTCCAAATCAAAACCACATGAAAATAACTTTTACGCTCAGTAGTCAGGAGGAAAAAAATGTGATTTTTTTTTTTGTGGGTAATAGTTGTCTATACATGGAAAGAGTTACTTCTAAGTTTTAAGACAGTTCTCACAGGAAAAGAAAATCCTAGTATTCTACTTCCCAGGTTATGTCTAGTTTAAAAAACTAAAATTTTCTCTAGTTTAAAAAACTGAAGTTTTCTAACTTTCATTGCCGTGAATTTTAACTTTGTAACAACTTTGACAAACACAAAGATTTTTAAATTTAATCTCTCAAAATGGCATCCAGGTTTCTCCAGTTCTGTTTATTGAGAAATGATTTTTTTTAAAGATTTTATTTTTAAGTAATCTCTACACCCAACGTGGGACTCAAACTCACGACCCTGAGATGACTGAGCCAGCCAGGTGCCCTGAGAAATGATTTCTGAAAAAAAAAAAGAAAATTATAAACTACCCTATTTTATTTTCACAAAACTATCAGTTATACTGCACTGAAACTAAGCTTATTCAACAACTATGGCTTTTTTTTTTTTTTTTTTTTAATTCAGAGGAAATGCTTAGGACTTGAAAACGTACTGCTAAAAATACACTGATGGGGGTGGCCATAACACTGTAAAATATTTTCTAAGGAGCACTAAAAACTCTAAAAACTGAAGAAACCAGATAAGCTGATTTATCTTCTTAAAAAGTACAAAAGGAGGGGCGGCCTGGGTGGCTCAGTCCATGAAGCATCTGACTTTGGTTTCGGCTCAGGTCGTGATTTCAGTTAGTGAGATCGAGCCCCACGATGGGCTCTGTGAGGACAGGGTAGTGCCTGCTTGGGATTTCTCCCTCTCTCACTCTCTCTCTCTGCCTCTACCCCCCCCACTCATGATCCCTCTCTCTCTCTAAATAAATAAACGTTAAAAAAAAAAGTTCAAAAGGGGTCATTTTGAAATATACTGCAAGCAACTTTTATGGGTGGTTGATTCTAATACGTACAATAGCAGCCTTATTACTCCTTAGTTATGGTCAAGATATTTACGGACCACATAACAAATTTTGAGATTCTCTCCAGCGTGACACTTACCACAAGATTTTGAAATTCTTCATCTCCCCAACTTAGGCTTCCCACTAATAAGCAGTGATAGAGTTGGTTCTCAATGGGCAAAGGGGGAGAATTCAAGTTAGTTCTTGCAGCCTTGCATGAAGAACTCATGTGCTACCTCAGAGTGTTCAGTAAGCAGCATGCGGCTCAAGAGCTATAGATCTCAGCCCTGGTGAACTCAAAAACCCACAGGGCGAGTGTTTCATGATCTTTTACTCCTGTTGCCTATCAGGGCTAAGCCTTTTGGAACAGTCAAAAAGGAAATAAAAATTCCTTTTGACATGTTACCTTACTGGCCACACTTAGTAAATGTGCCTTATGTTCAACCTTACAGTATGGCCTCTTTAAAAGAATGTTTCCTTAAAGTGAATCACACTTTGAACATTTCATTTTTTAATGTTTATTTTTGAGGGAGACAGAGCGTGAGTGGGGGAGGGGCAGAGAGAGGGAGAGAGAGAGACAGAATCCAAAGCAGACTCCAGGCTCTGAGCTGTCAGCACAGAGCCTGATGGAGGCTTGAACCCACAAACCGTGAGATCATGACCTGAGCCGAAGCCGGATGCTCAACCGACTGAGCCACCCAGGCGCTCCTGAACATTTTAAGTACTTCCACCCCAAATCTGTACTTCTAATTACTGTGCTTATATTGACATTCTAAGCACGGGTACAACTTGAGCTGCACCGTATCATGCTTAATTAAGGTCCTAAGTGTTCTTTTTCCCAATTAGGATTTTTTTTAAGTGAAAGATATGATTCATAATCTCTGATTGCTACCAAAGATAGAGCTAAAACGGTCCCCATGTTTGACTCACCTTACTGTGCAAATAAAAACCGAGTTATCTGCAGAAGGGGCAGAATAAGAGCTCTGACCTAGAATTTATCACCGTAAGAGATTCTGGTGTTTTTGGTCGCAGTTTTTATTTATCACCAAAAACACTACTTTTCCCTAGTCCTTCTACTGAAATCAAGGTCATCCAATTTTAATATATTAAAATGTTCAGTAGGCAGTCATCTGTCAATTAAATCTATACACGGGCTTAATACTGATGGCAAAATGTATGATGCATGGGTCTACAGTATACATTCAAATCCCAGCTCTGACCCTTAGTAATGGAACCTTGGGTAAGTTATCTACCCTTTGTAAACCTCAGTTTCATTATCTCTACAGACAAAACCTATCTCCAGGGTTACTATGAGAATTTAATAATATTAAAACATCAGGGCTGGAAATAATGTTAAGGTTTAACAAATATTATTTCTCTTTCCCCCCTATTCTCTTCCTTGTGAAAATGTTCCAACTACAGGTGAGGACAGAAAACATAATTTCTGATGATACAAAGAAGCATCCTGGATTTTGGTTGAACTGAGATAAGCCTTTGCTAGAAAGACAATACTTTTCATACCTCATTCCCTCACATTTTCACATTCACCCTTTTTATTTCAGGTAATAGAAGTGTTTAATGTGTTTGCAAGACAGCCAAAGAACCCACAAAACCAGAAAATGTTCAATTTTACAACTTTATTAAAAATTTATCATCAAGTCACAACCATATGAATTAAAGTTGATAAAGATTAAGGGGAAGGGGAACCTGGATTTAAGATCTAGTACAGTGAGGTCTCAGGATCTTTTCCTGATTGGATGCAATGTGAGGTGAAGAAAAAAAACAGATCAAAGCCCCCACAGCCGCTTCCCCCCAAGACCTCTTTCTTCTCCTTTCCCATACAACACACGGACAGCCCCGGAACTCTCCTGAACTGCACTACAAATGGGCAAGCCGTCCCCAGCAGAGCCACATCCTGGGCTCCAACTTCCACAAAGTGAGGTACCACTTACAAGGTCTCCACGTTAGGGCTTTCCTTTAAAGTCCACACCCCATTCCTTTCCTGTCAGCTCTCCCACTTCTCCACACTAATTGAACAACCCTTCCCCCTCGCTGTATTTTCCACTTCTACTATAGATCATACTGACCACGGAGAGATGGATCCTCTATGTTAGCTTAATTCACATTGCCTCATTATAGTCAAGTCCCATTTCTGGTACCCCCCCCCCCTCCATCTGATACATTCCACAAATTGACTCCTTTTCTCCTTAAACTCCAAGCCTTTTGCCTCCACCCCTAACAAATGACCTTGCTATCTTTCCAGTGGAGACCACAGACATCTATTTTGAATCTTATCATCTACCCCGTTCTTTTTCTCGAATTTCACCTATTACTTATTCTGTAGGCAGGTTGAGGAACACAGGACCTTATGAGAAGGTGAATGAACGTCACTCAAAGAATGCAGAAAGGCGTGGCTGAAGGGAGCACTACACATTTCCATTTGGTCTTGTCTGAATCTTTAAAAAATGATTTTCCCGGGGCGCCTGGGTGGCTCAGTCGGTTAAGCATCCGACTTCAGCTCAGGTCATGATCTCACGGTTTGTTGAGTTTGAGCCCTGAGTCAGGCTCTGTGCTGACAGCTCGGAGCCTGGAGCCTGCTTTGGATTCTGTGTCTCCCCCTCTCTGCCCCTCCCATGCTCACACTCTGTCTCTCAATAATAAATAAACGTTAAAAATTAAAAAAAAAAAAATGATTTTCCCAATACTTCCTTTCTCCCTCCTCAGCCCATAATCTGCTTTTTCTCATCACCCCCAGAGATCAGAATGTATAAGGCACTGTTGATCTCAACCAATCTCAAAAACCTTTCCTTTTGGCTCCTATCATTTTACTCTACCTGGACTGTCAAACATTTTTAGTCAACAAATGTTTACCGAATGCCTGGCTTCTCTGGTTTTTAAAAGAATGTTTATTTATTTATTTTGAGAGAGAGACACAGCAGCATACAGGCAGAGAGAGAGAAAGAGAGAATCCCAAGCAGGCTCCACACTGTCAGCACAGAGCCCAATGACGGGCTCAATCCCATGAACCCGTGAGATCATGACATGAGTCGAAATCAAGAAGGGGACACTCGACTGCCTGAGCCACCCAGGCACCCCATGCCAGGCTTGTTTTAAATGCTATGCTGAAGGGTTAGAATAAGTCAGTGAACAGGTTAAGAAAAAATTTAAAATTTCTTGGTCCCACTCCAGAATCTCTAGGTGACTATTTTGCACACTCAAGTTTGGGATAAACATGATAAAGTGGAGATACTCTCCTTAGCCCCAGTAATTTCAGATACAATTTTTAAAGCTACTGTCTTCCATAGAAAATACAGTATTTTAGGAGCACCTGGGTGGCTCAATCGGTTAAACATCTGACTTTGGCTCACATCATGGATGCTTTGTGGGTTCAAGACCCTCGTCGGGCTCTGTGCTGACAGCTCAGAGCCTAGAGCCTGGAGCCTGTTTTGGATTCTGTGTCTCCCTCTCTCTGCCCCTCCCCCACTCACACTCTGTCTCTCTCTCAAATATAAACATTTAAAAAAAAAATGCAGTACTTTGCAAATAGTCCAAGGCAGTGTGCAAGTAACATCTGTAGTTGCCACAAATGTTTAGATGTTATTTTTATTGTGGTAAAATACATGATGTACTGTCTTTGAGTGTCCAGCTCAATGGCCTTCTGCCCATTCACACTGCTGTGCCATTGCAGCTATTATCCAACTCCAGGATTTTTCATCAACCCACCTTTAAATTCTTTCCCCATTAACTCATTTTTTATTAACCAAGAACAAGTCTCATGGTTAACTTCATGGCCCCCACCCCCATTCTCTTCTCTTGCTTTCCTACCCAGCTAACATTTCAAGGTTCATTTTAATTGTCCCCTGAAACCACCTTTAAGTCCTAGTTTCTCTCTGCTGTCACATGTGGGGGTGAGGGGTGGGGTGGGGTGTAAAACTCCAGTCCTGGTCAAACCAATCCCCTGCCCGCTCTTGGCTTCCCTTGTAACAGCTGGATATTGCTGGCAAAAAACTACACAACTGGATGGACCGGTTTCACTTCAAATTCAGAGGCGAGGCACAGCCAGGCAGTCCTGTGTACAGCAATCCTACCTCGCTTCCCAGGGACTTAGTTCACAATCCTGCTGTCCAAGGTCATGCACACCCCTTCTTCCTCATTGCTGGTCTTGACTCAGACTTCACTGAGAACACAGATCATAAAGCCATGTATTCCATCCCCAATTTATAAGCGTCTTTGCGCTGTGCCCATATTCTCTGCCTCCTCTCCTGCCACCCTGCAAGTCGTCTTACTCCTGTCAAAGGCAAACCCTCTTGTGTTTTGAATAGCTTCTCACCTTCTCAACAATTCTGCTCCTTTGGTAGTCTTATCTCTCTTCTGTTAGTCACTCCCTCCCTCTTAAATATTCCCATTAGTCTATTTAAAAATGCTCTTCCATTCCCCGCCATTTAAAAAGAAGCACTTCTTCAACCCTCCCTCCCTCTCCAGCCACTGCTGTGCTGTCACTCTCCAGACTTTACAGCAAAACTTCCCCCAAAAGCGGGCTACGGTCACCCCATCCCATCCTCAGTGCATTCTGATTTGGCTTCCATCCCCATATGCCACTGAAACTCCTTGTCAAACAGCCACCTCCATGTTGACAAATCCAAGCGGTCATTTCTCTATCCTCAGTGTTCTCAGGAGAATTTGGCAGAGAAGACCATTCTCTCTTGAAAAGAATAATCCATTCTTCCCATTTAATGGCCCTCTCAGTCTCTTTTGTCCAACCTTTAGCCACTGGAAGCGTTTTAGGGTTCGATGTTAAGACTTCTATGATGACAAATGATCTCAACTAGTTCCATGACATACTATTCGTATGCTAGTGACTCCCACAGTTTATGTCCACTCCCATCAGCTCAATTTGAAGATTCACTGCCTACTTGACCTTCCATTCGGAGGTCTTGCAAGTATTTCAAAAACATAACAGGTCCCACACAGAACTCGTTACCCACCCTTCCTACCTGTTCCTCTTCCAGTCTTCTCCAACCAGCAAATGGCACCATCGGCCACCAAAGCTTAGGCTAGAAACTTGAAGGCCTCCTTGATTCCTCCGTCTCTACAGATAACTCATTAAGCCAATACTTCTGATTCCACCTTCAAAATACATCTGAATCCCACCATCTACCCTGCACTATCCCCACTGCCACTGTGTTTGCTTAGATACCATCAGTCTTGAGCCGGCTACTGCAATAGCCTCCCTGTCTACTTCCCCTCTTGCTCCATACAGCAGCAGTGATCTTTAAAAACAAAAACAGGGGCGCCTGGGTGGCTCAGTCGATTAAGCGTCCGACTTCAGCTCAGGTCACGATCTCACGGTCCGTGAGTTCGAGCCCCGCGTCGGGCTCTGGGCTGATGGCTCAGAGCCTGGAGCCTGCTTCCGATTCTGTGTCTCCCTCTCTCTGCCCCTCCCCCATTCATGCTCTGTCTCTCTCTGTCTCAAAAATAAATAAAAACGTTAAAAAAAAAATTAAAAACAAAAACAGCAGCTCAGTCGTTAAGCATCTGACTCCGGTTCAGGTCACGATCTCACGGTTTGTGAGTTCAAGTCCCACATCAGTTGGGCTGGAGCCCTGCATTGGATGAGCCCCACTTCTCTCTCTGCCCCTCGCTCACTTGCACCCTCTCTCTCTAAAACAAAAACAAAACCAAAAACCCACCAAATAATAACCACTGTCCCAATGAAAGCCCTTCAATAGCTTGTTATTTTGAATAAAACAAAACCCCAAACTCCTGGTACAGCCGAATACAGGAGGCCCTAGAAGATCTCTCAACTCTTATTTCATTCTCCTCTTGCTTCTCTCTAACACCCATGCCCTTCTGGGCCTTCCAGGTCTTTGCACTTTGTTCACAGGTTAGGACTGTCTCCCCAGCTTGCACACAGCGAGTAGTACAAGCTCATGTTTCAAGCCTCAGCTCAAGTATCACTCTCTAAAGGGATGCCCCTTGACTCTCACTAGCCAAAAGTCATTCCCCACAACACATTCTTATAGATCTACCAGCTTAACTTTTTACTGTTTTTCTAATCTCCAATTATCATGATTATTTGTGTTTAACTTACTTCCTGTCTTCCCCACTATACTCTAAATTCCATGAGGGCAGAGATTTTGTCTGCCTTGAATCCCACCAAAGGCCACTTTATTATGTTTTAAGTTAACGAATTTATTTTAAAAGTAATCTCTGCACCCAATGTGGGGCTTGAACTCACAACCCTGGAATCAAGAGTCACATGTTCTACTGACTGAGCCAGCCAGGCACCCCCCACTAAAGGCTACTTTAAAATGAAGAAGCTAGTCCGGCACCTGGATGGCTCAGATTCGTTGAGCGTCCAACTCTTGATTTCAGCTCAGGACATGATTTCATGGTTTGTGGGTTTGAGTGGGATTCTCTGTCTCCCTTTCTCTCTCTCTGCCTCTCCCCTGCACATACTCTACCTCTCACAAAATAAATATTTAAAAAATAAAAATAAAACGAAGACGCTCCTCCTCCTAAGCAGGTTTTAGATTTCTTCTCAAGCTTTACTGGGTTTTAGTCAAAGAATATAATTACTCTGGCATTTACCATGAAACACAAAGGGAGAAAAAGCACACTGGACAGTCAAAGCCTAGACCTCCACCCGCCCACTAGTCTAGACTGGACACGGACTGCACACAGGTGCTTAAGAGTTGCTCCTTATAAAAATGTTCAAACGTGGAAGGAGAGAGAAATGTGCGCATAAGATAACATAATTTTGACATCTGCATCACAAAAGTTTTTAACCATTCCCCCTAGCAGTTATTAAACACAACAGTGACTAAAGAAATAAAGAAAGGAAAGCACAGAACAAATATACACGGCTCTTGCTCCAGAGAAGTTAATGATTTTTATCGCTTAGTTTCCTCCCATTTTGGCCAGGTCAGCTATTCATCACCTGCTCTGGATGTTTCTTCCTGACCTTCCGTGTCCTGAAAGCCTCCTCTGTTCTTAAAAGGTCTCATGTTTAGAGCCACTTCACCATCCTACTTCCCAAAACCCAAAAGATATCCTCCGAATTCAAAATTCTGAAAAGAATCCTTTCCCCCAAGAATTTATTTCTAGGTCCCTCCCCCACCCCCGAATCTTTTCTACCCTATTCCTCATTTCTGTATCAATCCTAGATTCAATTCTATTTTTGTTGCACAGCTGTCTGGACTAAACTAGATGGCCCAGCTAGACCTAGAAGCCTGTATGTTATATAACTTTTCAGCAGAAGGAGATACACATTTGAAAACGTACTGAGATTTTAAAGTCTTAGAATACCTAAACCTTCTTTCTGTAAGAAAAGGTTCAATAATTTGATAAATGGCAGCTAGAGGAGAAAAAAGAACGAGCAATAAAACTGTTGAAACTCAAAGCGATATGGGCCTCACGTTTCCATTCAAAAAAGAGCCAGCAGCACAGCACGCGGTATATAGTATAGCGATATTCCAAATGCATATCTGTGTCACAGTGGAATCACCTGGACAGCTGTCGACTAACACAGACTCCTACATATTTGCTGGGTGGGCCAGAATTTCAAAATTGGGCGTTAGGGACAGCAGGAAGTTGAAAGTCAGAAGCTTAAAACAGATTGTGTAACACATTAGATGTTTTGGGGAAACGAACAGTAACAGAAAAACCCTACTGGCCCTAACAAATCATGGGGGGCAAAGGTGAGGTTACAAATCTGTATTTAAACATATCTCGCTCCAGTTGCTTTTGAAACTCGGATTTGGACACCATGTGTGTAAAGCCAAGAACATGGCTTTTGGGATCCAATGTCAATTCTCCCACTTAAAACTGTGAGACCAAGAACAATTTGTGTATCTGGGTGATCCTCTGGTATAAAGAGATAATCAAATCAACACTGCAGGGCTGATATAAATAAGAATTAAAGGACCAGACACACACATGGAGTAGTGTTCAATATATGGTACGGTCTTATTAAAGGGGATAAAACGGCCACTATATAGACTGTTTATAAACACAAGGACACACTTACTGGTGCCCCGATGTTACTTTTATCCACTAGAAATTACTTACTTACTTTCCATCTCTGTGGACTCCTAGGGAGATGAGAGCTTTAGACTTTTTTCCTCCTCCCAATAATCTTTTCAGTAACAAAAACACAGTTAAAACCCACACGCATCTCTTAATACAGACCTACGACACAACAGATAAATACTTAAATGAATGATTTTAAGGCAACACTCTAGGGAGTCAGAGAACGGAGAAGCCTATTATATCGATGAGAAAGAGATGAGCCAAAACGGTGCGGGGGGGGGGGGGGGGGGGGGTTCGTTTTTGTTTTTGAAAGGGAAAGGAAAAAAAAAAAAGTCTAAGCGTTTCAAAGAGAGTTTAATTTTTCGGATCAGAGTTCTGAGAACTGTTTTAAATCACTACCATTTGGAATAATTAAAATGAAAGCCAACAAGATGTTTCAAATCACTGGAACCCATAACCTTTTCACAGTTGGACTACATAAATGTCTCTCCAGGACTGCTTTAAAATAAAGCAACTAAAGAAATAAAACTAACGTAGGGTGCCAATCGAGAACCGAGTCACTAGAAGGCAGACACTGTCCTCGACTCTTTCTTCCTGCAATTTTGTAACCTGGTTTGACTCTACTCTTCAAAACTAACTGGAAGAGGATGAAGGAAAAGCCTCCATGCCCTGCCCTGCCCTCGGCCAGGCCAGGGAAGACAAAGCCGTGCGGTTTTAGGCCCCAGAAGAGCTAACGAGAAGCCCCCTCCCCTCCGAATTTGACCGGAGGGGGGTCTGCGGGCTCAGAGAGGGAACCCGCCGGCCGCAAGGTCCGACCCCAAGCCCCACTTCTTCCCTCCAACACAAGCGCTAAGGAGCAGGACGCCGCCGGCCCCGGTCCCTTCCCGCTCCGGGCCGGCCTCCTCGTCTTTTGGGTCCGGGGGCACGGGGAAGGCCAAGGCTAGGCGGCCCCGGCCTCGGCTCCGGCCCCATTTACAGAATTCTGCACCCCAAGCGTGGCTCCCCGTCGCCCTCGCCCTCCCGGCGCCCGGGCCGGAGAAGCGTCCGCGAAGGGCGCCGCCCGCGCCGCCAGGGAAGATGGCGCCCGCGGAGCAACTGCGCCACCAGCCCTGGCGACGGGCCAGGCCCAGCGCCATCTTAGCGCCTTCCAGCCGCAGCCCCCCCCCCCCCCCCGCCTCAAGATCCCGCATTCGGGGCGACTCGGGGGGCGCGAACCGCGTCGGCCCCGCGCGCTCTCGGCCAAAACAGTGCCGCCACAGCCTCTCGTCTCTTCGGTCCGGCCGCGCGGGCCCGACAGAAAGTGCCTGGGTGGGCCTCGGGTCCTCGGCGCGGCGCGAGGGCTGGTCCGGCCCGGCCGCGGGTCCTCGGCGGAGCTCCGGAGCCAGGCGGCGAGGCGGCCGGGAAGAAACAGTCCCGCCGGCGGGCGCGCGCAGGACCGGGCCCCGGCTGGGACCGGCGGCCGGCTCCGAGCTCTCGCCGCGGCCGCCCGCAGAAGCGGAGGGAAGCAGCAGCCAGGGTGAAAAAGGAACCCGGTCCCTGCCGCCGCCTCCCTCCCCACCCTCTCCCCTCCCCCTCCCGAGACGCGGGGTCCATTTTGCCGAGAAGAAAGAAAATGCGATTCACACCCAAGAGCTTCCGAGAGAGAAAAGAAATGAGGGGGGGAAAACCGAGGGGAGGAGATTGGAAAAGCTTATTTTTCTTCCTCGCCCGCCGTCACTCCTGGCCCTCCCTGCCCCCTGCTCGCGGCCTCGCCGCGCAGTCCTCCCCACGGCGAGCCCCGCTCCCTCCTTCCCGGCTCCCGGCGGCTCCGGGGGGCGGAAAACACACTCACACTCGCGCACACAACTAATTTTAAACCGGCTCAATCAATGAGTCATTAAAAGGCTTCCCTCCCCTCTCCTCCCCACCACCAACCGCCACGCCACCCCCCTTCCCAGGCTCTCTCCCTCTCCCCGCTCCAGAAATTTGCATCCGCGGAAAAGGAAAAAAAAAAAAAAAAAGGCGCCGGGGCCCCCACCCCGCCGAGGCACCCCCAGCCCAGCCCCGCCGCCCCCTGCCCGCCCGCGCCCCCGCCCGAGACACTGAACTTGGTCTTCCCGGGGCCCGGGCGGCGCTGGGAAAGGCATAAACACTCGATTCCCCTTTTCTCCGTGTCCATTAAACATCCACCCACCACCACCATCACCCACCCACAAACCCACCCCCCCCAAAAAAAAACACAGCCTTAGCCAATAGCTCTCTGGGCTGAAACCTAATATCCTGGTTTTGGCAACTCGGTGTTTAATTTGCTCCTCTTTCTTTTCTGTCTGTCTGGAGATAGATCTCCAGCCCCCCCTCCCTCGCTTTCCCCCTCCCCGAAGGAAAGAGGCAGAGGAAGGAGGTTGTGTGTGTTTTTTTTTTCTCCTTGAAATTTTTATCACAAAATTATAATACACTCAAAGGGAAACTCACCGTCATGAAAAAGCAGTGCCTTGTCAACGGGGTTTCTGCGCCATCGCACCAGGGGCGGCGGCGGCGGCGGCGGCGGGCGCGGGGCGCGGGGCGCGGGCGCGGGAGCTCCCGGCCGAGCGGCGCCGGCCACACGCGCTCCGCTCTCTCTCTCGCTCACCCCCGCGCCGGGCGGCGGGCGCCCGCTCCCCGCGCCCGCCCGGCCTTCATGCTCTGCGCCCGGGCAAACCGCTCGCCTGCTCGTCTACCTCCAAACTTCGGTTCTCGCCTAGCAAAAAATGTGGAGATTAGGGGTTTTTTAATTAAAAAAAAATTTTTTTTTTTCCAAAAATCAAGCTCCCAAGCTGTCAATTCCTGTTTCCTTTGGGATTCTTTTTAACTTCAGAAATGTATTGGTTTATTCAAGAAACAGGTTTATTTGGCTTTTTTTTTTTTTTTTTTTTTTTTTTTAAGATCTACAAGATGCGTGCTATTCTTTGCAGGCGCCCTGCACACACACACACACACACACACACACACACACACACACACACACTCACGCACACACCAGTTTTAGCTCGACGGGGGAGGAGGGCGCTGGGGGGTTAAAAAACAAAACCCACAATATTTGTCTAGAACTCTGATTAGAACCAGTAAATACTCTTTTTTTGCATATACCTTTTTTAAAACTAAAACAACACTTTTACTTAGTTATTTGGCAAATAACTGATTCATTCTAACTTTTAAATGTACTAGGCTTTCCTTTGCAACACCCTCTCTTCCCATTCCGGAATGCTGTGAAACCTTATCTGTGATATCTGTAAGTCAACATTAAAAAGAAACAAAACACAACACAACTTCAGCGGCCAAGATGAAGGCCAGGAGCTGATTAAGTCACTCTCAAAACATCCAATTCCTACTGCCTTCTCTTTATGTAGATATCCTTTATTACTACATTTGTGGAATTTTCATTAAATGATTCCCAGTCTTAAAAAGGGAGCTACCCACTCTTTTAACACTCTTTGGTGCAAGTATAATTACCACCCGTTTTTAATCTCAAATCTCAAACTGTCGAGACGTCTCCATAAACCATCTAGCCTTCAGAGCGTTTATGTAAATGTTAATTATGATAGTGTGGATTGGGAAGGGGTGCCTTTGTGTCTAGGTTAATTATATTTACTTTTCCTGTAAATGCCCACAAAAATACAGTGGGGGTCTCGTTCTCTTTTAAATAAACATCAAGGGCAGGTAAACGATGGATTGGACGAGAATGGTGATTTGGATTTTTAAAAACTCCGTATGTAAGCCCCAGAAATGTTCCAAATTCTTTTAAGTTAGTTTGTAATACATAGAGCAGTGGGAGTCCTGCGGATAAACAGAATATTCAGACCCATGTCCCCCAGATATTTGGTGAGTTTCAAATAACAATTATCTCTAGATTTAAATTAAGGGAAACTGTTTAGTTTCTATACCCCCTTAGGATTAAAAAACATAACACTAGTGCACCTTGCTTGCTTTTATAAGGATACTGTAACTAACCTATATTGCACAAGATAAAAATGTAAAGGTTGGCATACAATGTTGTCACATTCAAGATACAAAATCTTTGTAAAAAACAAACCACATCTTGCCCTAGTAACTGCTGTTCTGTCATTCACAATGTATGCTTTGTATTTGGACATGCCTTAAAAATATATTCAGTGATTTAGTATCACATAGTATCACCGAGGTGTTTTCTCAGAAAATGTGCTTCACATTCAGTCAGGGCCTTCCTGGAACAGTAGTCTTTGCATAAATTAGCATATTTCTCTACACTCGACAGTTGGACCAACCAGTTTTCTAATTGGCTTGGGAAATTTTTAAACATGTTTTAAAGTGCCCTTGGATTGGCTGGAATTTAATTATAATACCCATTCCGAAGAATTACATTTCAAAAGAGTTCATGGATTATTCATGGCAATTAGGGCCTACCAAGCAAGTTCTACAGCTGTTGCTCTACAGTTCCAATGAAATATTAATGGATTTCAGGAAGCTATTCCCCCGAGTCACCCAAAACCCCAAAGAAACACAACTTTGACTTTAAAAGATCGCCAAACAGAACTGAATTTATACACTTAAAAAGAGTGTGGGGCATTGCAGGATTTTTAAAGAATGTCCAAAGTGTAAGAGCACCGACATTTCCTGGGAGCCTACTAAGTACCACCTACACACTTATATACATCATTGGCTAAACCTTCACACAAGCCTGTAGAGTAAGGTTTAATCGCCCTGGTTTTGCAGCTAAGGCTCCCAATGATTTCAGTAATTTGCCTGGGGTCATCAATCTCATAAGGGCTGGTGGGGGACCCCAAGTCAGGTTGATGCTAAAACTCCCCCCTCTTCAAGGCCTGAAAAAGGATCTTGGGAACAAACCCTCCTTCCTGTTTTAAACAGAGTTCAATACTGTGGCACAAGCAGAGGGGACAGCCCTCTAATTTGTGACAACATACTTTGAGAATGCCAGCTGTCCAATCTAATTTTAAATTTTGGGGTGTGTTGCAAAATCCCAGAACAGCAGTGGGGAGAATCTCAGATTCACCAGATCACCACCAAAATGGACATCGTTAAATAATACAACAAAATAAAAACTTTATTTTTTCCCATGTGATTAAAAAAAAAAAAACATTTTAAAATAAGGGATATGCCTTTATACATAAAATTTTAAACTGTGGTTTATATCAACAGGATTTTGGTATCCGAATGTACGATTTGGAAGCTTTTTAAGAGGAAAGTTCTTAGTGGCTTGACTATATACAAATCACTTTAATAGTACTGCCTGCAAAGTATGTACAATTTAAATGGTCATTCCTGTGATTCCCATCTCTGTGTGTGATTTAGAAAGAAGGGCAAGTGGACATAGGAAAAAAAAAAAGGAAGAAATTAAATTATAATTGAAATGTTCTAGCATGTGTTTGTGCCTCCAAATACACGTCATAAATAAAGGCTCCATGTCCACATAATACAAGGTGAAATACATGTCGTCGTCGTTGTTGTTTGTCTTTTCTCTCCAAATGTTCCCCTTGGTTGGTGGGCCATTCTCAGAAGGGGAAGAGTGCAAATGCTGAGAGTAAGTAGCGATATGCATGACCAGATGTGTCCTGATCACAGAAATACCAAAATATATCAGATGAGTAAGTGCTCTATAAAGTGTTTGTGAAATAAAAATTTTTAAATGGTCAATGTGTATAAATAAGGCATATACCTTTATTTGTACCTCTAAAGTACTTATACTCTGGGGCTTAAGTGCGTTGGCTCTGTACTCAGGCTGACCTGGGTTCAAATTCTACCTTTGTCACATCCGAGGTATGTGGCTCTGGGCAACTCACGTCACCATTCAGAGCCTCTACTTCCTCATCTATAAAATGGAACAATTATAATCATGTCTGAGAGTTATTTTAGGGATTCAGGAACTAGTGCATGCAAAATGTGTAGCATGGTAGCTGAAAGGTATGAGAGGTCACAATATTTAGCTAATACCATGTTGCCTTATTTTAATTATGTATCAGTGATTTATTTTAGTACGTACCATGTAATTTCCCAACGGCCGTCTCCTATGATTCAACCTAATCTCTCTCTCATGTTCCTTCCTAGACGGGGAGCTCCTCAAGGGCTTACTATTCTCTGAGGGCCTAGCAGAGTACTTTGTACGTAGTTAGCTCACAATCGGTACTTGTGGGATAAAAGAAAAACAGCCCAGTCTACAAGATGCATTAGAACACATGAAATCAATCTATAACTAGAGACCATATACATATCAAGGGAGTGCAGTAAGTCTCCTAGAACCACATAAAACCACTGCCCAATGGATCACAGGCAAAAGAAGCCAATGGTTCTTCCTCTCCCTCCTCCCACTCCCCACCACTCTCAAGAGTTAGAGCTCTATCACTGCCACTTTTTAGCCAAGTGATCTCTTTGCCTACTTTTCAAACTTCTCCTACCTTTGTTTCTTCATCTGTAACATGAAGGTAACATACCTATATCTCAGGTTGGTGGAGGGACAGTTAAATGATGTCAGGTGTACAAAATCCTTGCTTTAGAACCGGATATGTAGTGGGGCTCCTGGGTGGCTCAGTGGTTAAGCATCCGGCTTGGCTCCTGATTTTGGCGTAGGTCATGATCTCATGGTGCTTGAGATCGAGCCCCGTGCCAGGCTCTGCACTGACAGCTCAGAGCCTTCTTGGGATTTTGTCTCTCCCTCTCTCTACCCCTTCCCTGCTCATGCATGTGCACACACTGTCTCAAAATAGATAAACTTTGAAAAAGAACCTGATATATAGTAATATCCAATAATAGTTACCATTATTCTTGTGACTGTTAATACTATCATTAGAAGTAACGTGGAACTGTTTTCAAAGCAATCCCAAACAAGCAATTTATTGGATTACAACTGTTTTCAAAACCTTGCCTACATTATTTGATACATGAATATAAACACTTTAAATCATCTTTGTAGAGACTAAGGCTATTCTAGTCATGACATATTTCAAGCTGGTTATTTTCCTTGACAGATTTTAAAAAGTCTGAACTCCTACAAGCTTCTAGTACAAGGATAAGGAGTATAACAGAACTGTAAAAAAAAAAAAAAAAAAAAAAAAGGCATTCAGCACTCCCACTGGCCTTGCTGTCTTACACATCTAGCCTGCTTCCCCACAGAGTATGTGAGGGGGAGGACAGTCATCAGGTTAAGGAGGACATCACACGTGGCTGGAAGGCATGGCTGGGATGTGTCAGTCACCAACTCCCCAGCCTCTCTGGTGCTCTGCCGGCACTCCTAACCTCTCCTAAACAGAGCATTCTTTCCCCACCACCAGGCCCAGGAGGATGGTGAACTAGAGAGGCAGTAGAAGAGGAGTCTCATAGGCTTTAAGTTCCTGCTTTAAAGCACCCTCAGTGGGGCACCTGGGTGGCTCAGTCAGGTCATGATCTCACAGTTCGTGAGTTCCAGCCCTGCGTCTGGCTCTGTGCTGACAGCTCAGAACCTGGAGCCTGCTTCGGATTCTGTGTCTCCCTTTCTCTCTGTTTCCCCCCCCCCCCCCACCAAATATATAAGCGTTAAAAAAAATTAAAGCACCCTCAGAATCTGATGAGAAAGTCAGCCTCTAAGATAGAGGGAGTGTAGACACTGTAACCTCCACAAAGTATTTTGATCACTGAAGAGCCACATTCGTATTTGAGCACAGCAAAGTTAATCAGGCATTTTTAGAGCCCACATGCAACACTCTGCAAACCATACAATTCTCTCTCGCCTAAATCTTTTAAATACTGCTTCCATTCTCCAGGTATTTTGATACCCTGAACAAAGGCGTAAGTACTTTTACACCTGCAAATGTGTATACATCCCTCACTGTAAATCATACCGGTCAACCAGCAGTTGGGTGTGTATGTATCAGTCCCTTGTGAGTTAGATTAACCTGAGTCCGCTCTAAGACAATCAGAAGGTTGTTCAGAGACAGGCAATCAGAGCAAAGGACGGATATGCTCTGAAGGTTCACATGGGGCATGGTGAAAACTGAATTGTTCCTGCCCTGCCATGGGCACAAACCAAAACTCCAGTAATCCTCTCCCCTTCTGAATGTGGTCTCTCTAGTCTCTGTGTTCATAGACCAACCCCCTAGATATTTTAGGATTATTTACGATTCCTTCTCATTCTCTTACTTCCTTAGCTCATGCAACCCACCTCCAAAATCTCCCTCAAATGCAGCCCTTCTTCTCCAACTGCCTTCACCTCACTTCAGGTCCTCATCTCTGTCTCGCTTGGCCTCCCCATGTTACTTCCTTCCATTCAACCTTCTATCTAAATTACTACAAAAATCACCTCTGCAAACCTAGCGCTGGTTTCGTCACACCCCCATCAGCACCTCACTGCCCAGGGAAGCGTATTAGAAATACAGATTCCCAAGGCCAAACCCATTACCAGAGACTTGGAATTTCTGGGGAGGGCTGGGGTGCCAACATTTATATTGCCAAGTGGTCCATTAGTTACTCCACCTGCCTCCCAGAAGCACCTGCAGCCTCTCATCTCCCAGGACCCTGCGGTGCAGTCACGGGGAACATCCTGCCCCGGAACAGACTTGCCCAGTGTGGGCGTATGCTTTTCCCTCTGTAAGGAATGCCCTTCCTCTTTGGGGGCACGTCCACCATTCTCCAAAGCCCAGCTCAAATGCCACCTCCTCTGGGGGTGACTTCTTCCATCCCCTACAAGCAGTGGCTTTCAAACATCTGTGCCTGACACTCCGAAGAAATAGATCTCACATTACCATGCAATAAATATGTAACTAAAACAAAGGTTTTGGGAAAAAATATCTAAATTTACCATGGAGGATGCAACTTGATACACAGTGGATCCCTGAACCACAAGGGTTTGAAGAGCATGCACGGGTCTACCGATATGCAGATTGTTTTATTGTACAGCACTGTAAACGTGTTTTCTCTTCCTGATGAATCTCTTTTCTTCCTTCCTTCCTTCCTTCCTTCCTTTCTTTCTTTCTTTCTTTCTTTCTTTCTTTCTTTCTTTCTTTCTTTCTTTCTTTTTCTTTCTTTCCTTTCTCTTTCCTTCCTCCCTCCTTCTCTTTCTTTCTTTCTTTCTTTCTTTCCTTCCTTTCTTTTATTTTTAAGTGGGGCTTGACCTAACAACCCCGAAATCAGATCAAGAGTCACATGCTCTACAGACTGAGCCAGCTGGGTGCCCCTCTTTCATATGAATTTTTTTTGTTGTTATTATTATTATTTTTTTAGAGAGAGAATGTGAGCAGAGGAGAGAGAGAGAGGAATCTTTAAAAAAAATTTTTTTAATGTTTATTTATTTTTGAGAGAGAAAGACAGAGCATGAGCAGGGGAGGAGCAGAGAGAGGGAGACACAGGATCCAGAGCAGGCTCCAGGCTCTGAGCTGTCAACACAAGCCTGACAGAGGCTTGAACCTACAAACTGTGAGATCATGACCCGAGCTGAAGTTGGACGCTCAACCGACTGAGCCACACAGGTACCCACTTTTTTTTTTTAAGTTTATTTTATTTTGATAGAGTCAGAGTTAGCGGGGGACGGGCAGAGGGAGGAGGGGGCGGAGGATCCCAAGCAGGCTCAGGGCAAAGACAACACAGAGTTGGATGCAGGGCTCGAACCTGAGAACTGCCAGATCATGACCTGATCCAAAATTCGACACTTAACCGACTGAGCCACCCCGGCACCCCCCCTTGTAGATTTCTTTATAAGATTTTCTTTTCTCTAGCTTACTTTACTGTCAGAATACAGCACGGTAAGGGACCCCTGGGTGGCTATCGGTTAAGTGGCTCACTTCTGCTCAGGTCACGATCTCACTGGTTCATGAGTTCGAGCCCTATATCGGGGTCTCTGATGTCTGCACAGAGCCCTCTTTGGATCCTCGGTCTCTCTCTCTCTCTCTCTCCCCTCACCCCTACCCCCCACTTGCTCTCTCTTTCTCTCTCTCAAAAATAAACATTAAAAAAAAAAACACCTTAAAAGAATACAGCACGTAATACATATAACATACCAAGTATGTGTTAATTGGCCATTTATGTTATCAGCAAGGCTTCCCATCAACAGTATGCTGTTAGTGGCTACGTTTTGGGGGAATCAGAAGTTATGCATGGATTTTTGACTACACATTGAAGGGTGTGGGGGAATTGGTGCCCCTAACCCCTATGTTGTCAACTGTATTTCAGTCTAGTCTCTTTTAGAAATGTTATTAGCTACCAGGGCGCCTGGGTGGCTCGGTCGGTTAAGCCTCCAACTTCAGCTCAGGACATGATCTCACAGTTCGTGGGTGCAAGCCCCGCATTGGGCTCTGTGCTGACAGCTCAGAGCCCGGAGCCTGCTTCAGATTCTGTGTCACTCACTCTCTCTGCTCCCACCCCTCCCCCCCCCCGCCCACTCTCTCTCTCTCTCTCCTAAAGATGAATAAACATTAAAAAAAATTTTTTTAAATACATAGAAATGCTATTAGCTACCTTGTAAATGGATTTCATGATCTACTAATAGAGGTGACCCTCATTTGAAAAATATTGCTGGGAGTAAATGACTCCCTTCTCTCTGCATGCAATACATACCTCTATTATTCTACTTCTCATACTCTACAGTAATAATCTGTTTACAGTCTGTCTTCACCCCTCACTTCCCTCCCCCAAATATGCACACACCATAACCAAGTCAACATATCCTTGGGCAGTTACAGCCGTTGGCAAATGCAGAAATGAGAATACTGGAGAAGGAATAATTTAATTGCTTTTGCTTATGTCTTTTTTTTTTTTTTTCTGGTTATGGCTCACAGAATGGTCTATCAGCAGCTCCCAAGAGGCTGGACCTAGGCATCTTACTGGCATCAACCCTTAAGTCAAAAGAAAACAGCCACTGTGTTTCAGTAGAATTTAACCAAGGTGTAGATTCTTTTCCCCCTCAAAAAAATAAAAACCACGTAAAGGCAAAACCAACCAGAAAATATTTTGTCAGGTTGCTACCCTGCCAAGATAGTGTAAATGTGGGCAAACAAATCTCTTTCTTAGATACTTAGAAGAAAATATTCAAAAACCTCAAAACCCTCCTTCCATACCACTTCAGAAAGGAAACCCTCCCCGCCCCCACCCCGCAGGGCGGGTGCAGATAGAGAGATCTTTCTATCTGTGCTGCCTGAAGCTCCATTTCTCACCAGGCTGTCCCTATCAACACAAACAAATGAAAAAAGCATATATTAAAAAAAAAGAAAGAAAGAGACCTGAGCAGCTAAAATGAACCGCGGCAATGAACCCCAGCGGCAAGTTCCGGTGCGACTTGTACCTGAGATGGACGCGCGGGCGAGACTGTGGCCCTCAAGGGGAGGGATCCTGTTTCTGCAAGCACGCGGCTCCATCAACAGGAAACCCACGTGCGCGACACCCTCCACCTGCACATCGCTCATTTGCAACATCATCATTTGTGTGATGCTAATTTGCTCCATGTCTTTCTACCTAAACATACTTTGGAGAGACTCCATGAAAATACATTGTAGACTCCGGGGCTGGCCCTAGAGCCTGACGGATAGTTACCAAGTGAAATGCTCTAGGGGCCAGAGGAGGGAGCAGGCAATTCTATCCAAGAAGAGAGGGGAAGAGGAGACACTTTCAAGCCTGGTTTTAAAGGATGAGTAAGAGCTCTCTAAATAGGAGAGAACTCCAGGGAGAGGAACTTTATGCTGGGGGGCTTTGTAGCTCCTGGCAGGGAGTCTGGACGACTTTTTAGCCTGTTGCTTTCCACACTGCAGGTCACAATTCAGTAGGTTGTAAAATTCATGAGATTGTGACTCGCTTTCAGAAAAAAATGAAACAGCCTGGAATCGAAAATACCTGAATATATCACAGGTAGCGAGGTAAACTTTTTTTGTGAAATTTGTTTTCATTATAAATGCATCTATTATATGTGTTGGTTTGTGATAAAAAATAAATACGACATGAGAGTACAATGTACAGCATAGGAATATAGTTAATAATATGTAACAACTTTCTACGAGGACAGATGGTAGCTAGATTTACCCTGGTGATCGCTTCATAATGTATATAAATGGTGAATCACTGTGTTGTGCACCTGAAACTAATATAATACCATATGTCAACTACACTTCAATTAAAAATATATACAGTAAAACCTTGGGTTGCGAGTATCCTGTTCTGTGAGTGTTCCGCAAGACGAGCAAACATTTCTAATAAGTTTTAACTTGATAAATGAGCGAGGTCTTGCAATACGATTAGTACATGACGGCGAACATCACATGATCACAACTGAGCCAATGGTTCTTGAAATTCACGTTGATATACGAGTGCTTTGGATTACAAAGCATGTTTCCAGAATGAATTGTGCTCACGAACCAAGGTTTTACTGTGTATATTTCTTCTTGTGGCAATGATTAAAATTTCTCATTATTGGGGCGCCTGGGTGGCGCAGTCGGTTAAGCGTCCGACTTCAGCCAGGTCACGATCTCGCGGTCCGTGAGTTTGAGCCCCGCGTCAGGCTCTGGGCTGATGGCTCGGAGCCTGGAGCCTGTTTCCGATTCTGTGTCTCCCTCTCTCTCTGCCCCTCCCCCGTTCATGCTCTGTCTCTCTCTGTCCCAAAAATAAATAAAAAACGTTGAAAAAAAAATTAAAAAAAAAATTTCTCATTATTTTTATTGCAGTATAGTTGACACAGTGTTACATTAATTTTAGGTGCACAACACAGTGATTTAACAACCGTGTATGTTATGCTATGCTCACCACAAGCGTAGCTCCTACCTCACCATACAATGCTCTTATGGTGACCATTGACTGTATTCCCTACGCTGTGTCCTTCATCCCTGTGACTTATTCTTTCTATAACTGGAAGCCGGTATCACCCACTCTTCTTCACCCATTTTGCCCATCCCTCCGTCCCCTTCCCCTCTGGCAACCCCCAGTTTGTTCTCTGTATTTATGGTTGTGTTTCTGTTTTTTGTTTCTTCATTTGTTTTGTTTTTTTAGATTCCACTCATAAGTGAAATCATATGGTATTTTGTCTTCCTACAGAAAAAAAAAGTATTTGTTACTGTGGTGGTGATTAAAATCGAAAACAAAAACAAAACCTGTTTAGGCAAAAAGGGGACCCACTTGAGGATGCTTTCAATAAGAGGCTGATATGAACAGATTTGAATTTTATGAGGATAAGTATGCTGGCAGTGTGAAAGATGACTGGACAGCGGGAAGAGCTCAGGGGACACATGGTGGTCTGTTTTTCTAAGGCTTCCCCACACTAGACAGAGAGCCCCTCATGGATAGAAACTGTGTCACACAGCTCTGAATTCTTAGCACCTGGCACACAAGTAGATACTGAATAAGTGTCTGTTGACTGAGTGTGGTAACTAATCTTCAAGATGTCCCCAGGTAGACTCACCTCTTAGTATTCTCACCTTTATGCACCCCACCCACCTTGTACCACGGTGACCAACAGAATAGGGCAGAAGTGATTGTTTACCACTTCTGAGGTGAGAATATAAAGGCAGCAGCTTCTATCTGAGGTGCTCTCTCTGGATCACACATTCTGGGGGAAGCCAGCTGCCATGTCCTAAGGACACTCAGTCTATGGAGAGACCCACATGGCCAGGAACTGGGGTCTCTAGCCAACAGTCAGTGAGGCACCAAGGCTTTCTGCCTATTGTGTAGGTAGATCGTCTCCCAGCCCGCACTTCATGTTACTGCAACCCCAGAGACCAGCTTGACTACAACCTCATGAGAGACCCTGAGGCAGAAACTCCCAGCTAAATGGTTCCCGGGGGTTCACTGGGATATAATAAATGCTTGTTGTTTTAAACTGCTAAATTTTGGGGGGGTCCTGGCTGACTCAGTTGGCAGAGCATGTGACTCTTGATTGTGGGGTTGAGTTTGAGCCCCATATTGGGTGTACAGATTGCTTAAAAAATTTTTTAAAAATTGCTAAATTTTGAGGTATTTTGTTATACAGCAATAGACAACTAATACACAGAGTCATTCATAAAGTCTGGCAGAGCTGAACATTAATACCAGAAATACTAGAGTTATCCATTATTTACCATCATTTTGTTTTTTGTCAAAGAATCTATCACATCACATCTTCAGCCTAACTAGATTGGGGAAAGACCCAGGACCAAACCTGGACCAATCGGATCCTCTCTGCTTGTATTAATACTTGGGACACAGAAACTGACTCAGCTGTGGGGAACAGACTACATGGCTGGAAAGACTAAGGGTCAAGGCCACAATTTTGGAGCAATTGTAATGGGGCCCATGCAAGGGGACGGGAATAGGAAGGTCGGTGTGTCAGGGAGAAGAAGAGATTCTCACTGGGTGTGGAGGGAGGGAAGAGGGCTGGAGAAAGTGCCTGATGATATTCTTTCTTCATTTTTTTAAATGTTTATTTATTTTGAGAGAGAGAGAGAGAGAGAGAGAGAGAGAGTGTGTGTGTGTGTGTGTGTGTGTGTGTGTATGTGTGTGCAAGCTGGGGAGGAGCAGAGAGAGAGAATCCCAAGCAGGTTCTGTGCTGTTATCACAGAGCCTGATGTGGGGCTCGATCTCATGAACCATGAGACTGTGACCTGAGCCGAAAAGAAGAGTCAGATGCTTAAACGACTGAGCCCCCCAGGCACCCCTGCCTGATGATATTCTAAGCCCCACGAGACCTGGTTGCCTTTCTAGCATTTGGGTTAGAAGACTTTCCTTCCTTATAATTATTCCTCATTTTCCTTGCGCGCCTATGAGTGAGTTTCCTTTTTTGCAACCAAAAGATCCTGGTGGCTACCCACCAGCCTCTCTGCAGTGCTGGCCAGGAGAGCAGTGCCTCCGGCTGCAGCGGGCCAAGTATCTCTCCAGAGAAGAGTAACAACCCGCTGGAGACTGAGCTTTATTATTATTACTATACAAGAACTGCTATAGATTGAGTGAAAGGTCATTGCAGACCATCCAGCTCCTTTTGCCTTACCTCCATTTTCACCAAGTAATCCTTTGATTATTAATGTACTTCAATTTTAAAAGGTGTGCTCTGGCCAGCTGACCTAACCACTCCAGTGCCTGGGTAGGCTCGCGCCCATTATAAATTCACAGGTTGGCTGTGGAGTACAAATCATTCTTGAGTACCCTCCACTGCATTTCCACTGGCCTCGGTCAAGCCCTGTCACTCACCCAACGAACCATTGCAGTGGCCTCTGGCAGGTAATCTCCCCTGCTCCAATCCATTCTCATCAACTTCTCTTCCTAAAACACAAAGTGGATGCCTCGCTCCCTGCTCGAAACCTCCGAAGGGGCCCCAGTGACTTCAGGATGATGAAGGTGGGCTTCGGCCCATCATCCACCACATCCCTCTACCTTCCCTCCGACTACTCTCCACTCTTGCCACGTGGTGTTACTCCAAGCTCCTCAAATACTGCCGGTGCCTCTCCGGCTCTGCTCATGTTCTTGCCATGGCCCGGCACCCTTCCGTCTTTCCTTTGTACTTCCATGGAACTTCCTCTCTCCTTTGTAACGCACACTGCAGTTGGCTTGACTTATAATTAGTTGTCCTCATGTCCATCCCTTGGTCATGAGCCTCAAGGAGGCAAGGACTATGCTTTGGTCAATTAAGAAAAAAATTTTTTTAATGTTTATTTACATTTGAGAGGAGACAGAGCATGAGCTGGGGAGGGGCAGAGAGAGAGAGGGAGACACAGAACCCGAAGCAGGCTCCAGGCTCCGAGCTGTCAGCACAGAGCCCGATGCGGGGCTCAAACCCACTAGCTGTGAGATCATGACCTGGGCCAAAGTTAGACGCTTAATGGACTGAGCAGCTCAGCCGCCCCCTGTTTTGTTCATTTTTATACACACCCTCATCCCAGGGCCAACTATAGCATCTTGCGTCAATATATTATAGGAACATTTACTAAGTGTTTGCTGTTATTGGGGCGCCTGGGTGGCTCAGTCCATCAAGAGTTAAGGGTCGGTTAAGGTCCCACTTCGGATCCTGTCTCCCTCGCTCCCTGCCCCTCCCTTACTAGTAGTGCTCACGCTCTCTCTCTCTCTCTCTCTCAAAAATAAATAAACATTTAAAATGAAAAAGTAATGTGCTGTGTTACTGTACCAAGGTGCCTGGCTGGCGTTGGAGGCAGGAGGCACTCAACACATGGCCACAGGTGGTTGGGGTGGTAGGGACAAGTTCTCCCTGGACCTAATCAATTTAGGTGAGGCGCCCACTCAGCCTCTGCATATGCAGAGCTGAGAAAGCAGAGGTGGACTCCTGGTGACATCTAAGGTACAGCATGACTGAATCTCAGCCCAACTTTTTTTTTTTTTTTTTAATTTTTTTTAATGTTTTTATTTTTGAGACAGAGAGAGACAGAGCATGAGCAGGGGAGGAGCAGAGAGAGAGAGGGGGAGACACAGACTGGGAAGCAGGCTCTAGGCTCTGAGCTGTCAGCACAGAGCCCGACACGGGGCTCGAACTCACAAACCTTGAGATCGTGACCTGAGCCGAAGTCGGACGCTTAACCGACTGAGCCACCCAGGCGCCCCCCCCTTTTTTTTTTAATAAAAAAGGAGGCACAATTTCTCATATCCTGATAAACCAACATGCTTCTCTCCTCTTCCTCTCTTTCCCCCCTGCCTACGTTCCAACTGTGACTCACAGGCACATTACGGAATGCCAGCTTCAGGTCAACCAATAATGGAGAATGTGCAGTTACCCGGTTTATGTGTTTTCGAGGAAGGGCACGTGAGTCAACCCAGGAGTGACTTTATTGCAATGCTCTCAAAAGAGTCAGCATCTACATGTGAAGGTCCTGATTTGTCCACTGACGATCCCTGTCCTGTCCCCAACTGCTCCTCTCCCCTCCGGAGTGGCGGGAAGGCCTCAACTCTCAGCCAACCCGAGACAGGGAACACAGAATCCTAAAGAGCGTAACGACTTCAGGTACTATCCGAGAGCTTTACACACTCGTTCCCAAAGCAATCGATCCAGAAGCGCCGGCCAGTAAGCAGAAACCAAACAAAACCTATACACAAAACATACAATCTCTCCTCTTTTTAAACAAACATGAAAATTTCCACACACGAAGTTTCTATCTTTTAGAGGCTATACAGGAAATGAATACTGACTGGCTTAACCCCCCAGGTTCTAAAGAGGCAGGAAAGCATATGGCACAGCTTCCTCCCGAGACCTGGGGGGAATGACCAGCTTGTAGAACACAAGGATACCTGCAGCAGCTGTGGCTTTCTGGGCACCCACACCTTTGTCAAGAAGCTATCTTTCTTGACATGTCTTCACATCACAAACTTCTCCTTTCACTTCATGGTCATTGTTCAGATGGAAACACCCCTTATTACCTGAAGGGAGTTATGCTCTTAAAAACAAAGACTAGAGGGGCGCCTGGGTGGCTCAGTGAGTTAAGCATCTGACTTCAGCTCACATCATGATCTCCCAGTTTGTGGGTTCAAGCCCTGTGTCGGGCTCTGGGCTGACAGCTCGGAGCCTGGAGCCTGCTTCGGATTCTGTGTCTCCCTCTATCTCTGCCCCTCCCCTGCTCACATTCTGTCTCTCTCTCTCTCTCTCTCAAAAATAAATAAACATTAAAAAATCTTTTTTGAAATAATAAAACAATAGAAAAAATGGAGATGAAGGGCAGGGGGCGGGGCTCACTCATGAGTGAAATCACTATCTCCCTACCCATAGGCCTCCTAGGATGTACTCAGATTCGTGCCTCAGCAAATTTCGAGTTACTACATGGCAGGGACCCCTGGGTTCCCTTCCAGAGAGTAGAATTCACAACTGTTAGAGCCACAAAACCTCTCGCTGTAGCCTGTTACATATGCACATTCCTAAACTTTATATGCCATTGGTCCCTCATCCAAATCTTTCACTTTTTATGAGCAAACCTTCAGTATTTTTACAAATGAAAGGAGGAGAAAAGTATGTGCAGCACAAACAGGTCCCCACTTGACAAGACGTTCCGCAGGAAATTAGCTCAGCACCCATATTTCCTTATTGCCATCACTTGATAATGACACAAAAAAATGTCCCTTCATCCTTGCCAATGAATGCTTTTGAACACCATAATGTCAAGGCGTCATTCACAAAACCATTTTTTTCAAACTTTTTTGACTATAACCTATAAAAAGAAATACATTTTATCTGGCAAGTCATGTATATGTATACATAAAACATATATACATAATATAAACCCGTTTCTGCAACACAATGCATTCTGACATCTTCTGTTTCTTTTCCCTTTTTAAAGATTTTATTAAAAACGTTTTTTAAGTTTATTTATTCTGAGAGACAGAGAAAGCATGGGGGAAGGGGGGGGGGGAGAGAGAGAGAGAGAGAGAGAGAGAGAGAGAGAGAGAGAGAGAGAATTCCAACCAGGCTCTGTGCTTCCCAGCACAGAGACTGATGCGGGGCTCAATCCCGTAAACTGTGAGATCATGACCTGAGCCGAAATCAAGAGTTGGAGGCTTAACCAACTGAGCCACCCAGGTGCCCCTAAAGATTTTATTTTTAAGTAATCTCTACACCCAATGTGGGGCTCAAACTGATAACCCTGAGATCAAGAGTTGCATGGTCTACTGACTGAGTCAGCTAGGCAGCCTTCTTTTGCCATTTTTTTAACAATGCAGACCGCCATCTACTAAATGGATCTCATGACCTTATTGGGTTGGAACTTATGTCTTAATATAGTAGTTTGTAGCATTTCCCAGCAAAGTGGCATTTTACAGCAAATCATTAAGTCCTACTTAAGACCTTAAAAGTTCTAGGCAGAAGAGTTTTAGAGGAGTAATTTTTTTGTTTCTTATTTAACTTTCGACTGCCAGGATACTTTAAAAGCATTTGATCTTAATAAATGAGCGTTGCAACAAAAGCCTTTAAGTTATCTCAAAACCTTGTGGGTCACTATTCCCTTCACACTGAAGAAGAAAGAAACGGAAGTAGAAAAGGTACCCCCACCACCTCCACCCCCCTCAATCTGTATTAAAAACTCAGATCTGTTTGGGAGTTAAAATTCAGCAATATCTTTTAAAAGAATCTTAAAACTGAGGGGCCTGGGTGGCTCAGTTGGTTAAGTATTGGACTCTTGATAGTGGCTCTGGTCATGATCTCAAGGTTCCTGAGATAGAGCCCTGTGTCAGGTCTGTGCTGACAGTATGAAGCCTGCTTGAGATTCTCTCTCTCTCTCTCTCTCTCTCTCTCTCTCTCTCTCCCTCTGCCCCTCCGTGAGTGCGCACACTCTCTCTCTCAAAATAAAGAAGTAAGCAAAACAACAACAAAAAAATGAATCTTAAAGTTGCTATTGCTTCAAATTATTACCTTCCTGGCAAGGTTACCATGGAGATCAAATGAGATAATACAAGGGAAGTACCTGATGGCTCCTCCCTATCGTTCAGGTTCCTGGGTTATCCTCTCTTGGATATGTCTCATCTCTGCATGACCAGGAGGCTCATTCACTTGCTGAGCACCTGCCCTGCTGGGCATTAGAGGAACAGAGTCCCTCAAGGAGTTTACTGGCTCCATCAATGAAAATAAATGTCATTAAAAACTAGGGTTCTATGCAAACTGGTGCAGCCACTCTGGGAAACAGTATGGAGATTCCTCAAAAAGTTAAAAATAGAACTACCCTACAATCCAGCAATCACGCTGCTAGATATTTACCGAAAGAGCACAAAAATACGAATTCAAAGGGATATATGCACCCTGACGTTTATAGCAGCATTATTCACAATAGCCAAATTATGGAAACAGCCCAAGTTGCCATTGACTGATGAATGGATGAAGAAGATGAGGTATATGTACAATGGAATATGTATGATTCAGCCGTAAAAAGAATGAAATCTTGGCATTTGCAGTGACATGGATGGAGCCAGAGAGTGCAATGCTGAGTCAGTTAGAAAGAGACAAATACCGTATCATTTCACTCATATGCGGAAATTCAGAAACAAACGAACGAGTAAAGGGACAAAAAAAGAAGAGAGAGCGGCAAACCAAGAAACAGACCCTTCACAACAGAGAACAAACTGATGGTTACCAGAGGGGGGGTGTGGGCAGGGGGATGGGTAAAGTAAGTGATGGGGATTAAAGCGTGCACTTGTTGTGATGAGCACCAGGTGTGGTACGAAGTGTTGAATCACTATATTGTACACCTGAAACGAATGTTACACTGTATGTTAACTAACTGGAATTTAAATAAAAACATTATAGGGGCGCCTGGGTGGCTCAGTCGGTTAAGTGTCCGACTTCAGCTCAGGTCATGATCTCGTAGTCCGTGAGTTCAAGCCCCGCATTGGGCTCTGGGCTGATGGCTCAGAGCCTGGAGCCTGCTTCCGATTCTGTGTCTCCCTCTCTCTCTCTGCCCCTTCCCCGTTCATGTTGTCTCTCTCTGTCTCAAAAATAAATAAACGTTAAAAAAAAAATTTTTTTTTAAATAAATAAATAAAAACATTATATACACACATATGTAATTTAAAAAGAAACTGGTTTTTGGATCTTGAAAAAAAACACAAACAAAAACAAAAAACTAGGATTCTGAAGTGCCCGGGCTGAATAATTAATTTATTCCTCTGACAGATAATTATTGTGAGCCTTTCATGCCAAGCATGATGGGATTATGGAATAGAGAAAACGGTAGACACAACCGCAGCCCTTATGGTGTCTACAGAGAGTTTAGTGTTTGAGAAAATAGCCATTAATATTACATAACGTACAACTGTTTTACACTCCCTGTAAGGTGAGGTAAGATTAGATCAGTGGTTTCCCCAAAGTAAAGATTTCAGGTAGGCGATCATAAAAGAAATACTTAAAAAACAGAGAGAGAAAAAAATGATATGATCTCTCAGTATAGTTCTTCAAACTGAATTAATTGTCATAAAAAAAAAAAAATCACCGTGGGGGCGCCTGGGTGGCTCAGTCGGTTAAGCAACCGACTTCAGCTCAGGTCACGATCTCGCGCTCCGTGAGTTTGAGCCCCGCGTCGGGCTCTGGGCTGATGGCTCAGAGCCTGGAGCCTGCTTCCGATTCTGTGTCTCCCTCTCTCTCTGCTCCTCCCCCATTCATGCTCTGTCTCTCTCTGTCTCAAAAATAAATAAAAAAACGTTAAAAAAAATTTAAAAAAAAATCACCGTGTATCCTTATTTTTTCCTTAAACCATAAGCTAGCTTTTGTCCTGGGTTTAAAGGGTCCAGCAGACCTTGTCCGGCTCCCTCTTTCTAGATTTCTCTGGTTTTCTTTTGCAGCACTATTTGCATGCAAAATCTGCCTAAACATGCCCCAGAATTGCAGAAAGGCTGGACATTAAAGGGCCCTTTCTGAGAAGGTCACATGCACATAGCACATTCTGGTCCCACCGCTCGTCTAGAGGGCTGGGAAGTAGGTGCTAAGGAACAAAGGTCAGCAACCGGAAGGCAGAAAGGAACCTGGCAATTGTCGGGGGCCTACTACAGGCCTGGCCCAATACTTGGTACTTTTCCCACACATTATTTTATTACCTCATTTCACATCACGACCATCCTGGGAGAAATAGATCTTTCTTTCCCCCCACTTTACCGTTGGGGGAAATTGAGCTCAGAGAGGTTACGTACCATGCTCAACGTCACACAGCTAGTAATCAGAACTTAAACTCGGATCTGTCTACTTTTTACCATCACCCCACTTTACTGAGAGGAAGAGACATAAGAGAAAGAACAGATGCAGGGAAGCTTTAAAAGACTGACATGCCTTTGCCACAAAAGGAATTCGAAATTATATTCAAAAGACAATTTTTTCCCCGAATTTTTATTTCAATTTCAGTTAGTTAACATATAGTGTAATATTGGTTTCAGGAGTAGAATTTAGTGATTCATCATTTACACAGAACACTCAATGCTCATCACAACAAGTACCCTCCTTTTTTCTTTTTTTTTTTTTAAAGTTTATTTATTTTGAGAAAGAGACAGAGCATGAGTGGGGGAGGGATAGAGAGAGAGAGGGAGAGAGAGAATCCCAAGCAGGCTCCACACCGTCAGCACAGAGCCTGATGCCAGGCTGGAAGTCACAAACTGTGAGATCATGACATAAGCTGAAATCAGGAGTCGGATGCTTAACCGACTGAGCCACCCCGGCGCCCCAACAAGTGCCCTTCTTAATACCCATCCTGCATTTATTAAAAGACAATTTAGATAGCTGATTATATGTCTCTCTATTTTATAGTCAACAGTTTTGGTGCTTCTAACTCAGCCTCTTTACTGATCAGCTCAGCAAATACCCTCTTTTGCCCCTGGACTCTGTCTGTCTGCCCCTTACCCTAGAAATGAGAACCAGAAGCCCCTGACCCACTTCTAATCACAGTCCTAGGAGAACTCCTGTTTCTGACCCAGCTCTTTAGCCATCAACTCATCTATTTGACATCTATTTATCGTGCACTTCCTGTGTCCTGGGCACTCTGCTACGCAGACAGCATGGAATAAAACACTTCTGTGCTTGGAGAAGCCCAAGCTGTAGAATACATATCTGTAAATAGATACTGACTTCACAACCTGATAAACATTCATCCAGAGCCAATGGAAGGAATAATCCTGATAGGCTTCCTGGAAGAGGTGTGTAAAATAGGTCTCGTAGGAGGCGAGTGCTGTCAAATAGAGATTAAGCATAGGATCACAGGCAGCAGGACAAGAAAGCAAGCAGCAGGTCGCAAACGGACGTACCAGCTCTTTCCAAACATGATCTTCCCGGTTCACTGTCTCTTGTACTAGGATCACCATGGACCCAGCTCCTCAAGCCAGTACCTTCCACTATTCTCTGCCCTCCTTTATCCCTCACTTCCAGTGAGTCCGAGTCCTGTGTAGTCTCTTACATCTCTCACACGTTACCCCTTCCTTCTCTGTCCTCATCCATCACCATAGTCCCGTATCTCTACTTCTCCTGGGCTCCTGCAACAGCCTCCAAACTCATACTGTTACTTTTGCTCCAAGTGAATCTATTCCACACAGAGGATCCAGCCTGATCCTTGGTTAAAGAAAGAAAAAGAATCTGATTCTGCCATTACCCTGCTGAAATCCTTCACCAGTTCCCAGTGCTTTCAAGATTAAGCCAAAACAGCCTGACGGGATTTACAAGACCCTTGGCGGTCTGGCCCCTGCTCACTACTCTAACCTCAACTTAGAGGTTACAACACATGTAACGCGGTGGCTTACAACCCTGGCTGCCCACTAGAACCACATGGGGAGCTTCAAAAAATACCAGTGTATGGAGTGCCTGGGCGGCTCAGTCGGTTAAGCCTCGACATCAGCTCAGGTCACGATCTCACGGCTCGTGGGTTCAAGCCCCGCGTCGGGCTCTGTGCTGACAGCTCAGAGCCTGGAGCCTGCTTTGGGTCCCATGTCTCCCTCTCTCTCTGTCCCTCCCCAGCTTGCACTCTATCTCTTTAAAAATAAAGCAACGTTAGAAAAAAAAGAAAAAAAACAGTGCCCAGGTCTCACTCCCAGGGGTTACGACTGAACTATTCATGGGAAGGCCGTGGGCATCAGGATTTTGTAAAGCCTTCCATAGGTGCTAACAGGCAACCAGGGTTGAGGACGTTGCTCTTTTTCTCACGTCCAGGTTTGTTACACATGCCCTGTCTCTGTTGCTAGAGGCACTGGAGCTCTTCTAGCTTCCTGGCCATCAAGCCGGGGACTTTCTGTCTTTTTCACTGCTGTATTCCTAGTACCTAGAACGGTGCCCAGATCATAGTTGGCGCTCTATGAGTACCTGCGGAAAGGCATGCACGAGTGACTGCTTTCTCCCTTCTCCTGGCTGGAGATCACTCATTTTGCAGGATGCAGCTGCGATTTACTAAAAGACATCCCCCCACCCCATTCCCCTGGTCTGGGTTAGGTTACTGTGTGTGATCTTAGTGCGCCCAAGATTTCCCGTTTTAGTATGTATCACACGACATTGTCTGTGTCCCTCGTTTAGGCTGTAAGCTCCAAGGGAGCCATGTGTGTGTGTTCGGCACCTAGCAAAGGGCCAAGCCTACGGTCGGTGTTGATTAAGTAAGTGCGGCAGGTACAAATGGAAGCAGCGGGCATGGTGTGTAGGTGTCCTGGCAGGGTCTGGTGTGGCTGGAGTAAAGGCGACGGTGGGAGATGCGGCTGGGGAGGTACAGGGCTCGGAAGCCTACTGACGCGCTGTCAGTACAATCGGGTGTGGTATCATGATCAGACGGGTGGTGTTAAAAAGCTTGGACCCAGGAACCAGGCTGACCCACTTCGAATCTTAGCTCTACCACTTAGTAGCTCTTGGTCCCGAGGAAGTCACTGTCGCTTCTTCAGTTATCCATCTGTTAAATGGGGATAACAATAGTACCTACATCACGGGCATGTTTCAACTGAATGAGGTAATACATGCAGGTGTGCAGCCATCACCTGGCACACGGTAAATGCCATGTAAGATTTAACAAAACGACTTATATATTTATACACACACACACAGCACGGTGGGTCGTCTGCAAAGATGGCTGCCAATCCCTTCCACCTGACCGACTGCTGTTCCACCCATCAAGAGGCGGAGTCTGTTTCTCCTCCTGTGGAATTGCGCTGGCCTTGTGATTTGCTTTGACCCCATGACTGCACTAGAAGTGACACGGTACCAATTCCGGTCCGAGCCTTAAGAGGCTCGTGGCATCTGCCTGTGCTCCCTTGGAAGCCAGCCAGCACGCAAAGCTTAAGCTCGAACTACCGCGTGCTAAGAGACCAAGCGTGAGAGAGAGGCCGAGCAGTGAGTTGCACCAGGCGACAGCCAGCACCAAGGCCCCAGACTTGGGAGTGAGGCAGTCTTGGGGCCTCCAGCCCCAGCTGAGCCCACAGAACTGTGAAAAATAATAAATTACTGTTAAGCCGGTGAGTTTGGGGATGATCATGCAGCAAAATAGGATTGAAACTTACACACAGAAGAAAAAGGACACCACTGGGGCAATAAGGACTTCATTTTAGGCCATCTACTTAAGATGAGGTATTTTGGATAGAAGACAGTTACAAGGATAGTAAATGGTTACATGGCAATATCTAGAAAGGTACTGGCAGTTCAGGCTTGGGTTCAGGAGATAGGTGGAGGAGGAGGTAAGCATCAGAGAGGTGGTCAGCACATGGACAGCAGGCCAAGGAGATGGTAAACTGGTCAAGGAGGTGAGACGAGTGAGAAGAGGGGTACTGGTAAAGAAACCTGGCTCAGTCGGTCTGACTCTTGATTTCAGCTGAGGTCAAGATCTCACTGTCCTTGAGAGATCCAGCCCCGCCTCTGGCTCCATGCTGCACTGGGCGTGGAGCCTGCTTGGGATTCTGTTTCTCTCTCTCTCTCTCTCTGTCTGTCTCTCAGTCTGTCAGGGAGACAAGAAGCAGCAGTGATGTGGGGTGGACAGGGGACTAAGACAGAACCAGAGGCCGTGCTTCAAGAAGGGGTATTCGAGTGCTTTGAGCTACAAACAGCAATGGATTTGAAGGTAGGAGGGAGGTGGGCACTCTCACTTTCAAATAAAGTGGCAGAGGCAGAAGTCGTAGGGGAAGGGGCTGAGGAGGGAATGATAACTGAGAAACCAGTCATAGCAAATGTAGATAATGCTTTTAAAAGTCAGGGGGTGGAG
The DNA here is from genome assembly GCF_018350195.1 of Panthera tigris. NCBI lineage: Eukaryota > Metazoa > Chordata > Mammalia > Carnivora > Felidae > Panthera > Panthera tigris. The sequence continues at coordinate 40,715,177 of NC_056664.1, read as the reverse complement.
GGATGGGTGAAGATGCTCAAAGGGTACAAACTTCCAGGTATAAGATGGGTAAGTTCTGGAGACATGATGTACAGCATGCTGATTATAGTTAATTGTATCATCTATTGAAAGTTGCTATGAGAGTAGATCTTTTGTTTTTATTATTTAAAAATTTTAAAATGTTTATTCATTTTTTGAGAGAAGGAGAGTGCGTGTGCACGGCGGGGGCTGGGGGAGTAGGAGGGAGACACAGAATCCGAAGCAGGCTCCAGGCTCTGAGCTGTCAGCACAGAGCCCGATGTGGCGCTCGAACCCACCCAACTGTGAGATCGTGACCTGAGCAGAAGTCAGACGCTTAATTGACTAAGTCACCCAGGCGCCTCGAGAGAAGATTTTAAAAGTTCTCACCAGACACATACACAAAAGGTAACTACGTGAGGTGATAGATATGTTAACTAAACTTATTGTGGTGATCACTTTGCAATATATATATTTCAAACCATCACGTTGTATATCTTAAATTCACACAGTGTTATTTATCAAATTATATGTCAATAAAGCTGGGGGGGGGAATAAACCTAATTACCTATTACTCCCCCAATTTTGTTTCTTTTCTAGACAGAGAGAAAGAAGGGGAGGGGCAGAGAGAGGGAGGGAGAGAGAGAATCCCAAGCAGGCTCTGAGCTGTCAGCGCAGAGCCCAAAGCGGGTTTCGAACTCAAGAACCTCAAGAACCATGAGATCATCACCTGAGCTATTTGGACACTTAACTGACTGAGCCACACAGGCGCCCCTCACTGCCCACTTTTACAGAGAACCCAGAAACCATCTGACTTATCTGCCAATTACCAAACATACAAATTTCCCTATAGCTGCACCCTCCCTGCTAATGTGGCATGTTTAAACTGCAGTTTAGGAGGTAGTGGGTGGCTTAGTCGGTCTGACTCTTGATTTCAGCTCAAGATCTCACTGTCTTTGAGAGACTGAGTCCACCTCTGGCTCCACGCTGCGCTGGGCATGGAGCCTGCTTGGGATTCTCTCCCCCCTGTCCTCCCCCACCCCCCCCCACCCCTTCCCTGCTCATGCTCTCTCTCTCAAAATAAATACATAAACCTTACAAAAGAACAAACGCTGCAGTTTAATGTAGGGGGCCTTGATCAGCATTTTTGAAATGCAGTAAGTAGGACAGAAAATAGTATCTATTGCACACAGTAAGAGTATTTACTGTTTCTTAAAGCTTCTGTTTCAGTTACCATGTATCTGTGACTGTGGGTTGAGGTCAAAAAGTTTGTGTTGGGAAACATGCACAATAAAAAGTTAAAACAGCCTTGCAATAGAGAATCTGCCCCAGCTCTCTATCTAGGGCTGATCCTTGCACCTGTGCTTTGAATCCGACAGCCCCCACTCCCCACCCCAGCCCCCCTCTCCCCCCACCCCCGGCCCCCCTTCCCCCTGCCCCCACCTTTTCAGGATCCTTGTATTATGAACCTATGTTTTCTCTGTAAAAAGAACACCTCACTGGCTTCCTCCCAACCCCCAGCTAGTGGCCCTTCCCCCTCATGGTCAAACTTCTCCAAAGACTTATCTGTGTGTCACTAGCTCAGTTACGGCGTTCCATCCCTGCTCACACTCGTGTGGTATGCCTCCTGCCCACAGCAGTCCTCTGGCACAGCTCTCCACAAGGTCACCAGTGACTCCATGAGCCCATACATCTAGAAGACACTTTCCAGTGTTCACTCACTTCTCCTTATCGATTCCTGGTCACCCTTCCAGCCTCAGCTCAACTCCCAAGGAAGCCTTCACCGACCTCCCCAGCAAGGTCAAACCTCCCCCTGGAGGCACTCACTGTTCCTCTTTTCCTCTGTAACACTGTCACTGTTACAATTTTACAATTTTACAATTTGTGCCTTTATCTGCCCAGGTTAGGCCTCCCCAAGAGGAAAAAGGCTATGCCTGTCTTTATTCACCTTGGCAGCCTGAAGGCCTTCCTGGGCTCCGTGGGGGAGGCGTGGGGCACAGTAAGTGCTTCATAAACTGATGCTGGCTTAATAAACGGTGCTAAACGGTGCCAGCCTCTGGGCGAGGCATTAGATGCACAATGATGCAAATAGTTCCAGAAAGAGAAGGGTTTTGAATAGCATATGAGAGCCAGGGGCAAAGGTGGAAGGAAGGGGCCTGCTCCTGTCCTGCTTCCCGGACCAACGTGGTGTCTTTTCAAGGACAGCACATGCCTTCACGTGGTCATCTTTCATGGTCCGGAAAGTTGGAAAATTTGCCTAACATTTGACACTTGCATGGAGAGCTCTTTAATGAGTGCTTTATATCCAATAGTCAATGTCTGCTGAAAGATACTACCTCTTTTGGAACTGAGCTACCAGAAAACGGCCTGGAACTGTTTATTTGCCTGGTATCTCTCATCCACACAGGGTCTCTGATAAACTCCACAGAACAGCAAAAGGACTTACTCCTGGCTGCCTAGACACCCAAAAACTGTTTTCTGTACGGAGATACTTTCATTTCCTGCAGCATAAATACATAAACATTCACTTTATGACATTACAAGATCAAATGACTACGACAAATACTTAACATCTAACACAGTATGGAGACATAACCAGCAAAATCCAGACTTGGAAAACTCTACTGAACTAATAACAATCAGGTTTTTCTAACAAAACAATTGGTAGGGGGGCAGGATTTAAAAGTGATTAAAAGTGATTTAAGGAACATATCAGCTAGACACATTATATGGAACTTTTTTGGCTCCTTACTCAATAAATAAGTTAAAATGGGGAAATTATAGGATAATCAAGGAAATATGAATATAGACTGGAACTCTGATGATAAGGAAATATCACTACTTTTTTGGAGTGTGGTGATATGCGGTTATGGTTTTTTTTTAATTTTTTTTTTAATGTTTATTTATTTTTCAGACAGAGAGAGAGACACAGCATGAACGGGGGAGGGGCAGAGAGAGAGGGAAACAGAATCGGAAGCAGGCTCCAGGCTCTGAGCCATCAGCCCAGAGCCCGACACGGGGCACGAACCCGCGGACCGCGAGATCGTGACATGAGGCGAAGTCGGACGCCTAACCGACTGATCCACCCAGGCGCCCCTTTTTAAATTATTTTTGAAAGTGTTTTATTTATTTTTGAGAGACAGACAGAGTATGAGCAGGGGAGGCGCAGAGGGAGAGGGAGACACAGAATCCGAAGCAGGCTCCAGGCTCTGAGCTGTCAGCACAGAGCCCGACGCAGGGCTCAAACCCACGAACCATGAGATCATGACCTGAGCTGACGTTAGACATTTAACCGACTGAGCCACCCAGGCACTCCATATGTGGTTATGTTTTAAAAAGGTAGGGGCGCCTGAGTGGCTCAGTTGCTTTAAGCATCTGACTCTCAACTTCAGCTCAGGCCACGATCTCACTGTTCACAAGGTGAAGCCCCGCATTGGGTTCCACACTGCATGGAGCCTGCCTAGGATTCTCTCTCCCTCTGTCTCTGCCCCTTCCTGTGCGCACTCTCTTTCACTCTCTCAAAATAAATAAGTAAACTTTGAAAAGGTAGTCCTCATCATTTTGAGAGACACATTGAAATATTTATAGATTATGAAATATGAAATAATATAATGTTCGGGATTTGCTGTAAAATAATCAGGGTGATGGGGTGTGTAAGTGGTCAGAGATTCAGAAGAAATGGGACTGTCAGTTAGTAATTATTGAAGCTTGGGTGATACATACACATCACCTCTACTGTCCCCTTTCCTATGCTTGAAAATTCCAGGATCTTCTTATAAAGTAAATCTAACAAATAGAACCATAAACCATAAATTTTTGTTAAATAATTTTTAAAGTCTGTAATACCTTAGAATTCTTTCAAGATGTCTAGAAGAGGGGTAGTACTTGATTCACAAACTCCTGAAGGTTATGAAAGTAGGATTCAGAACTCTCAAGCTGCTTGCCTTTTGCCACATTTCACATCGTTGTAATACATCACCCTCTTTCCTTCCACTCAACAGGCACTTACCTCCCAGGAGCTGGGATCCATTTCAAGGATGCACACTGAATTGTCTGCCCTCAAATGTCAGAAAAAAGACACAAATACAGTCCGGCACTGCTGGCAGTTTTATAACCCTCCTATTGCTTTTGAACATTGAAACGTAGCTTTATATTCATGTTCTGACCACCTACCTACCTTGGCTTGCAGCTGTGCTGGGGTCTGTAAAGAACAGTCAAGCCAATCCTTCATGATGACCACGCCACTGACCACGCAGGCCCAACATCGGTCTTTGAAACTGCCTCCAACAACCTGTCCCTTTTTGTCCTTTACCTCTTCTCATAAAAGTTTGAACTGCCCAACTTAAAATATTCAGAAACTTCCAAAGTCTCTTGGCCTCTATGCCAAAACCTGTTTGGGGGCAGAAATGAAGCTCTTGGGAAGGCTTAATGACATTCAATTCCACGTCTGATACAGACACTAACGACCACCCATAGTCCACTATGGCTAATGCAGAAATGTTGCCTCACTGCACCTGCAGCTCCAGTAAACCTCGGTTGGCTCCAAACTTGAGTGGGACAGATTCAATTGCTGAAAAACTTAAGGGAGGCAGGTCAGGTTTTTGTTTTTGGGGTCGTTCCCCCTAGCAAAATAAATCTTCTTTAAACCTTCCTTGGTGAAATCAACTCTTCATAAAATGAAGCAGCTATTGTACGCCTCCGTATGGCTTAGACAAGTCAACCAGCTATATTTCTTTCACCAGCCTCATAACCAAACCACACAAAAAGCCTCGTCTAGTCTGCACATGAAACAAAGCGAAGGAAAACGAAGAATATATACTACAAGCGTTAAGCACCGGATTTTTTCAGCACTCCGGTTCCCATCTGCTGCACACACAAACACCCGGGACCCCCACCCCTGTCCCCCGGGGCGCACAATTTGCCAAACAGTGCGATGTGTGCTTGCTTTCAGTGGAAAAATACGGGAATTTACGTGTGTTTTGCTGTTTTAAGTGGGAACGGAAAGAGGAGAGTGGGGCGTGAAAAACTGGAAATAAGTCGTAATTCTCTCGTTTCCTCCCATCTTTCTATGCATCAAAATGCAGGTGTATCAGTGAAATTTCAACGGACAGTTTCTTGGGCAAATACGCCAATTAGCAACGATGGGAGGCTGCGAACGGGGGTGGAGATCAGGGTGAAACCGAAGCCTGGGAAGGCGGGCGCGGTCAAAGGCGCGCCCTGCGCTCCCCGGGCTGCCCCGAGCACGCGAGGTTGCCGTGCGCCCGCAGCCCGCGGCGTCCCTGCTCTCAGCCGGCCGGTGGCCCTGCGTTTTGCTAGTGACTGCGCCGGCTTGGCTGCCCACTCACACCTCCGGCTGATCCCGACTTTAGGCTAGGCTCATTCACTTCCGGTGACAAATCCCTCCCACCACCCTAGAAATAATGTAACATTTCCCCCAACGCTTTCCTAAAGACCGACGGTCCCACGGGAGAGCAGCAGAACCCCGAGCTCGGGTCTCACCCCCGCGCGGCCAGCGGCGCGCAGCTGCAGAGCGACTGACCTCGAAGGGGGGGCGGACGTGGGAGGAAGAGGAAGGGGGTGTGGAATCTCACCCTCCCCCGCCCCCACCCCTCCGACTGCAGCAATTGGCCAAAAAAATAGTAATCCGTTTTTAGACTGCCCCTGGGCCCCCGGAACCCGGTTGCAGTGAGAAACCCAGTCTCTCCCAACCCAGTGCCCCTCGCCTACTCCCGCCCCCGTAAGTGCCTGCGGGAATCCAGGAGACCCAGGCCACGCGGAACTGCAGCGGCTGAGGGGGGAAGGCGGGTAGAATGAGGGTTTGGGGGCGGCAGGAATGGGTTGGGGGAGGGGGTGGTGGAAGGGAAAAGAAAAAACCAGAGGCATGCAAGCGGCTCCCTAGCCAGCTGTTCCAGCTGCCGCTTCCTCCGACGCGGGCCGGGCGGTGCAATATTCCACCCCCCCCTCCATCTTTCTCACCACTACCTGTCCCCCCACCCACCATACGCACACATTCCCCCCACCAGTAGCGGATCTCCGGCCTGTAAGGGGGTAGTAGGGAGGAGCTGGGGGGAGGGGGAGGCCTGCGAGTTTCTAACCTTGTTCTTATAAACAAACCCACATGTGCAGCTGCCGCTGCTGCAACTCACCCCACAATCCCGGATATAAGTCCTGCCCCTTTAAGAGGAAAAAAAGCTTCCCCCTCCTGTCTCCCACCCCACCCATCCGCAAGGACCTTTGTCTCCCCACCCCCCTTGTCAATCGGCCCCGCCTCATATCCCCGCCCTCTCCGACGCGGAGGAGCCAATGGGCTAAGAAAATAAGGCCGGGGCTGACGTAAGCATGTCCGGCCAATCACAGGACGCGTTGGTGGGAGGCCTCTCGCAGGGCGCGCCAGGAGGAAGCAAGGCAGGAGAAAGGAAGCTTGAAGTCAAGATGGAGACTGCTAGTTGCTCCGCCGCTGCGGCGAATGGGGCCGTGGGGTCGCAGCGGGACCGGAGCCTGGTGCCTGAGCGGCTTCAGAGACGAGAGCAAGAGCGTCAACTGGAGGTGGAAAGGCGGAAGCAAAAGCGGCAGAACCAGGAGGTGGAGCAGGAGAAGAGCGACTTTTTCGCTGCCGCCTTCGCTCGGGAGCGAGCGGCCGTGGAAGAGCTTCTGGAGGGCGGAGAATCCATGGAGCGGCTGGAGGAGGCGGCCTCTCGGCTCCAGGGCCTGCAGAAACTTGTCAACGACTCGGTTTTGTTCCTGGCCGCCTACGACCTGCGGCAGGGACAGGAGGCGCTGACGCGGCTACAGACGACCCTGGCCGAGCGGCGCCAGAAGCTGCAGCCCAAGAAGCGTTTCGCTTTCAAGACCCGGAGGAAGGACGCTGCTTCGGCCGCCAAAGTAGACTCCGCTCCTGGAGCCCCGGCGGCGGAAGGCATCCTGGCCTCCCCGCCGCCCTTGAAGGAGGAGGGAGGCATCGGCTCCAGCTGGGTCTTCGGCTTCTCCAACGTGGAGTCCCAAGTCTTGGAGAAGAGGGCAGAGGAGCTGCACCAGCGTGACGTTCTTTTGGCCGAACTGAGCAAATGCACAGTCAGACTGTATGGCAATCCCAACACCCTGCGGCTGGCCAAAGCCCGAAGTTGCACGGTGCTCTGCGGCCCGGTGTCCACCTCTGTGTTCCTGGAGGACTGCAGTGATTGCGTGCTGGCCGTGGCCTGCCAACAGCTGCGCGTACACACTACGAGAGACACCCGCATCTTCTTGCAGGTGACCAGCAGGGCTATCGTGGAAGACTGTAGTGGGATCCAGTTCGCCCCTTATACCTGGAGCTACCCGGGTATCGACAAGGACTTCGAGGGCTCTGGTTTAGATAGGAGCAAAAATAACTGGAACGACGTCGACGATTTTAACTGGCTGGCCCGGGATATGGCCTCCCCAAACTGGAGTATTCTTCCTGAAGAAGAGCGAATGGTCCAGTGGGACTAAGCAGTTGTGACTATATTCTTCACTCCTACCAAAAACTTCCCATGTGGGACCGACTCCTGCTACTGGGATCTCAAAGTTTACTTACTGTTATGGCGCTTTGTATGTTTTCGGTATTTTAAGGCTTGAGATTGTGTTAGGCTCCTACTTGTGATTTCCATTAAATTCACAACAGGTCTAACACTTTGAAGCATTTTTGCTCTTTTGGTAATGTGTAGTAGCTTTAATTAATTGACTATGATAGTTTGAAACAGAGGTAAAGAGTGTCTGTGTATGTTGGTTATTAATGCTTTGTGTATTTAAAACTTACTGCATGATAAAGTAGACCCTCAATAAATACTTAATAAATGAATTTGTAGGGCTCTAGTAGGAGGCAGTTAATGTGGAAGTATGTTATCAAACCTTAAAACACTAGCCCTTGAGAGCTCTTGACTTGAAACTTTCACTTCCATAGGTATTACTCAGCAGGGCGGTGGAAGGACTCTGGTCTTCAGGTACACATTAGCTTGGGCTTCCGGAATCCAGCTACTCATCGACTTGTTTGGATCCAAAGTTTTGGCATTGACCCCAGGAGACTCATGAGTCTTACCAACTGTGAAACCAAAATAATTATAGCTACCAAATTTTTTGTTCACTTAAAAGGTTGTAGACACTGTTCTAAGCACCTTACTCATGTAAACATGACGTTTAGTCCAGAAAATCTTAGGTAGGTTCTGTTAACACCATTTTTCAAGCGAGGTAGGTGAGTTGCCAGAGTCACACAGCTCAAGGGGACTGGGAAACCAGGTGGCCTGGCTCCAGAGCCCACCTTCTCAACCACTGGAACGTACTGATTTTGAATAGCGTTAGTTGGAAAGAGCTTTCCGGAGTCATTAAAGAGGGCAAATTGCTTTTCCTAAATTCTCAGGAATAAATGTTACATATCTTCACACAGAAACATATATAGCCGAGTCTTAATTTTTTCCACTCAAATTTTGCTGTGATTGTGTACTATTATAAATTTGGTTTTTGCTCTGTGTTCTCACCCATATTCTTAAATGGAAAGTTCTAAGAGTTTCGAAAAGCTTTTTGGGGTCTAGTGCCTTGTATCTGTAGACATGATTTGAATTTAATAGCGACCATAAGTATTAAAGTGCTTATAGTACCTTAAGTATATGTTTAATATTTATATATTCTGGCTTGTTCCAAAAAAGGACTTAAGGTGGCTTTTTGGATGTGTGAAATGTAACAAGATAACAAATGAGAAGGAGGAACAAGGGTAGAGTCAATGAGGCAGAAATGAAGCCAGTAAAAAAATGTGGCCTGCCAAGCTTTATTCTTTAGATGGAGGTGAAACCAGAATTTTTTTCCCCCCTCGGCTGTCAGCTGACTTGAAACAGAATCCTAATCAGTTTCACAGTTTGCAAGATCTCCAAAGAGGAGAGATTAAAAAAATCTATTGCTCAGGAGAATTAATGCTGGTAAGAAAAAGAGACAACATATAATGAAATTCTCAAACATATCTTCACATTAGAAATAAACAGGGACTAGGAAAACTACGCTCCTAAAGACTGATAGTTTAACACCAGGTGCCCTTCAGGAAAAGCCATGCTTCTGGCACTAACGGGCTTGCGATTCATTTTTGTGGACTGCACTTTTATAGGACCGTTAACTAGTTGCATCTAAAAAAAATCCATGCAGTTTGTAATAGATAATAAAATCACAAAATCACGGCAGTTTGAGCCATAGTTAATGCTAGCTAATCTCAGCTGGGCTTTCCTGTATCTTTTTGAAGTTCTCTCTTTCCGACCTCCATAGCCTTGCTCCACACTGTTTCTCTTGCATTTTCCCCTGTCATTGTGATTCTGGTGACTTACAGCCCTTACTTGAGAGATGCCCAGGATTGTCGTTAGCTTCTTTGTGTCCATGCTCTCTAGAGCCTCAACTCTCAACCTACGTGGACAGTTCTGTCAGTGGGTTCATCAGCCTTTCAAATTCATATATTCTTAAAATCTCCATTTTCACTTCTTTCTTTCCCAAGTTCTGTTATTTCTTTTAATGATGTCGCCATTCTCCAGGCATTTGATGCTTACTAGGGCCCAGCAGGTAAAGTCAATGAGTAAGGCAGTTGGGAGAAAGTCAATAGGGAATGGGGGACCTGTGACTTGGAAGATAAATTTAGGCATTTTAAAAACATTGGACAAGCCAAGCAAAACTTTTTTGCAGTCTGCATCTGATCCTTGAGCTGGCCAGTTTGTAACATCAGACTTCCAGATCACGTCCATTCTATGCTTAGCAGATCTTGCCTGTTCTTGTCCTCTCCAGTCTTTATGCCATTTCAGAAAGTTAGACTTTATTGTTTTCCCTAAACTTAAACTATGATGATTTCCTTAACTTTATTTATTTATTTTGAGAGAGATAAAGACTGGGCAAGCGGGGGGTGGGTGCAGAGAGGGAGGGAGAGAGAGAATCCCAAGCAGGCTCTGCCCTGACAGACACGAAACTCAAACTCACGAACCATGAGATCATGACCTAAGTCAAAATCAAGAGTTGGTCGCTTAATCAGCTGGGCCATCCAGGCGCCCTGGTTGGTTGTTTGTTTGTTTGTTTTGACAAAAGAAAAAAGTTATAGTCACACCTCTGAATTAAAAGCATTAATTAGAGGGTGCCTGGCTGGCTCAGTCACTAGAGCATGGTGACTCTTGATCTTGGGTGGTGAGTTCAATCCTGATGCTGGGTGTACAGATTACTTTTTTATTTTTAAAAAGATTTTTAAGTTTATTTTTGAGAAAGAAAGCAAGAGCATAAAGGAGGGCAGGGGCAGAGAGAGGGAGAGAGAATCCCAAGCAGGCTCCATGCCGTCAGCACAAAGCCTGATGCAGGGCTCAAACCCACAAACCATGAGGTCATGACCCGAGCCAAAATCAAGAGTCAGACACTTAACTAGCTAAGCTACCCAGGTGCCCCGAGATTACTTTTCAGAAAAGCATTAATTAGAGTTATTTTAGTAAGTTTTTTATTAAGCAAACTTAATGGTCATTACAATGAGAGTATATTGCACCAGTAAGTGTAAATACCATATATTTTCGTTAAAATCAACTCTAGGAAAGCAGTAAAACTGCACATTAGTTAAGCAATCAGAGTTTATTATATTTCATTTATGATTGGCTTTGTTAGGCATAATTTAGTACAGTATTCCATCGTATCACTTCAGTCTCAACCCCTCTTAAATGAATAAGAGAAATGGCCAATATACATATAAATTCTAACGCTCAAGTTCTGATTGCAATGCAGAAGTTATTATTGCCAAAAAAGTTTTATTTGTATTAGGAAATGCACTAAAGCAGGACAATAAAAAGATTCAGCTTTGTAGGGTAATGTTACACGGTAATACAATGTGTTAGAAACAACATGCAATTACTCTAGCATCACAGAGGTTAAATTACACTGCGTTAAATTAAAAAGTCTCATCACCAACTCAAAAACTTCATCACATTATTTGACTATTTTTCTTCTCTTATGAAGAAAATAACTTGGCCACTGCAAGTAAGATGAGGGGAAATGAAGGGTCAATTATTTACCCAGCTTTAAGTTTCAAGAGGTGCAGGGGCAACATGACCGAAAGCCACGTTCAATTCAACTGAACACATATTTGAGCATCTACTATGCACCTGTTCAGCCCTGGGCACTAAGAATGCCATGGTAAACAAGCATGTGGTCTTCCTTTCTCAAGTGTACAGTCCAGATGAAGTCCAAATGAACGAAAGAACAATCACGAGAGAGAAATTCCGAGGACCCTGGTGGGGTAGTGCCCTATAACCTCTCCAGTTTAGAAGAGACCTGAAGTGGGGCACCTGGGTGGCTCAGTCGGCAGGGCGGCTGACTTCGGCTCAGGTCATAATCTCACAGCTCGTGAGTTCCAGCCCTGCGTCGGGCTCTGTGCTGACAGCTCAGAGCCTGGAGCCTGCTTCAGATTCTGTGTCTCCCTCTCTCTCTGCCCCTCCTCCACTCACACTCTGTCTCTCCCTCCTTCAAAAATAAATAAACATTAAAAAAAATTAAAAAGAAAAGAAAAGACCTGAAGTAAGGCATTTGTATCAACCACCCATCCAGGGTTTGAATTCCCTGACATCTCTGCCCACCACCTACTTGCATTAGCAACAGTCACAGAAGGAAGCAGTTACTGTTCAAAGGCCTGCCTTCCAATTTTGCAGATACTATTTACTCTGAACTTTAAGAACTGACAAGACCAAGGAAGACAATTCGAGTCCATTTACTTACCCGGTAAACAAGCTCAACATTCTGCTCAGGAATTCAAATGTTCTATTATAAAGTGTTTTTTAGTCGAATGCCTTTCAGTTGTGTGTTATTTCACCAAGGAAGCTATTCCTGGTCTGGTTTTTAGAACTAATATTAAAACCTAGATACTTTATGCAGGGGTACAAAAAGATTAGAATAAAAAGTAAATCTTCCTCCTTCCTTTGACCCCAGCCATACAGTTCTCTTCAAAAAGCAACCGTCCTGTACTGGTTTCCTTTGTTCTTCTGGTCTTTGCATTTACAAACTTCAGTGCAAGATATCCTTTTATCCTCCCACCCAAATAGAAGCATATTGTGTATAGTATTAGGCACCTTACCTTTGTCACTAACGTTATATTTGGAGATCTTCCATGTGAGTACATATAGAGCCATTTCATTCTCTTTAACTGCTGCATAGTGTCCCCTTCTATGGACAGTGCCATACTTGCTGACCAGTCCCTAATTGATGGGCATTTACGTTGTTCCAGTCTTCAGCCATTAGGAAAATGCTACAACGAATAGCCTTCTACATAAATTATTTAAAAAAAAATTTTTTTAACGTTTATTTATTTTTGAGACAGAGGGAGACAGAGTATGAACGGGGGAGAGGCAGAGAGAGAGGGAGACACAGAATCGGAAGCAGGCTCCAGGCTCTGAGCCATCAGCCCAGAGCCAGACGCGGGGCTTGAACTCACGGACCGCGAGATCGTGACCTGAGCTGAAGTCGGACGCTTAACCCACTGAGCCACGCAGGCGCCCCAATAAATTATTTAGTGTGTGTGCAGTATTACCTGTAGGCTAAATACCTAGAAGAGGAATTACTGGCTCAGTAGGTTACGAACATTTATAACATTGACAGATATGATCACGTTGCCTTCCAAAGAGGTGTATCAGTTTATGCCCTCACTGGCGATATCTGAGAGTGCTATTCCTCCACACCCTTATCAGCATGCTGCGCTGTCACATCTTTGGTGCTCGGCCAATCTGATAATCACAAAAGGTTACCTTCCTGTAATAGCAGTTGTAATCGTCTCCTAACTCATCTCCCCATCTCCGATTGCTAAACGCTTCTCCTGGTCTAAAACCCCCTGAGGTTCCCATTGCCTGCTGCGCTCCCCGGCCTGGAAGACAGGCCCCTTCACCACCGCTCCCAGCCTACTGCGCCTACGTGATGTTTCGCTGTTTCATCACACGCGCTTCATGCTCCAACTAGTCTGAACTAATACCCATTAATCAAACACATTGTATCAATCAGGGACCTGGCAGGAAACAGATGGCACACTCAAAATGGATAATTTGAGAAGAGCTTACTTAAATCAGGAGCTGTGTACACAGCTGTGGGTAGAGTTTAGAAACAGTAAGAGACGGGGCAATACCTGTTATCACTCATTCTTATGGCTGAAGGCACAAAACTGTCACCTGAACCCGGAGAGAGACAGCACTACCTGATAGGAGCTGCGGCCTTTGGTGGAGGGATGGGGGCTACTACGGGAATGAAAAAAATGCCACTGTCTTCTGTTGGTGCCCTTCATTGGCTGAGGCCAACTGGAAACTGCAGGGCAAGGAAGTCTGTTGGTACAGTCCACATCAGTCATCTGCCAGGACACAAGAACAGGGTGGAGGAAAGTGAAGAATGGATTTGGAGGAACAAATGGAAGAAACTCAGTACAAAACACCTGCCATACTTCCTGGCCTTTTCTCAAGCAGTTCTCACACTTGAGTCCATGTACAGTTGCCAAAATTATGCACAAGCCAAATGTCACCTCCTTTGGGAAGGCTTCCGGGATTTCCTCAGTTTCTTTGAAAAAGAATCAGGATATTTGGAGATGATAGAGCAAAAAAGAAAAGCGAATGAGATAATCTCTGAGGTCAAGCTGTTGCATTCTCTGTGAGGCACAATTTTTAAGGGAAAGAAAGATTTGAAGGAGGTGGGAAGTGCAGGCCAATTCAGCCAACATCCATGTGATAGCAAAACTTCAGAATGCATGTCAGCATAATTAGATACAGAGAATCCAGTATGTCTCCAAGTCAAGAAGTGATTTCAGCAAAATCACTGTCTCTTTGGAAACGTTCAAGAAAAGATGAGATATCAGAGGAGAAACTTCTCAGAAAGACCAAAGAATGACTTCTACAAGAAAAGAACAGGGTGGTGCACCTGGCTGGCTAAGTCAGTGGAGCATGTGACTCTTGATGTTGGGGTCGTGAGTTCATGTTGGGGATAGAGCTTAAGTAAAAAAAAAAAGAAAGAAAGAAAGAAAGGAAGAAAGAAAGAAAAGAAAGAGGAAGGAAGGAAGGAAGGAAAGAAGGAAGGAAAGAAGGAAGAAAGGAAAGAAGAAAGGAAGGAAGGAAGGAAAGAAGGAAGGAAAGAAGGAAGGAAGGAAGGAAGGAAGGAAGGAAGGAAAGAAGGAAGGAAAGGAAGGAAGGAAAGAAGGAAGGAAGGAAGGAAGGAAGGAAGGAAGGAAGGAAGGAAGGGAAAAAAGAAAAAATAAATGAACAGGGGAAGCTTCCAATGCTAACATAAAAGTACCAAAGATTGGGGCATCTGGGTGGCTCAGTCGGTTCAGCGTCTGACTCTTGATTTCGGTTCAGGTCATGATCTCACTGTTCATGAGTGCGAGCCCTGCATGGGACTCTGCACTGATAGTGTGGAGCCTGCTTGGGATTCTCTCTCTGCCTCTCTCTCACAAAAATAAACAAATTTTAAAAAGTAAATAAATAAAAATAAAAGAACCAAAGGCTTACACAAAGGTCAGCCCTAGTCTTTGATGAGGAAATGAAGGAGGGAGGAGAGAGGGGCATTCATGTACATCTCATCAGTACTGGAAATTTCTCAGAAACATGACAGGAATGTTGAATGACTTTCAAGGTCCTTGAGCAATGAGAATGCTTATGGACATGTACCAGGAACATTCCACTGAAGCTGTGGTTTAAGAACCCTTAGTAGATCCAGTTTGTGCACAAAATTTCCCCCAAAGGAACAGTAACAAGTTACCTTTTTTGGCTGCATACATATTTAGTTTATGTTTGTCATATATTTGTAGCCTACTTGATTTTCATTTCTCGTCATCTTCAACTTTGGTATTTTAATGGTATTAACTGTGTGTCCTGCATTTGGAAACACAAGTTATAACACAGCATCTCTAGGAAAGATGGGTTAGACTTGAAGCGGCCTGATGACATGTGACTGACAATAAGGAATCCACTAACGGTTCAGTCCAGCAGCACCTACGTGACAGATACGTCCCCGAGGGGGCTTTATAAAAAGTGCTGCTTGTTATTATTCATATTGGAAAATTTTTCCTAAGAGCACTTTCTATTATTTTTTTTTTAATTTTTTTTAACATTTATTTATTTTTGAGACAGAGAGAGACAGAGCATGAACAGGGGAGGGTCAGAGAGAGAGGGAGACACAGAATCTGAAACAGGTTCCAGGCTCTGAGCACTCAGCACAGAGCCTGACGCGGGGCTCGAACTCACGGACCGCGAGATCGTGACCTGAGCCGAAGTCGGACGCTCAACCGACTGAGCCACCCAGGGGCCCCTCTATTATTTTTTTTTGAGAGAGAGAGAGAGCGAGTGCACGAACGAGCATGAGCGGGGGAAGGACAGATTCCACGCTGAGCGTGGGGCTCAATCTCATGACCCTAGGATCAGGACTGGAACCGAAATCAAGAGTCGGACGCTTAACCAACTGAGCCACCCAGGTGCCCCTCTATTATTTTAAGTAATAATAGTGTAACAGAGGGGGCCACTGACCACCTATATCTCTTGGACTTTTTATTGTGCCCCAGCAGGGCTATTGCAGGCTACTGGTGATATTTGGTGCCTGAAGGCTCTGGTTCCCAAGACTGTCCAAAGCCATCGTGCTGTCTTGTGTGGTGGGCCAAAAGAGCCAAAGAATTACTCCCTCGAAGCAGCCCTCAATAAAAGCTGGCCAGGAGTTAGGGAATAAACAAACACCTGGGCTCCCTCAGTGCACACGGGATAACTCGGAGGTGTTTCCTTTTGGATAATCCCTCTGTGGCAGCTGGCCTGAGAGCACACTCTTTTGTGGCTGCCTTCCCTCCTGTATCTTCTTCCCTCCCAATTGGTGTCACTTGAACTTCCCAAATTAACTACTTTCTCGCAGATCCTTGTCTTAGGGCGGTGTTTCTCAACTTTTCTTTTATTATCATCCCCTTAAGGAAACGTTTCAGACATTTTTATTTAATCACCTATGTAATCCCTGTCTATGTAATTTTAAGACCACAGATATACTACTGTATATTTGTGTGCTGGGCTTTATTATTTATTATGTATATCTGTGCTTTATCCATAAAGAGTACGGTTCTTTTTGCCCTTGAATTGCTTATAGAAGAAGAAAGTCTGAAGATTAATGAGCTAAGCATCTAGTTTAAGAAGTTAGAAAAACAAGGGGCGCTTGGGTGGCTCAGTTGGTTAAGCGTCCAACTCTTGGTTTGGGCTCAGGTCGTGATCTCATGGTTTGTGAGTTTGAGCCCCACATCAGGCTCTGTGCTAACAGTGTGGAGCCTACTTGGGATTCTCTCTTTCTCTCTCTCTCTCTCTCTCTCTCCCTCTCTGTCCCTCCCCCATTCACTCTCTCTATGTCTCTCTCAAAAATAAATAAACTTAAAAAAAAAGAAGTTAGAAAAAGAATAGCAGAAATTGAAGGAAATACAGAGAAGAGCCAAAATCAATGACATAAACACAATACAGAGATTGAAAAACCAACAAATAGCCTTATCAGCTGATTCTTTGAAAAAATTAATAAAACTAACCAACCTCTGGCTTACTGGGTCAAGAAATAAGAGAGAAGGCAAATATAAACCATAGAAGAAACCAAGGTGCTGCACATATTAGAAAGAGAATGAGGAGATACAGTGAAGAGTTTTCTGCCAATAATTTCAAATCTAGGTGAAATGAATACGTTTCTTGAAAAATACAATTTGCCACGGAAGAAACAGAAAAACTGAGCAGTTCCATAACTATTCAAAAATTGGAGCCATAATTGAAACTTTCCCACAAATAGAACATCAGCTCCAGGGGTTTTGACAGTAAATTCTATCAAACATGTAAGGAAGAAGTAATATCATCCTGGTACAAACTCTTCCAGAATATAGGAAAAGAAGGAATTTACCCCCATCCCATGGTATGAGTCTGCATAACCTTGAAACTCAAGTCAGACATGAACTTTATGAGAAGGGAAAATTATAGGCCAATCTAACTCAAATATATTTGTGAAGATTATAACATTATAGCAGTAGACCAAATCCAGAAGTATATAAGATGATAATGTACTAGGGTTTATTCTAGAAAGACAAGGCTAGTCTGATCTGAATTAATTTAGAAAAAGGACTGATTTAATTTATCACATTAAGAGATTAAGGGAAACATTCAGACAATTATCTCAGTAGAGGTAGAATAGCCTCCTATAAAAGTCAGCATCAAATTATGAGAACACACTTTTGGCAAAGTGGAAATAGAAGGGAACTTCCTTAACTTGTTAAAGGTACCTGCTAAAACCTATAGCAGCCGTGATACTTAATGGTGAATCATTTAGAAGATCAAGATCAAAAGAAGGATCCCTGTTGTCATCATCTCTATTCAAATTGTACTGAAAATCTTAGTTGTTGGAGTAAAACAAAGGATTAAAAAAATTTTTTTATGTTTATTTATTTTTGAGAGAAAGAGAGAGAGAGCGCGCGCAAGTGAGGGAGGGGCAGAGAGAGAGGGAGAGACAGAATCTGAAGCAGACTCCAGGCTCTCAGCTGTCAGCACAGAGCCCAATGTGAGGCTCCAACTCAGGAACTAGGAGGGAGATCATGACCCGAGCCGGAGTCAGATACTTAACCGATTGAGCCACCCAGGCATCCCCAATTATGAGGATTTTAAAGGATGTAGCAAAAGTTACTTTTCGTGGGTTATATGGTCATACACATAAAAACTCCAAAATAAGCAACAGAGAAATTATTAGTGGTAATAAGAGCATGACATTTTAAATATTTTTTAAGTTCATTTATTTGTTTTGAGAGAGACAGAGAGTGCAAGTGGGGGAGGGGCAGAGACAGAGAAAGGGAGAGAGAGAATCCCAAGAAGGCTATATACTGTCAGCACAGAGCCCCACGTGGGGCTCAGTCTCATGAAACTGTGAGATCATGACTGGAACGGAAACCAAGAATTGGGTGCTTAACCGACTGACCCACCCAGGTGCCCCAAGAGCAAAACATTTTTATACATCAGTTATAAGCAGGCAAGATATTATTGATGAAAAAGGAAAAGGTATGTTGTTGCCTTTATCAGATATGAAGACTTATTTAATTAAAATGTTTGATGAAACATAAGAATAAATAAAACAATTGATGGGACAGAAGAGAGAAGTCAAAAATACATCTGTGCATGTATGGAAACCTAATTTAGGACTGGGCAGTGCAGACTGTTGGGGAAAGGACAGACTATTTCATAAATGGTGTGCTGGGATTATCCACAGGGAAGAAAATTAAATCATATCCCTTCATCATACCACACACACACCACACATATATTTCGAAAATGTTAAAATCTTATTATTATTATTTTTTTTTTTTGAGAGAGAGAGGGAGAGAGAGAGAGGGCAGGGGAGGGGAATGAGGGAGGGAGAGAGAGAATCTTAAGCAGCCTCCACGGTCAGCATGGAGCTCAACATGGGCTCAATCCCATGACTCTGGGATCATGACTTGAGCTGAAATCAAGAGTTGGACACTTAGGGGTGCCTGAGTGGCTCAGTCGGTTGAGCGTCTGACTTTGGCTCAGGTCATGATCTCACGGTTCGTGACTTCGAACGCCGTGTCGGGCTCTGGGCTGACACCTCAGAGCCTGGAGCCTGCTTCAGATTCTGTGTCTCCCTCTGTCTGCTCCTCCGCTGCTTGCACTCTGTCTCTTGCATTGTCTCAAAAATAAATAAACATTAAAAAAAAAAAAAAAGAGTTGGACACTTAACTGACTGAGTCACCCATGTGCCCTGAAAACATTAAAATCTTAAGAAGAGGGAAACGATTAACCTTCTAGAAGGCAATGGAGGATAATAGTATCTATGTAGGGTGCAAGGAATAATTTTTAAAACAAGCACTAACCACAAAGGAAAAAATTGGAAAATTCTACCATTAAGAACTTATATGAAGGGCACCTCTGTGGTTCAGTTGGTTAAGTGTCCAACTTTGGCTCAGGTTGTGAACTCGCAGTTTGCGGGTTTGGGCCCCACATCGGGCTCTGCTGTCGATGTGAAGCCTGCTTTGGATCCTGTGTCTCCCTCTCTCTCTGCCCCTCCTCTGCTCGTGCTCTCTCTCTCAAAAATAAACAAACAGTAAAAAAAGATGAACACTTAAAAAAAAAAAGAACTTATATGAAATTTTACTAATAAGAACTTATGATCTTTGAAAGATGACATAAAGAGAGCAAAAAGTCAAGTCGCAATTAGGAGAAAATAATTGTGACAGGTATAAATGCCCAATAAATATTATATAGAAAAATATAAGTAAGTTCCACAAGTCAATCAGAAAAGCACCAACAAGCCCAATTTGCCCATTTTTCATTGGGCTTGTTGGTGTTTTTGTGATTGACTTGTGGAACTTACTTATATTGGCAAATAATTTATGACGAGTTACGCAAACTCATTAGTAACCAGGGATATGCAAATGAAGGCCACAATTACAATCAGAGAAACAGAAGTTAAGAAGTCTGACTCAATAGTAAGAGGAGGTGGCTCATATATTCACATCGGGAGAACAAATCAGCCCTGACTGCTTAAGGAAACCACTTTGGCATCACTGTGTTAAGGTGAGGATTCACACCCCCTCCTCTTCAACAGTTCTCTTAGGGTTATACCCCAGAGAAGCTTCGCTCAGCAGGAGACATGTACAAAATGTTCTTTTTTTTTTTTTTTTTTCATGTACAACATGTTCTAAGCAGCTCTGTTCATAAAAGCGACACAAGAAAAAAAAAAAGCCCCACTAAAAATCACCCATATATCTACCGACAGGAGAATGGTTCATATGTGGTATGATCTATACCACATAGATCATATGTGGTATGATCTAAACAGGCTACACTTATATGCAGCAACATGTATGATTCTTTAAAACAATTTTTTAAATGTTTTATTTATTTTTGAGAGAGAGAGAGAGAGAGAGAGAGAGAGAGAACTAGTGGGAGAGGAGTAGAGAAAGAAGGAGACACAGAATCTGCACTTGATCTTAGCCAAAAGGCCGAGAAGCGATAGGAGACACAGAATCTGAAGCAGGCTCCAGGCTCTGAGCTGTCAGCACAGAGCCCGACATGGGGCTCGACCTCAGGAACAACGAGATCATGACCTAGGCCAGAGTTGGAGGCTTAACCAACTGAGCCACCCAGGCGCCCCTACCAACGACATTTCTAATGTCTGTTTTTTCTCTTTGTTCCTTTGTAGACAATGGCCCCACTCTAGCTGGAGAGGGGAAATCTCCCCTTTTCCAAACATTGAAGTCATTCTATTTCTGGCCACCAGGGGGCATCCACAGACTAGCCCGGGGCTCCACTCTGTCCCTCCTCACGCTGTACAACTGATCAACTGAGGAAAAAGAGGCCCTTGGCTAATCGGGTTATCCCGGGGAGAACTATTTTTATATTTTTGTTTCTTGTTTCTACATTAATTTTTTTCTTCCTCTCCTTCCCTCTGATTTCTCTTGTCCACATGCGTGCTGTGTGCTGGAAAGGAGTTCCCTGAGATCGTTTCACTGTCACCCACACCCTTTTTCTCTCAGGACAGGCGTCTTCAGATTCTGTGTGTGTGAGACGCCTGAGTCCGGTCATGCTTCTGGTTGTCTGAACATTCTCTTTTGGGGGAAAAAAAAAACCCCAAAAACAAAGCCAAACTCTGGAAACTGCAGTACATTCTTTTCAATGTTTCCGATGGTGAAGTGTTGAAATTCCTTGGAGAGGCAAAGCTTGTTTAGAAGCCAAGTCTTGGTTATTAGAAGAGTGATCACTCCGGATAATGTTGTTTTCAATCCAAAATGTGGTGTGACAATAAAACAATAAGACTAATTTTCCTGTGTGTCTTAGAACCTGGCCTTGGCCACTCCCAAAATAGAGTTCAAACTTGAATGGAACAATGGAATAGCTGTTTTGTTCTCAGGTGACTGAGCTGGAGGGAAAAAAACGTACGTCTTATAGCTTTGTTCCATATGTCCCCTCTCTGGAGAAATACTCGTTTGATTCTTAGTAATTTGGAGATCTTAAAGAGGAGCATGCGAATAGTGGATGTAGTGGATCCAATTTTCCCCACATAAGGGAAGAAAGGAGGTTCCATGTGGGAGAGCTGAGCCACTTACTACCCTGAGCTGATGGGCAGCATGGTATTAGGTGGGCACAAATTTGAGGACAGACTTGGTTTGTTCTTAAAACTCCTTGTGCTTATGCATAGACTCTTTGAGAAGGGGCAGTGCTGAGTCATCGGGAATGTGTGTTTTAGATTTTAATGGAGATAGATAAATTACGCTCCAAAAAGTCACAGCCTAAAACAGCCCCAAAACCACCCGATTAAAAAGTGGGCAAAAGTCCTGGGCCAGAGGCCTCACCAAAGAAGACATATAAACATATGAAAAGATGCTCCGCATCATATGTTATCAGGGAAATGCAAATTAAAGCCACAGTGAGATGCCAAAAATCCAGAATGCTAACACCCAAAATGCTGGCGAGGTCGTGAAGCAACGGGAACTCTCCTCCATTGCTGGTAGGAATGCAAAATGGTACAGCCACTTTGGAGGATAATGTGGCAGTTTCTTACAAAGCTAAACATACTCTCACCATATGACCCAGCAATTGTACTCTTAGATATTTACCCGAATGAGTTTAAAAGTTCTGTCCACAGAAAAACCCACATACAAGGATTTATAGCAGTGTTTTATTTATAATTGCCCCAAATTGGAAGCAACCAAGATGCCCTTAAATAGGTGAATGGATAAACTGTGGTATATCCATATTAGTGGAATATTATTCAGCAATTAATAGAAATGAGCCATCAAGCCACAAAAAAGACATGAAAAGACACCAAGTGCATACTGCTAAGGGAAATAAATCAGTCTGAAAAGGCTATGATTCCAATTATATGACATTCTGGAAAAGGTAACACTGTAGAGCCTGGCTGCCCGGAGTTGGGCAGGGAGGAAAGGAGGAAGGAATAGGTGGAACATGAGATTGTTAAGAGCAGTGAAATTTTCCTATCCGATTCTATATGATCTGATAATAGTGGATGTGTGACATTATGCATTTGGCAAAGCTCGCAGAATGTAAAATACAACAAGCAAGACCTAATGTAAACTATGGGCTTTAGTTAATAATAACAATAATACCAATATTTGTTCATTAGTTATAACAAATGTACCACACAGACGCAACATGGTAATTCTAGGGAAAACTGGTTGTGGGAAAGGAGTTTATGGGAATTCTCTGTACTTTCTTTTCAATTTCTTTCCAATTAAAAAATTTTAATGTTTATTTGTTTTTGAGAGAGAGAGAGAGAGAGAGAGAGAGAGAGAGAGAGAGAGAGCGCATGTGAGCAGGGGAGGGGCAGAGAGAGAGGGAGACACAGAATCCGAAGCAGGCTCCAGGCGCTGAGCTGTCAGCACAGAGCCTGACGCGGGGCTTGAACTCACAAACCGTGAGATCATGACCTGAGCTGAAGTTGGATGCTTAACTGACCGAACCACCCAGGCGCCCCTCAAAAAAAAATTTTTTTTTTTGGTTTTGGTAAACCTAAAACTGCCTTAAGAAATAAAATCTGCTAATTAAAAAAAAAATTACAGACTCATCATTTCTATCTCCATTTCTATTATTTTTGTTTATACTGTTGGGTGACAGAATTTTGATAGATGCTCAATCCAATGGATCAAATTTGGTCTTTTATTATTATCTTACTTGCACTTCCCTGTGTTCTACTCAGATTGAACATCTTTTCCAGATTGGACTTTTCAAGTTTGCCTGCTATAAATCATCTGTTCCTGTCTTTTACCTGTTTTGCCAATTTTTGATCTTTTGACTGTGCAATTGTGGGGGTTTTAAAAAAACAAACGCTTACTAATTTTTTATTTTTTTACGTGTTGTAACTGTTTTCTTACAATCTGTCATTTCTTTTTCAACTAGGATGACAATGTCTTTTGTCTCATAGAAAGTTTCAGATTTGAAGGAGTTTGGCCTGGAAACGGGCTTCTGGGGAGACCCGTGATCTGAGCCAGACCTCAGGGAGAGCCCATTCCCCTGGCCAGTCTTGTTTCTGTTCCTGATTCTTCATGTTGAACCCAGAGCTCTCTGCTCCGGGGCGTTCGTGGAAGCTCCTTCTGGCCATGTTCTGAAACTAGCACGGCTTTATCTAATGGGATGAAGCTGGCTAAAGAGATTAGCGTGAGGTCTTGTGGACCCCACTTTTAATCTGCAGCGTTCAGGCTCTCCCTCCTTGGCTGGGAAGGACGCTGCCGCAACACTGCGGAGACTGGCCCCTTCATGAGCGGCGACTCTGAGGCCCCTGTTACCACTACTGAGTTAACGGGGGTCCCAGGCTAAGGGGCTCAACATGGGCAGCTCCCGGAGCAGCTCCCTGAAGCGTGGGCCACCTGCTCCCTTCCCAAGGCCCTGAATCTTCAGCCCCCGGGCTCACTAAGGTCAGGAGTGGTTGCTGTGTCCTGGGAAGCTGCCTAGACTGCACCCAGCAAGTATGGCGCTGCTGAAAGTCAAGTTTGACCAGAAGAAGCGGGTCAAGTTGGCCCAAGGGCTCTGGCTTATGAACTGGCTCTCCGTGTTGGCTGGCATCGTCATCTTCAGCCTAGGGCTGTTCCTTAAGATCGAGCTGCGGAAGAGGAGTGATGTGATGAATAATTCAGAGAGCCATTTTGTGCCCAACTCCTTGATAGGGATGGGGGTGCTGTCCTGCGTCTTCAACTCTCTGGCTGGCAAGATCTGCTATGACGCCCTGGACCCCTCCAAGTATGCCAAGTGGAAGCCCTGGCTGAAGTCGTATCTGGTCGTCTGTGTCCTCTTCAACATTGTCCTCTTCCTGGTGGCCCTCTGCTGCTTCCTAATGCGGGGCTCCCTGGAGAGCACCCTGGCCCACGGGCTCAAGAATGGCATGAAGTACTACCGAGACACAGACACCCCCGGCCGGTGTTTCATGAAGAAGACCATCGACCTGCTACAGATCGAGTTCAAATGCTGCGGCAACAATGGCTTTCGAGATTGGTTTGAGATTCAGTGGATCAGCAATCGTTACCTGGACTTCTCCTCCAAAGAAGTCAAAGAGTGAGTGCTCTCCAGTCCTGGGGTCAGAGCTAGCTGGGGACTCGGAGGCCCATGGGGTGCTCTGTGTGCACGACTTAGTACTGTGTGTGTGAGGCTGGATTCAGCTGGCCCATATGAAATTGCCAATACGCTAACATTTTTGACCTATAAAGATGGCGGTATCATACACTCAACCTAATGTCCGGCTAAGGTGGGAGGAAGGTGTCAAGTTATATAAGTTGCTTGGACAGGAGTCTCCAGGGAGGAAGCCCCAGCCAGGCATGTGTGTCTACTTCATACCGTAGGGATGAGGCACTCATAGATGACATCTACTGAGACGTTATTTGGCTTTTTTGTCTTGTTCACTCGATGTTGATGGGTTCAGTCCCAGAAGCTTAAATTCCCTGGTGAGTTCCCTTGTTTTCCAACCTTCTGACACCAGCATCCACTCTCAAGGTGTTCGTCCTTGGGTGTGGTGGCAAGAGCAGAGGACAGGGCAGTCAGGAAGTCTAGGCTGTAGGTTTGGCTGTATAATTTGGCTGTAAATTAGCTTGTGATCTTGGGTGAGTGGCTTGCCACTCTGGATTCTTGCTTGCCCATTTAAAAAAAAAATTTTTTTTTAGTGTTTATTTACTTTTGAGAGAGAGAGACAGACAGAGAGACAAAGCAGGAGAGGGGGAGTGACAGAGAGAGAAGGAGACACGGAATCTGAAGCAGGCTCCAGGCTCTGAGCTCTCAGCACAGAGCCCGATGTGGGGCTTGAACCCACAAACCGCGAGATCATGACCCAAGCTGAAGTTGGACGCCTAACGGACTGAGCCAACCAGGCGCCCCATTCCTTGCCCATCTTTAAAATGAAGGCATTGGAATAATTTTTTAAACTAATTAATTTTTTTAGTAATCTCTATACCCAACCTGGGGCTCAAACTCACGATCAAGAGTCCCGTGCTTCTCCAACTGAGCTGGCCAGGCACCCCTGGAACAGATAATCTTGGAGGTCACCTCCTAGCTCTGTCTAGCGTCTGGCATACAGCAAGTGCTTATTAAATGCCTGCTGGTGTTTATTTCTTGAATCATGATAGTGTGAGGCGATAAAGTTTCTGAAGTATTTGTGGTGTGTGTAAAAATAAAATCCTGAAGTGTGATGTAGGGAGGTACTGGTGAGGAACAGAGAAACTCATCCTTTGTGCTAGAGGTAATAGCGGCTCACTCCAGCACACTGTTCTTCCCAAGAGACTCGCCGTTGTGGGTCTCAGGTCATTTTCTAGGGAAAGGGCAGCCGGTCCTGAGACACTGGCTTTTCTTTTACCTCTTCTTTCCATCCCGCTCAACCCCTTCCCTGGCTGAGGCGAGGGGTCCGAATGGCTTTCCTGAGTAAGGCGGGCAAGTCCAAGGGAACTTGCATGCAGGGTGCCGGGCATACTAACAGCAGGGCATGGCCGGAGCCCGGACAACACCCACGAAGCCCAGATGGCTAGCTTAGCTGCACCTCACATGGAAGGGAAGTCAGATTGAAGGTCATTGCTTGGGATTCTATTTTTTCCGTGGGTGAGGATTACTGTTACAAATCCCTAGTTAAGGAGAGGCTTATAAATGGCTCTGGCTCTGCCCTTCCGAGGTGACAGGCCTGCAGGGACGGCACAAGGTGGCATGATTTGCACAAGCTGCCCCAGGAGGGATGAGCAGAATTCCTGGGGATGGGGGTGGGAGAGGAGGAGAAGCTGAAGGTACAAACAGCCTTTGTGAGCAAATAAGAAAGAGCTATCATTTTTTTCCTGTCATGTTCCTTGATTGCCTTTTGCACCGATTTGTCATTGGAGAGACTTACAGAATCTCTCCGTAATCCCCAAATCTCCTTTTGTCCTAGAGCAGAGAAATTCTCCAGGTTGCTCTACTCTCAGTGGTTGGCAGGTCTAAATTTTCAGTCAAACTGTAAGCTTGATCAGAACCACCTCCATGCAGGGTAGCTGGCTGGTTCAATCGGAGCATGAGACTCTTTATCTCAGGGTGTAAGTTTGAGCCCCATGTTGAGTACAGAGATTACTTAAAAATAAAATCTTACAAACTAAAAGCAAAAAAAACCCACAACACCCCCAAAACAAAACCCCCCACCTCCATGCTTCATACCAACTTGTTGGAGTGAAACTATCTTAACTCCAGTGACCTGAACAGTTTCTCTGTTACACAAGAAAATATGGTGACAACATTAAGAGAAACGAAAACAGGAAAAGGAATTCAAGCCAGGTTCTCACCCACAAAAAAGAAAATGGCTTTCATTTTTCCACATTCCTGTTCAGTCACCTGAACACTTACATAATAAATACTGTAACCATGGTATAAATACAACTGAGCACCCCATTTGGTAATCTGATAATATAGTATTTGCATAATGTCCAAAACAATTATGCCCCCCCCACCCAGCTTTGTTTAAATATAATTGACAAGTAACATTATGTACGGTCAAGGTGCAGAAGGCATTAATTTGATACACTTATATTACCACCCTACCATTAGCTAATACTTGCATTACGGCACATAATTGCCATTGCTTTCTTGCGGTGAGAACATTCAAGGTCCACTCCCTTAGCGACTTTCAAGTACATAATACAGTATTGTTTTTTTTTAATTTTAGTTTTTTAAATTTACATCCAAATTAGTTGGCATCTAGTGCAACAATGATTTCAGGAGTAGATTCCTTAGTGCCTCTTACCCATTTAGCCCATCCCCCCTCCCACAACCCCTCCAGTAACCCTGTTTTTTTCTCCTTATTTATAAATCTCTTCTGTTTTGTCCCCCTCCCTGTTTTTATATTCTTTTTGTTTCCCTTCCCTTATGTTCATCTGTTTTATCTCTTAAAGTCCTCATATGAGTGAAGTCGTATGATTTTTGTCTTTCTCTGACTCACTAATTTCACTTAGCATCATACCCTCCAGTTCCATCCATGTAGTTGTAAATGGCAAGATTTCATTCTTTTTGATTGCCGAGGAATACTCCATGGTATATATACACCACATCTTCTTTATCCATTCATCCATCGATGGACATTTGGGCCCTTTCCATACTTTGGCTATTGTCGATAGTGCTGCTATAAACATGGGGTGCATGTGTCCCTTCGAAACAGCACACCTGTATCCCTTGGATAAATGCCTAGTGGTGCAATTGCTGGGTCGTAGGGTAGTTCTATTTTTAGTTTTTTCCATACTGTTTTCCAGAGTGGCTGCACCAGCTTGCATTCCCACATAATACGGTATTGTTAACTATGATCCCCAGGCCGTACATGAGATCCCCACAACTTACTCACCTTAAAACTGGAAGTTTGTAACCTTTGACCAGTCTCTTCCCTTCCCTCTCCCTGCCCTCAGCGACTGCCATGCTAGCCTCTGTTTCTAGATGTTTGGCTTTTCAGATTTTACATGCAAGTGATGTCATCCAGGACTTGTCTAAAATGATCATGTTTAATTGGTGCATCATATTATACTCAGGGAGGACCTCAGGTTGTTCTTCTTTGCTTCTGTTAGAATACCAAGCTTCTTTTGAGGATTTTGCCCCTCTGTCTCTCTCCTACTTCCCTTAGGCTAAGCTTCCGGGAAGAAACTGTACCTTGGTTTTAACTTGCCACAAAGCTGGTCTCAAGACACAATGGTAGACCTGAAATGCCTCACCTACAGTCACACTCCTGTACTGCTGAGGGTACAGCCTGATAGGGTCACTGTTGCAGAGAGAGGACCACCTCACTGTGTCCCACAGACTCTCACATTAATGACAGTGGGCAACACCTGTAAGCGAGGGCAGGCTCCTCGGTGCTGTGTCTAGAAAGCTTCATGGGGCTGGATTTGCCTGAGGGCCAGCGCTGGCACAACCTTTATCTGTTGGTGGGAAGAAGGAAGGAAGAAATGAATGAGACAACGTGGAGAGGCACTTTTTCCCTCCCTTTCCCTGGACGCTCAAATTGTTTCCTGTTCTTATCTTCACTGCTTTACTTAGGAGGATTATTAAGTTTACCGGACAAAGCTGACTCCCCAAATCCTCCCCTGAACCATATAAAGTGTATTTCTTTCTTTTTTTTTGAGAGGCCAAGCATTGAGAAGTGGTAAGCACTTACCTTTTTCTGGCTTTTCTCAGCAGCACCCTCAGGAGCAGCAGAAGCAAAGAGAAGCAGGGGTGGGGCCTAGCAGGAGGGCAGGTTGAGGGAGTTGGGTCATCTTCCACCAAGATTTTTTTTTTTAATGTTTATTTGTTTTTGAGAGGGAGAGATAGCATGAGCAGGGGAGGGGCAGAGAAAGAGAGGGAGACAGAATCTGAAGCAGGCTCCAGGCTCTGAGCTGTCAGCACAGAGCCCGATGCGGGGCTCGAACCCACAAATCGCGAGATCATGACCTGAGCTGAAGTTGGTCGCTCAACCAACTGAGCAACCCAGGCGCCCCTTCCACCAAGATTTTTTAAAAGGAATGCTTCGGGGCCGCCTGGGTGGCTCAGTCGGTTAAGCGCCGACTTCAGCTCAGGTCACGATCTTGCCATCTGTGAGTTCGAGCCCTGCATCGGGCTCTGGGCTGACGGCTCACAGCCTGGAGCCTGCTTCCGGTTCTGTGTCTCCCTCTCTCTCTGCCCCTCCCCGTTCATGCTCTATCTCTCTCTGTCTCAAAAATAAACGTTAAAAAAAAATTAAAAAAAAAATAAAAGGAATGCTTAATCTTTTTCTCTTTTTCCTTTCACCACCAAGTTCAGAGAGGCCAACAAAGAGGCTGGGGTGGGCCTCAGTCTCCTGGTTGACCCTGAGGACTCTGGGAGGCGATCCCAGGAGCAGTGAGCTGGCCAGAGGGTGGGAAGTCTGCAGAAAATGCACCGAGATCCTCCAGTGACACTGGTCCTGCACATGGGCAGTGCCTAGTGCCCATGACTTCTGGTCCTTCCTGCAGGCTGTGGGGGATCTCTTCCCATTTCACACCATGTACACCTCGCTGGACTGGGCTACAGGGAACATTTCCAGTCCAGCTCCTGAGAGCAGGGCTGGGTTCCTGCCCACAGGGCTCCCTAGGACCTCCTTAGGTATGCCCCCCACTACTGGTCCCCCAGGAAACTGAGCACGGAGCTTGTGGTCCCGACAAGCATGGAGGGGTGGCTGGTTTTTGGAGATTTCTCAAGGGAATCTTTAAGATCAAGGGCTGTTTCCTGGAGGCTCCTGATCTAAACAATATCAATTGAAGGGTTTTTTTTTTTTTAATTTTTTTTCCAACGTTTTTTATTTATTTTTGGGACAGAGAGAGACAGAGCATGAACGGGGGAGGGGCAGAGAGAGAGGGAGACACAGAATCGGAAACAGGCTCCAGGCTCCGAGCCATCAGCCCAGAGCCTGACGCGGGGCTCGAACTCACGGACCGCGAGATCGTGACCTGGCTGAAGTCGGACGCTTAACCGACTGCGCCACCCAGGCGCCCCAGAAGGCTTTTTATAAGAATTGACAACCTCCCCACCCCTCACCCCTCCAGTGGTCCCAGGTTCAAAAAGCCCAGTGGCCATCTCCCACCCCCCTATTCTGCCCCTTATCACTATATTGCCAGGTCCCACATTTATTCTGCACAAAACCCCTCTCTGGGGCGTCTGTAATTTTTGCAGGTATTGTCATCTCTATTTGATAGATAAAAGATCTGAGCCTCAGGTTAGATCTCAGCGGTGGGGGGGGGGCGGGTACACTTTTACAAACCAGCCTTATTGAGATACTCACATTCCTTACAACTCACTCATTTAAAGTGGATGATTCAATGGTTTTTGGCCTCTTCACAGAGCTGTGCCACTAGTCAATGCCACAGTCCACTTTAAAATGTGTTCATCACAAGGCAGGGAAACCCTGTACCTTCCAGCTTTCACTCCCTAGCTTCCATGGCCCTGCTCTATAATCTCCTCTCTGTCTCTATAGACCTCCCTCTCCTGGATATCTCATTTGAATGAAATCACAGAATATTGGTCCTTTTGGGCTTGGCCTTAAAAAAAATTTTTTTTAATGTTTATTTTTGAAAGAGAGAGAGGCAGAGAGAGAGGGAGAGAGAATCCAAAGCAGACTTCAAACTCAGCCATCAGCACAGATCCTGACATGGGGCTTGAACCCACAAACCGTCAGATCATGACCTGAGCCGAAGTCAGAAGCTTCACCAACTGAGCCACCCAGGCGGCCCCAGGCTTGGCTTCTTTGACTTGGTATAACGTTTTCCAAGTTCAACCAGGTTGCCACATTTGTTAGAACTTCCTTCCTTTCGATGACAAAGAATCCCACTGTATGGAGTGCCAGGTTCTAATTCTGTTCCTCCCGCTCTGCTGTGCTGCTTTGCAGCGATGTTAAAGTCACCTTGTACAGTTTCCTTGTTAAATGAATCTATGCCCTAACTGACCGAAACTTCGAATTCTCCAGGCCACTTTGGGGGTGGCGCCTCATTGTCCCCTCTCACCCCTTCTTGTCCTCCATGTTGTCCTCCTCCAGAGGGACACTGGAAGGTGTGGGCAGAGATGCTTGAGAAACTTCTGTGGATCGTGACTAGATTCCAGTGCTTCTGTGCCAGGGTCTCAGAAAATCACGAGGTAGCCGCATAGGAACCAGAGATCCCGCCCAGGCTCCCCACGGCCTTGGGCATGCGAGGCTGGGCTCTGCTCTGCCTTCTGTGTTTACTTTCTCACTGGCTCCGGCGTGGTGCTTCTGGGGGTGGGGAGATGCTCCCTTATAACTGGGGGAGGCCCTCGGAGGGAGGAGCAGAGTCCAGGGATGCGACTGAATCTTCAGAGCAAGTTATCGAGACACAGATTTGGAGTTCTCAGCCAGCGCTTCTTTTATTTTATTGCATTTCAACTTTTATCATGGAAACTTTCAAGCATTCACAAAAGCGGAGAGATTATCCTGAATTTCCATGTACACCTTTCCTAGCTTCAACAAATATGCACATTTTCGCTTTCTTGTTTCATCTATATCCCCCTTCCAAAGACACATTATCCCCTCTAAGTATCTTTTTTTTTTAATTATTACTTATTTTTTTAAATGTTTACTTTATTTTTTTAATGTTTATTTTTGAGAGACAGAGAGAGAGAGAGAGCAGAGGAGGGGCAGAGTGAGGGAGACACAGAATCCGAAGCAGGCTCCAGGCTCCGAGCTGTCAGCACAGAGCCTGACGTGGGACTTGAACTCATGAACCACGAGATCATGACCCGAGCTGAAGTCAGACGCTTAACCGACTGAGCCACCCAGGTGCCCCTTAAATGTTTATTTTTGAGAGAGAGAGAGAGAGAGAGAGAGAGAGAGAGATGGAGCATGAACAGAGGAGGAGCAGAGAGAGACAGAGACACAGAATCCCAAGCAGGCTCCAGGCTCTGAGCTGTCAGCACAGAGCCCGACACGGGGCTCAAACTCATGAACCGTGAGATCATGACTTGAGTAGAAGTCAGACACCCAACCGATTGAGCCCTCCAGGCGCCCCTACCCTCTGAGTATCTTAAAGCAAATCCCGACCTTCATTTCCTTTCACCTATAAATACTTTAGGAGGCATTTCTAACAGGTACAGAGGGTTTGCTTGTTTTTTGCTTTTTTGTTTTTGTTTGATATAAGCACAATAGTAATCATGCCCAACAAAACCAGCAGCAATCTCATCTAATATCTGGTCTGTTCAATTTTCTCTTATTGTTTCAAAGTATCTTTTACAGTTGATTTGTTCAAATCAGGATCCAAACCAAGTCCACACTTTGCATTTGGTTCTCTGATCTCTTTCATCTCTTTTTCTCTGTAACGGTTACTGTCCAGCCATGTGAGTACTGGAGGAACTGGGCCACTTGTTCTGAAGAGTTCGTTCCTCACATTCTGGATTGAGCAGTTGCAGCCAAGTGGTGTCATCTAACTTGTTCTTCAGTCCCCTGTGTTTCCCCCACAAGCCAATAGTCAGGGCTGAGGTGTGCTTGGATTCAGGTTTGGTTTTGGCAAGAACACTTCCTAGGGTGCCCTGTGTATATCTTACTGCATCACATGAGGAGGGACATGAAGTCTTCAGCTAGTTTATGACAATTCCTTTCAAGGTCTCCATTGCTTTCTGGATAAGCAGAGCTTTAGTGTCTCGGGGTAAAAGGCCTTGGCACCAGAAACCGTCAGCCAGGAGGGCTTGGCCTCGAGCCCTCAGCCTGAGGGAAAAGCTGGCACCAAGCCCTCTCATTCTCATCCCACCCAGGGAACCTACAGGCTACAGGCTCCTTTCACTCTTCCTGAACAATTTATAGACATCTCAAGAAGACTAGACCTTGGCTAGGAGCTCCCTGAGGGCTGGACTGTGTCTCCCCTCAGCTTGAGGCTCTCCAGGGGCAAGGCTGTGTCTCCCCTCAGACTGGGGCTCCCTGAGGCAGGGGTGTGTCTTCTCCTCAGGCTGGGGCTCCCTGAGGAGAAGACCCAGGTTAGCATGGGGGAGGCAGGCCTGGCTTCATGGAGGTTGTGGCTTCCCCGGACCCCCAGCCTGAGATCTGTTGGAGTCCCGCAATTCTAGAAATAGCCCTCCCTCTCCCGTAGTAGAATCACCTTGTTTACTCAGTGCTTGTCCTGGTTCTAACCACAGATTAAGGCCCCACTCACCCTCTTAAGACAAAGCTCCTTAGGTGGTGAGCTGGCTATTTATATCAGAGTATTTCCCAGGCTACAAATCTTGCTCTGCTCAGGGCTCACCAGGGCTTGTAAGGGTCTTGATTAAGGTAGGACCTGTTTTGGATATAAAGTACTGTAGGTATTGAGGGAGGACACAAACAGGAGACACAACTCTGCCCTCAGGGAGCCCCAGTCTGAGGCAGGAGACAACCCTGTCCTCAGGGAGCCTCAGTCTGAGGCAAGACAAGCCCTGACCTGAGGAATCCCCAGTCTGCGAGGGGGAGGTTTGGAGGGGGGGGGGAGACACGGCTCTGCCTTAAGGAGACTAGCAAGGTGGCTTCCCCATTTGGGGCAGTGAGTGAGGTGAGGTGGGAAGATAAGTGGTCTCCAGAAGGCCAGCCTGCAGAGTAGCTCAGAGCCTCTCCTGGCCTCAGCCCACACAACTGCAGGCCTGGCCTTCACTTCAGATACACATGTACTATGTATGGGGCAAGTCTGTAGGCTTTACCCCAGCTTAGAGACACCTGAGAGTGCATAAGGAGAGAGAATGGTGGACAGGAAAGGGCTTCTGGGACAGGGAACAAGGGAGGGAATCACGCTTTCTCACAAAGTTTAAATAGAAAAGCCAACACATAGGAGAGAGACCTGTGAGGCTCTGAAAAAACTCTGAGGGGAGGAGTGGGCAACTGCTGTGGGCTGGTCTTCCACTTCCTGTTTGGCTTTGGGTGAGGCTCCGCCCTGCCCTGCTCAGGGCACCACTTCTGCCTCCATAGAACAATCTGGTGGATTGCAAGGTCCTGCCCAGGTGGCTCTGCGTGGGGCCTTCTCTGAGGGCCTGTGTCAAGCACATTCCTCACACTGCCTCATTTAAAGCTCCCCACGGCTGCCGAGAGGGGGCTGTAGTTATCCCCACCTCACACAGGTCCAGAGGATGAAGTCCCACAGATCAGAAATGTAGATTTGCGACTCAAAGGCTGGCTCCTCCCACTATACCCACTCCTCTCATGGGGACATTGGGAATGGCCCAGGTGGGATGTTGTGCTGCTGGGAGCAGGCCCAAGGGACAGCCTTCAGGTCAGGCAGAGGGACGAAGAGCATCTGAGCTCGGAGACCCCAGCCTCAAAGAGGCCTGCCGGGGCTGGTCATTGGTGGGAGACTACTGTCTGCTGAGGTGTCCAGGGACTACTGGCCCCTCAAGAGGGGGGCAGGAGACCCAAACTGACAGCCCTTCTGCTTCAGTCCTCCCACCCGGGACCACCTCGGGCCCCGCCGCCAGGTGCCGAGTTACGGGCTGCAGGGGGAGAGCAGAGTGGTTTCTGCTCCCACTGTGCTCTTGGTGCAGTCAGTTGGGCTCAAGTAAGTACTTCAGTAGCAACCACTTCAGCCAGTGACAAATGTCTGATACGGCCTCAGGCCAGGGGTGAGCTCTGCCCTCACAGACATGGTTGCTATCCTCACAGAAGCCTCTCAGAGCCTCTTCCTCACAGTTGGCAGAGACCCTGCCACCCGATCACAAGTGACTATTGCCCAGTGGTGTTGAATGGTCTGTTCCATTGCCACAGCTGTTGCCTGAGGGCACACGGAGCACATGTGAAGGCTCTCGTTCCTCCACCCTGCCCAGCCTCAGCCATGAGTTCACATTCACTGTGCACTTATTATCTGCCAGCCACGTTTCTAAGACCTTTTACACACATCCCTTCATATGATCCTCATGTCAACTCCATTTTACAGATGAGGGAGCTGAGGCCCAGAGAGGGTAAGGACCTTGTCCAGAGGGATGAGCTGGGAGTAAGTTCAGGTGTCCTGTGCACCCAGGATCACCCATTCTCTCGGCTGGGGTCCTGTCTAGGAAGTAGAGGTCAGGGACTGCAGACCATTGGAAATATGGTCACCAGAACCCAGGTGAGGACTTTTCTGGAACCAAGGAGGCCACATTGTACAGAACCTTCCTAAAGTCCTAATCATACTGATCAACAGTTCACAGAAAAGGAACCACAAATGGCTCTTCGACATATCAGAAGATACTCAACTTCATTCATAATGAGAGAAATGGCAATTGAGACAACCCTGAGATACTATTTTTCATCTCTCAGGTTGGCAAAGATCAAAAATCGAACCCGTGTGGGTACAGCATGAAGGGTATGTTCTCTTGTGCATGTCTGTTGGGGGTATGATTCTACAAACGCCAGGGAGAAATATGGCAGGGATCTAGGGCAGTCACAGATGGAGCCACACTTTGATGCAGGGATGTCCCCTCTAGGAATTTACCCTCTAGATATAGCCACAATATGCACAATGTTTAAATTAACAGGAGATTGGGAAAGCCCTAAACATCTATCAGTAGGGAACTGACTAGTGCCCCAGGACCATCTGTGCAACGGCAATACCGTGTAGCTCATTAAAAACCTGGAGAATACTCTCTATTGATAGATATAAAAAATCTCTAAGATACTGCTAAGGGAAAAAAGAAAGGTTCAACACAGGACGTTATCATTTGGGTAAAAAACAAGAAGAAAAAAAACATTTGCAGAATCTGTGTTTGCTTATCAGGTATGAAGTCTTTTTAGAAGGACAGACAGTTGGCTACAGTTTGGGGGGATCTGGAGGCCAAGGGACAAGAATGAGTTGGAGATTAAACATGGACATTTCAGGGGCGCCTGGGTGGCTCAGTCGGTTGAGCGTCCGACTTCGGCTCTTCAGGGGCGCCTGGGTGGCTCAGTCGGTTGAGCGTCCGACTTCGGCTCCGGTCATGATCTCACAGTCTGTGAGTTCGAGCCCCGCGTCGGGCTCTGTGCTGACAGCTCAGAGCCTGGAGCCTGCTTTGGATTCTGTGTCTCCCTCTCTCTCTGTTCCTCCCCTGCTTGCGATCTGTCTGACTCTGTCTCAAAAATAAAAACATTAAAAAAAAATTAAAAAAAAAAACAAAAAAACAAAAACATGGACATTTCGAAGCTAAACACTGCAATTATCATTTCAATGAATGTTGAAAACAGTTTCTATTATTTATGTTTATTATTGAGGTATAGTTTACATGCAACATTAGTTTTCGGATACAACATAATGATTTGCTATTTGCATATATTGCGAAATGAGCCCCACCATGCATCTAGTTAACATCTATCACTATACCAGGTTACAGAATTTTTTTTTCTTGTGATAAGAAACTTTTAAGATTTATTCTCTTAGCAACTTTCAATACAGCATTATTAACTATAGTCACGATGCTGTGTATTACATCCCCAGGACTTTTGGCCACTTTCACCCATTCTGCCCATCTCCCACACCTGTCCTGGCAACCACAACTTTCTTTGGTTTGTTTTTAGATTCCACATGTAAGTGAGATCATATGGTATTTGTCTTTATTATTTCACTTAGCATAATGTACTCAAGATCCACCCACATTTTTGCAAATGGCAAGATTTCTTTTTATAGAGATGAATAATATTCCAATGTGTGTGTGTGTGTGTGTGTGTGTGCCCTTGCGTGTGCGTATGTGTGTGTATGTACCAAAGTTTCTTTATCCATTCACCTATCAATGGACACTTAAGTAGTTACCATGTCTTGACTTTTGTAAATAATGCTGCAATGAACACAGGGATGCATGTATCTTTTTGATTTAATGTTTTCTTTTTTTCTTCTTCAAGATTTTATTTTTAAGTAATTTCTACACCCAATGTGGGGCTCGAACTCACAACCCCGAGATCAAGTGTTGCATGCTTCACTGACTGAGCCAGCTAGTGCCCCTGAGGTTAATGTTTTCATTTTTTTCAGATAGATACCCAGAATTGGAATTATAGTTTCTATTTTAAATAATTACATTTCTATTCTTATACTTTCTACTCTCATGTTTGTAAAAGTCTGTGCAACTTAAAAAAACCTTGTGATTCAAGATAACATGCATACACTCAGGTGCACAAATCTTAAGTGTGCAGCTTGATGAATTCTGGTGCATAAAGACACCTGGGTAACCTCACTCAGGTCAGGTAGGACACACTCAGATGCCTGATGAGGATGGGGAGAACTTTCAGAGTAAAGATGTCTGCCCCTTTTGAATTCTGAACCCACATGAATGTATGGTGCACCCTAACCAAATATATACTTACAAATGGAAGTGCAAAAGTAATACGGGCTGCAGCCTTCAGGTGAGTAAGGAGATCCCACCTGGCTAGGGGCAGAGTTCACTGTGGACAGCAAGCAAGTTGAGGGCAAGGACTGTAACTGTTTCCAGTCTCATTCCCTGTCCCTGCACAGGCCCTGGGCTACAGCAGGCCTTCTGGAAATATATACTGAACAGAACCCATCTGGCCAGAGGGAGCCTTGGTCCCTAGTGACTTTTTAGAGGTAAGGTTGCAGAGGGGCTGGGGGGCAAAGGCTGTTGGCCACGAATGCTAGGCAGTCCTGTTCCAGTCACCACCTGTCCTACCAGGCTGACATGGTTCCAAGAAATTGCTGCATGCAGAGGCCTGGCAGTACAAAGCATGGTTGGATGCATTTCTGTATTCCTTATTTACTCGCTTCTTGGTTTATCATCTGTCTCAACCCTCAAGAACACAAACTCTAGGAAGTAGGGACATTGGTTCTTTAGTGTCATTTCTCCACCTTCAGCTTCTAGAACAGTGGCTGGCACATAGTAGGTGCCTTTATTATTTCACGAATGAATGGATGGATGGATGGATGAATGAATATTACAGCTTTTCAGAGCTGTGGGATGGGAGGAACTGACCCCTGGTGAGAAGTCTGAGAAGCCCCTAATCTTTCTCCTCCAGTCGCATCAAGAGCAATGTGGACGGGCGATACCTGGTGGATGGTGTTCCCTTCAGCTGCTGCAACCCCAACTCGCCACGGCCCTGCATTCAGTACCAGCTCACCAACAATTCGGCTCACTACAGCTACAACCACCAGACAGAGGAGCTCAACCTGTGGGTGCGTGGCTGCAGGGCCGCCCTGCTAAGCTACTACGGCAGCCTCATGAACTCCATGGGTGCCGTCACACTCCTCGTCTGGCTCTTTGAGGTAGGCTCTGGGCCAGCTGGGGGCGAGGGGAGTGGGGGTCACCTGCCCCTTTTGGATTTAATGGGTGGGGCCCAGCCTGGGGCGCTTGCCTCTCTCCTCAGAAGCAGCCCTCAGCCTTGCTGTGGGTGAGGCAGGCAGGCCTAAGTTTAAACCCCAGCACCTCTACTATTTTTTGTTTCTTTCCTGTCACTCAAAAAATAATTGATAGAGGTGAAATTCACAGAACAGAAAATGAACCATTTTAAAGTGAGCAATGTAATGGCATTTAGTACATTCACAATGTTGTACAACTACTACAACATCCGCTACCACCTCTATCTAGTTGTAAAACATTTCCATCACTCCCAAAGAGAAGCTCCTATCCATTAAGCAGCATACTTCCCATCTCCCGCCCCCCTGCCTCCAACCCCTCCAGCCCCTGGAAACCATTAATCTGTGCTCCAGCTTTGTGGATTTATCCATCCTGGACAAAATTTTATATAAATGCCATGAAAATATGTGACCTTTTCTGTCTGCCTTCTTTCACTTTGCATGTTTTAGAGGTTCATCATGTGCCTTTGTTTTTTCAGTCTGGGGTCTTGGAAAGTTACTTAACATCTCTTTATATGGGACCGACAGCACTTAGCTTTGGGATTCCTGGGGGGGAACAGGGGGTGATATGTATTATGTCCAGGAAATGGGAGCTATTTGGATTTGTGCTTCTCTCAAGATTCTGGTAGCAATTTACCTGTTATTCGAACTATTTGTGGATTTATCTGATTTCACCTATAAGGCTTAATTCCTCTCTGTACAGAACTTGGGATGTAGCAAGATGTCATTCATTCATTTACCTGAGTTATTTCTTAAACACCTGAGTGCTGGGTGCTGTCCCGGGTGCTGAATGAGAGCAAGTGTTTGTGAGTGGTAAACCAAGGTGGTACAGAGGGTGACTCAGGGGCTCTGGCTTTCAGCTGGCAGCAGAAAATCCACTCCAAAATCCAGAAGTCCAAAACCAGAAATATCAGTGGGGAAAGTTTGCCCATTAGAGGAGATTCACTGAAAGTTTCCTTTAAGTAAGTCGCTCCCTTAGTGCTATGGAATTTAACATGTAGCTGTGCCCTGGGCTGAGATGACTACTTCTAACTCACCACATCACACTGCAGGTACTGTATTGTCTGGGGGTAGGCTGGCTGGGGAAGGGAGGGTTTCTTTTCATGTCAAGGCAAATGAATGACGTTTTACTGGTTGTTGACTACTTGAGGCACAGTCTTGGGAATGACTGGGTAGAGCGAGGTGAGAAGCTTACTGCTGGAAGGTCAGAAGCTCATGTACCCTGAAAACCCATGAAAAGACTGAAAGGCTAACAGTGGGAAAACAGGGTTCCACTGGCTGCCTCTCAGTTTCCTCGCCTTTCCAGGAAGCTAGTGACTGTATGAGATGAGGACCAGCTCACCGGGAACAGGGAGTAAATGCTCTTGACTTTTAGCTGAGGCCTTCAGTTAGCAGAGCTCTGTGATGGGCATGAGGATGGCTAAAGTAAGATAGGGCTCTGGCTTGAGCCTTGCTCTCCTGGGCCTCACAATCCAGTTAGGAGGTGACATCTAACTCATGAACCAAAGGGAGGACCATGACCAAGTGCAAAATTCATAATGCAGCAGTGGGCCTACTTCAGGAAAGGAGGAGGGAATCAGAGTAGGAGTATGTACACCAGGAGGACGTCCTGGAGGAGGTGAGTTTTTTCACCATAAACATTATATTAAACTTTCAACGGACAATGACAATAATGAAAACCTAAAACATCAATCACTAATGCCATCTACCACTGCAATTATAAAGTGCTCCCATAGCATTCATTTAGTAGATGTTTACTGAAGCCCTACCACCACCGGGTGCTGTTCTATGGGCTGGGAGACTGAGTGAACAAGATGCATCGGGGGTGGACGGTCTCCATGAGCAGGCCTCGCCAGCTCAGAGTTTGTTATACCACGAAAGGAGAAATGTAAGAGAGTAAAGCGGGAATCTATGTAGAAACAAAGGGTAACACGATACATTGGAAAGATGCAAACAGTACTTACCACACTAATAACCAATTACAGCTGACACATCTATTCATCCTTACTGGGCACCACGTACAATGCTCTACACATCCTGACATGTCACAGCATGCACAAGAGGCAGGAGACACTCCATCTGAAAATCTGCAAACCACATGAGTAAACTGAGGTTTCTTACCCACATGGCTGGCTAAGTATCAGGACTGGGGTTTGAACCCAGGCATTTTGGCACCACAGCCTGCTACAGCGACTGCTAGTGAACAAACGCAAACAAATCACCCACTCATCCCCACACTAATCAAAATAGCAGAAGTAGAAGGAAACCACATATGATAATATTGCTTGTCGAAAAGGAGGTGACTTTTTAATTCTGTCTAGCAAATAGTTTACCCAACACCTCATATGTGCCAAACAATGTGCTAGGAACGGGATGGGCGTGCAAGGAGGAGAAACCTAGGACTAATCCCCCCAGAACGGGTGAGACTGGAGAGAAAGAGGAGGCAGAATGGGTAGCAGGGTCACTCACTGAGGGCTGAAGCTGAATTGAAGGGGGAGCGTGGAGAGGAACAACATTTAAGGCAAACAACAAGAGGTAAAGGCTGGTGAGAAGAAAGTGTGGATGGGACCCAAAGAAGCCCAGGGTGGCCAGAAAGGCAGGAGAATAGGGCTGGAGATGAGGCTGGAGAAAAGACAGCTATTTTGAGCACCAGGCCAGGCTGGTGGGTAGGCCCTCACCAACCCAGACTCAGCAGAGCCTGTCACACTCGAAGGGCCCCCGGGGTGAAGAGGCTGGTGGCTTCCAGGGTTTCCTAACAACCTCAGTCCCCACCTACTTCTCCCAGACCTCCTCTAAGTCTCTTCTCCCCACCAGGTGTCCATCACAATTGGCCTACGCTACCTGCACACAGCACTGGAAAGTGTGTCGAACCCCGAAGACCTTGAGTGCGAGAGTGAGGGCTGGCTTCTGGAAAAGAGCGTGTCGGAGACTTGGAAGGCCTTTCTGGAGAGCTTGAAAAAGCTGGGCAAGAGTAACCAGGTGGAAGCCGAGGGTGCAGACGCAGGCCAGGCCCCAGAGGCTGGCTGATGGCCCTGGGCCCCCTCCCCTCCTGAACACTGAGAAGTAGCGGACTCCAAGAAAGCGGATACCCCACTTATCCAATCTGAATCTCCCAAGGAGGGCAGCCATCTTACTACAGAGACTCTTTCTGATGGTGGGATTTAAAGTTTAGGGTCCCTAAAACCATTTGGCAAACATTTATTGAATGACTTAAAATATTAGTGAATGAGCCCCGGCTCAGGCCCACTACTTCCCGATATGCCCTCATGGTGGACTCA
This sequence comes from Panthera tigris, assembly GCF_018350195.1. NCBI lineage: Eukaryota > Metazoa > Chordata > Mammalia > Carnivora > Felidae > Panthera > Panthera tigris. Next base: position 40,674,176 of record NC_056664.1, on the reverse strand, counting down.
GGGCGCCTCTCAGTGGATCACTCTTCATAGCACATGAATTCAGTTCCACCCTGAGGCTACTACTGGCTGCACTGAGGGCAACTCCCCTTTTTAAGAGTTTGCCATTACAGGCTCCAAGTTGTTTCATTCTACATCCAAAGTGTCACTTGGTGCATAAGCACAGGAGTCTGAAAAATGTACTGGCCATGTCGTCATTCTTCTGTTTTTAAATGCCAAGACTGACAGGACAGCCATTTTGCTTGTGTAATTGTGCAGGGCGGGGGATAGTTATACTTTTCTAAGAGTAATGGGCTCTCCAAAGCACTGAGGGCCCACGAGAGGAATTCTTCAATCATGGGGCAAGAGAACTTAAAGACAGGGGATTATTTTCCTCACCAAAAACATAGTTAAAGGCTACTCTTGTGTCACATCCCCATGCCCTCGCTTAGCCTGGAGTGAGCTATGGGCTGAGGAAGTCAGGTTGTTGGCTGTTCCGGCAACATCATGCCCCTGAAGTGCCAGGTGACCTCCTTTGGCTTGTCTGTGGAAGCACTGGACTAGGTGGCTGCTCTTCACTGGAAGAGGAGTAACAATGAGACAAGAGTCTATCCTCTGGACACTGGGCCTCTCCTCTTAGACCCACACAGGTGGCCACAACAGCCCACACGGGTGACACTAATGGTCTACAGTGGAGGGCAAAGCATCCTCTGGAAGCTTCTTCCTGTTTCCTTCCCCAGATACCTATCCTGCAAAGCAGTATTTCTGGAATGCCTCTGTATTAAAGATTCTTTGAAACTCAGTCCATCTTCCTGAGCTAGTGACTCCAAGAGAAATTTTACCTTCTTTCAGGGAAGAGAGAAAAGGGAAGCTTTTAGGGGAAGGAGAGAATGGCTTCACTGTTGTGCTGAGTGTTCAGTGGGGAGACAATAAGACTTTGGGTGCTGCCTGGGGCATGTTCTGGGGCTCTCATTCTCCCAGGCATTAAAACATTTGGACACTCTTGCTCTTGGGGCACCTGGGTGGCTCAGTCAGTTAAGCATCTGACTTTGGTCATGATTTCACGGGTTCGTGAGTTCAAGCCTCGTGTTGGGCTCTGTGCTGACAGCTCAGAGCCTGAAGCCTGCTTCAGATTCTATGTCTCCCTCTCTCTCTGCCCCTCCCCCGTTCAGGCTCTGTCTGTGTCTCAAAAATATATAAATACTAAAAAAAAAACCAACAACAAAAAAACCCCCCAAAAAACCAAACCAGAACAAAACAAACATTTGGACACTCTCAGACTTTGGCCCCAGGTTTAATTTAATTAGACTTTGGAGTCTCCTTGAGACCAAAGAATGGTCCACGTTGAAAATGCTGAGGTAGTCAGCCACCTCTGACAAGGGTCCTGGAACTCTCTCCCCTCGGGAGTGCTGAGAATCATCGAGAAAGTGCTGTGCTCTAGGCTCATGTGTAACTGTGCTGTTAACAGCTGTATGATAGACATTAAAAATTATATTGTGTGAAAATCACTTGTGTTAAACACTGTCTTAGCCTATTCGACTGTATGTTATCACATGATTCCCAATTCTAGCCAGTATTTGTTAACAAAACCCAACTGAACCTGACCCTAAAGGGAAGCATGGTTACCAGTCAGGGCATCACCTCTCCCTCTCACCATCTCATCTGCAAGAACACTGATTATAAGGCTATCCCAAATATTCTCCACATTGACCAGTTCAGACCAGAGCTGAATTTATTTAATATTTTCATGTGTGGAATCTTAGTTTAGTGATTTAAGCGAAAATTCCAAACCATTTTTCCCTGCTCTGGTCAAAACGTATTTTCCCAAACAAGGAAACACAAGTCTCTGTGGGGCCAGGTTATAGGGCAGATGTAAGCAACCTTAGAATCTGAGAGCTGCTGGGAGGACCAAGGGTGAACTGACCCTATGATAAATATCCCCAGTTGGTTTAAGCAGACGTAGGGCGAGCTGCACTTCACAGGGCTTCTCAGGTAGCAGCCAACAAGACTCTGACCTGGGTCTTCCTTGTGTCTAACCTCAGGCTTTCCTGGGACCAGTATAAATTCATTTCTCCCAGGGGACTCAACCAGGTTTTCAAGTCTGGCAGCCCTTCCTTGGGGCAGGGTGAGAGGTAAGACAGCACATTAGGCCTTTTCCACTTTTAAAACACTTTCTCCAGAGTGAAGAAGTAGGTACTAGCTGCTTATTTTGAACATTTAGGAAGACAAGTGTGCTGGAATCTGTGGCTTCAGTTCAAGAACCCATAGCTTCTTGCAACACGTTCAAGCCCAGGACTGAACCACCAGCAAATAAACCCCAAGTAACCTCAATATAGGTTAATAAGATTAGGTGCTTGCTCGGCACGCTCCCCTTTCCCTCCTTGTCCGGGCACCTGTAATGCTAGGCCAGCAGGTTTGCAGCTTAGCCAGGAGCAGGGCCGAGTGGGGGAGGGAAGGGAGACCAAGACAACTCGGGTCTCTGACTTGCTACTAGAGGAGAACACGGCTCCCGATGACAGGGTGGCCAGCCAGCAGCACCGTGTGTTAGGGACAGGAATGTGGGGGCGAATGGTATGGAAGACCAGGGGGAGAGGGATGCCTTCCTGGTCCTCAGTGGACAGGAGATTTGCTTGAAGGAGGGGGAAACATCAGTCTTTTAACTTCTGATGGTGTTTTGTCCTTCCAAACAGAGGATGAATATAAACAGCAAAGTTAGAGAATGTTGTGCAAAGACGGAATACAGCAGGTTAAGACAGAAGGAGAAAATTCCTAGCTATTTACCCAAGGGGAATGGAAATGTAGTTTCACACAAAAACCTGCACAATAACATTTTCATTTTTTTCATAATCACCAAAAACCGCCCAAATGTCCTTCACACCTGATAACTGCACAAACATCTGCACAGTGGAACACCGCTCAGCAACCATAAGGAACACGGATGACTCTCCAATGCATTAGTCTTCTTAGAAAAGCCAGGCTCAAAAGGCTACATGTGATACATATTTATAGGACATTCTGGAAGAGGCAAAACAAAGGGACAGGAAGATTAGTGGTTGTCTGGGGGTCAGGACCGGGGAAGAAGGTGACCACAAAAGGGGCTTGAGGGAACGTCCTGGGCAGACAAAACTGTTCTGTTTGATAGCAGTAGTTGTATGCCTTTGTTAAAATACATAAAACTGTCCATTAAAAAGGATGAATTTTACTATTTGTAAAATACCTTAATACACTTGACTTAAAAAAAACAAGAATAAGGACAGAGCAAGGAGTGTGTCAGAGGGCTTAATGACCCTTGGAACTGCTGACATTTGGACCAGGGAAGAGAGTAAGCTGGGAGCAGCATTAAAAGCTAGAAGACAGGGAGAACACATGGAAACCTTGCTTTCTTAGTTTATGCCTTCTGTTTTAAGAGGATTTTGAAAAGCACAGCAGAGTTCTTGTAGGCAATGACTCTCCTGCAAATTAAGGACATAGCTTCCTTCCTCCACGTGTCTCTCATAAGCAGAGAATGTCTGGGGAGTGTGTAAGAACAAGGACCTGAAGATTACCAGGGAAGAAAGAGCAAGAAGAGTATAAACCTGAAGACAGGTCATATACCTGGAAGAGACTTTGAGTGCTCTGTTTCCCCAGTGATTCGAGGTTCAAAATGGTTCAGAAGTTCACGAGCTGTTGCAGCCAATGAATATGAAGCTTAATCAGCTGAAATGATGATCCAGCTTTCTCTGGTAAGGTCAAGTTGGTTTGGCTAATGGCCATAACTGACACTAATAATATAAGCCTCTTAATTTTCAAGCTAATAAAGATGTTCCACTTTATTTGTAGCAAGGTGACATGGGGAACATTTCCATGGCATTTAAGTGTGCGAAACAAAACAAAGAAAATGTAGGCAGACTCAAAGTAATGTCAACACCTAAAGCATTTATTTGGATATCTTTAAACTTTTTACATATGATACATTCCAAATTTTACAAGATGTCCACAGATATTAAAGTTATGGCCAATTTATTAAACAGATATGATTTTCCCTGATATGGAAAGGATGTTATATAAACATTTCTACAATAAACATAATACATGCAGAAAAAATCATAAAAACTAAGATGATTCATTAGGTAGGGAAGACAATTAGCTTAATGATGCACACACCAGAAACTGGAAGGGTGCGTGTGTTGCTGTTTCATGTAAATTCATCAGACTCCCTGACATTCTCAGAGAATGAAATCCAGGGACACCCTCTGCTAACAACAGACTTCTATGAAGTCATTCCTGAAAGCCAGAGTATTGTTATGATTTGGTAAAAATGTTTATAATCCATTTACAGAGAGGGAACCTGGACTTACTTTAAGCTTGGTGAAGATATGGAGAAAAGCCAAGAGAAGCTGGACTTAACGCTAAAGGAATGGGGATGTGAAAAAGGCCAAAATAAACATTAAAATCATTGTGCCATCCACAGCCTCAGATCTTATGAACAGAAGGCCAGAAAATGGGGGAGAGTGCTGGGTCCTAAGTTGGATTTTCTTCCTGTTGGTCCTCCTCTCAGCTGGGTGAGCCAGTCCCAAGCAAAAAGGGTTAAGGTCATCCTTTCAGAGGATGGGTTCCTGTCACACACTACCGTGGAAGAAGCAGTGAATGTGGCTTCTGCATTCCCACTTATTTTAGCCTAAAGTCTGGAATCCTGATCTTCCTCCTGGGTTTACTGCAGTGTATGCAAAGCTGAGTGGAACAGAACTTTTAGATGCAATTCAAAACGGACTGAGTGAAAGGGTTACTTTCATTGGCTAAAAAAATCCAAGACCCTCTTATGATTCATTTGTCCCTTAGCCCCACCTCGGAGAGGCTCAGAATGTATTCCTCCACTAAATCTGCCATCACTCTCCGTGGATATTCAAGCTCTCAGCACACATGTATCAAACGAGAGTGGCTGTGTAGTATTAAGAGTTAAAAGCTATTTTACTAAGTGGCTATCATTCTGGGAAGGCACCTCTTAGTAAGAACAATAATGTTTAAAAATAATAAAAAGCCTGGGCACACAGGCTGTCCCAGGAATGTACTAAGTGAGCCAGCAGGTAAACAGCAGTTCATCTATTCCAGGAAATGCTGGAAGGGGTAGGGAAACCTCAAAACACCGAGTTCTAATTTTTTCTCCTAGTGTTTGATTCAGGATGCATACAATCTCTCGGTTTAGTCTTAGAAATGGGAATATATTGTCTGAAAAATTAGGATATTCTAAGGTTTCAAAAAGCCCTTTAAAATGAGTTTTTCTCTCAAAGCCAAAAGTCTTGCCAAAAACAAAAAACAAAAACCAAAAAACCATGTAACAAAAAAACCCAACTTCTATAGCCCTGAAAACCACCCAGCATACGAAGCAAATGCCTCTCCCCTTCGTCCCACAGGTGCACACATGCCCCAACCCGCTCACAGCGATGGAGACAAGGGATTGCCGCTTTCAAGATCCACTGCTTTGCTCTTAGAGGTAGGGTCCCGTCAGCGGAGGGGACAGCGACCCAATCCCAGTGGTGAGAGTCACTGAAAGGGACCAAGAAGTGTGACCCCGAGAGACCACAGAGACTTTTTCCTGCCGCTGTCGAATCAGCTTCAGGCCTGGAGTTCCTTGTGATCAGTAATGTAACATGGCTCAGACTACTGGGAATGGTCAAACACAGTCACATGCCCACAAAGGGTTGTGCCCAGCTGGGGAAGAGAGTGCTTCTCGCTGGATCCTAAAACTCAAGCAGTTACGTTTGAGGGACACAGCAAACAGTGCAAGAAAATCCGCTGATGGAAGGTGATTTTCATCAGTCCTTGGAGCCAGAAACTATGAAAACAAAACTAGGAAGGAAAGCTTAAATAAAGAATTGATTTCCAAATTCAGTAGAATTTATTTCCTATTCTCTTTCTTGAAAAGCCAACTGGGTTATAAAACTCCAAGTTTCTGTTTTTGGTAGTGAAGTAATTATAAATGCTGCCAGTCGATGCCAACCAGTGTCTGATTTGCTTCCTGTGCATGTCCAATTTCCTCCGTGATACTGTGTTGGTGCCAAAGCTTCTGAATCTTCTTAAATCGCTCTTTGCACAAGTGTAAAGGATTTCCCCGTCTAGAAGGAAGACGCACGTCACTCAGGATGCATTCTGTTTATTCATCTATTACACCCCAACCTTTCCTGACTTAGGAACAGTTACAAGTACTGGTTTAAGATCCTCTGCAAAATTCCTGTTCTGCACGATACCGTGGCTAATAACACATTAGCTCTGAAGGCTGGCTAGGAGCATCTGAAGGGAGTAAGTGCCGAAAAGAAGAGGAAAAACGCATGCGAGCTACACTTAACTCAGACTGGGGTGAGGGAAGGGAGGGTGGGCCTGGGCAGGAGGGTGTAGGGGGAGAAGCTAAAACTACCCATTCATCATCTACTTTGCTGCTAAAATGTTAAGTAAGAAGGGAGGAGGCAGGGGAGGGAATGGGAGGAAAATTGCAAGGGTAAAAATGTTCCCCGGAGTGCTGTCTTTCAGCCAGAGTCTAATAAGCAAAGCAGCCAAATGTGAATAATTTCTGGGTCTAATTTACCCAAAGCAAAGGTTTTGGTGAGTTCATGCTGGTGGCCTTTGCTCCTGCTTCAGGGCACACCGGTCCTCTCACTCGCTAACCAGGGCTCTTTATCGTATGAGCCCACACTCCTTGGGGCAACAGGAGAACCAGCACCAGGTGGCATATGCGGGTAACCTTGCAGCTGAGTGCCCGGAGCAGCCCCCTACTTCTCTTGCTTTGGTTTCCAGGCGTTCATTTTCTCCGCCCCAAGGCTGGATGGTTCTGTCTAGGTTAAGACTTTCACCTCCTCTGGGCGAAAAGATGGTCTGAAAGAAGTTCTTTTATAGTGCTTGAGGGAAGTGTCATTAGCATTTTCTTATGATATAATAGAAGCAGCCAGAGGAGAAGTGATTAAGCCTCATATACTGTTGTCTTGTTTTGTATGTTCTCTTTGTTCCCAGACTCTTAAGTTAATAAGATAAGCGCATCTCTCTCTCTCTCTCTCTCTCTTTTAAAGTAGGCTCCAAGCCCAATGTGGGGCTTGAACTCACAACCCTGAGGTCAAGTTCCATGCTCTACCGAGAGCCAGCCCCACACACATCTCTCATCAATTAAGATTTGCTCTTTTATATCACCTGAACAACACTGGGTCTCCTCATACAAAGCCACACAAGTCACAACAGGCTATCGCCACAGTGTTCTGATGCTGTGGATGCCACATGGCCATTTCAACGGTTCTCTGGGGTGATAAATGGAAAAAGTTGTACTCTCTCCTATTCTTTCCTCTTGTCTATTCTGATGGCCATCATGAAATTCTGAGGGCTGGGAAAGGTAATGGCGAGCGAGGCAGCCAGGGTGCCCTCCTTGGAAGAGTCCACCTCCACCAGAACAGAAGGTCTACAGCCCCTGGGCTGTTGGCAGGCAGACCTCACTCAGGCCTACCACATTCACCAGGTACTGAAGGCTCTGGAGGCCCAGGGTCAGCCAACCCAGCCCCCCAGCATGGGCCCTTACCTGAGTCCCTGGTCAGTCTCCCCATAGTCATCAAGGTAAGGAGGAGAATAAAAACAGCCTTTGGTTTTGCCAGCTAAAAATAGCACCTGACATTCCCGTACTCTGTAGAGAGACCGTTTATACATTCTAGATTAGTAACGGATGTCTGGATTCAGTTCCTAATGGACTCGAGTCTTATAAAAATAAACAACACTAGTGCTGGAAGAGAAGAAACAGCATTTATAGCAGAGACACTTAAAGTATCAACACATCCACCCAAGTTTTAAAAGTAATTAAACTGATTGTATTGTAACCAGTAACGATTGCATTGTAAGGCAATACAGCAAGGGACATATTGGGTTAGGAATCGATGACTCATATAACACTAGCATTTAAAAAATTAAGTGTGAGAAAGATCATTAACTTCTTTTTTTTTTTTTTTAATTTTTTTTTTTTCAACGTTTTTTTTTTAAAATTTATTTTTGGGACAGAGAGAGACAGAGCATGAACGGGGGAGGGGCAGAGAGAGAGGGAGACACAGAATCGGAAACAGGCTCCAGGCTCCGAGCCATCAGCCCAGAGACTGACGCGGGGCTCGAACTCACGGACCGCGAGATCGTGACCTGGCTGAAGTCGGACGCTCAACCGACTGCGCCACCCAGGCGCCCCAGAGAAAGATCATTAACTTCTAAGCATAAAATAGTGACTGATATTTTAACAGCTATTATGAAGAAACTGTTCATTGAAAAAATGTACAAAAACATTCTGAATTAGGTTGACTTGAAACACAACGCAACACTGTACATGACCAAAAGAATTTTGAAATATGCCAGAGAAGAGAAAATGCTACTTTTATATTTCTCCTAAGGGCTATTTAAAAATGGATCTCCCCAACCCTTTGAGAGGTTTGCCTGACCTTTTTTGTGTATTAATAATTCAGCTCAATTCAACGTTTATTGAGAACCTGTCATGTGTAAGAAGTTGTCAGGTACCAGGGGACTAAGATACCTAAGATACGGATATAATCTATGCCCCAGGGGAGCTCACACTCATGTCACTTCTCTCCTTCAAACCCTGAACTGGCTTCCATCTGACTCTGGTATGTCACCAGGACATAGCAGGCCCCACAATACTTCCCCTTGTGCACACTTCTCCAGCGACACTAGCCTCATTGCTGTTTCCTGAACACAGCAGGCACATTTCCCAGTAATTTTGCAATTGCTATTCCTGCCTAGAGTTTTCTTCCTACTTCTTTTGGTGTTTATTCAAAAGTCACCTTCTCAGGGAACCTTCCCTGGTTCCCTAACTAAAAATCCAACTCCTCGTCTGCCATCTCATATTTCTCTCCTTGCTTTACTTTTTGTCCTCTGAGTGTATCACTTTCTAAATTCGTATCAGCCTTATTTATTTTCTATCTCCCACACTAGAAAATGAGCTCCACAAAGGCAGAGATTTTTGTCTGTCTTGCTGACTACTGCATTCTCAAAGCCCACTACACAGTAGTCACTAGTAAGTATTGGCTGTATATTGTCTAATATATACAACCATCGTTGACCCTAGAACAACACGGTGGTTAGGGGTGCCAACCTCCCCGTGCAGTTGAATTATCTGTGTATAAGCTCTGACTCCCCCAAAATTTAACTACTAATAGTTCATTGTTGACTGGAAGCTTTATCGATAACATAGACAATGACTAACACACATCTTGCATGTCTTATGTATTATTTACTGTTTTCTTACAACAAAGCAAGCTAGAGAAAAGATGTTATCAGTTATGAAGAAACTCAGAAAGAAGATAAAATACATTTACAGTACTGTATTTACTGAAAAAAACTGACATATAAGTGGACTTGCATACAGTTCCAAACTGTGTTGTTCAAGGGTCAACAGTATATACATCAGCCAGCGATATGTATGGATCCCAAGCCATAAGGAAACAAGGGAAGTAATTCTGATTGGATTTGGGCAGAAAATCAAGGACAGTTTCACATTAGAATGAGGCACAAAGAAAGCAGAACTGAATTGTCATGGAGGTGGGAAGGATGACCATGGAAGCAGCAGCAAAGAGACAGCATGAGCCAAATATGAGCTGTGACGAGAGGAAGCTCCCCTGTTCCTCGAATGAGTAAAACACAGGAGAACAGCAGTCTCAAAATTCTTTGCAACACAGTAGTTTCTTGTGCTGTCCCTCAACATTCATATACCATGGCAGATGCGAAGGAAAAAGTTCCCAGCGGGCCTCACCTGAGGAAGATGCCCACCCCAGAACCACAGGAGTAGGTGTGAGCGGTGCAGGCTCCCACGTCTTCCCCTTCCAGTTCCGTCTGACAGCAGTAGCTCTGGGAGCACAGCAGAGTTCCACACACAAGGCACAGAGTGGGGGCTCTGCTCTTATCACCACCTGATTTGGGGCACCTCCATGGGACAGAAAGCGCTCAAGTCATTGCTCTAACAAAGAGTGGTTAAAGAGCTGACAGTGGTAAAGCCATCCCAGAAAAATTTTGCAATATCAAGTAGAGCTAAAGAGCCCTATATTCTATGGCCCAGGCAAATTTATTTCTAAAATTGGGAACACCTCACGCAAAAACCATGGATGGGAAATAATCTATCAACAATTGGAGAAGCGGTAAGTAAAATCAATAGGAGAAAAAAACATGTAAATTCTGCTATCCTGTGATGAAATACTACACAAGAGGGAGAAGTGATGAATTATAAGTTATGTATGTCGAATGTATAAAAACTCTTAACGAAGTTTGCTGAGTGACAAAAACTATAGAGTATATACAGTAGAGTGCCATTTTAAAGCCTAGAACATGTGAAATAAATATATGCTGCTTGGGAATATAAACATTTGCGGCTAACGTGTACATGCACAGGAAGGCTCAACACCTTGGGAAGACAGTAGATCTCTGTGAGGGGAGGAGGAAGCACCAGGGGAGAAATACACAAGGCAGCTTCAACCGTCTAGGTAACGTTCCATTTTTCATACTATGGATTATTATTTATACTGCTTCTATGTCAAACATTTAAAAACATTACCAAGGGCTCTTATTAAAGTGTAAATGGTTATTTAGATAACCAGTAGTGACATTTTGTCCCCCACTGCCCCGTTTCTCGTATCTTATTCTGGAGCGTGCTGGAATGATGCTGTTACAAGTCGGGCAGGGTAAAACTCTAACCAACGTTATAATTCCCCTACCCAAACGAGGCTGAACAACAACAAAATCCCTTAAATTCTGTGTAGAGAAGTGAGTGCTTCCAATGGTAGGAAAGGCTCAACACTTGAATATCAGAACTTACGAGAAATTAGATGCTTGATTAATGAGGCTGCTGTAATCCTCTGGAAGGTCTATTAATTTGTTGGATTCTCTTGGATAGCTAAAACAAAACAAAACACACCAACAAAAACACATAAAAAACAAGTTAGAAGTCCTATTATAACAATGACAGGTAACTCTTAGTTAAAAAAAAAAAAAATGAACACTGAATCTGGGTGACTGGGTGTTACCACAGTGGCATGAATGGTATGAGAAGCCATAGTCAGAAATCAAAACAGCACTCGGTTTTTTTGATGCAGTGTCTTTATTATTATTATCTTTTGTTTTTTTTAGGTAAGCTCTACACCCAACATGGGGTTTGAACTCACAACCCCCAGATCAAGAGTCCCATGCTCTCCCACTGAGCCAGCCAGGTGCCCCTAAAAAGGCCCTCTTAAATAACACAGGGCCCTAGGGTTTACATTTTTACTTGAAGAGCTCAGAATACATTATCGAGGTAGCAGACAGTACTTAGTACCTGCCCCCATTAAAGTGAGAATGTGGGAGCTCTGAGAAGGAAGGGAAGACACTCCTCCCTGGGCTTCTAAGGAAACAGCACAGTAATGGAGAGCCCAACCATACAATTCAGGGTAAGACACAAAAGATATGCTTACTAAGGGTGATCTTGAGGCAGAAATGAGTTGGAGGAGAGAAGGCAATAGAAAACACAGACTTTCTTTAGCGATACCAGGCCCTGTTGGTTCTGTGACAAGTTAATTCAGGTAAAAGATCCAAATCCAACTGGTATGTGAGGACCTGCTCTCAGTGCTCACCTATGCCCAGCACACACTGTGCGACATGGCCTGCCCCTTCTGTCCCTACTGCAGGGACAGACAGCCGGGGGGAGTTACTGAGACAGATTCTTACTCCAGATTACCTGGAGAAACTGGATTTGGTAGGTAGGAGCCTGGGTATTTTTATTTTAAGATTTAAAAATTTTTAAGTAATCTTTATACCTAATGTGGGGCTTGGACTCATGACCCCAAGATTAAGAGTCTCATGCTCTACCGACTGAGTCAGCCAGGCACCTCTAGGCCTGAGTAAAAAGTTCCCAAAGTTATTATGATGTATACTTCAAGTAGAGAACTACTGTCCCACATGACAGTAGGGTTGAACCATATGAAACTGGCGATATTCAACCATTTTTGACTTATAACAATCAGATTTCCACATGGCTCAACCTATTAAAATTAGGGTGCTATCATCTCTAGATTTGGGACAGGCTATTTATAATATCAAAGAAATAGAACAGCCAATCTCCTCTGGCTTTCTGATTTTTATGGATGATGTATACAACAGAACCAAGGAGAGATTAACAGATGAAATACATTTGTCATCACCCAGGATAGCACACTTTACTATGGAATCAAAATAGAGCTAATGTCAAAAAGGAATGAAGGGGGTTAAAAAAAGTGAATGAAGAAAAAAAAAGGCATGATTTGATAATCACTGAAGCTGAGTGACAGGAATGTGGAGCCTCATATTATTCTTCATACTTTTGGATAGTTTAAAATTTTCCATAATAAAAGGGAAAAACAAAGCTAACAAAAACTTGGAAAAGGAGCTACATTTTAATTTTTATCTTATTTACTTTAATATTTAGTTTTTGGGAGAGTGCAAGTGTGGGAGGAGCAGAGAGAGGGGGAAAGAGGATCCAAGGAGGCTCTGTGCCGACAGGCTGACAGGAGCAAGCCTGATGTGGGGCTCGAACTTGCGAACCGTGAAATGATGACTCAAGCTGAAGTTGGACACTCAACCAACTGAGCCACTCAGGTGCATCAGGACCTACATTTTTAAAAAAGCTAACATTCTAAAACACAGTAACTTTGCTATTTGTTTCTTCTGCCAAGAATAATGCACTATACTTATATTCATAATTCTGATTTTTTTTTTTTTTTTTTTTTTTTTTTTTTTTTTTTTTTTAATGAGAGGGAGAGAAAGCATGCATGGGAGCAGGGGAAAGGGGCAGAAGGGGAGAGAGAGACAGAGAGAGAAAGAGAGAGAGAGAGACAGAGAGAGAATCCTAAGCAGGCTTCATGCTCAGCACAGAGCCCAATCTCAACAACCCTGGGATCATGACTTGAGCTGAAATCAAGAGCTGGATGCTCAACCGAATGAGCCACCCAGGCGCTCCTCATAAATCTGATTCTTTTATAAACTCTCGTTAGACTAAGAAGAAAAAAGTATGAAAGGAGGATGTTCTACCTCCTGGAATTACTTTATAAAGGTCTGGGAGGTCAATTTTAAAGGAATGGCACACTTACAACCTGCTTGTTGCCTACCTCTCACCACCCAACCAAGTCTTTGATAATCTTCTTTTTTTTTTGAGCGAGAGAGAGAGGGAGGGAGGGAGGGGCAAAGAGAGAGAGAGAGAATCCCAAGCAGGCTCTGTGCTCTCAGCACAGAGCCCGACGAGGGGCTCGAACTCACCAACTGTGAGATCATGTCCTGAGCCAAAATCAAGAGTTGGATGCTTAACCGACTGAGCCACCCAGGCGCCCCCAATCTTTGATAATCTTTAACTTACCTTATAGCATCTCTTTCACCTTCTAGATATCTTTTAACTTCAATGTGATGACACCAACTTCAAAGTAAATAGAAAAAAAAAAAACACTTAACTTTTGAAGGGTTAGAACTAGATTTTTTTCCTCTCTAAATCCAGTAAGAGAAAAATAAACCTTTTTGCCTTAATATATCTACTGCATCAAAAGAAGCTTGGAGGAATACACATTTTGCTTCAACTTCTAAAATCAGAAGAATATGACCTGTGATTTTCTAAAAGCCTAACTATCACCCACTAATTTGAGACACTCTGGAAAAACCAGTATGAATTAACGACAACCTTTTAGTATTTGGAGTTAGAATACTCCTATTAAATTCTTTTTAAATTATGGCAAAATATACATGACATAAAACTTACCATTTTAACCATTTTTAAGTGTACAAGTCTATGGCATTAAGTACATTCACATTATTGGGCAACCATCACTACCATTCATCTCTAGAACTTTTTTTTTTAAATGTTTATTTACTTATTTAGAGAGAGACAGAGATAAGCAGAGAGAGAGGAAAACAGAGAATCCCAAGTAGGCTCCATGCTGTCACCACAGAGTCTGGTGAGGGGTGTGAACTCATGAACTGTGACCTCAGCGGAAATTAAGAGTTGGATGCTTTATCGACTGAGCCACCCAGGAGCCTCATCTCCAGAACTTTTTCAACTTTTCCAAATGAAATTCTATATTTGTTATTTTATTTATTTTATTTTATTTTGTTTTATTTTTTAACATTTATTTATTTTTGAGGCAGAGAGAGACAGAGCATGAATGGGGGAGGGTCAGAGAGAGGGAGACACAGAATCTGAAACAGGCTCCAGGCTCTGAGCTGTCAGCACAGAGCCTGACATGGGGCTCGAACTCACGGACCACGAGATCATGACCTGAGCCGAAGTCAGACACTTAACTGACTGAGCCACCCAGGCATCCTGAAATTCTGTATTTGTTAAACACTAGCCTGTTCCTCCCTTCTTCCAGCCTCTGGCAGCCACCATTCTATTTTCTGTCTCTACGAATTTGACTACTGTAGATACCTCATATAAGTGGAAACACACAGTATTTTTTCTTTTGTGACTGGCTTCTTTCACTTAGCATGTTTTTAAGATGAATTCATCCATGTTGTAGTAGGAGTCAGAATTTCCTTCCTTTTTAAGCTGAGTAATATTTCACTGTATGTAAACTACATATTATTTACCTACTCATCTTGTGTTGGACAATTAGGTTGCTCTACCTTTTGTCTCCCAAGAATAATGCTGCTCTGAACATGGTTGTACAAGTATCTATTTGAGTCTTTGTTTGAAATTCTTTTGCAATATATACCTAGAAGTTAAATTGTTGGATCATATGATAATTCTATGTTTAACTCTTTGAGGAACTGCCATATTATTTTCCAGAGCAGCTGTGCTATTTTCTATTCTTATCAGCAATGCACACGGATTTCAATTTATTGACATCCTCGCCAATCAACATGTGTTATTGTTGTCTGCCTTCTGATTATAGCCATCCTAATAGTTGTGAAGTAGTACCTCACTGTGGTTCTTTTTTGTGTTTCCATAATGACTAGTGCTGTTGAGCATGTTTTTGTGTGCTTAATTGGCCATTTGTGTATCTTCTCTGGAGAACTCCTTTGCTTCTATTTAAATGGGTAGTTGCTCTGGAGCACCTGAGTGGCTCAGTCTGTTGAGTGTCCAACTCTTGATTTGGGCTCAGGTCATGGTCTCACAGTTTGTGGGTTCGAGCCCTGGGTCGGGCTCCATGCTGACAGTACGGAGCCTGCTTGGGACTCTCTCCCTTTCTCTCTGCCCCTCCCTGGCTCGTGCTCTCTCTCAAAATAAATAAATAAACATTAAAAAAATGGGTAGTTGCTTTTTTGTTGGGATGTAAGAATTCTGGCCATATATTCATACATTCTGATACTAATCCTGTATCAGATATATGACTTGCCAATATTTCCCATTCTATGGGTAAAAGAGCCAAATTTTCATCTTAACTAACTTGACATGATTGACAAGTAACTTTCTCTAGACTTCAATTTTCTCGAATATAAAGTGAGGGTACTAGACTAGATAACCCTCAAGGTTTTTCAGTTCCAAAAATCTACACGACAGAATCCTTAACAAGTAAGTTAATATAAGGAAATAAACATTTCTACCACTACTCTCCTTCTAAACAAATCTGCTTATGCTGTTCACTAGCTTGGCAAAAACCTAACCACAAAGGTAAATTGTTAACTAAGAAGGCCTAATCATTATAGAATCATTATAGAATAAATCACACAGACTGATCGATCACACAGGCTCACTATCTGAGAATTTTGTAATATGTGATAAATCTAAGTTTGTTTCCTTAGAACTACTCAATCTAATGGAAGAAGAGTGTGTAATCATTACCTTTCAATCAGTAATTTTGTTATCTCATTGTTTTCTTGAAAAAGGCAAATGAGGTTGTTTGGCAGGGAAAGGTAGTTACACAAATGTTCAAAATGGCTTGTTCCAGAAACTGCAAATGGAGAAGAAAAGAGTGATGCATATAACAACTAAGAGTAGATCCTGTAGGAGAGTAAACAAGAGCAGAGCTTAAAGAAAAAAAAAAAGGGCACGATGAAAGAGTTTGAATTTACTAGATACATAACTGGTAGAAGTTCACAAGAGGGCACGTGGAAGGGGTCCACAGGAAATGACACAGCTGAGAGTGGAGCCAGACAACTCCCACGCCAAACTGGTCACCATTTCTTGGTAACTCAGTTTTGCCGTTTGCAAAATGGTGACCAGCACGATCTACCTCACTGGGGTTATGTGTGAGCATTAAGTGACAGTCATAACACACGGGTGCTCTGGAAAAGTAGAAAGCGGTGCAGAAACAGGAGATGATTTCATCATGAGAGATGGATTTAAGCACTGTCTTTAATCATCGCTGCAAATGATTAGGAAGTCTAGACTATTCATTGGACGAAGCTGCTGGTCAACGGACTTTGAGAGGGCAGCCTTACGTGAGGCTCCCCAGGGCCTGCGCCAGGCACTATGAGGTACAAAGACCATAAACTTCAAGTCTGCCTTTGTACTACACTTTTGTGAAATGAATCAAAACAGAACATAGGAATCAACTGAAAATAGCAAATGAATTCCTACATTAAAATCACATATGCGTAATTAGGGGTATTCTGAACATTAATGCCACACATTTCAAGTCAAGAAACGTTTGACGTTGTGAGTTTTCCTCTTTTATTATCTGAAGAACCCAGGTTACAAGTAACATAAAATTGAACATTTTAACATCTGAAAGCCAAACGAATGTATTGTACACGTAAATGTACAAAAATAGGACAAAATAATGTACAAAAATAGTACACTTACTGAGATCCAAATAAAATCAGACCTATACATAAGTATGCATTTTTATTCTATAATGGTGCACATCACCACAGTCAATTAGCTACGTTCTAAGTTTTCATTTTGATAAGGCACCTTAATTATAAACTGCTGGAGTGAAAGACTACATACCTTTCTCACACTTTGAAAGAAAGTAGAAATTACCTTGAATTTCAGGTGGGGAAGGAACTCCATTTAAGTAATGAAAAAACAAAGCAGAACACTTCAGGAATGGCATGATTCCATTTCTGACATTCCTCCACAGATGCCAGCCAGACGGTGTTTCTCTCAAGGCACTAAAAAGAGAAAAATAATTGGGAAACCTAATGAGAAAAGGTCATTTTAGTTTTGGAACAGTATGAGAACAGGGACAACTGCTATTTGGCATCAGTGGAACAGAGGCTTAAAAAAGTGGGCAGCCCCATTACAGGATGTCTGGTATAAATAATGCTATAGCCTCCAATGCTGTTATTAAAATTTATAAAAGTAGGGGCGCCTGGGTGGCTCAGTTAGTTAAGCGTCTGACTCTTGATGTTTGTGAGATCGAGGCCTGCATTGGCTCCGTGCTGACAGTGAGAGCCTGCTTAGGATTCTCTCTCTTTCTCTCTGCCCCTTCCCTGCTTGTGCTCTCTCTCAAAATAAATAAACATTAAAAAAATTTTTATGAAAGTAATATAGCTATATAGACAGAATACCTGAAATAAAAAACTATCCACTATTCTAGAACCTTTTATCAACACTATCATTCTGGCAAACTATTTTCACACTCATTTATGTCTTACATAGCTCTAACTGTAACATATAAAATTTAAAATTAGCTTGTTTTTCAGAACATCATAAACCATAACTGTTTTTAGAATTGTAATATTCTGGAATACATAACCTACAGCAAATTATTCCTCTGCAAGCAAACACTGCAATTGCTTTAAATTCTTTGCTAATATAACAATATCAGAGTGTACATCTTTATGCCTATAGGTTTTTCTTTTTTTTTTTTTTTTAATGTTTATTTATTATTGAGAGACAGAGAGACACAGAGCGTGAGCAGGGGAGGGGCAGAGAGAGAGGGAGACACAGAATCTGAAGCAGGCTCCAGGCTCTCAGGTGTCAGCACAGAGCCCAACAAGGGGCTCGAACCCACGAACGGTGAGATCATGACCTGAGCTGAAATCGGTCACTTAACCAACTGAGCCACCCAGGCGCCCCGCCTATAGGTTTTTCTATATGTTGAATTATTAGCATTATTCTCATAATACATTATTAGCATGTATTCTCAGAAATGGGATAACTCAGTCCAAGAATAAACATCAGGGTCCTTGGCATACATTTTTTTTAGTGTTTATTTTATTTTTCAGAGAGAGAGAGAGAGAGAGAGCGCGCGCGCACATATGCAAGCAGGGGAGGGGCAGAGAGAGGGGGACAGAGGATCTGAAGCGGGCTCTGTGCTGACAGTAGTGAGCCTGATGTGGGGCTCAAGCTCACAAACCATGAGATTATGACCTGTTTAACAGACACTGTTAAAAAGCTAAGGAAACTGCTGTAACAAGTCACAATGACTCCAACAATACGTGGATTTCTAATAATTCCCTTGCACTCTGGCCAGTCCTACATATTAGTTTAAAAATATCTGGGGTGCCTGGGTGGCTCACTTGGTTAAGCGTCCAACTTCGGCTCAGGTCATGATCTCATGGTGAGTTCAAGCCCTGCGTCAGGCTCTGTGCTGACAGCTGGGAGCCTGGAGCCTGCTTCAGATTCTGTGTCTCCCTCTCTCTGCACCTCCCCCGCTCGCTTGGTCTCTCTCAACAATAAACATTTAAAAAAATAAAATTCCTAACAAGACAACATATACTTTAGAATAGTACTTTGCCAGATCCTCTGAGCAAAAGAAGGTTCTGTGGCCAAATACATGTGGGAAGCTCTGCATG
The DNA here is from genome assembly GCF_018350195.1 of Panthera tigris. Taxonomy (NCBI): domain Eukaryota; kingdom Metazoa; phylum Chordata; class Mammalia; order Carnivora; family Felidae; genus Panthera; species Panthera tigris. The sequence continues at coordinate 40,655,525 of NC_056664.1, read as the reverse complement.
TTACTCCTTTCTCAGTGACTTCCAATCACATTAGTATATTAAAATTTCTTGGGGTGCCTGGATGGCTCAGTTGGTTAAGCGTCCGACTTCGGCTCAGGTCACGATCTCATGGTTCGTGGGTTTGAGCCCCGCACTGGGCTCTGTGCTGACAGCCCAGAGCCTGGAGCCTGCTTCAGATTCTGTGCCTCTCTCTCTCTCTCTGTCTCTCTCTCTCTCTCTGCCCCTCCCCGGCTCGCACTCTCTCTCAAAAATAAACATTAAAAAAAAAAAAAAGTATAAAAAAAAAAAATTTTAGAAGTCCTGGGGTTCACTTCCTCATCTTCTCTTTTAAACATGTCAACAGGCAGCAATTTCCCTTTTTTTAACAAATGAATTCCGTTTTCATGCTATCACCTACTCATATTTGGGGAACTGTTATCATGTAAGGATTATGACCTCACCTTCCTGTGCACTGGTGAAGTGTTTTATACAAAGCAAGAACTGCTGATTCTTCTTCACCGGCAGGATTTTCTTGTTCCATGCCATTCTCTTCTGAAACATATGGAAATATCAGTACTCCGTATCTGCTTATTAAACGGATGAATGACCGCATTATTTCAGCACTCACATATATTCATGCACTTAACACATACATGAAAATCTGTGCACAAAATACAAAGAACTTTAATCCCTCGGGTGTGAGCAGCGTCACTCTCCGTCCTGACGAGGAGCCAGTAGGCTTTAGGAGAGGAAGCCGATGTACTTCAGCGTGCCAGGCAGCAGGCTGTGAGTAAAATCAGCTAAACAATTCTGTGGCACTCAACTATTAGCTCAACTTATGAAATAAAGAGTAAGTGAAAACAGTCACATTGCTAGGGGATTTTAATAGGAGAAAGGAATTTGTTTGAAAACTTTCCCCATGACGGTGAACAGCAAAAAGAAGTAGCCTAATTATAATCTACGCATTATTCTCACCGAGGCACCTCTTCCTCTTCTTTTTTCTGTTTAATCGAGAAAACTCAAGTACTTCCTCCTTCAAGAATCTGACAAAGAGGAGTTACCTGTACACGAGGTAAGTAAGATCTGTACGATGTGTGCCATAGTGACCAGATGGAAAATGTGAAGGTCTCCAGTGCCTAGGCCGATCCCAGAAAAATCCTGACACTGCAACGCGGGGAAAGCGAGCACCAAGCCCACCTAGATACCAGATGCCGATGGTCAGACAGGTCACCTTTCCTTCCATGGCTGAAGACATTTCCAGTTTCTTAACATGATCCCCTTCAGAGCTCAGCCCCCTGCACCCGCAACCCACCCCCCCCCCCGCCCCCGGCAGAAATCGTTGTTCTTAAAGGGTACACATCTTAGAAATTCCACTGGGACTGGCGAAATGAAATGACATACAGACTAATGGGCTCTTCACAAGCACCATCATTTCACAGGCCCAGTGATTCCCTAATACCGACCTTATTAGTAGTAATAAAGGTAACACTTGAAATCTTTCTAGGGAGTAAGTAGTGGAAAAAAACACGGATTTGAGATATACAAAAATCTAGATATGAATCCCAGCTCTTTTTATGAGCTTTTTAGATAACACCTTGAGCCTCAGTTTCCCTGCAGGTAAACTAGAGATAACATATATATGTTTTTAATACCACAGCAGTAAGGATATAAGGGCTGAGAATGGATGTGAAAACGGTCAGGTACAGTAGATGCTAGTTCTCTTGTTAGCCTCCTGCTGCCCAGACGAGTGGTGCTAGTGGTGGTGGTCTTCACAGGAGCAATGGAAACAGTAACAATGGCTAACAATTACTAGGGACACCTTGTTCTAGGCTCTTCACATTGCTCCTTCCATTGAGTTCGGACACAATCATATGAGATAGGTACTAACCAACTTAAAGGTTCAGAATCTGATGCCCCAAAAGGTTAAGGGGACAGCACGTGGGGTTGCTATGTGTGGGGGTGCACTCAGTGTCCCATGTAAGGGGACCCAGTTGAGGTGGGGCTGAAAGTGAGCCACCCACTGCTTGGCTAGTGGTGTGCCTCGGTACTAGACTGCACCTGCTCAGAAGAAATAGCTCTCCTTAAATCACAAAAAAGGGCTGTCTGTTGCTAAGTAACGTGACCACAGGATTCATCTGCCCCAAAACACTGTATGGGTCAGCAGCAGCCTGACCTTACATTACTAGTGTTACTTCTATTTCTTTATAGGTTAAAAACATAACGAGGTCAAATTACTGACCTCAGTTACAAAGCAAAATAAGAGAGGTCAAGCCTCTCAACTACATTCCTTAACATTTTCTTTTGGAAAAGAATTATACTCAGAAGTAGTAAGAATGACAGATGACAACTTCTCCTGTCTGCCTTTACAGTACTCACCAAATCTAAGATATAATTATATAGTAAGATAAAGAACTTCAAACACAAGTCACAAGATACCCACCAACAAATGAAACATGTCGATATCTAATATGCATGGAAGGTCTCCATGGCTGTCATCTGGCACCAATGCTAAATGGTTAAAGAAAAATACATTAGCACACCTCATATGCCAACATAAGCATTACATTATTTTTAAAATGCATATACCCTAGTTTATATTCATCTCTTTATAAGATATATATGAACTTGTAAGCTAGAACTTGTACATAAGGCAAACAGTATTACCAAAATATTTTTCATAATGGAGAAAGTTGCACCACCAAAAATGAAATCACAGATGAGAAATTACTGTAACATATATGGTACACATGTTAATACTCACATGCAAAAAGTTTACAAAAGTGTCTCTGAACCACTGAAAGTGATGCCACTGTCCAATGTGCTGCAGCAAACCTTGTTAGTGACCTAAGACAGTCATCCTGAAATAAAGAGATAGATGCAATTAACAAAGAAGCCAGCATATGAAGTACGTTTGATCCCTTGAACAATGTGGGATTGGGGGAGTTGAACCACGTTCCCCCCATAGTTGAAACCTGCATATAACTTGTCACTGTCCCAAAACTTAACAACTAATAGCCTACTGTTGACTAGAAGCCTTACTGATAACATAAACAGTTGATTAACACATTTCTGTATGTTATATACACATTTTGTATGTGTTTATACGTATATATATATACTGTATATGTATGTGTATACGTATGTATGTATGTTAAAAAACCATATATAAGTGAACCTGTTCAGTTCAAACCCATGTTGTCAAGGGTCAACTATAATTCTCTCCTTTCAGGAATCCTAGTTCAAAGCACAGCTAGTCAAAGCAAAGCTGGATTCACATGAGATCTCTCTAGGATCGTTTTAGCTGGTATGGCACAGAATCCGTGACATTCGTAATGACCTGTCTCTAACATGGAATGAATGGAATGGGGAATATCTATCTAATTGTATGCAGAATAAACCAAAGCTACCTCCTTACAACCAAGCTGCTGGTTCTCTATGGAAAAGGATACATGCATCAAAACAAATAGTAAACAACAAAGACTCTCAAGAATGTGATGCAGTATTTCTCTATATTTATTCTAAAGAGATGCTGGAAAATGTGGGAAATCCTCTAAATACTGGGAAGACTATGGGCAAGAAGATGGATGTAACAAATCAAGGTGTCTGCAACCATCAAAAACTGTTAGGGGGACTAGGCAGCAGCAATGAGAAAATTCTTGATGTGAAGTGCAGAATACAGCTGGAACAAAATTAATCAAGTTTAGACACACTAATGAAAAAGACAAGTGGTGTGTTGATAGTTTTTTTCCTGCTTCATTCTCTATTTTCTAATTTTTTTGTAATGTTGTTTGGTTCAACAGGTATTGAGGACCTGTTATGCATTAGTCTTGGTTTTGAGGATCTTAAAATGAAAACTCACCCCACTCCTCCTGCACTCAAGGAGCTACAGCCCTGGCTGGAGGGGGAGGAATGTGTGTGTGGGGGGGACTAGAGAGGAAGGGGAAGGAAAGGGGGAAGAGACAACTGAAGGAGGCAGTACCACAGAAGAGGGATATCCCACTCACAGAGCATGGCTCTGAGGTTTCCCAGGGAAGCCAAAGCTTGAAGAGCCATCATAAAGAGGAGGAGTCTGCTGAGGGCACTGTAGCAGAGGTGAAGACTCTCCAGAGTCTCTCCAGAGACTCTAATTTAATTGACCCATGTAGAGCCTAGGCATTTTTTAATCTCCCCAGGTGGACTACATGAATAAATTGATATGATTTTGTTCTTAAGGGCAGTTTTATGATCTTAAACTTGAATAGCTGGCAGTGATACTAACTACACAGTAAAAATTAGCAAGCTTTGTATATTCCTTCCTCACCTTTCTCAGCATTAACTATACTGTTTTGACATTAATCTGTACTTATTTACATGTTGCTCATAAAAGGCAGTCAAATGTGGTAGAGGGTGTGTTCTGTTTTATATTTCTAATTACAGCATTAAAAATTCAAGAACTAGAATGGTTTTTAGTTTTTTCCCACTTTTCATGTATTTAACTAAGATCTCTGGATGAAAAGAGCTCAACTCTGTTTAAAAGAAAATCATAAAGAATTCTTGTATCATTATAAAGAAATGGGTTTTAAGAGACTCTTAAAAACTGAGAACAAACTGAGGGTTGATGGGAGGTGGGAGGGAGGGGAGGGTGGGTGATGGGTATTGAGGAGGGTACCTTTTGGGATGAGCACTGGGTGTTGTATGGAAACCAATTTGACAATAAACTTCATATATTGAAAAAAAAATAAAATAAACGTACTAAAAAAAAAATTAAAAAATGGGTTTTACTATGAAAGAAGTGAACCTATCCTTAAACAACCAGTTCAAGTTCTTCAGATTACAGACAAGCAGAACCACTGAATTCCCACTCCCCCACTCCGTGCACTGAGTAAACCAAAAACTCACCAGTCTGCAAGGCAAAGGACCAAATAATGGTTTATCTTCATCACTTAAAATTCTTTCTGTGGATTAAAAATGGTTAAGATGATAAATCTGATGTTATGCATGTTTGAAAGCACGATATTGTCAGGTTGTGAAATCTTTAAGTTGTTTCACAAGAATTAACTCTGGATGAAAAAGTAAAAATGAAAACACAACCCCTCAACCAACAAGAAGCTATAACCACCACCAAAATGAGTTCTCTGTTGCTGTGCTTAATTTATAAACTATCAGTCTAATGGTTTGTCAGTATACACTGCCTGCTTCAAAATCTTTATGCCGTTTCTTCATGCTGTTGCCACTTTAAACACCTCATTTAAATACAGGCTCTTACACATAATGCATCTTAGCGTACACTTGTGACTTACAGCGAGACACAACTATAAATCTCTTACCTATGCTTTGGATGGTGTATGCACAACTACCCCAACACATTATGGGTACACGGGGATCCTCCTCATTGGGATGAACCTTCAGTCCCACCTTGTAAGTAGCAGTTCCAAATGTTGTTAGCATTTCTTTTATGCTCTCAGAATAGGGGTTCCTGCAGTGAACATGTATATAATTAGCTCAAAATAATGTGCTCACGTTAATTAAATGGTTTAGTTTCTTTTTATTTTTTTTTAATGTTTATTTATTTTTGAGAGACACAGAGAGAGAGAGAGAGAGACAGAGAGAGAGAGAGAGAGAGACAGCGTGCTAGCAGGGGGAGGGGCAGAGAGAGAGGGAGACACAGAATCTGAAGTAGGCTCCAGGCTCTGAGCTATCAGCATGTTAAAAGCATGACACAGGGCTCGAACCCACGAACCATGAGATCATGACCTGAGACAGATGCTTAACTGACTGAGCCACCCAGACACCCCTCAAATGGTTTAGTTTCTTAACAGCCATTTGCTATGTTGGAATTGAACCACTTAAACTATTTAGAAATAGTGTGTGCAAAGCAGGAATTAAAGACATGCAAACTATGCCTGTGTGAGAGGAGTTATACTTTATTGTGGTTGGCAGGGGTGAGGCCCAGGGCTGAAAACAAGGTATTTGGTGAAAGTCTACATACTGAATCTTAAAAAAGGACCCTTGACCTCTTTCTCCATCATAAGCACATTGGCAATGCATACCCACTGCCATAGATTTTAGTTTCTCCAGTGAAGAATCCTCAGGGGGAAGCCGTTTTACACATTGGCATTTGGGGATCCCACACAAAAGACTGGTGGGGGCCTGATCATTTCACTGTGAAGTTTACAGGTCAGCAAATTTCAACCTGCCCACCAGGTATCCAATGAGCTTTTCAGTGACTTATTCTTGAATAGTCACCCGAGGACCAGTAAACATTTAAGGAAAGAATCAAAGACCAAAGAGATAAACCAAAACAAACCGGTAGAAAAAAAAGAATGCACAGATAACAAAGACAGTATAGAAACCAGCAAACTTGCAAGATAAATTTCTTAGAGGATCAGTCCAAGAGGGTCAACAGAGAGCTAACAGCAGGACTATCTCAAAGAACAGAAAAATCAAAAGGAGAAAATTGTCTAAGAAATATAGAACAATTCTCGTAACTGAAGGATATGTATCTTCAGAGTCTACTGAAAATGAAGCAAAATGAGTGAAAAAAAGATTCATATACCCGAACATCACAGAAAAATTTTAGAGCACTGGGAATTAAAGGGAAGATCCCAACAGTTTCCAGAAGTCATAGTTACAAAGGAACAGGAATTAGAATAATGTTAATTTCTCGACAGATGGCTAGAATTCAGAAAACAATGCCTTCAAAATCTAGATGAAAAATTACTTCTAACCTACAATTCTATACCCTAGCCATAAACTAAGCATCTGGATAAGTAAGTGTATTTTCAGACATGAAAATTTAATACCCAGGCACTCTTTCTTAGGAATCTGCTGGAGAGTGCACCTATGCAAAACAAGGGAGTAAATTAAGAGGGGCATGGCCAGGGGAAGTCTCAGGGTGACAGCTGTGCCTTGTCCTGATCAGTGCAGGCAGACAGAGGCTCCGGGAGGGGGTGGGGGTAGGCTGGGGGGAGGAAGTTCTAGGATAGAAGATCATCTGATGCACCTGAGCAGTTACAAAAGCTACTGCTAGACATTTGACAGATCTATTACACTATGGGTAGGGGGCAGGGGTGGGAAGTAATACACACATAGAAAACCAAGTACATGAAAAAAATAAGGTGATCATTAACCACCAGAAAGAGACAATTATATAAAAGAAAGGAAATAAAATAACAACACGTATCTTCTACCAGTAGAAATAATTATAATGTAAAACTGCCAACTGATTTAACTAAAAATCATGAAATAACTCTACTTGGACACCGGTGAAGAGCAGTAGACAGGGCAGAGGTAAGAGATGAATTCTAAATTGCCAGGCAACAGAAAGAAAACTGCTTAAAAATGATCAGTCAAGAATCAGTCAACTACGCATTTTAACTAGATATATGGAAGTAAATGGTGGAAGAAACAAACAAATCATAGGACTGGCGATGGGGGTGAGGGTAGGGGAAGTAGGAGGCAAAGAAATAATGTTTTCTCTATTTAAGCTTTTTAGTACTGTTTTTTTTTCTTCTTCAAGTTTACGTGTCTTTATTATATGTTTATTCAAAGCTAAACTAGTTGTCTTAAGTTTTATTTTTTAAAATTTTTTATATAATTTATTGTCAAATTGGTTTCCATACAACACCCAGCGCTCATCCCAACAGGTGCCCTCCTCAATGCCCATCACCCACTTTCCCCTTCCCCGCCCATCAACCCTCAGAGTTTGTTCTCAGTATTTAAGTCTCTTCTGGTTTGCCTCCCTCCCTCTCGGTAACTTCCCTGCCCCTTGCCCTTCCCCATGGTCTTCTGTTAAGTTTCTCAGGATCCACATATGAGTGAAAACATATGGTATCTGTCTTTCTCTGCCTGACTTATTTCACTTAGCATAACACTCTCCAGTTCCATCCACGTTGCTACAAATGGCCAGTTTTCATTCTTTCTCATTGCCAAGTAGTATTCCATTGTGTATATAAACGACATCTTCTTTACCCATTAGTCAGTTAGTGGACATTTAGGCTCTTTCCATAATTTGGCTACTGTTGAAAGTGCTGCTATAAACATTGGGGTACAAGTAGTGCCCCTATGCATCAACACTCCTGCAGTACTGTTTTTCTTGAGTTACTATGCCAGGGACAGCATCCAGGTGGCTTTACATGTATTATGTCACAACACTTATGAGATAGATATTAATACTTGTACTTTACAGATGAGGAAACTAAGGTACACAGAAGTCAAGCAATTTGAAAAAAGTCACCCAGCTTGTAAGTAGTGCTGCTGGGAATTGAATCAAGCAGTCTAGCTCCAGAATTTACACTTTACTGGTTTCTATCAATAAACTCACAATAAATATCATGTAATGCTTAAACCTCAGATTTCAAGATCAATGTCCCATAATATTTTGCTCCCTAGCTTGACAAATCATATTCTAACCACTATATTTTTCACTTCAAGTGGAACAAATTTAAAAGAAATAAAATAATATACTCACTTAGGATGAAAATCAGGCCTAAACCCTTCAGGAAGCTGTAATTCATCTAGATTTTCTGAATTCTTTGAAGAAGCAGTATCTAGACAGAAATAAGCATTTTACATTATTATTTATCAGTCTACAGCATTTCTATAAATGTTACTCATAAGTTTTATTCTGAATATAGGTCAAAGAAATTTAAAAAATGACAGGAAAAATTTCCATTAATAAAGACTGGCACGAGATACATTCAGAGCATGAGAAATACTATTGTTGATTAACCAAGGCACCTTCTGTGATCAACTACACTTTTCCTAATATTATAGCCACCAGAACACAGCTAGGGAAGGTAAGGAGAGTATGTTGTTTTGTTTCTATAAAAACCAATGGTATAAATTCTGCTCAGATGGCTTTCGCACAGGTCGTTAAGTGCAGTACATGTTTATGAAACTTGGGAGGTCTTTGGTAATGCCAACAATAAAGTGAGTCAGTCCACCAAGAACCACAGCTGGCTCTGCAATACTCAGTTATATTCCCCACCCCCAGAAGCTCTTCAATAAAATGGGGGAAGAAGTGAAAAGTATTTATGTTGAATGTCCGACTCTTGATGTAAGCTCAGGTCATGATCCCCTGGGGTCATGGGATTGAGTCCTGCATCGGGATCTGCACTAAGCATGGAGCTTGCTTAAGATTCTCACACACACGCTCTCTCTTTCCCTCTGCCCCTCAATTCTGCTCATGTGCTCTCACTCTAAAAAAAAGGGGGGGAGGGGAATAAGTCAAATTTTAAGATGAGAAGTTTCACTTTTAAAATATTCTTAAATAGGGGTGCCTAGCTGGCTCAGCTGGTAGGCCATGAGACTCTTGATCTCAGGGTCATGAGTTCAAGCCCCATGTTGGGCATGGAGTCTACTTAAAATAAAATATTCTTTTTTTTTTTTTTTTTTGTAAGCTATCTCAATGTTTATTTTTGAGAGAGAGAGAGAGAAAGAGAGAGAGACAGAGCATGAGCGGGATAGGATCAGAGAGAGAGGGAGACACAGAATCCGAAGAAGGCTCTAGGCACAGAGCCCAACACGGGGCTCAAACTCACAACCTGTGAGATCATGACCTGAGCTGAAGTCGGACGCTTAACCAACTGAGCCACCCAGGTTGCCCCAAAATGAAATATTCTTAAATAGTTTCTTCTGAAACTACATTTTCCAATAATCTCAGACTTTAGGGGAAAAATGAAAGCAAGTTATCAGAACTTACTAGGAGTACTTTCTTCTTTCCTAAGAACCTGTAATGCTTTTATTTGCTGAGATATTGTTCTAATCCACTGAGTCAGTTTTGGTTGGTCTGAAATATTTAACCTGCTAGAAAAGATTATACAGACTGTTTAGTATTCTGTTGTTGTTGCTTAGTTTATGACACAAAAAGATTCTTTAAATGATCATGGACCTAATAATTTAAACACACTTCAAATAAAAAAAAAAAAAAAAAAAAAAGCTAGGGGGAAATTTGTTGCCTTAAAACAATAAGAATAGTTACCTGCCAATGGAAATGAAAATGTATTATCTGTCACTATGATGCTAATAACACTATTTGTCAAAAATTTCTTTTTTCACAATACTGGAATTTGCTAATATTTCTTAAACAGCACAATTACAGTACCACCACTAGTATTTACTGAGTGTTTAACATATGAAACTTAACAAGCATTTTACAGTATTAGAATTAATCCTCACAATAATCTTATGAAACAGGTTACATTATTTTCCCTACTTTACAGATGAGGAAATTGAGGGTGAGAGCTATGAAACTTGACTAAGGCCACACAGAGGACAGATCTGGCATTCAAACCCAGGTATATCAGACTCCAAAAAAGCCTGTGTTCTTCATGACTACGTTGTAATTGACCTTCATGGGATGGGTAAAACACAACAAAGGTAATTTTTTTCTTTTTATGTGCATTAATCTAATAATGATTAATTTTTCAGTTCAAAGGCAGATTAGGTCACCATGATATTCTGTTATGATTAAAAAGTAGGAGCTTACACTCAAATCTAATAGCATTTTAAGAAGATTTTGTGGTAGCATAAACTAAGACACCATAGTTTGAATCCTAAAATTGAAAAGAACTTCATTTTGAATTGAATCCACATAGCACAGAAATTAACAGTTGATTCATATTCACAAAACTTGAATCAGTATTTGTGCATGTAAGGTAGACAGCACAATTCTAAACTGGTAAATAAAAACCAGATTTGAATAGCAGACGGTATTGAATTCACATCTGAAATGACAATGCCCAACGCTTCTATTAACAAGAAGAACCCTAGAGATTATGAAATAACAAAAATGTTCCATTTTAATACATTAGTAGATTTGCATTTATCAGACCAACTCCTCAGGGTGTACTGTCAGCCAAAAGATTGTAAAAAATTATATTTAACTGTTAGAGTAGTCAATAAAGTCAATTTGAGCAGTTCCTCTATTGCCTATCAATTTCCTGGGCATTTCTTGCAAAGTATGAGGAAAATATTTAAAGTAGGCTCCTAGAAACAAAAGAGACAGTTTTCATAAACACACAGGAATTTTATACCTTCTATAATGTACATGGATGACCAAGAAACTACAAAATGTTGGCCCGTTTCTTTTTAAAAACCAAAATCTTATTTCATTGGTCTACCAGAAGAAATGACTAAATAAAAAAGTATCTGGACAACATTATGCAATTACCTAGAGTGATTTTTCCCCCACCCTGGTTTAATTATCTCATTATCTTCAAAGGAAACTACTGCTTAAATACAAAGGTTTTACGAGCCCAAACTTACCTGTTAAAAATATTTCTCGGAGGAAGCAGCAGAGGAATAACAGTATTACTCAAACACTCACAAAGGGGACAGAGGAATTCTCCGTTTTCTACATCATAGCTTGTATGTAAGCGTAATCTCTGTTGCCTTCGCTGTTCTTTAGCTTGAACGGAATCAAAATACCTTTACAATTAGAGAACATGAGGTATCAAAAACAACGGTAATTCTTTTCAATGAGAGCCACAAGCTTCAACGTTTTAACTAATTTGTTTCCACAATACAAGAATTTACATCTCCAAATTTCTTGGTCCCTGTGCTGTCTTGTCACCTCCCCAGGGCTGGTGGCTACTTCTTAGAGGAAGTACATGATAATTCAATTAGCACAGTGCCAGAATAATCATACTGATTTGCTGGTTTTGCAGAAGCATAGAAAGTACCAAAGTAGAGCAAATTCAAGGTGATCCCATCTTAGTTCGGGGAGCCACGACAATCTCAGGAAGTAACAAGGCAAGTTACTAACACCTTTAGAATCAAGAGTGCACACCCTGGGAAGACACTACTCATCTAGGGTTTATGCCACCGTAAAAATCTTGTTCTTCATCCAGTTTGTTAGGTCACACAGATCCCCATATTAAAAGATATAGCTGATATACTATGAAGCTTCTAAGTCACTCCTTTAACACATATGACAAAGCAACTCAGTTTTGTTATCAGGCAGTGATACACAGTTTTTCCTTTACCATCTTTAGTTCTTTCTCCCTTTCTCTAGAATGAAATTTCCTTTATTTAAAAAGTTAATTTTGAGCCTTCGGATAAGCTTCTCTTGACTAATATTAAGAATATAAATTACCTTTGCCAACAATGGGCATGCATAATGTGCCCACAGCTACCAGTGTGTGTTCCGCAAGACAGATCAGGGTGCATGAATAATGGATCATATTTTTCTGCATTACAAAACAAACAAACAAAAAACAAAACAAAACAAAACAAACCAAGCATTTAATCTTCCTATAACAAATGTACAACTTTAAATTGTGAAATCCTTGATATGGGGTCGCATACTTGAAATGGAATGCTAGTTTATTCCTTTGAGATACTAGTAATTTATGCAAGACCCTGGATTATTGAGAAAGCAAGACTCTAATTTTCATCATCCTGAGCAAATTAAACATCCCTGAATTGTTAACTGAAACTGGAGTTCTGTATTACGTACATCCAATCTTCTGAACATTCCACGCTTTCAGGGCACTGAGAGACTCCCATTCCCTCCAAAAGCCCTGAGCTGGTAAGAGGAATATTCTTCACTGGGCTGCCTTTAATACTTTAGGACACCTGGGTCACAGTAAAGGTGTTGTGGCAGCAATGAGGCGCCCCCTAGGGGAGAGTCTGCCTAAATACACTAATGCAAAGGAGAGTCACAAATGAGAGCCAAAGGGGGAGCAAAATGTCCAGGACAGCAGCCCAGATGGGAAAGAGAGTAATTCAGACAGAGCCTTCCATTCTGGTGCTAATTTTTTATATTCAAAGGAGATGAAAACATGAATATAAACATAAGATGGGTGCCTGGCTGCTTTTGGAATTTTTGGAATTCTCTATGTAAATTAGTAATCTTAGAAATTCTACAACATTCTACAAACAATTACTCAAGTTTCAGTTTGGCTTATATACCAGAACAGTGCAAATGTCACAGCATAAATACAATCTTTTCTGATATAAATTGTGAAAGCATTTGGAAAACCTGCTTATAGACAGCCCAAGTTTTTTCTTCACAAAATAACTAATTAAATAAAATTGATAATTTTATCTTTGGCCTAGAATGAAATTTATAAACCGCTTAGTTGAAATGATCATTTTTTAAGATGAAGCAGATCAGTCTTTCTCAACTAGGTGCTTGAGATCCACACTGTGAAGACTTTCCTTATGGAGAAAAGGCTATCTTATAAGTGGGCTTTCAATTCTACAATGTAAAAGGCACTTGCTAAATAAGCGTTTTGCAAATTCCTAAGACACAGCTCCTACTCTCAAGAAGTTTACTGGAAGTCTTGAGGCATATGCACATAGAAACAAATCTAAGAGTATTGATATCAAAGTGTCTGTGATGGAAACAATAATGTGCAGCTTAGATGCCCCTGGAGGAATGAATGGCCTACTCGTTCCTCAGCAGTTGGAAGAGGGCACTTAATTGTTATTCCTCTTTAAGGGACAACTGCTTCACTCAAAGTCACACCTCTTTCCAGAGGTGGCCCACAACCAGTCACTGATCAGTGTTGGGGTTTAAAGACCAGTCCCCCTCGCTCCAACTTAGGACACCTCCAAAGGGCCATCCAGCTCCAGAGTTCCCATAGGGTAGGAAGAGGCCTTTGGGGGATTGCACTGAAGCTCACCTTTTCCCTTTGCCCAAACCTGCTTCCCTCCTCTCCATCCAGAGATGTTGATTCCAAGGCTCTTCCAAGCAAATGCCTTGCACGGTAATCTCTACTTCAAGAATCTGCTTTCTGGGGAACGCTATCCGTGATATTATCACTACTTCACATCAGAATCTGGCTCAAGGACTGCTTCTCACATACGTAACTCACACAACCATTCCCAAGAGGTTCCATTTTGGATCGATCCATGAGACAAAATTATTATTATTTCAGTGTGCCAACTAATTACTAGGACTTTACAAGTGTGCTAAAGAATGGGAAAGACTGTTAAGTACCAAGTATGTTAATGTTCTATCACAAAGAAAAGCTTTTTTTTTGAATCTCTGTTATTTACCAGCTATGTAATTCAGGACTGATAGTTAACCTGCTGGAGTGTTTCCACATCTGTCAACTGGAAAATTTCTGCCTACGGTAAAGCTGCCTAAGACACCACCAACACTACAGAGTTATTATTAGATTAATAAAATTTCTGTGTCACACCTGAGTGGCAGTCATTAAGGGGGAGGAGAGGATCTAGCTTTGAATGACTTACCTGGATCCTGAATGAATTTACTCCTGTTTTTTGATAATACAGTTGATCTTTGAACAAATGCTGCCAGGACCATTGCCTTGCTTTCCACCTTCACCTCTTGCTCCTCTTGACACAATATACAGGTAACAAACTGTCTCTGTTCAGGGACCTGAGTTTGTGCTGGGCCCAATGCTGTAAGTGTCGTATCTGAAACCATAGGGCTGCAATAAAAAGTGTACGAGTTTCATCAATGAGCCTAAGAAGTTTCCATTTAATCATAAAACAGTGGACTCCAGATAGGTACATATTCCACACATGTGGTTTTGATGATCTGAGCGGCAGAAGTCTTTCACATAGATCAAACCATCTCCTGTAATCCTCACAGCAATCCAATATGCAACACAGAAGCCAGACACTCACTTAACTGACCCTAGTGCACTCATTCTTTTATGACTGTCAAGGGTGTTCTGTGTGACCCATCATCCTGAGCAGAAACATGGTATCTATAGTCAGATATATACGTATAAACATATCAATAAATTCAAATTCTAAGAGTAATTCCTATAATTGGAAGCTGTAAAATTTACCTACCAACCCTTCTAAATTACTTCAGGGTTCAAAGTGTACTTCTTTAAAAAAAAAAAAAAAAATATATATATATATATATACACATATATATACACATATATATATTATGTTTATTTATTTAAAAAAATTTTTTAAAAAAATGTTTATTTATTTTTGAGACAGAGAGACACAGCATGGGCAGGGAAGGGGCAGAGAGAGGGAGACACAGAATGTGAAGCAGGCTCCAGGCTCTGAGCTGTCAGCACAGAGCCCGACGCGGGGCTCGAACTCATGAACTGTGAGATCATGACCTGAGCCGAAGTCGGACGCTCAACTGACTGAGCCACCCAGGCGCCCCTATTTTATGTTTATTTTTGAGAGAGTGTACAAGCGGGAGAGGGGCAGAGAGAGAGGGAGACACAGAATCCAAAGCAGGCTCCAGGCTCCAAGCTGTCAACACAGAGCCTGAGCAGGGCCCGAACCCACGAACCACGAGATCATGACCTGAGCTGAAGTCAGACGCTTAACCAACTGAGCCACCCAGGCGCCTCAAAAATATACTTCTAAGGAAGAAAAGCAACATCTTTTCTAGTTGAGAAACCAATGGTCAAGAGATTAAAAAATGTTGATTATTTTTTACCTATTATCAAGAACAGCGGAGGCAGAGGCATCCAGTTCTAAAGTCTGCTGAAAGAGTTCTTTGTTCTCATCAATAAAGTGCCGTTGCATCTCAGACATCTGGGCCATGATCTTTTCTCTGCGGAGCCTGGCAATCTCGGCTTTTCTCTTCCTCTCAGCTTTGTCTTTGTCTCTTGAACTCTGAAATTATGCTTCATTTAATTAGACCATTAGATGCTAAATGCACATTTTTACCCCAAGGGAGAACTATCTTTATTGTAAATACTGGTTAAAAACTATTTTATAATCTCATTTATCTAAACAAGAGAAAAGATTTTTTTAACCTGTTAAAAAAAAGGCAGAGCAAAAAAAATTGCTACAATAAATAAAGATAAACAGTGGCACGTTTCTTGGAATTCACATTTTTTGTGAATATCAACTACCAACTTATTGCAGACAAATTAAATTACTTATAGTGAACTTGCTACAATGCTGCAGTAGGACCACATGCTGCCTCTTATACCTCCTCCATTATGGTTCCTTCAGTCTCTGCCACGGGACTGGTGGACGAACTCTCTCTCATCTTCTTAATAGCATTAAAAGTCTATGACAAAAAGGATCAGTTATTTGGAAGCTATGAAATATTATCAAAATTTAAAGATAACAAACACTGAATGTTTCTTGCAAAAAAGCAGAGCGATGCAGGAAATTTTACCTTTAATATCCACCTAATCATGTCTTTGTGGACGTCTAGGTAGGGAGCATTCTGTAGTGTTTCCAGCATAGCCAGTATGCTAGGAGAGTTGTTTGGGGCTTCACCAGGTTCTAAGGCAGAAAAAATAAAACTCACGATAACAACAGCTACCACTTCACAGTGCTTATTACTGTGCATGAGAAGATAAATAAAGTTGCTTATAACATCATCTGCCCATCATTTAATTACAACTCTGCTTTTTAGAGATTTTCAATATTTCTTAAAAATGTAATATATCTGTACTTTTCAAACAAATTGTTAACTAGAATGCTTTCATCATTCAAAACGGACATCTTACACCAAATGATTATTTTAACATAGCTTTTAGCAAGATTAAATAAAAACCCAGCTGAAAGGACTACCTCAGATTTTACAAAGTCTAAGAAAAGAGCTGGATTACAGGTGTGTGTGTGTGTGTGTGTGTGTGTGTGTGTGTGTGTGTGTAAAAATATATCAATGTGTTTTGGTCTTTTAATAAAACCTAGATTCAAAATAAAATCCATTTCTCTCTCTGTAAGTTATTTTTTATTTGAGGGAAAGACATACATGTCAAGTCCATAATCTCAAGAGTATACTTAATCTAATGTTAGCTGATTTAGTTTTATAGTCAGAAATGTCCAGTTCTTGATTTTCTTTAAGTGCTGCCATTTAGGCAAAATATTCCTAGGAGGGGAAGAGACTAAACTATGCGCTCTTTAATATTCTTTCAGATCTAAAGTTCTGTGGCTATAGTTTAGGGATTTGACTCTAAACAGTGTGGTTTCTTTTTTTAATTTTTTTTTTTAACGTATATTATTTTTGAGACAGAGAGAGACAGAGCATGAACAGGGGAGGGTCAGAGAGCGAGGGAGACTCAGAATCTGAAACAGGCTCCAGGCTCTGAGCCGTCAGCACAGAGCCTGACGCGGGGCCAGAACTCACGGACTGTGAGATCATGACCTGAGCCGAAGTCGGACACTTAACCGACTGAGCCACCCAGGTGCCCCTAAACAGTGTGTTTTAATTATATAAAATGTTTAAAGAAAAATATAAGGAGGGGCGCCTGGGTGGCTCAGTTGGTTAAGCGCCCGACTTTGGCTCAGGTCATGATCTCGTGGTTCATGGGTTCGAACCCTGTGTCGGGCTCTGTGCTGACAGCTGAGAGCCTGGAGCCTGCTTTGGATTCTGTGTCTCCCTCTCTCTCTGTATCTCTCCTGCTCACACTATGTCTCTCTCTCTCTCAAAAATAAATAAAAACATTTAAAAAAATTTAAAGAGAAATATAAAGAATGTTCAGAGAAAATGATGATTATTGAAAAGAAAGACAAAAAGAGAAACAGAATCTGAGATTGTATAGTGATGAGTGGATGAAATTAGGGAGTTTTCTGTGTGGTTATCCTGAAGTAAAAAAAAAAAAAGATGGCACAAGATACAATGCTAATCCACAGAAAGAAATACTGACAGAGAAAAGAATAGGGAAAGGCTGGCACCTAACAACATAGTCTTCAGTGGGCAAAGGCAGTTTCCTGTCTTCCTCCCACTTTCCTGGATGAGGGCAAAAGGGGAAAAATAGAGAACTAGCAGCAAATAAGACCACTCCTGTCATAACACCTACTGTCACTCTCAGGATACCACCACAAATTCTTTAAAATACCTCAGCAAATGGATGATTGTAGGTCTGGGGCAGGGAAAGCACAAATGCGCCTGGGGCATCTTTTGTGCCAGAAAGCAATGTGGTGCGCAAATACTAATGGGCTTGGGTCAAAAGAACAGTGAAGCCAATTGAATAGATTCCCAGTGACCAAGATTGGCAGTTTAAGCTTCAAAAAGAAACTATTTTAAAAAGGAAATCTTGATATGTGACTATAAAACACTGAATAAATAAAAATCAAAGAGTAGTATTTTTTTCTTTTTTTAGAGAGAGAAAATGAGCATGTGAGCAGGGGAGAGGGGCAAAGGGAGAGAGGGAAAGAGACTCTTAAGCAGACTCCACGCTCAGTGCGGAGCCTGACACGGGGCTCAATCCCAAAGCCCTGGGATCATGACCTGAGCTGAAATCAAGGGTTGGTCAGTCAACAGACTGAACCACCCAGGTGCCCTCCAAGAGTTATATTAAAAACCAAAAACACAACCATCCTAAGCAAACAAAAAAGATTTACAGTTGTCACCACTGAAGGCAACTTTAGACCAACTGCTTATTTTGAAAATCAGTAAAGGAAAACCTTTTCCTTAGAGAAGAAACACGATGGCTAAAACAAATGGTTTTAAAAAGTGTGCAAATATTAAAGTAAATATAGCAAAGTACTAATTACTGAATCTAAGTGGTAGGTACATGGATGTTTACTGTACTAACTCTTGCCTGTATGTTTAAAATTTTTAATAATAAAAAGCTAGTAAAGAGGTGCCTGGGTGGCTCAGTCAGTTAAGTGTCTGACTCTTGATTTTGGCACAGGTCATGATCTCAAGTTGGGGAGACTGAGCCCTGCGTTAGGCTCTATGCTGACAGTGTGGGGCCTGATTGGGATTCTCTCTCTCTCACTCCCTGCCCCTTCCCTCATGCACACGCTCTCTCAAAATTTAAACATTAAAAAAAAAAAAAAAAAGCTAGAAAAAAAGTCTCCTGGCCTTTGAGAAAAAAATCACATTACTTTATATAAAATGATACACTAATTCCCTATAGCACATTTTCTTCTTTTCAGTGTCTTTATAAGGTAATAGCAATAATGTAGAAGTGAAATCCTGATAGCATACTTTGTGTTTTCAAAAGCATATGTGAGAATTTAAATGTATGCACTATATTGATTTCAAACTAAGGACTCCTCATTAAGGTTTTCAGTTTATAAATTAAAATTTATGTATTTTAAGTATGCACAGTCCCTAAGTATTTTTATGAATATATATCAGGATCTGATATAGTACCTTTAACACACAGATGAATACATACAGCCTCAGAAATTTGGATCCATTATAAC
Organism: Panthera tigris; assembly: GCF_018350195.1. Classification (NCBI taxonomy): domain Eukaryota; kingdom Metazoa; phylum Chordata; class Mammalia; order Carnivora; family Felidae; genus Panthera; species Panthera tigris. The sequence continues at coordinate 40,636,493 of NC_056664.1, read as the reverse complement.
CTGTTTAGAATTTACATGAGCAAATAAGAGGTTATATTCCATATTTAAAATCACTGGTATCTTGAATTAGTTTAGTAAAAAGTGTATATACATACTTGATATCTTCTGAGTGAAGGTAAATGTTACTACATGCTCTTCTGTGACACTGTCCAAATGCTGTTTTTCTTCCTGAAGTGCCATTCCAATTAAATGTAACACCTCAAATAAAATATTTTGTAACTTTTAGTAAATCAAAAACCAAGTACATATTTTTGTAAGAAATAACAAAAATGTTCATGATTGAGAAAAGATAAAGCAAACCACTGAAGACCAAGTGCAGTAAAAAAACAGGCTGAAGTACTAATTTTTATTAAATTCAAACTCTGACCAACCATTCATATAATATGTACTTTTCAGTTTTATGCTATCCCTATACTATGGTCTTAAAAAAATCTTCAAAGAATCTCAGTGGCCAAATAATTAGAGCTGAAAGCATCTATCATGTAATGAGCTAGTCTACAATACTCTCTAGTTAAATTTCTCTAAGGACTAAAAATCTTAATCATCTCAGAAAGACAGATACTTTTATTTCTAATGCCACATAACTTATAATGATGTTAACAGTTCTTCTTTATATCTCGCAAAAAATTCCTTACCAGGCTTCTAAGAAAATATAAAATTACACCGAGTCTATTTGCATTTTTACTGCTCTTATCCTGCTCCTCAATTTTTGAAGGAGATGTATGTAGGGCGTCTGTTCGTTTCCCCACACAAAAAGCTACTGTGGCTGTTGGAGACTTGGATGAATTAGGTTAGCTTGAATGACACAAAGCAAATGTACACAAAAGGTAAATAGCCTTCACTCTTTTTTTTTCTCCATCATTTCCGACAAATCTTTTGCTCAGATAATACTGATGGTCTCTAGTAGACCAAAGCTTTGTGCTTTTATGTTTTAAGCATATTTATAAATGGGAGGGGGGTATAAGTATACACACATCTTAGCCAATGAGATACTTGAGGCTGCTGAGACAATGGAAAGAAAAGTAGCTTTGGAAGAAGGCTCTGGAAGAATGCTCACTTTCATTTGTATCCTGGCTTCACTGCTTTCAAGCTACATGGCTTCAGGGAATCCCTCTGAGCCTAATTTCATCATCTTTAAAATGGAAAAAACCAGTTTCCCTTTAGAGTTCTGAAGATTGCAAATACTGTACGTAAAAGTACTTAGCACAGAATAAGGTACAGAGTAGGCTAAGTCTATTAACTGAATAATTACTATTATGTTATTTACTAATTGAGTGACACGCACAAGCTGACTGAATCTCACTGAAAACTGACTTGCTCATCTACATAATGGAAAAAGTTGTATCTACCCAAAAGGGATGTTGTGTGAATTCAATAAATAAATAATTCAAGAATGACTTACATCAAAGCTATAAAGTAAAATACCAACAAGGTTCTAGACATGTCACTTACTAGCTATAAGACCATTAGTCTGTGAGTTTCAATTTCTTCAACTGCAAAATACACATACTGATGAACCCACGGGGGTTTTGAGGGAATTAAATAAAAAACACAGGTCAAAGATAACACATTATACAAACGTCAGAGTACTGCATAAACAAAGACATATCACCAACAATCAATGAGAAGCAGATAGGCCAACAAGAAAAGGGAACCACAACCATGTGGTACAAAAACATATCTGCCTGGCTATCATTTTCACTGTCAGACACAAAAAACAGTAATAATATTACTATATTTCAAATTAAGGTAACATGGCATTTTGTGCTAAGTTGTCTGTATATAGATATGGACAAGAATATTCTGGCTTTTACCAAAAACACACTGAAATATAAGTAATAAATGTCTTCAAACCTACCCTTTGCAGCATGGACTCAGACCAGGCATATCCATTATGTTCTACAGCCCACTGCAGTATTGTCCTCATGATGCACAACATCACGTCTGACTGCAAAATGTTTACCAGACTTGCAAACAGAGGGCAAAATGGAGGCAGAACTGGAGGTGGAAGTGCTGCACAAATAAAGTTATTATTGGTTTCTTTGTAGAACATGCTTAAAAAAAAAAAAAAAAACAAAACCAAACAAACCTATCCCTGTATTAGATACTTTTGATAGGTCTTCATTCAAAGAATATCCACTAATACACGTTAAAACTATATTTTGCCTTCTCAAGGTCAAATGCATAAAAACAGCTACAAAAATAGAAGCAGTACAGAGGAAAGCTTTGTTTTCCCTAGAAATGTCTTAGGATCTGAGACAAAATCAGTAACCCAAAGGTGACTCAGTACTAATTATTCCTATATTTGCATATTTATTAGCCTTGAATGCTCCCTCGGAAAGCATATATTTAAATCTTTCACTTCATCAAGGATAATCATTATAGTCGATAGAAAACGTTTAACAAGGAGAAGAGACTGACAAGAGAGTTTTAGAAAGATTAAAAGTACCTGTATCTTCCCTATTTTGTCTTTTCAATTTCCGTTGAGCTTCCTCTGCCTAATAAGAAAGGAAGACATTTGGACAGGGAATTAGCAATGCACAACCACCTAATACCCAAAACTACTAAGTTAGTCTTTGTCATATCATCTTCTGATTTCATTTTACTTATTTATTTACTTTATTATTTTTTTTTGTTGGCGGGGGTCGGGGGAGAGGTGGAGGCGGAAAACTGAGGATCTGAAGCAGGCTCCATGCTAACAGCAGAGAGCCCAATGATGGGCTCGAACTCATGAACCATGAGATCATGATCTGAGCCGAAGTCAGATGCTTAACTGACTAAGCCATCCAGGTGCCTCTCATCTTCTGATTTGAGAAGAGATTTACCCTTAGTTTTATATATAGTCCCCCCCTCCCCACACCGACACATCAAGGTTATTTTTTTCCCCACTAACCATCCCCCCCACCCCCCAAACCCCAAGGAGTTCTTTCTTATTTTAAAAAGCAGGGGAAACATATACAAACCAAAACCAAAAAAGTTATTTGGGTCTGAGCTCTGCAACACGCATCTAAAACTAAACAAAAGCTTCATGTTCAAGTTTAATTAACGCCATCTACTGAAAAAGTATTTTAAGAGTAGACTGCTAAAAGACAAAATTTGACTAAGACTCATGAGGAAAATTCCATAAATTTCTATGGGAAAACATGTTAAGTAGTAGCAATTCTGAAATGAACATAAAATGGCTTAACTGACTATTACATAGGTTGACAATCTGTCTTCAAAAGCCAGTAAAATACAATTACATATGTGTGGTTATGTATATAATTATATAGATCTTATGTATGTAGCAAACATGGGGAGGGGGAACCCAAAATGTTAGGAAGTGATATTTTAACAATTTTTTTTTTTTTTAACATTTATTTATTTTTGAGACAGAGAGAGACAGAGCATGAACGGGGGAGGGTCAGAGAGAGGGAGACACAGAATCCGAAACAGGCTTCAGGCTCTGAGCTGTCAGCACAGAGCCCGATGCGGGGCTTGAACTCACAGACCGCGAGATCATGACCTGAGCTGAAGTCGGACGCCCAACCGACTGAGCCACCCAGGCGCCCCTAGGAAGTGATATTTTAGGTAATCTATACTTTCCTTCATTATACTTTTTATATTTTTCAAATTTCCTATAATAAAAATGTATCCTTTTTCAATCTCTGAAAAGCAGTAAAAGTTGTTTAGGAAAAACAAAGAAACACAGATCTTCCTCAGTACACTTTAAATTTTCCCAATTACCTTGGACTGCTCTGCCCTTGAAAAGTGATAGAAATACAAATTGAACTCTTTGGCGCACTCTGGTTTCAGTTCGTACATGCCTCGTCCTGTTAATCCAGGTTTTCTATGGAAAAAAAGTCCTTAAAATATTATTACTAAAGTCATACACTAATTTATGACACAAGCTTAGATAACAGAATAAAAAATCAAAGCTCTCATTTACTTCTGGTGGATGTAAGCTGTTACTATTTTCTATGGGTTAATTTGGCAATCTACAGCAAAGCTCTATGTACATCATTTTGCCCGACACATCCACTTTGAATTAATCCTAACTGGACAGGTGAATGTGATGGTCATTGTAGTGACAATTCAAAGTCTAACTATAGGGAATAGGTTATGCACATTACGACACCTCTAAACAGTTGAACATCACTAAAAGTAATAATAATTTTTAAATTTTGACATATAAAGATATCTCTGATAAGTTCTACTTATCAGAGTAGAAGTGGAAAAAAGTAGGTACAATTTTAAGGTTTAGAGAATCTTTTATATATATATATATATGTGTGTATATATATATATACACCTTTTATATATATTATATATGTATTTCTGTATTTTCTCTAAAAGCAAGTGTTGTATCTTTTAATTTAATTTAATTTAATTTAATTTAATTTAATTTAATTTAATTTTAGTCTTCACACCCAGTGCAGAGCCCAATGCAGGGCTTGAACTCATGACCCCAAGATCAAGACCTGAGCTGAGATCAAGAGTCAATGTTTAACTGGCTGAGCCACCCAGATGTCCCCATATATTGTATCTTTATAATCAACAAAAATAAAGACATTACTGTTGGGGTGGGAGCAAGGAAAAAGCAGCATTGAGAAGCTGCCTCAACAACCTTAGTGGGGATAAACTGGTTTACTGACTGGGCAATGCACTGGAAGAGTGAAGGCAGTATTCAAAGGCCATCCCATAACTTAGGAGGCACATTCAAATGAAAACGAAGAAAGCAGTTTTAAGAAAGCTCAATGCACTGCCTTAGGTCATCTGTTCAGTTTAATGTCAATTATCTGAAACTATCAGCTATGAACACTGGTTCTGAGCACAGCGAACATTCTCATAAATCAATTTTAGTTACTGAGTGAAGAGCTAGATCAGAAGAGTGAAAGGACAGTGAGAAATCTAGTTCAGAATTATGTATCTGAAAAGGCTGTCACTCTCTGAAGGCAACAATTTCATTCTCAGTTCCATCAAAGGAAACGCCAAGAAAAATTAATATATTAAAAACAACTGAACTGGAAACAACAGGAAGTAAACTCACTTGAAATGCGCAACTGCTTCAATTACGCTCTCCATGCCAGTCTCCTTGTTCTCCTAACAGTATGAGAAACAAGTGTGTTTCATGTTAATTGTGTATCTGCTAGCACTTTAAACATTGTGCTTTTCTCTCTCTCTTTTTTAACTTTTATTTTTGAGAGAGTGAGACAGAACGTGAGCAACGAGGGGCAGAGAGAGAGAGGGAGACACAGAAGCAGGGTCCAGGCTCTGAGCTGTCAGCACAGAGTCCAATGCAGGGCTCAAACCCACAAACCATGAGATCGTGACCTGAGCTGAAGCTGGATGCTTAACCCACTGAGCCACCCAGGTGCCCCTGTGCTGTTCTCTTCTTAAGCCTTACATAGCAACTCTATGAAGTGGCTATACTATTATCCCAGTTTTTATATCCGAGGATTCCATAGTAAACATAATTATTAATACATAACAAGGGAAATTTAGTTGATAAGCTAACATTCATTCAAACTCATACAGTTAAAAATAAGTCACTATCCTACGGTTTCAAGGTGACAGCTTTCAAAAGGAATTAACTTAAAAGCACAAAGTACACATAACATTTAAAATTTACGTAAGATATTTAGCATTTCGTGAAGGTTACACTAATTTCTTATCTATTTTTGGTAAAACAGCATTTCCGAAATCATATCCTATTCATAACAAGATGTTAATAGGAATTCTAATTAAAGAATTCTCTGGTCAAAAATGTTTGGCAAATATAGTTGCCATTACTTTGTACAAGATGTATTTTAAAATGCTGTTTTAAATTGTATTCTTCTTTATTCTAAAGTCGAAGTGAAACTGTAATTGCTTTCTCATCTAGCAACTCAGGATTCGTTTCCTGTATTAAAAAAGCACAAGTAATTTTTATCCTGACTAGATATCTAATGGTATTAAGAAATTATTAATTATTGTTCTTTTAGGTGTGATCGTGGCATACGGATAGACAAGTTTTCCTAAAAGTCCTTTTGGACCAGTTTCTCCATGTTGGCCCTGACATCTAGAGCAGACAATTCTTTGCTATGGGGGTTCTGTCCTGTGCATTGCAGGATATTCAGCTGCACCTCTGGCTTCTGCTCACTGGATGCCAGGAGCACCATACGACCCTGCCCTGAGTGGTGATCTGGCCAAATGTCTCGTGGGGGCAAAGTTGTCCCTGGCCGAGAACCACTGTTTTACACACATACAATTCTATTTATAGATGAAATGGTAAATCTGGTATTCTGGGCTTTTTGTTCGTTTGGTTTGTTTTGTTTTGTTTTGGATAGAACAGCTCAGCAAAATAAAATTCTGGATTACTGTTGTACAACAGTACACCTACATCAAACAGGCCAAAAAAATAAATAAAACAGCACAGACAAAAAAGGAAAAAAATGAAATCTTTTACCTTTGGCCCTTTTAACCATCTCATACAAACCAACTACTTATAGTACAGCTAAGTACATACATAAAAAAAGTTACTGGAATGCTCGGAATTAAGACTGTTTGTTGTTGTTGTTGTTGTTTCTGTTTGTTTTTTTTTTTTTTTTCAAAGTTTTTTTTTCTCCTTTGGAATTATAACGAACATGGTCCACCACAAGTAAAGTCAGAAGTAGAACAGAGAACACTCCAAAGGCTGGTTTGGTCATCTGAGATCATTAAAAATGGTTGACCCCTAACAATACATACAAAAAATATTAAATGTAAATAAAAAACACAAATGAATTTTCCTTTTTCAAGTACTTTTAAGAAAAAAACCAGGGCCTTGGAAGTTTTGACTCTTTTTTTTTCCCTCCCCTGTTGCAAACTCACGCTGTGGTTTTGGTTGGATGGTGGAGAGCGTGTATGGTCATCTGTGGCTTAACTTGACATTCTTTTTTTTTTTTTAATTTTTTTTTTTCAACGTTTTTTAATTTATTTTTGGGACAGAGAGAGACAGAGCATGAACGGGGGAGGGGCAGAGAGAGAGGGAGACACAGAATCGGAAACAGGCTCCAGGCTCCGAGCCATCAGCCCAGAGCCTGACGCGGGGCTCGAACTCACGGACCGCGAGATCGTGACCTGGCTGAAGTCGGACGCTTAACCGACTGCGCCTCCCAGGCGCCCCTTAACTTGACATTCTTAACAAAATAATCCGGGGGTGGGAGGGGCAGGGATTCATGGATGGGGTAAAGATAAAACAAGACTAGTTGAAACTGGAGATGGGTTCTGTTATGTTTTCTATTTCTATAGATATTTGAAATTTTTCATAATGCAAAGTTTAAAGGAAGTATTACTATGAAACAAATAGGGGTTTAAATCCCAGAAGAATGACCATTAAGGTTGAAAGTTTTGATCTATGTTTCAAATTTGGGGAAACATTTTGAAAAGCCTCAAGGAAATAAGGACCACTCCTAACCATAAGTGTTGGTTATCTATCTGAAAAACCCTGTGGCTGAAAAATAGGTGGCCAAAGACCTTGAGATCCTAGAGGAGAAACAGTTATAATTAGCCTCTGAATGCCCATGAACATTATTTTACATTCACTAGAAGGAAAAGAGATGGCTCCCTAAGAAGAGTTTTTGAATGCTTCAGAAGGAAAAAGCTCTGGAAAATTTCAGTTTGCTCAACACAGCCGGGCAGGTATTTTCTCACTTCCTTCTCCAATACACTAGGTTAAACATTACACCACCCATGGCAACTTTGTAGTAAAGACTCTATAACAAGCCCTTATCTACTGGATACATAAATTCAGTTCTCAAGACCAGGTTTACTTTTTTTTTTTTAATGTTTATTTATTTTGAGAGAGAGAGAGACAGACACAGAGTGTGAGCGGGGGAGGGGCAGAGAGAGAAGGAGACAGAACCCGAAGCAGGGCCTAGGCTCTGAGCTGTCAGCACAGAGCCTAACGCGGGGCTCGAACTCACGAACCACGAGATCATGACCTGAACTGAAGTTGGACGTTCAACCGACTGAGCCACCAGGCGCCCCAAGACCAGGTTTACTTTTATTTAGCATCCTTATCTCTTCTAAGAATTCCCTGTAAGAGATTCTACTTCTTTGCTCTTTTCTATCCCCCATCCCTAGTATTCTCTTTTTTTTTTCAGCATTAAAACATTTTTTTTAAAGTAATCTCTATGCCCAACATGGGGATCAAACCCATGACCCCAAGTTCAAGAGTCACATGCTCTGCAACTGAGCCAGCCAAGCACCCTTCTAATTATTTCTAGTAAGAGCGACTAGTAGGAGTTATACATGTCCTAGAACTGTAGTCTTTATCACTGGAAAAGGTATACAGAAGTAATCTCTACACACTAGCCTGACAGGGAGGGAAGAATTTCTAAATTTCTTTTTTAAGGTATAGGTACTTACATCTTCAGGTAAAGACTTCACCAGTTCACTATGAGCCATAGGTTTGATGCTTAATTGATGGATAATCTCTCGCTTAATTTCATCTGTAGCATTTACCTGTCCAACTCCAGGACTAAATCTCTCTCCTGTCAATGCAAAAGTACATATCCACACATTTAACATAACCAGCATACTTAAGCAGTATATACTTATAATTCATGCAACACAATATATTTTTCTTTCTATGCAATGGGAAGGTAGCAACTGGCTTGGCAACAAGCTAGGGTGAGAGCAGCTCTTAACCTCTGAGGCTCAGACACAACAAGTGAGTGCAGGGTTTGGGCAGAGGAGAGAAAACTCTGGTTGCTGTTTTGAAAGAATGGGATCAGAAGGCAGGAAGGAACTGGATGTAGTAGAAAAGTGGTACAGCAGTAGTTGAACCAGTAGCCTCGGAAACTGCTTTCCCGCCATGTGGCACATGGTAGCAGGGAGGGGAGCCTTCCTTTGTCCTTCTATCTAGTGGCAAATAAGATATCACCTCCTGACAGTAGCCAGGATTCTCTGTTCTATGAATTAACAGAGTCTAAAATAGCAGAGGAGGTGGGGAAGGTATAGGATAAAAGAATAGGAAAGATGGAGGTGACAAGACTGAAAATACAGGCAGTAAGAAAAGAAACCTGCATCTATTAGCCACATGTCTCTATTAATTTATTATTATTATTATTGTATCTAAAGCCAAGATAACAGTTTTGTGACACAAAACCATGGGAGGAAACATCCCTAAGATATAAAGTAACAGTAAATAGATCCTAAATATCCTATTCTTGCTTGCTCTTCTGTTCCCCTTCTTTCTCCTCAGACAAGGAGCCTTTCAGATAATTCTACTTCAGTGGGTCTACTCTCTTGTTCCAAATTGCCACAGGACCATCACTCTCGGTGCTACGGTAACCAGAGGGGAGAAAGACGTGGATGCTCTAACCTTCCCCCCAAACTGAAGAACCGCTCAACTAAAAGAAACATAGCTCAGAAATTCTGAACTATTTGCCACCACAAAAGCCAATGTAATTTATAAAGGTCGCAAACAATCCAAACTTACCAACAAGCATTATGATGAGGTATAGCATTTCTTCTATTAGAGTATTATTTTGCTGAACTACATCCTGTAGCAAGCGGGGGGAGAGAAAGTTCAGAGATAAGAATACCAGTACTGTATTATCTCAGGTGATGAATGTACCCCAAAAGAATGGAAGATACTTCTTTAAATGAGGCTTATAAACGGGCTTATAAAACATGCTCTTACCTTATGGGTAATCTCTGAGCTAAATCTCTTCCCATAGTCTGGAGTACTGAAAATCTGATAAAGTTCAAAGCGGCTGAGCATTATCATCAGGAAATGATTCGGATCCATCATAGAGACACCTGTCTTTTTTTTTTTTTTTTTTTTAATGTTTGAGATAAAGGAAAAGAGGGAGGTCAAAAGGGTTACTAAATAATTAGTGAAAGATATTTTGGGTTGCATAGGTGAAAACAGCTTAGTCACCAATCCCAATACAAGATGAAAACCCATTTAGCCCAATTCCCTACTTGTGGAAGCTACAAGTGTGGACAAGAATCTAAGTTGGTAAAACAAAATGAAATAGAAACAAAACAACCCTCCCCTAAACCAACACATCAGAGTAACATGGACTATAGGTTCTCTTTCCTTTTAATGCTTTGAATTACTTGCAACCCCATGAATTCAGTTCTTAAGTTTTATTTCAGCATTCTCCTGTCACCGTCTAGTATGTGGACTCAGAGAGAAATGTGATATGGCAATTAAGCTTCTAGTACTTTTTATATACATGATATTAGACTGTTACCAAGAACTCTCAAACTAATTTTTGCTGATAAAAACTATACTAACTGAAGTAACAGCTTTTAAGTATTAGTTTAATTCTCCTTTAATTTCATCTGTATAAATTCTAAATCAACTTGGATTTTAATTTATTTTGAACCAATCATTTTTGGAATTTATATTCCATAACTTTTCTATAATTTTTCAATCCACAGCAATAATATGGAAAAACTACTATGTGATAAGTATTGTGCTATGCACAACAGACAAACAGGGACTAAGATATAGTTGCCATGATTTAGTGGAGGGGACAAAAAGTAAATAGGCAACCACAATCCAGAGCTATGAAAGCTACGCTGGGGATGAGCACCATGCTATGGGCCTTCCCAAATGGGATACGTAGCCACATTATTGTGTGTCTGCAATGGCTTTCTGGAGAAAGTGACCCTGAACACTTAGACATGCAGGAAAACAAGTTACTAGGTAAATGGAAAAGGAAGGAGGTAGGGTGGGCAAACTAGGGAGCAAAAGAAAGAAATGTGCAGAGTTTAAGACTTAAGACAGAGCATGGCAATTTCAGAGAATTTTAAGAAAGGTCAGTTTCACAAGCCTTGGAAATCAAATCAGTTTAAGGGGGTTGGGGCTTTAAGGGGGTTGGGGACAATGAAAAAAGGACGGCTTTCAGGTTTCTGACTCTAACAACTATATACACTGTTGAACAATACACGCAAGATAGGAAACACAAGATAGGAGGAAGGTATGGAGGAAATAAGAGTAGTTTGAATATGTTAAATCTGAGATGTGTCCAGGAAATCTAGATGAAAATGTTCTACAGGCTCTTAGTCATATGAGTTTGGAGCTCAGTAGACAAGGCTAGGCTAAAGTTACAGATTTGGAAGTAATCCTAAGTGACTGGGTTCTGTAGAAATAACAAGGAAAACAATTCCCAATGAACTGTAAGTTTAATGCTTTTAATTCATTACCTGAAGCATTACTATATCCTTGTCAAACATTTCACGCCTGCATTTCACATTATGGTAGTAATAAATCTAAAAAAAAAAAAATAATAATTACATTGGGCAAATAGGTTTTTATTTGTGCAGGTCCCTCCTCTCCCCAATCCCCAAGAGCACATGGGTTCAATGCAAGTGTGAATGTGTGTGTGTGCACACGCACCAACACACAATGTGGCTTCCTCAACAGTTAATGCTATCTTAGCAGAGATTAATTAATTAGAAATTTTGAGATTTCAGTGTTCACTGTATGGTTCACATTTTGCAGCTAACTTTCTGGTTCTCCCAAGAAAGTTACTTCTGTAAGGTTTATAGCTACGAAAAATGGGGGGAAAACCTTATCTATACCAAGACTTGATGAAGTCTAAAACTTAAAACCTCAATTTCAGAGCTAATTACTATAGAGCTTTTTTTGATTGAAGTAGAGTCGACACACAATGTTACATGAGTTTCAGGTGTACAAGACAGTGATCGGACAAGTCTACACGTTACGCTGTGCTCACAAGTATAGGTACCATCTGTCACCATATAACACTATTATAATACCATTGACTCTATTCCCTATGCTGTGCCTCTCATCCTGACTCCAAAATTAGAAACCTATACCTCCCACTCAGCTTCACCCATTTTACCCATCCTCCGACTCCCTCCCCTCTGACAACCATCTAACAGAACTTTTACCACAATTTAAAGGGATGAAATCTGAATTATTATATTACATTTGTTGTTCTAAAAAATGATCTCAAGTTAAATATCAAGAAAATTAAGTTCATTTGTACTTTTGATATTGTTTCTTGACAAAGTATGAATAAAAGTTCCAAGAAACATTTTGGTTTAACATTACATTTATCTTCTTGAACAATTTTAATATAGTTACTCAACTTTCAATGACTTAAGTATGTTGAAAATTACAACCTTCACAGAAGTCAAAGGAATGGATGAAAACTATTCATAAACTAAAAATACACTTACCTGGTTTACTAAAGAGAACCCATTTCTTCTCCACATTCCTGCATGTACTTGGGCACATAAAACAAGACATCTAAGAGGGTGTTCTATCAACATGGGTGGGCTAAGTTCACTCTGTAAAGACAAAAAATAAAACAAAAAAAAAATACTCAAAAATCTCAACTCTATAAAGAAGACTGGTTGATAGGGATGGAAACTTTATATAAAACAGTAGTATGTTCGTGTGACGGTTAATTTTATGTGTCAACTTGGATAGGCCATGGTACCGTTTTTGATTAACACCAGTTAATGTTGCTGTGACGGTATTTTGTAGACGTGATTAATTTTTAAATCAGTAGACTCTGAGTGAAGCAGATTACTCTCCATAATGTGGGTGGACCTCATCCAATTAGTTCAAGGCCTTAAGAGAAAACACAGGATGAAGAAATTCTGCTTCCAGATTGCCTTTGGTCCTCAGACTACATCAACTCTTCCTTGGGTCCTCAGCCTGCCATGCCAGACCGTCAGGCAGGCATATTTCACATTTGTCAGGCCCATAAGTGCATGAGCCAATTCCTTACAATAAATCCATTTTTTTTCTGTCCCTTTCTTTCTCCATACTTACATACCCATGTGCACATGCATGTGGATACACTCTTCCACTGGTTCTGTTTTTCTGGAGAACTCTTGTTTAATAAAGTTTGTTTCAAACTGATTTCAAATACATGGAACATAATACATAGGTATTTACTTTTAAATGTTAGTACTACTTACTAGAGGTAGTAGCTCTGGAAATTTATATGCCACTTCACTTTTGCTTAATAATACATGTAAACCTGCATGGAAGAATAAACAAAAAAGTATTTCTACAACTGCAAGTCACTTAGAAAAAAGTCCTAAATATTCACTCAACTTTGTATCTAACTTCTTTTCTCTTTTTCTTTGGGAACTTATCCCATTACAAATTAAGATAGAAAATGAATTGCATCCATAAATGAAGCTTTTTAATTGATATTCTAATGAACCTCTGGATCAAAGGCACATTTAGAACCACAGTCTTAATTACATGTACTGATATACACGGATGACATTTTATGGAGATAAATGTTAGACATACAAACACACAAAAGCAGTTATAGAACTATTAAAGCAATTTATATATGTTATGCCAACTTGAAGGGTCATGTTTCATTGGGCTATGGAGTCTGTTCCCATTTAAAGTATAGTAGGAGAGATCCTTCTGGCAAGTGAACAGGGAAACTGGTTCTGGGATTCATGGTCTGCGTGGATCCTGATCTCAGAATTAAGTTCCCCAGAACTTCCAGTTTAAGATCAAAGCCTCTTAAATTCCTGACTGCAAAGGGCTGTTGTATAGCTCCACCTTAGTTAATTCTGTTACTTAAGAATTAATTATCCTGTTTATGTTGTCTAAACAGGGAATGGTTTTTATAATCTTATCAGTGGGTGTTGGCCATGTGGGTCAAGCCTGGCTTAAGGCTTTTGTCACCCGAGAAGACCTACATTTTGAGTTTCATTCTGACACTCTGACACTCAACCTCCGTTAGTACACACTCCAAGTTGTTCTTGAACTATTTTGTATGTGTGTCCTTAGCTCTTCAATTAGATTATAAGCATTCAGGCCAAGCTTTATCAACAGTGAGTAGAATGCTCAAAAATGTTCACTGAGAAGGTCTGAGAGCGGTAGACACCTAGGCAGAAATTAGTACATCTGAAGGGTACTATTTTCCTTGTGGGTAACTATCAGCATCAGCCTCCATCATACAACCAGATTTTTAAAGGCAGCAAAGATCAGCAGCTGAGCAGTAAACAGGACCAACGTTCCTGCACTCCAGCTGAATACTCTTCCACAACACCACGCTGTTACCTGCTCATATTGACTATCAACAGGTTCAGGATGCTCAAAGCACTCACAGAAACACAACTGGGCCTGAACAAGTTACAGAAATAAGAGATTTCTTCCCACAATCATAATTTCATACTAAGTGCTTTTTTGTTGTTCCATTTGTTTTTTTGGTTGTTGTTCCATTTGTTGTACTACCGATATCCAGGTGGCTAAGTTATCTTAAATCTTCACGACTTCCAGAAGACTATTCTAATGCTAGGCTCTAGCAGGAGGAAGATGGGATAATGGTCAGAACAATGAAAAATTGCCTTCAGAAAACAGGGATTATTAGTCCTGATCCCATGGACATTAAAAGAATAAAGGAATACCAGGAATGGCCCTATGCCCACAAATTTGATAACTTAGATGAAATGTACCCGTTTCTTGAAAAACACAAACTACCAAAACTCATACAAGGAGAAACAGATAACTAGAATTAACTTACATCCATTAAAGAAATGGAATCAGTAGTTAATAACCTTCCAAAAAAGAAAGTATCAGGTTCTTATGGCTTCACTGACAAACTCTACCAAACGTTTAAGGAAGAAATGGTATCAGTTCTCTACAATTTCTTACACACATACACACACGCACCCCACTTTCACGTCATATTAGGTTACTGAGCCATACACTTAAGATGAATTACAAATGCTGCAATGAGTAAAAATAGCTACCTTTAGAACTTCTTTCTACTCTCTCAGTTAAAAATGGAACTAAAGGGAACAACAGTATGTGAGCAGGATAAGATTTCCTACAATTAAAAAAAAAGAATCCCTGCAATCAAGAAATACAGAAGGAAGCTACACTGAAATGAGTCTGCAGAGATGGACGAATGTATATTCAAAGTTTTTGGTTGCTGCAAGATGGCAGCCTCAAATATCGTACCAAATATAAATGACTTGTAAATCAACCACTCATGATTAAAAAACTATCCCTAAAAAGGTTATCAATAAATAAGCTTGGAGGGAGAGAAAAAAATTTGGGGGTGGTTTCAGTTTACCAGCAATCACTTAAGTGATACAGCAATTTGAATTTAACAACACAGACCTTGAATCTGGGTTGAGTTAAGCAGTAACAACAGGTGATTAAGTGCAGTGAAGAAGTCTGAAGGGGGCGCACCTGGGTGGCTCAGATTAAGCCTCTAACTCTTGACTTCGGCTCATGTCATCATCTCATGGTTTGTGAGTTGAAGCTTTGCATTGGGCTCCGTGCTGACAGTGCAGAGCCTGCTTGGGATTCTCTCTCCCTCTGCCTCTCTGCCCTTCCCTCATGCATGTTCTCTCTCTCTCTCTCTCTCTCTCTCTCTCTCTCTCTCTCTCTCAAAAAAAAAAAGTCTGAAGAAGTGCTATGGTATGGTTGTTATAAAGATGGCTTCTGGTGCCAAACCACCTCACAATCCCCACTCTCTTTCTCGCCGCATAACATTAAGCAAGTCACCTCTGTGTCTCAGTCTTCCCATCCGTGAAGGAAATTCAATAACAATACCTACCTCACAGGCGGATGGTGATTAAGTCAATGCTTAGCAGACTCTCAGTATAATGTGTACTAAGTGCTCAATAAATATTAGTCACAAACAACAATTTAAAAAATGATTTCAGGGTCCTTTGGGGGGGGGAGGGGAGAAATGCTTTACCTGCAAGTAAGCGAGAAACTGGGAGGTGAATGCTAACTTTTTCTTGGGAAACACAGTATCTGATAGTTTCCACTGAATGTCCACAAATGCTTAACGTGATTGGCTGTTCACCATCAGTGAAACCACCATGACACTGCATCAATACAGCAAGGCATTTCTTGTAAGCTTCAATTAACACTTTTTCCTAAAAAAGAGGGTTTTCTGTAAGTTATTCAAAAGGCTGGGTTTCTACAACATTGAATAAGCACCTCAAATTCGACGAAAAGTACGTAAGTACCTCAAATATCAATATAGGCAACACCAAATTCAATCTTCCCTCCCCCAACTCTCCCTCTTCCAGTGCCCTGTCTCAGTGAATGACATCTCCATACAGCTGTGGAAATCTAGAAGTTATTCCAATACTCTCCTTTCCCTCATTTCCCACTGTCCAATCTATTCCCAAACCAGCAATTTCACCTTCTAAATTTCTCTCAAACCTGGCCACTGATCACCTCCAGTAACTCAAAGGAAAGCCAACCATCTATTAAATCTATTTTTGCCCTCCTCCATCTATTCTCCACACAGAATAACTTTAAAAAACATGTAAACTGGGTTATGTCACTTTTTCTGCTTGGTAGCCGCTAGTGGCATCTCAATTTGTTAGAATAAAACCCAAATTTCTTTCCAAGGCCCTGCGAAGTCAGGCACCTGTCCACTTTTCTACCTTCAACCTCTGTGCTCCAACCTGAGCCTTCTCACAGCTTCTGGACCAACCATACTCTTTCTCATCACAGAGCATGATGCAGCTGTCTCTCAGCCAGGAATATGTTTTACTCTTTGACCAGTTAACTCTGACACATAGTTCAGATCTCACAGAAGTCTTCTCTTACCTCTCAACTTACACAGGCTCTCATCTAGACTTTATAGCCAAAGGAAAGCAAAATAATTTTAAGACAGGACAAATGTAACAATTGTAAAGCTTTACTTTTGGATAAATTTCTAAACTCTTTTTATATGCTCAAAATCTAGATGGGATTATAGAAAAAATTAAGATAGTAACATAAGAGAAGAGAGAGAGTGGATTATTTCTTCCTCTATTTTCCAATTTTTTCCTGAGGATTCAGAATTTTAACTTTTGTGGAATTTATAGGTAAGAGGAAAATATGCTGTTTTATGAGTTAAGTATCACTACTACCCTCTCCAGATCTCCTCAGAATTTACTGAGGAATTTATTTCCCCCCCTCCATTTATCGCCTTACCCCCTACCCCTAGAGGAAACTCACGTCTAAAGCACACCAGTCTTGCATCATTGAAATGACATGTGTTAATTTCATTTGTAGTGTGAAGGCTGCCTCCCACTCTGGTTCCATTTCAATATGCTGTCCTACTTGACGTGTAATTGGGTCCATCCCCTTAAAGGAAGCAAAAAGATTTAAAATGGATTAAAATTATATTTGTTCTCTTACATGGGCACTTAAGAAATAATATAGAAGAAATATATATTGATTACAAAAACATACAAAGTAGAAGTTTTAACAAGAATAAGTAGTGTAAGTCCAACTCTAAATTACATATTTATATAACAGTCTCTAAAATATAAATTAAAAATCCCAGTATAAAACAAATTATTTGAGGCAATTTTTTTTATGTTTTAAACAATAAAATGTATATTTCACTGCAACAATCCTTCAAATTATTTTTAACCCTATCATCTACAGACCAAACTATTAGAAGAAATTGGATAGGCTTTTAAAATGTTACTGAATTTATAAATATATTTTACAATATACTGCAACAAAATTTTTATACTTATTCTGAATCTGCAACTAAAATTTCTCAGACACTAAAAGAAAGCAAAACATGGGGTGCCTGAGTGGCTCAGTTGGTTAAGTGTCCAACTTCGGCTCAGTTTTGAGCCCTGCATCGGGCTCTGCACTGACAGCTCAGAGCCTGGAGACTGCTTTGGATTCTGTGTCTCCCTCTCTCTCTGCCCCTCCCCTGCTTGAGCTCTGTCTCTCTCTCTCTCTCTCTTTCTCTCTCTCTCTCTCAAAAATAAACATTAAAAAAAAGAAAGAAAAAAAAGCAAAACGAAAACAAAAGAAAAACAGAAAGTAAAATATTATTTCATATGAATATACATTTTTGAAAGAATCTTAATTAAGAACATAATTTTTTAGGGGCTCCTGGGGGGCTCAGCCAGTTAAGTGTCCAACTTTGGCGCAGGTCATGATCTCGCGCTTCATGAGTTGAAGTTCTGTGTTGGGCTCTGTGCTGACAGATCAAACCTGGAGCTTGCTTCAGATTCTGTGTGTCTCTCTCTCTGCCCCTCCCCAACTTGTGCTCTGTCTCTGTCTCTCAAAAATAAATAAAAACATTAAAAAATTAAAAAAAAAGAATATCATTTTTTAGAACCTAGCCTAACTACTCTTGGTGTGTCAGAACTGATTAAATAACAGAAAATAGAGGATACTAAAGTATTTAAAATGACCAAAGTGGGGGCGCCTGGGTGGCTCAAGTCGGTTGAGCGCCTGACTTCAGCTCAGGTCATGATCTCACACTCCATGAGTTCGAGCCCCACATCGGGCTCTGTGCTGACAGCTCAGAGCCTGGAGCCTGCTTCGGATTCTGTGTCTCCCTCTCTCTCTGCCCCTCCCCTGCTCATACTCTGTCTCTGTCTCAAAAATAAATAAAAACATTTAAAAAATAAATAAAATGACCAAAGTAGATATTGTTTCTACAGATATAAGAAAAAACACAGAAGTATTATAATAAACTAAACATCATGAACCACCACCCAACACAGAAACTAGAATGTCTTCCAAAAATGATCAGTCAATTTTGCTATTTCTTGCTTACGAAAGCTGGATAGCTATTAAAAGAATCATAACGGTGCAGCTCAGATATTTTGGGATATCATCTACCTTCTTACAGTTAAAACTGGTTAAATACACCAGTTGGCTTCTGTTTCTAGATTCTGTTCTGTATATGGGGGTGTTTCCAAAGAAGGGAATTAAACATAGGGGAATAAGATCTATACTGTATTATACAAATATCACACCAAGGAGAGAAAAAGAAATATGGAAACATTAAAACTAAAAAATCAAACATTATAGTTTCTTAAATAATTAACTTGACAATGCTTCCACGTAAGCCTAATATTAAAAAGATTGTAATTGTAAAATTGTAGAATATTGTAATTGTAAAATTACAATCCCCAAAGAGAATGTTAATGGTAACCAAAAGAATAACCAAAAAAAAAAAAAAAAAAAAAAAAAACCAACACAGCAGATGCCAGAACTTCTGCTGGGATCTCATTCATTCTACACCTTGCTAAGAGTTTCTAATTAAAGAGGAGCTTCTTGGTCCAAATTGTAGTCACCCAAATTATTCTTTTAGAAATGTGTCCCAAATGAAAAGAATATAAAAAGATGTTCAGGTCAATGAACCAAAAAAAAAAAAAAAAAAAGAAAGAAAGAAAGAAAAGTGTTTCCTTTTACTTTTGAAAAATTTTTTTAGAGATTATTTATTTTGAGAGAGAGAGGCAGAGAGAGAATCCTAAGCAGGCTTCATACTATCAGTGAGGAGCCTGATGTGGGGCTTGAACTCACGAACCATGAGATCATGACCTGAGCCAAAGTCAGACGCTTGATCAGCTGAGACACCCAGGTGCCCCCAGTGTTTCCCTTTAAAATGTGTCAGTTTATACATACCTGCATACATTTGAGTAATTCCAAAAAGGCATCAAATCCTTCTAGGAACTTCTGCCTCAGGTCATCTGACCATTCAGTTGGTTTGCTAATTAACACATACCTGAACAAGATAAAAATAGCAATGAATATATGGGTAAACACTGACATTTTATAAATTGCAAGTGGTTGGATAATTCAACAAAAGCTTACTTGAGATCTAAAATAAGGCTCTGAACTCTCCTAAACTTGAAGGCTTGTAAAGCAGTATATCGTTCAAACTGAAATCTGCCCTGGGCATCTCGATGTCTCAAATGGTCCATAAAAGTCTTAATGATAATGGTCATTAGGTTTTCCTCTGTGATGAGCATCCGAGCCTAGGACGAAGTATATCAGAGTACATGGTAATCAAAACCCATTTACTAGAAATCTAAAAAAAAGTCACCAATATTGGTTAGCTCTTTGAAGTTTAAACCTTTTTCAGTGCAAACATATAATATCATAAATGCATTACTGTGTATTTCTAAATAACAATTACTTACTCCAATTGCCATGTGTATGAAGCAACAATTATATCACGGAGAAAGATGCCAGAATGTTAGGAGACATATCCATGGCTCATTATTCAAAGACAACTCGGGGTGAGGGGGTCTGAACCAGGCTGCAAATTTTCCTTAACTGAGACATTTAGATACCTATAATGGTATGGTATAATTATTCTAGGATCCAGAGGTTCATATCACAGATTCTGTAGAACTCAGTATGATATTTCTTCTTAATCTCCTTTTTAAAATTTATTTTTGTTCTTGTTTCTATGTATAGATATACATATCTATGTATTTTTGAGTAAGCAAATACATTTAAATGATACACACACACACACACACACACACACACACACACACACACACACACAGATAAAAGTCTCCTAGCTCCCAAGGTCCCCCTTGCAAAGGCAGTCTCTGTTAGTTTTCCTGCATATTCTTCTAGAGATGGTGCATGTATATACTACATACATATATGCATATACACACACATATATACATTTATACTATATGGGTTAGATGTTACTAAGTAGATAGAAGTATGCACATATTTAATTACATCTATCTTTCCCCCTCAAAAGACAGCATATTATAAACACTGTTCCGCACTTGTTTTTTCACTTCATATATTTTAGAGATTGTCCCATATCAGTTCATATAAATTCCCTCATTCTTTTTTTTTTGTCTAATTTTTTAATGTTTATTTTTTAAAGAGACAGAGAGACAGCAAGCAGGGGAGGGGCATAAGGAGAGGGAGACACAGAATATGAAGCAGGCTCCAGGCTCTGAGCTGTCAGCACAGAGCCAACGTGGGGCTGAAACTCACGGACTGTGAGATCATGACCTGAGCCGAAGCTGGAGGCTTAACTGACCTGAGCCACCCAGGCGATCCCCCCTCATTCCTTATATCTATCATTAGGTATTCTTTTCTGTCATACTTTATTTAACCAGGCAGGCCCTCACCAGTGAGACATGAGACATTAGGGCTTTTTCTAGTCCTATGCTATTTATTACAAAAGATGTTGCAACAAATATCAACTGTGTACCACTGGAAGGATGTATGAATAGTATAATTTCTTAGAAGTGGATTACTGGGTTAAAGTGTATGTACATTATAAATTTTGACTGATACCAACAAATTGTTTCCACAAAGAAGCTCACCAATTTATATGTCCATCTACAGTGTGTACATTTCCTCTCATGCCTTCAATAACACAACTTCAAACATTAAAAAAAAATTTTTATTTTCTTAAAAAAAATATTTTTGAGAGACACAGAGTGTGAGTGGGGGAGGGGCAGAGAGAGAGGGAGACACAGATCCAAAGCAGGC
The DNA here is from genome assembly GCF_018350195.1 of Panthera tigris. Lineage (NCBI taxonomy): Eukaryota > Metazoa > Chordata > Mammalia > Carnivora > Felidae > Panthera > Panthera tigris. The sequence continues at coordinate 40,615,273 of NC_056664.1, read as the reverse complement.
TCCAGGCTCTGAGCTGTCAGCAGAGAGCCCGATGTGGGGCTCGAACTCATGGAGTGTGAGATCATGACCTGAGCTGAAGTCAGACACTTAACCGACTGAGCCACCCAGGTGCCTCAGTAAGTAGTTTTAAATAAAAATAAAGGCAGACAGAGAGAGAGAATCCCAAGCAGGCTTCGCGATGTCCATGTAGAGCTGGATGAGGGGCTCGAACTCCTGAACTGTGAGATCATGACCTAAGCTGAGATCAAGTCGGATGCTTCACCGACTGAGCCACCCAGGTGCCCCCAGAAGATCTAGTATTATTTGAATGCCTCATTATTACTCTTCCACAATGGATCATACTTTTCTAGACTAACTAGGTTCAAGTTATTATTGGTGCTGGGGGACTATATAACTAGGTCTCTCATTAAGCATTTAACAATGTAGAAAGTTGCACCAAAAAGTAGGACAAAAAAGTACAGAAGACAGAAGTCTAAGAATATAGTAAAGTTGTGTTCTCAATGTAAAGGTTAAGTTCTGAGGTCATCAGATAAAGAGAAAATCTATAAAGTTAAATATTCCTTTGAAAAACTCAAAAGTCATCATCACGTTGCCAAGAGTTAGGGTCTAAGAACCTCAAAAGTCAACAGGATTAACTTCTGTTCAGTTTCCTACACAGTAAAGACAAAAGTCCAGCTTGAAAAAGAGAAGGTACTGATAGGTTAAGATAAAAGGATATTCTTTGTTGGTTTTTTGTTTGCTCCATTAGGGGATTTGGGAACACTTAAATTTCACTGACTTACAAAAACTCTGTAGAGCTTGCTGGTAAGATTTATAACCAAAAATTGATGGAAGTTTGGTAGAGACAATTTAATATTCATGGAGTGTGTATCTCACCAACAAAGGCATTTATTTAGCATTTTCAGTTTCAGATGAATGTTAAAAAGAGTTTATCCAGCGCATAATTTTGGATTGGATTCTAACTGTCGTGGGTGCCAAATTAAAAAAAATCAATTAAGGCAGCTAGCCCATTAGTACTGTCCCATTAAAATAGGGAAGTTATGGGGCACCTGGGTGGCTCAGTTGGTTAAGTGTCCGACTTTGGCTCAGGTCATGATCTTGTGGTTCATGAGTTTGAACCCCGTGTTGGCTCTGTGCTGACAGCTCGGAGCCTGGAGCCTGGAGCCTGGAGCCTGCTTTGGATTCTGTGTCTCCCTCTCTCTCTCTCTGTGCCTCCCCTGCTTGTGCTCTCGCTGTCTCTCAAAAATAAATAAACATTAAAAGAAAAATTTAACAGATGAAACAAAATGGGAGTTATTCAGGCATTTCTATTTCTAAAAAGAAAACTTCAGAAAGCACATTTTCCAAGGTTCCAACAGAAAAGAAGGACAAATAGTTGGTGCTTGGCTTTATCACCTCATGCCTAGATTGTTGCTAACCTTTCAAGGTAATTTTTAACATTAAATATCTAACATTATTATACAGTTCCAGTACTGCTTACCACTCACCCTAAAACACTGCTTGATTTTTATATGCCTACAATTCACTTTGCTTTAAAATATATTACTGTTACTTACCTTAACTACAGTTTTATTCATTTTATGTAGTTTATATTCAATTTTGTGTTGTAAGGCTCATTACATATCTAACAGCATATTCAAAATGGGCCAACATTCCCCCTAAGACTCTGAAAAACTTTACTGAATAATAATGGCCCGTGCACACACTTTTAATTAAACTAAATATGATAGAGCATACAGGGGTAATGCTGACTATAAATCAGGGTACATTTGATCAAAACAAGTTAGAACAAGTAAGATAGTCTTGTCACTTGAATTAGTACTGGCTCTTGAGCAAACTATTTAAAAATGAAGACTGAATTTTCAGTTAACCCAAAAGACCAATAAATGGGATTCTATCACTCATATGAAACATTTCACTAATATCTAGGGCAAGTGGTTTTTAAGCAGGGATATGCATATGAATTACTAATGGTGCTTTTTCAAGAAACTATTACATGCATTCTTCCAGTCATGATGGGATAAGCTTGAGGCGGACCAACACTTCCACCAAGAACAACCAGAAAAGATCAACTAGAATAAAAAGTCTGAAATCATTAGAGACCCCCTGAGGCCACAAGGGTTCAAGGGGATAAAACCTTCGAGAAGGGGAGCGGCACAGGGAGGTGAGCCAACATCCTGCAGCTGCTTTTCCCTCAGCATCTCCCTCTTCTGGGAGTGTGGCAAAATGGGACTGAAGATCCCAGGAAAGAGTCTGCCAGAGCTGCTAATAATGGGGAGAAGACCCTGAGATTTTAGCTGTCCCATGGTGTGAGGAGCCCAGGATTCTAGCAAGAACACAAGGGTGGGAATGGAGTCCAACTTTCTTCCAGTTTTCCCCTTAAGACATTTGCAAAATTCTGAAGCTGTGCAGGACAGAAGTCTAAGGGCAGAAAGTCTAGAAGGGCAAAGGAGTGATGTGGCAGCCTCAGCAAGCTGAGGAAACAAAACTTGAGTTCAGGAGCCTAGAGAGGGGAGGAACTCTAGTGAGCACTCCAGGCTCTAAAGTGGGAGCCCTCCCAGGGCAACGTTGCGGGATGAGGATGGACCAGAAGACAGAGTCTTGCCAAAACAACCTGGAGTCACGGCAATCCCGCAGTAGACTGATGGGCCTCACTCTATCTGCCTCACAGTAAGGGGACTATTCTTGGGAGGAAGATATTACACAGAGTCATAAGATTTTCTAATGAAAACCATCCTGTCGGAAGGCAATGAGAAAGAGAATGGGGCAGAAACCATATGTGAATGACTACAAAATTTCCCAAACCGAGAAAGCCACCGGCCTAGAGATACAGTATCTACAAACTCCAATATCTATAAATATAAAGAAAACCAAACCTACATAAATCATAGCAAGACTGCTGAAACCTAAGACAAAATGCCAATAAAAAGTTATTAAGCATTCCAATTGACTAAAAAAACCAAAAGGGGTAAAATATTACAAAAAAATTAAATCGGAATAGAATACAAATGATCTAGATAATGACATTATAAGACCATGACACAGCTAAGATTTACATGTTCAGAAAATTGAGGAAAAAATGGAGGATTTTACCAGAAAACTGGAATCTTAAAAAAAAAAAAGAGTGGATTTTTGCTTCAGGAATCAGGCAAGAGAGAGTAGATGTACTTTTCTCTAGTCCTCCCACTAAGTACACCATGTCCAAAATTCTGGACATCATATGCAAAAGACCACCACAAGATTCAGAATGGTGGCCAGAAGAAGGCAGACTGGCTAGGGACCTCAGAGACCTCAAGAAAAGACACAGCAGAGAGATCTAAGAAGCTGGCAACCTGAAAATGCCAATGGGCACAGGCTTTTTTTAAAAAGCCCCAATAAAAGCCTGCTCTGTCAGCCACAGGAAAAAAGTAACTCAGCAGGACAGAAAACTTTCCAGCAATAACCCCTCCACTCTAGCCAACCACTACGGAAAAAACTGTAGCTCTATCCCCATCTACACCAGCAAAGGCTGAATGGTGAAGTCCAGACTTCCACTCTTCAGGGGCTGAAATACGGTACCTGCTTGCAATATCAGGGGTGCACGTCCTAACTTCAAGGGCAGTGCTACTGAAAGCTACTCCGTGGACCAGTGGCCTGCCAACTGCTTGCTGCCAGTTGTGACAAGAAGGCAAATCAACTACTTGTAACAGTTTAATTTAGCTGACATTTGTTTCTCACAGCAGGAGTTTTGCTGAGAGCAACAGTGTGTTGGTTCACATTCTGGTCCAAACCTTTTATCCTGTCATTACTGACACTTTGAGTAAAACTGCTGTTGAGTCACCCTTAAGAGAATACTAAGTGAATGTACAACTAACAAGTTAATAGGGGGGGGAAAGAAATAACAATTATTTAATCTAAAAGAAGGTAAGAGAGAAGGGGAAAACACAAAACAGGTGGGTTCAAACAGGAAAAAAAAAAAACACAAGATGGCAAATACAAAGCCAAATACACCAGTAATTACATTAAATGGGCAGTAACCTGCTTACATCATTAGGAGTGATGTAATTTGTTGGATAAACAACAAATCCGAAATACATGCTTTTAAAAAATGATACAAGTTTAATTTAAGGGCACATAAAACTTAAAAATGTAACAATGGAGAAGACATACAATACAAACACTAACCAAAAAAAAAAAAGGAGTTGTTGCTATAATATTAGATAAATTACTCCAAGGAAACAAAATTTGAAAGTATTGGAGCGCCTGGGTGGCTCAGTTGGTTAAGCGTCCGACTTCACCTCAGGTCATGATCTCATGGTTTGTGAGTTCAAGCCCCATGTCGGGCTCTGTGCTGAGAGCTCAGAGCCTGGAGCCTGCTTCAGATTCTGTGTCTCCCTCTCTCTCTCTATCTCTGCCCCTCCACTGCTCACACTCTGTCTCTCTCTCTCTCTCTCTCTCAAAAATAAATAAACATTAAAAAAAACCAAAACAAAAAACAAAAAGAGAAAGACAAATCCAACAATCACTGTGGGAGACTTATAGCCCATCTTATAGATGCTTCAATAGTTGACGGAACAAACAGACAGAAAATTAGTATGTATATAAAAGATTTACAAAAAGAAAAAAACAAAACAAAAAAAGATTTACACAATGAAAATGAACACACTTGACCTAAGTGACATATAGAAACACTGCACCCAATGATAAAGGAGAATATACATTATTTTCAAGTCCACATTGGACATTTACCAAAAATGAAAAAATTCTGGGCCACAAAGCTACACTCAACAGAGGACTGAAATCAGAGCATGTTCTCTGATCACAGTGAAATTAAGCTAGAATTCATAACAAAATAATTAGAAAATGCCCAAGTGTTTTAAAATTTAGCAATATATTTCTAAGACATTTAATCACGAAGAAAAAATGGGTCAAGAAAGAGATCACTAAGGAACTCAGTGAAGTTTTTGAACTGTATAATAAAAATAGGACATAACAAAACTATGAAATACAGCTTACATTGTGCTTAGATAGAAACTTAAGCCTTATATCAGCAAAGAAAGGCTGAAAGTCAATGACTTAAACATCTATCTCAAGAAATTACAGAAAGAATGGCAGTCTACCATGTGGTGAATAAAAGCAGGAATCTTTCTCATTCCTAATCTCAGGGGGAAAGCTTTTAATACCATTAAGTACAATGTTTGCTTTAGGTTTCTGTTTTTTGTTTTGTTCTTAGGTACTCTATTAAAAGTTTTCTCTCATTCCTACTTTGCTATGAGGTATTTTTGTTTTAAATTATGAATGAATGTTGAATTTTTATGAATTCCGGGAAAGCATTTGATACAATTTTTTTCTTTTCATGTTAATAATGCCAGCTGATTTCCCCCCCAAATGCTATACTGCTCTTGCATTAAGGAAAAAGACCAAATGGGGTTGTGATGTATTATCCTTTTTCTATAATGCTTGATTTGATTTATGCAACATCATATGTGAGAGAGATTAGACGGTAATTTCCTTCTTTTTTAATTTTTTTTTAATTTTTGAGAGAGAGAGAGAGCGAGCAGGGGAGGGGCAGAGAGAGAGGGAGACACAGAATCTGAAGCAGGCTCCAGGATCGAGCCCAAGTGGGGCTCAAACTCATGAACCGGAACCGTGAGATCATGACCTGAGCTGAAGTCAGATGCTCAACTGACTGAGCCAGTCAGGTGCCCCAGTAATTTTCTTTTCTTGTAATGAATGCCCTGTTGAGTTTTGGTATCAAGATTACAGAAAACTCAATTAAACTGGCCAGTATATTCTCCTTCTCTGTTTTCTGGAAAAATTTATGTAAGACCAGTGTTATTTCTTTCTCAAACGTTTGGAAGAATTCTCCAGTGTAGCCATTTGGGCCCGGAGACTTCTTTGTGAGAAAATTTTTATTATAACTAAAGATTCTGTTTCTTATTTCTCTTTTAATAACCTGTGGATTTTCTTAGGAATCTGTTCATTTCATCCAAATTTCCAAATATATTAAGTTGGTCCCAATATTGCCTTCTTTTCTCCTTAATATCTGTAAAAATCTGTTTTTTTTTTTTAATCGGTGATTTTTTTGTAGTCCTTTTTAAAATTAAATTTTTTGGGGCGCCTGGGTGGCTCAGTCGGTTAAGCGTCCGACTTCAGCTCAGGTCACGATCTCGCGGTCCGTGAGTTCAAGCCCCACGTCGGGCTCTGGGCTGATGGCTCAGAGCCTGGATCCTGCTTCCGATTCTGTGTCTCCCTCTCTCTCTGCCCCTCCTCCGTTCATGCTCTGTCTCTCTCTGTCCCAAAAATAAATAAACGTAAAAAATAAAAAAAAAATTTAAATTAAATTTTTCTATTTTTCCTATTAGACTTTCTAGAAATCTATTCCTTTTCTTTGGTCTTTTTTTTTTTTTTTTTTTTTAACGTTTATTTTTGAGACAGAGAGAGAGCATGAACGGGGGAGGGTTAGAAAGAGGGAGACACAGAATCCGAAGCAGGCTCCAGACTCTGAGCTGTCAGCACAGAGCCCAACGTGGAGCTCGAACTCACGGACCGTGAGATCATGACCTGAGCTGAAGTCGGACGCTCAAGCAACTGAGCCACTCAGGCGCCCTTCTTTGGTCTTTTCAAAGAACCAACCTTTCTGGTTGTATTGATTTTTCTCGTGTATATTTGCTTTGTTTTATTAATTTCTGCTCTTTATTATTTGCCTTCTTCTACTTTCTTCAGGCAAAAGACCTAAGCTCTTGCAATGGCCTTACCCACTGCATCTTCACCCCTATCCCTAAACTCAGTGAGATCACTGACCATTCATTTATCTAGCAACTCTGGCCTGTTTGGGGTTCCTTCTTCCAAAATGCCAAGTGCACATTCATCTCAGACGAATTCAGCTTCCACCAGTTAGTCACACGACTCATCTCCCACTTCCTTCAGTTTCCTGTTCAAAAACCACTTCTCTGAGCGGCCTTCTGATATGTATAAAATATGAGCACCCCCCCCCCCCCCCCGCCACTGTCACTTTCGATCCCCTTAACCTGCTTTTCTACTTCATAGCACTTACCAACGCTTGATTTATAAACAGTATGCAAATGTTTGTGTATCTGTTTCTTCTCAGCCTATAAATTCCGTGGTAACAGGGACTTTTGTCTGCTTTGTTTACTGCAATGCTTACCTCCAGGGCCCAAAACAGTACCTACTCAATAAAGGTGCTAAATAAATGAGCTCTGAGTAAATGAACACATACACTATTTTTTTCTAGCGTTTCTAAGTAATCACACAAGAAGTAAAAATTAAAAGTTGAAATATTAGAAGGAACAAAAATTACTTGTAGATTATTAGAAATCCCAAAGAATCAGCACAAAATGTTAGAAGAAATGTTAATAAGAGGGCCAAATACAAGATGAATCTACAAATATCAGTACTTTTTCTACATACAAGCCATAGCCAAATTAAAAATGTGTATGACCTAACAAGAGAACTATAAAGCTTGTACGAAGAGCATAAAATAAAACCTCACACATGAGGACAAATTATGTTCCTGGATGGAGATATTTAATATTGCAAAGATATCAGCTCTTCGCAAAGAATCTATAAATACAATACCTTTCCAATCAAAATCCTAATGTGTCTTTCTTTTTCGGGGCGGGGGGGGGGGAGGGAAGAATTGACAAACTGATTTTAGTTCATCTTTAATACTAAAGGATTTAGCTCTAGAAGATATCAAAATAGAATATTAAGCTAAAATTATTAAAACTGGGTTCTGACATGGAAATAGACGAAAAGATCAACGGAGGAAACATCTGGATACACATGGGATTATCTCAGGGGCTTCTCAAACATCCCTGACTAAAATGAAAGCATCACTCTTTCTCTTCATAAACCCTACTCATTCTCCAACCCCCCCTGTGCAAGTGGCACAACACTTATTGGGCTGCAAGTTACAAACCTGGGAATCATCTTTACACTTTCCCTTGAATCTAACAACCAATCACCAACTGACCCCTCAAACCCAAGTTTGGCCGGTCCTATAGATTTTACTACCTAAATCTCTCTCACCACTCATATCTGCTGCCACGATCCCAGCTCAAGTTGCCACCAACTCTGGTCTGGATCATTGCATCAGGTTCTAATGAGGTTCCCCACACTCGCTTTTGCCCCCCTGTCAATTTGTTCTCCAAATTACAAACAGTATGATCTTTTAAAAAATCACACACGTGATGATGTAAATGTTACCACTTAAAACTCTTCACTGCCTTCCCATAGTCTTCAAATAAAAACCAAAATCTTTAATTTGGCCTATAATATCTCATTAGTGGATAAACAGACTTCAGATAGCTTCAACTGTACTAAATGAACATAAAGGTAATTTGGGGGGAAAAATGCTCATTAAAGACAAATAAACAAAAAAAACTGGAAAAGGTACCTGGTTAGAACCACACAGTACTCTTAATTCTATACGATCTGGCACCCACCACCTTCATTTCTGGTCACATTTTTTTCCATGTTCAAGAATCTTCAACTGTGCTGGCTTTCCTTCTGTTTCCTGTATAGGAACTTTCCTACCTCACCAGACTTTCTCAAGTGCTGGTCCCTTTAAATGAACTTTCCTTCATGACTCCACATAAAGGTGCCTTACCTATAGAATCTGTCTCTGAACTTTGGGAAAAGGTCAGATCTATTATTCTCTCTCAAAACAACCAAATTATGTTTTAAAATTTTATTTATTTTTTAATGTTTATTTTTTGAGAGCGAGCGAGTGGGGGAGGGGCAAGGAAAGAGGGGGACAGGATCCAAAACGGGTTCTGCACTGACAGCAGTGAGCCTGACACAGGGCTTGAACTCGTGAACTGTGAGCTCACGATCTGAGCCACACAGGCACCCCAAAACAACCAAATTCTTGAGTTTTCATTATAATTTTAATTAATGAATTCTGTGAGTCTTTCCCATTATTTTAAGTTCCATGAGGCCAAGGACAGCATCAGTTTTTGTTCACTTTGGTGTTCCCAAAGCCTAGAACTGTGCCTGATAAATCATGGATGCTCAATACATTTTTGTTAAGTAAATGAAATATGAATTTTAATTTCTGTATAGCACTAAAACATAGTGATGCCTTCCTGAGCAACTAGTGAAACTTAGTACAAGACCACCCACAGTCATTGTAATTCAGTTGCCTTAGCTATCCTTTCCCTTACGGGGATGGGGGAGGGAGCTTCTCAAAATGTGAGTTTGTATACAATATGCTGTTTCTAATGGATGCATGTGTTAAACCACTCAGTTTAATTTTTAACTCATCAGTTCAAAACCTCAGGGAAGTAGTATGAGAAAGTAGAGAGATTAAAGTTAAATGATTTCTTCTCTTTAGATTACATACTGAAGGATATGTTCTAGAATGGGTGAAGGTGCCTAACGTCCTATCATCCACTAATAAAATATTATTCTATTCAGGAATATACAGATCTTCATTCTCTATTATTTTAAGGCTTTACTTCTGTCAATGGAAAACAAGAAAGTTCTTCTTAATCTTTTCGTACTTACAAGTGAAGGAACCGTGAATATCTGAACCGAGAGGTCTGCGATTGAAAACTCTCTGTCGTGGTCATCTGTCACATAATCACTCTGCAAACGCTCATAGTTCTATTAAGAAGGCAAAAAAAGGCAAGGAGTGCCAGCTATCAGTTACAAAGAAAAGGCAAGCACTACTCACCAGAGTAGGTGCAGTGAAGAACTGGACAGACAGAGCAGTCACGGACACTGCTCGCTCGTGATCATCCTCCATAAAATCTCTCTGCAACTGCTGGTAATTCTAAACAACAAGGGGGAGATTCACCTCTAATCCACATTGACCAAATGTTTAAGGATTATAATGAAAAGTCAGTGCTGGAGGAATCAATTAAGATAACACTGCTATGAGAATGATAACTGAAATGACTTCTACCAATTAAATTTTGTATAAATACCGGTTCACTATACAATCTTCTCACACACAATGGAAATTTATGAGCTCAAATAGGAGCAATAGCTTCTAAAATGCTGGGATGTTATTGCATACTGGCAGGGCTAAACCACAGCAGCGTTACATGGTCTCTGATGAAACCAGACTTTTCTTTCTTATGGATGTATATCAGAATCACCTGATGGCTCTTTCAAAGGACACATGCTTAGACACCATTCTTGGTGAATCTGCTTTTCAGCAAGTTTAAGAATGATACACAAATATATATATATATATATATATATATATATATATATATATATTTTTTTTTTTTTTTTTTTTTTTTTTTTTTTTTGAAAGAGCTCCCCAAATGATCCTCATATGCTTCCTTAAGAATTCCTAATTCAGGTGAAAACAAAAAAACAAGCACATACTATGGAAAGGGAGAACATACTTCAACAATATCAACAACCAAGAGTTGACGATTCTTCTTTTTTTTAAGTTTTATTTATTTTAAGTAATCTCCACACCCAACATAGGGCTCCAGCACATGACCCTGAGATAAATAGTCACATGCTCTTCTGATTGAGCCAGCCAGGAACTCCAAGAATTCATGATTCTTAAAATCACATCCATATATCCATGCCATTTCAGCTAAGATGATCTTTTCCTTATACAAATCTCAATGAGAATAATACCATAATTCGCCACGGCATAAGTTTAAATTCTTCATTTATCATTTTAGATCATACACATTTCACAGTTGGATATTTGTATTATCGCGGCAGGTGATGAACAAGAAAAGTCTTACAGCTAGAATTTTACTCTATTGATAAAAGATAAAAAGATCACTTACAAAGTTTCTTAGGATTTAAAATCAACAAGCAACATATTATTATTAGTTGCTAATATTACAAAGCCTGGATATAATCACAGGTTATATTTACTCCATATATAACCTGACTATTTTGTTAAATTTCAAAACTGAGAAACTACTTACCTTTGCAAATCGAACAGCAAACAGTTTCTTATATTTCAAATCCATAAGTAGACTGCTCATGAACAACTGATGATACACACTCCTAGCACCTTTTACGAAAAGAGCAGATGTAAAATAAGGATATATCAAACAAACCAAAAATTACATTTCCAAAGTATTTATGTGAACAATTGTTTTTTAAGTCTCAAGGGCAAAACTGTACATGTTATTCAGTATAAAATATTTGCAATCTACTTTTTTTTTAATGTTTATTTATTAACTGGGGGGAACAGAGCAGAGAGAGACAGAGAGAGAGAGAATCCCAAGCAGGCTCTGTGCTATCAGTACAGCGCCCGGCACAGGGCTTTATCTCATGAACCATGAGATCATGACCTGAGCTGAAATCCAGAGTTAGATGCTCAACTGACTGAGCCACCCAGGTACCCTGCAATCTGCTTCTCAAAAAATTGGTTTTTCTAAAAATGGTTTTCTAACAAAATATAAAGGTTATTTAATTTAGGTCTTGGACTCCAAAATCTGTTTTTGTTTCTTCCAGAGAACAAGACTACATGTACTTATTCTAAAAACTGTAAGTATATTTATTAAATACCTTCCCAAATGAAAAAAAAAAGTTTCCCAATTACCTATTTAAGGTTCCCTATACCTTGAAAGTAGTTAAAAGATTACCTTTCCACAATTTGGAATCATTAAGCATCAATCTATCCACCAGAGAAGAGTTTTCACCATCTGGCCCTTCTTGTAAACCGACTTGACATAAAATTCGGCGAAGCCCATCTAAAACAGGAAGAAAAGTAGTCATGAAATAGTAACTTTAAGTATTAAAATAAAATGACATTTTAATAGAAATGTTCTAACGAATCTATAGAATTTTACATGTTTACTAAAGGTCAAATTTATTCAGAAAAGGTAAATATATTAACTATTTTATTAACATTTTCACAAAAAGGAGGAAAATTCTAAATCCTGCATTATATACCAATTCTTATTCGAGAATACCAAAATATAAGTCTATCAGAAAGTCAACGATCTCTTATGTTGTAAACAATTTAAATACTGTTCTTTAAGGACCTATGCTAATTAAACCAGATTATAGCAAAACTGTTACATCCCATGATAACTGAAGGTAGGTGTAATATAGAATTGTGCTACCATTAAAAAAAAAATGCATAGCCTCTGTACTATATCTGAGTCCATTTATTAGTGTTCTGCAAAATGCTTCCATTCATTAAACAAATGTTCCCTGTGTACCTATGTGTACCTACTATGAAGAGGTCCTGGAAGACAAATTGCTACATCTTCTAAATGCTGAACTTAAAAAAAAAAAAAAAAAGTTCTTCAAATATGAACATAAGCATTAACATATAGCCAAAACTTCAATAACCTTTTTGTTTCATACTTTATAATTAAAATTACTGTTTTTAGTCTTCTAGAAGCATGCAAAATAATCAGGTAAAAATGGAGTAATTTTAAAATTTAGTTCCAAAAGTCACTGAATAGAAATTTGTTACAAGGCTAAAAAGAAACACTTACATAAATATTAAATAAAAGATAAAGTCTTTAAATTATTTCAAGTAAATATCTCAAAAAATTTCTTGGCAGAAAATTGCTTCCATGATACTACTATTCATTACTACTGTAGCACAGAATTTGGCACACAGGTATCCAATAGAAAACACCAAAACTCAAATATACGAGGATAACAAAAATAACTGGAGAGACATTTATTTAAAAGGCAAGCAAACATGGTCTCCTAAATTTCCACACCTCAATATTTTCAACTGTCAGTTCACAATGTGGCAATGTTCTTTTAAGATAAATATTTTAGAAATTCTCTTTATAATAAACCTCAGAATGTCATTTATCCAAACCACCTCTCTTGCCTGAAAAACAGTATGACAAACAGCTTAGATGTATTCCTGTTTTTCTCTTTTGTGTTATATTTTATACGCCAAACTTGTACTTTTGGCATTAGACATGAGAGTTCTTTGTTCTGTTACCACCACGTTAGAAAGATGATTTAATTTGTGGACTGTGGAAAGACAAAGACAGTAAATACAAATCAGTAACTTCAAATTTGCAAGTGTTCAGAGCTGCAAATTATTAGTAACCAAAATCTGGAGGAGTCAAAACAAAAATTTCAACATTAGTGTTGTATCCTCTAAACTGGTAATCATTTAGGTTTTATTTACACTTGTATTCTCCAGCTTGCTCAGTGGAACAGAGTTCCACAGAATGTTGTTTAAAAAAAAAAGTTCTTGTATCAAGTCTGTGAGATTTAGATTTCATTAGCGGACTAATGTCATTTACCACTGTTTAATCCAATATTTCCTGCATTTATTTGAGGACAGAATCCTTTGTATGCGTATAAAAAATCCTGTGGATCAAAATATGGGAAATGTGGGTTTTTCTGTGCATAAAGATATTCTGAGATGGTATTTTAAAATGTGAAATTAAAGCAAGAAATTATTTCACTTGATTTTTTTTTCCCAAAATAGTTTTTTTGAACCTACCTGAATATCCAATAATACTTCCCAGCCAAGACAAAAGTTTCAAACCAAAATTCTGATGTGCCACAATAGACGAATGCATAACTTGAACTTTGAGTGGCTTTGTCTGTCTACTGGTATTTCTCTTAAAAAGAAATGGTAGAATGAAAAAACAAACTTAAAAAGGCTATCTTATAGAAAAAAGCTAATATTTTTATTTAATGTAACTACACTCTCATCATTATAGGAGAATTTTTCATGTATGTGTGTAAGAAAAATACCATTTGGCTTGCCTTACTCAGATCCTAATTTTCTAGAAAGAATCTTAGGATTCTTACAACAAAGTAAGAAGTTACAGCTTATGAGTAACCTGAATCTTTGGTCCTATATTTGAAAATCTGCCCCACCATTAGAATTTATTTAAAAGCTTACATTTGTTTTAGGTCTTTAATTTCTTAAATGCAATTACACGTTTATTTAAATAATTTGCTTTACTGCACAGAAGTGATGTTATTGATACTTCAAAAAAAAAACACTACAATTTCCAACGTAACTGTTTCTCAGTGTACAGTTCAGAAGTGTTAAGTACATTCACACTGTAGAGTAACCAATCCCCAGAACTCTCTTCATCTTGCAAAACCCAAACTCTATACCTACCAAACTCTAGAGGTATCATATAAACAGAATCATGCAATATTTATCTTTTTGTGACTGGCTTATTTCTCTAAGCATAACGTCCTCAAGGTTCATCCAGGTTGTATGTAGCATGTGTCAGAATCTTCTTCCTTTTTAAGGCTGAATGATATTCTATTGTATGTATATAGATTTTATTTTATCCATTCACCCATCAATAGACACTTGCGTTGCTTCTATCATTTGTCTATTGTGAATGATAATGCTGTTATGAACATAGCTGTGCAAATGTCTCTGAGGCTCTGCTTTCCATTCTTTTGTGTATATATCAGAAGTAAAACTGCTGGATCATATGGTAATTCTATTTTTTTTTTAAAGGAACCACCATACAGTTTTCCATAGTGGCTGTACCATTTTACATTCCCACCGGCAGTGTGCACAAGGGTTGCAATTCGTCCATATCCCTACCAACACTTGCGATGTTGTGCTATTGTTTTTGTTTATAACGGCAATCCTAACGGGTTTCAGGTGGTATCTCATCATGGTTTTTATTTGCATTTCCCTAACGATTAGTAATGTTGAGCATGTTTCCGTATGTTTATTGGTAATTTATATACTTTCTTTGAAGAAATGTCTATTTAAGTCTAACACAATTTTTAATTTTTATTCCCCCTTCTCATTTTTTTGTTTGGAGCATCCTTCTACCCCAACTTCATTCCATCCCCACAACCCACATTAAGACACTACATCTGGAGAAACAGGAACCCTCTTGCACTGTTGGTGGGAATGCAAACTGGTGCAGCCACTCTGGAAAACAGTGTGGAGGTTCCTTAAAAAATTAAAAATAGATCTACCCTATGACCCAACAATAGCACTGCTAGGAATTTACCCAAGGGATACAGGGGTGCTGATGCATAGGGGCACTTGTACCCCAATGTTTATAGCAGCACTCTCAACAATAGCCAAATTATGGGAAGTGTCTAAATGTCCATCAACTGATGAATGGGTAAAGAAATTGTGGTTTATATACACAATGGAATACTACTTGGCAATGAGAAAGAATGAAATCTGGCCTTTTGTAGCAACGTGGATGGAACTGGAGAGTGTTATGCTAAGTGAAATAAGTCATACAGAGAAAGACAGATACCATATGTTTTCACTCTTATGTGGATCCTGAGAAACTTAACAGAAGACCATGGGGGAGGGGAAGTAAAAAAAAAAAAAAAAAGTTAGAGAGGGAGGGAGTCAAACCATAAGAGACTCTTAAAAACTGAGAACAATCTGAGGGTTAATGGGGGGTGGGAGGGAGGCGAGGGTGGGTGATGGGTATTGAGGAGGGCACCTGTTGTGATAAGCACTGGGTATTGTATGGAAACCAATTTGACAATAAATTTCATATTAAAAAAAAAGACAGTACATCTTTGCCTATTTTCTCTATCTCTATATATTATGTATGTATACATTTATAAAGATTTTTATTTGATTTATAAAAATGGGATACTATATATACTCTTGTGCATCTTTGCATTAACTGATTTTTTTTTTGTTAATGACTCATGTATATTCTGTGGTGTGGATTTATTCAAACATCCTCTAGAGAAGGGCATTCATATTCCCTTTGTTTCAGTCTTCTGTTGACTCCAAAAAAAGCAGTACTGAACATCTTTGTACACACACTTCTAGTGCTTACATTTCTATGGGATAAATTCCTAGGAAAGGTAACTTTCATAGATGCTACTAGATTATTTTCTTAAAATGCTGTAGCAATTTAGTTTTACACAAGTATTCCTATTCTCTGCATCTCTGTCAGTAAGATATTTTATAACTCTAATTTCTCCATCCTGATGAGTATGAAATCTCCTTGTCATTTTACTGATTACTAACAAATGAGTCTCTTCATATACACTGACCGCCTAGATTTTCTCTCCTGTGACTGCCTTTTCATATCCTATGTCCAATTTTCTATTTTGTTCCTACTCGATAATCTATGAGTGCTGTTTATCCTAAACATTAAATGAAAAAAATTGGTAAAGGGTACGAATAGGAAATTCAAAGAAAACATAAATAAACATGAAGTAAGGTACTCAATAATTAAGGCAATGCAAACTTAATTGATGAGATGCCATTCATACACATTAAATTGGCAAAAGTTAAAAAATCTGACAACATACAGTTTTGACAAAGCTGTGGAGAAATGGGAACTCTCTATACACTGTTGGTGGGAATGTATATTAGTACCACTGTTTTGGAGACTAACTTGGCAAAATCTAATAAAGATGAAAATGCTGATATCCTAACAACTCAGAAATTCCATTTCTTGGTATATACCCTACAGAAACCTTTGCATCTATGCAAGAAGGAGACAAAACAATGTCCATAAAAGGACTGTTAATGATGGGGGCAGGGGGGAATTATCCTAACTGTCCATCAGCAGGAGAACGGAAAAAGTATGGTAAAGTTATCAATGCAACACTTCACAGGTACATGCATCAACACACATAAATGTAGAACCAACACTGAAATGAAAAGTTGCAGTATAATACATCCAGTATGAAGCTTGTTATATAATGTTTAAAGGCCTCCAAATCAATACATATAATGTTGACAGATTTAATAAATGGAAGTATAGAGGCACACACAAGAATGAACAAATGAATTAATGAAAGTACTTATCCCTAGGGTAGGAGAAAAGGGAGCAAGATTAAAGGAATAATACTGGGTACTCTGTATTATTTTATTTACATAAAATTTTATTTACATAAAGTATGAGGAAATGTTGTATAATGTGGGCATACAGGTGTTTACTGTGTCATTTCTGTTTTTATCTGTATATTTAAAATATTTCACAATACACAAAATTATTTTTTAAAAGGACATTTATATAAAATGCATTTACATGAAATAGTTTAAAATAATTCTTACTTTTTAAAAATAAATATAAACATGGGAAATAGTTTTCTTTTAGAGAAATAATACACTAAGTGCTATTATATATGCAGCATACCTTGCTATAAGTTACCAAGAAACAACTTCCCTTGAATTCTAATCTTGGTGCTAAAGGCCAGTTTAAGTCCTAAAAAGTAACGTGACACCCTATCAAAAACAAAACAACAATGAAACACTAAGATGTCTCTGATAGAGAAATAGGAAGGCAGAAAATATATCTCATGTAAACATTCATTTTCTATATTAATCTTACACAGCTTAAAAAAACTAGATAAAGCAATAATACAATGTTCGAGAAAATATTAAATATGACTTTTGGTTGATGCTGGCTTTACCTTCATGAAAGCAGAAAAATGCGTTCGTAAATGACAAAATACAGAACTAGTTTTAAATAAAAAAAATAATACTGTGGGCATGTTTCTAAATTACTTACCACAATTACTGATTTTGCTTGTTCACAATGCTGGAAATCTCCATATCGAACAGACCTACGTCCCTGGTAAATGAAAAAATTTTAAATTAACATGTAAAAATATTATATTCAGTAGTAAAACTGTTCAACCAGTAAACAAATAAACATATTTATGCATATAACAGTTCTGGCCAATTTTAATATTTATAACATTCATTCTATTCAATGATGAAAAGTAAATTAAAATATTTTCCTTCAAAACCATCCTAACATTTTCTAGCCATTAATAAGTATAGTTCCTTAAACAATACGACATTTATTCTTCTAGGCTGCTATACTTTCTATTTTCATAACTGACTATTTCTAATCACTGGGTAGAATGAGGACAACTGTATCTACATTTCCTCCTAAACTTTCTATGGAATAACAGATTACAGTAATACCCAGTATGTATTTGGGCCAATATTAAAATGAAATAAAAAAAATAGACTAGACATATATACCTCTAACTCAATATTCCCAGAATAATTTATCTGTAATGAAAGTTCAATTTATTATCTGACATCAATATAATGAAATTACTTACATCTCGATCTACTGTAGTTGCAAAGCCAATGGCTTCTTTTTGTGTACAGTTAACAGCTTTCTGAAGGGTATAAATAACTTGTTCATAGGTATGCACCTCATCATTAAACAGCATGCAATAGTAGGTATCACTCTTCTCTCTGTGACATAAAACATTAATTATATATTATCTAATTGCATATTCTCTAGCTCCAGGCTGATTTAGTAAGAGCATACTTTGCTCTAGGGAATGTGCTAGGTACTGGGCACATATCTATGGCAAAGTCATCTGCAGTCCCCATGCTCTATGACATTACCATCTGATGGGGAAGATATATATTAGACATGTAATTCTAACTGAACTAGCTTTTATCAAGAAGAACAGAATGCTGCCGTTGGACAAAACAGGTCTGGGACTTCAGAGAAGAACTGCCACAGAAGTCATCTGACGCCTAAAGTCAGAATTGGCTATCAGTGGTTCTCAACTAGAGGCAATTCTCTGTCCCCCACAGAGGACTATTTGGCAATGTCTGGAGACATTTTTTGTTGTCATGACCGGGGCAGGAATGTCACTGGCATCTAGTGTATAAGGGCCAGGGATGCTGCTAAATATTCTACAATCCACTGGGCACCTGATGGGCTCAGTTGGAAGAGCATGTGACTCTTGACCTCAGGGTTGTGAGTTCGAGCCCCATGCTGGGGGTAGAGATTACTAAAAAAATAAATTAATAAAACAAAAAAAATTCTACAATGCACTGGACAGCCCTTATAACAAAGAACTAATCTGGTCCTAAATGCCAACAGTTGAGAAACCTGGGCTAGAGGAGGGTGAATGCAAAGGTCCTGAGGTGGCAAAGGGAAGTATTAGGAACTGGAACACAGGGAGGGAGAAGATTAGGTTGGAGAGAGGCAGAAATCTTGAAGACCTTACAATGGAAATTGATATTGCCATTCTAAGGGCATTGAAGGATTTAAAATAGGAGATATAGTCAGATTTGCCTTAAAGTTCACTGTGCTACAGTGTGAATGAATCTTAAGGGACAAGAATAGATATGGCAGTTCAGTTAGGGAGGCCATGTTGCTGAATGATTAATTAATCTGGACTAGGATAGTAGTAATAGAGAGGAACAGAAGTAGAATGTTTTTGTTTTTAACATTTATTTATTTTTGAGACAGAGAGAGACGGAGCATGAACAGGGGAGGGTCAGAGAGAGAGGGAGACACAGAATCTGAAGCAGGCTCCAGGCTCTGAGCTGTCAGCACAGAGCCCCACACGGGGCTCGAACTCACGGACTGTGAGATCATGACCTTAGCCGAAGTCGGACGCTTAACCGACTAAGCCACCCAGGCAGGCCAGAAGTAGAATGGTTTGATGGAGGGAGAACCAGCTGGACTTGAAATCTAAATGGGTATAGGTGATTCAGGTCTCTGGGTAGTTTACTAACATGGGAAAACATTATAAAAGAAGCAAGTTAGATTCTTTTCCCTTATATATTGGTAGCCTTGAACCTACAATGGAACAAAAAGGTAAAAACAAAACTCTTCTGAGGTGCCTGGGTGGCTCAGTCGGTTAAGTGTCTGACTTCGGCTCAGGTCATGATCTCACAGGTCATTGAGTTCAAGCCTTGCATCAGGCTCTGTGCTGACAGCTCAGAGCCTGGAGCCTGCTTCAGATTTTGTGTCTCCCTCTCTTTCTGCCCCTCCTCTGCTCTCACTGTCTCTATCTTTCTCAAAAATAAATAAACATTAAAAAAAATTAAAAAACAAAACTCTTCTATGCTCTAGGGTCTAAATTTGGGCTTTCGATCAATGGCTCCCAACTTGAAGTACAGGCACATCTTGTTTTATTGTGCTTTACAAATACTGTGGGGTTTTGTTTATTTGTTTTTACAAATTGAAGGTTTGTGGCAACCCTATGTTGAGCAAGCCTATCAATGCCATCTTTCCAACAGCATTTGCTCATGTCCCGTCTCTACATCACATTTTGGTAATTCTTACAATATTTCAAATTTTTTTTTAATCATTACTATATTTCTTATGGCGATTTGTGATCACTGATCTTTGATGTTACTATCCTAATTGTTTTGGGGCACTCGGAATCATATTCACATAAGATTGCAAACTTAATTGATAAATGTTGTGTGTGTTCTTACTGCTCCACCCACCAGCTGTTTCCCCGTCTGTCTTCCTCTCCTGGGGCCTCCCTGTTCCCTGAGACACAATATTGAAAGTAGGCCAATTAATAACCCTATAATGGCCTCTAAGTGTTCAAGTGAAAAAAGAGTCAGTTGATGTGGCGAACTTTATTGCAGTGGTCTGGACCCAACCTACAAAACCCACGAGGTACACCTGTATGGGAAGACAAGTTCCTGAGGTACCATTTTCAACATTTCCAAAAAGATACAGCTAACACCTTACTTTAAAAAAAAAAAACAACCCACAACCTAATTATCCAGAATACTACTGAAAAGCAAAACAGAAACCAGCAATGTTCATCAGACCCTCACTTCAACTTGTAATCAACCTTAAATATGAATACAATTCCAACAATCTCGGTTAGATTTAAAGAGACTGTTGCTTGAGGCAAGCACATCACATGGAAAAGGAAGCCCTTAAAACAGCTATGGCCGAATCCAGCTCTCTGGTCACATGTTCGCAACCTCCTCAATAATGTACTTACATTACCATTTTACAAATGGTAAAAATATTGGAGTTACCAGTTTTATCACACGAAGAACAGAAAACTGCCTGTGCCTGAAACCAGGGGCAGAGCCCTGACATGGCTTAACTAAACCAATCAATTAACAGGGAGAAACCTCTACCAACTAAGTGGATCACACATATTTAAAAGCTATAAAATAAAAGAGTTGTTCTGTGGGAAAGTAATTATTACAAAAGAAAAGATTATGCTCTATCCTTCTATCCTTGCTCCAACTCAATTTGAGGAATTAGAATCAAAATGGTTAAAACTGAGTTTGAGCAAATACGAATATGAAGAATAAATGTGTCACACTTACACCATCTCTAAATCTGCTGGCAGTTCACTTTCTTTTTCCCAGGTTAGTATCTCGACTGCATATCGAAACATTATAGCAAAAATGTTGTAGGTTCTTGCTGTCACATCTTCTGATAAATGCACAAGAGGATCCTGAAAGAACAGAAAAAAAAAAAAAAAACGCAACCATCTTAAATGCACATTAATTCTCATCTTCCCTTACCTCAAAATACTAATGTAAACGGCCGGCTGATCTTCCAGCTTCGGCTTCTCCTCAGTTTGAGCCTGTACGTTACATCCTACCAAATCCAGTTTCCTAAAACACTTTGTTCATAATGATCCCAATTACTGAATCAAAAATGTTCAATGGCACCCCAATGCCTAATGCACAAATCTAAACATTTTAGAATGGCATTCCAAGATCTTTAAAACTTAACATCAAACCATCTTTATAGCTTCGTATCCTCCTAATCCCAATTTCCAGAATAAACAAAGGAATATCCAAGGGCAGACCAGCAATATTTAGTTTTACAGGTATGAAGGAGAGCCTGATTTTGAGGATTCTAAAGGGAAGAAATCAACAAAGTCTGAAAACTACCCCTTGATTCCCTTGTCTACTTTATTTCATCAGGGCACGTTGCGTATGCATGGAACAGGGAACTTTGCATCTTATACTTAACTGGGAGTATGTCACAAAATTTCTAGGTTATGTGAAAAAGTATTACTATAAACATACACTGAGTTTATCATACCTTTTAGGCAAAATGTTTTACACGATTTTAATCTTTATGCTTTATCTTAAATCTAAACATGTTATTTAGCTTAATGGCTAGTTAGTGTTATATTCATTTCTCAAATAAGAAAATCAGTATGTTCCAACATCATAGAATAGGAATCAACACATTCTTGCAAATATACATGAAGGATACAGACATTTTTGCGCATCCTCACCAAAGATAAGCCTAGTAGAACTGACACAAAACAAATGGAGAGGAGGAATAAAAAGAATGGGGGAAAAACAAGACAAAGATTCCTAAAGGAGATGGGTGTAGAGCTTGAAGAACAGAAGAAAAAGTAAGAAGAGTAAGAAGACTTTTCAAAGTCTCACAGCACTTTTTTAACCTACACAACTCTTCTCAATGGATTGCTTTATATGTCCCATGTAAGAAAATTTTTTTATCCTACCAGCATAGTTTATTTGACTATTTCTTATAGAGGCTAGAAATGATTAACATAGTGAAACAATCCATACAAAGAAGGAACCAAACTGGGGATTCATAAAAGTATGGGTATTAATAACAATATGAACCTCATGCTACACCAAAATAGAAAGTAGAAAATTCAGTTTCCTTGGTGATATTATCTTACAATTATTCCATTTCTCACAATTATGTCCCACGTTACAAGACATCAGAGGATGAAACAATTACAACAAACAAGATTTATAAGCACGGAACAGATCCTGAAAGAGAAATTGCTGCCAATTCTTGAGAATCCAGGCCAGTAGTGTTCAAACTGTTGTACAAAATCCCAGGACCTGGTAGAGCTGTTCCTGTTTGAATTGTACATCAGTTTAAAAATATATAATTATCTGTATTTTAAAATAGTAATGTAAAAATATACTCTAAAATGTGTTATATTACATATTGGGGATCACCAACTGGTAACTTTGCTATTACATTGGCCAAATTTGGGGCAGGCCTAGGAATACAGATTTTTCTGCTATTTTTGGATACACATGTCAACTTCTTGAAAAATGATCACTGATTAAAAATTATTTC
The DNA here is from genome assembly GCF_018350195.1 of Panthera tigris. NCBI lineage: Eukaryota > Metazoa > Chordata > Mammalia > Carnivora > Felidae > Panthera > Panthera tigris. The sequence goes on along the minus strand of NC_056664.1, from coordinate 40,592,549 downwards.
TGCAGTGAAAGGATACTAGGCTGTGCAAGTCTACTCATATGTACAATAGTAAATTAAACACTAAGAAAGACTTCTGCTCAAATTGCTCTTATGAGAGCATAAGTCAGTTGGAATGAGTAAATAAATGACCATCTCATCCTATGTTGTATTATCAACTATGACTAATAACTAGTTCTTTGAGTATGTTTATTTTAGAAAATACACATCTTTGTCAGTGAGTCAACTTGAGTTATTCTTCTTTCAAACCAGAAGAATACAAGGCATATTGTTAAAAAGATCATCTGTGCTTATGTTAGAAGGCAGTGGGGTTATGGAAAACTAGTCTTTTATGTGATACACTACTATAATGTTTGAATTTTAAAAAATGTTGTTAATGTTTATTTATTTTTGGGAGAGAGAGAAAGAGACAGAGCATGAGCAGGGGAGGGACAGAGAGAAAGGGAGACACAGAATCCAAAGTAGGCTCCAGGGTCTGAGCTGTCAGCACAGAGCCCGACGTGGGGCTCAAACTCACGAACCTCAAGACCATGACCTGAGTCGAAGTTGGATGCCCAGTCGACTGAGCCACCTAGGTGCCCCATTGAATTTTTTTTAATGTAAGCATATACTGTATTATAATAATAATTTTAACTCTTATCATATGCAAATAAGCTATGGATATGGAAAAATTACATTTCTCTATACTGCCCAACTAAAACTAGTAATAAACTAGAAACCAGTCATCAAAACAACCTCGCTTATTTCACGAGTTGACTTTCTAACAAGTAACTAATACACAATTCAACTTATAAAAAATAAATTCATTAATAATACCACTTTTAGTGACCACTGATAGGATAAAGATGTAGCATATGTATACAATGGAATTATTACTCAGCCATAAAAAAGAATAAAATCTTGCCATTTGAAACAATGTGTATGAATCTATAAGTTATAATGCTAAGTGAAGTCAGGCAGAGAAAGACAAATACCATATGATTTCACTCATATGTGGAATTTTTTTTTTTTTTTTAGTTTGAGAGAAAGAGAGAGAGCACAAGCAAGGGAGGGGTAGAGAGAGAGGAAGAGAGAGAGAGAATCCCAAGCAGTCTCCATGCTGTCAGCATGGAGCCAATACAGGGCTTGAACTCAGAAACCATGAGATCATGACCTGAGCTGAAACCAAGAGTCAGCCACTTAACTGACTGAGCCACCCAGGTGCCCCTCATATGTGGAATTTAAGAAACAACTGAACAAAGAAAAAAGGACAAACAAAAGACGGACTCTGAAATATAGGGAATCAAATTGTTAGTTACCAGAGGGGAAGTGGTTGGGGGGACATGTGAAAATAGGTGAAGGGGATTAAGAGTACACTTAATCATGAGGAGCACTGAGTAATGTGTAGAATTGTTGAAACACTATATTGCACACCTGAAGCTAATATAACACTGTATGCTAATTATACAGGAATAAAAAAATAATACCACTTTTATCTGTTACTATTAAGATTTTTAAATTAGACTTTTATTAAAAAAAAATTCCACTGCTAAAAATTACTTTAAAAATCAGTGCAATGTAGCATCATCAACAATAGCCAAATTATGAAAGAAGCCCAAATGTCTATCCACTGGTGAATGGAAAAAATGTGGTATATGTATATGTATGCATGTGCGCACGCGCACACACACACACACACACACACACACACACTGGAATATTACTCAGCCATAAAAAAGAATGAAATCTTACCATTTGTAACAATGTGGATGGAGCTAGAGAGTATTATGCTAATGGAAATAAGTTAGTCAAAGACAAATACCATACGATTTCACTAACATGTAGAATTTAAGAAACAAAACAAATGAACAGGGGGCAGGAATAAAGACAGGCAAACCAAGAAACAGACTTTAAAAAAAAATTTTTTTTTAGTTTATTTACTTATTTTGAGAGAGACAGAGACAGCACAAGTGGGGAAGGGACAGAGAGACAGGGAGAGAGAAACCCAAGCAGGCTCTGTGCTGTCAACTTAGAGCCCAATGTGGGGCTCGAACTCACAAAATGAGATCATGACCTGAGCTGAAACCGGAGTCAGATGCTCAACTGAGCCACCCAGGTGTCCCACCAAGAAACAGACTCTTAACCATAGAGAACAAACTGATGGTTACTAGAGAAGAGGTAGGTGAGGGATGGGGTAAATAGGTAATGAGTATTAAGGAGGACACTTGCTATGATGACCAGTGGGTGTTGTATGTAAGTGATGAATCACTAAAATCTATACCCGAAGCTAATATTCCACTGGCTAACTAACTGGAATTTAAATAAAAATTTGGAGAAAAAAATAAAATCAGGGCAATACACTGTTAAAGAGTTCCATTACTGGAGTTCAAATTACCATTAAGATGCTCTGGGTGGCACCTGGGTGGTTCAGTTGGTTAAGTGTCTGAGTCTTGATTTCAGTTCAGGTCATGATCTCATGGTTCGTGGGTTCGAGCCCCACATCGGGCTCTGTACTGACAGAGCTGAGCCTGCTTGGGATTCTCTCTCTGCCCCTCCCCTTCTCGCATTCTCGCATGTGCTCTCTCTCTCAAAATAAACTTAAAAAAAAAAAAAAAAGACTTTGGGCAAGTTTTTAAATCTCTCTAAAACCCAAGCTTCTGCGGCTATAAAATCTCTGTAACAGCAGTACTTATCTAACAGGACTGTTCTGAGAATTAAATGAGATAAACAAAGTATAGTACTTGGCATAATTTTTAGCTATTAATAATCACAAATCTGCATTCATTTGAGATGAGAGCAGTATCGATAAGGGAAAATTTCAGGTAAAAAAAAAAGTCTTCACCGAGGTCGTTCATTCAGTGCATTTGTTACTGAATTAAATTTCATTCCAAAAAGGTTTTACAGCAACTTAAGAATACATCAGTGTAATGAGACAGTATTAAAAAAAATAGATGTACAAAGTGGGCAAAACCAGAATAAAGGTAGGAAAATTATATGTTTACTGTAAAGGCAGATCATATAAATTTCCAAATAGCTACTACACACAGGCACTGTTTCCAAACATTTGGCTCTGTTTCCCAGAAGCCTCAACAAAAGGAAACGGAATCAGTTACCAGACCCATAGCAAGAGAAACATAACACTTCCTAATGCAGAGACGGAAGAGAAACTTCTTATAGGTCCTATGAAGATGATCAAAAGAGACAGTCCAGACTCCCTACTTATCCCCATGCCCAAAGGGCCCATTGGAAACCTGACTGGGCATTTACTGTTGCCACAGTGATGGGAGATGCTACTGCCAGTTAGTGAGTGGGAAATAAGTAAACACAATGCTTCTGATAGCATGTATCTGGGGTCAGCAAACTTTTCCTGTGAAGAGTCAGATACTAAGTCTTTAGTTTTTGTAGTCTACAGGGTATTTGTTACAGCTGCTCAATTTTGCTGTTGCAGTGGAAAAGCAGTTATAGACAATGCACAATTAAACATACCTGTGTTGCAGTACAGTTTTGTTTATAGACACCAAAATCTGAATTTCCTACCATTTTCACATGCCACAGACACCATCCTATTGATTTTTTCCAAATATTTAAAAATATAAAAACCATTCTTAGTTTATGATGGTGCCAGTAACGGGCCTCTATGGGGCCATAGTTTGCTGATCCCTGGCCTATTTAACAACAACAAAAGTCCCATCCCAAATGCCAAGAGTTAAGAAGATCCATGGAACTGCTAAACATTATCCCTAGAGAAGTGTATTATCAAGTATATACTTGATAATATACAGGTATATTTTTTCCAACTTTTTTCTTAAGATGCAGGCTAAATGTATAATAAAAAATTACATTCAATAAAAACAATTCTATGACAGACTAAAAAAGTACATTGCAAATATTTTATAGCTTTCTTCCATTTTAAGCATAAAAGATAAAAAAAAAACCTAGATATATGTATAAATTTACTGAGTGGGGACCAGGAATGCTAAACAAAATGCTATTTTAAAAATAGCTTCTCTTACAGTTTTATCCTTGAGGACTTCATTTCTCTTAACTGAATTCTTAAATTGGAATTAAATGGCAGAGTGTGGAGGTTTATTCTCTGTCAAGTTGCTGCAGTATAGATTCTCCAGGCAGAACCATATAACTTAAGCCAGGCAGGCAATCTTGCTAACATCTTCTTAACAGGAAATTAACTCAAGTCGTCAATATTTGATAGCTACCCAACTTATGTACGAGTATAAAGTCAACAGAGTAACTGCAAGCAAATTTTATTCAAAAATTATTTTCAGTCTATCTAAAACAAAGATTAAAAGGTAACAAAAGTCCTAAGATTTTTCTAAGTAATTTATTGAGGTGAAATTCACAGAACAGAAACCTAACCATTTTAAAGTAAACTAATTGGTGGTATTTAGTACATTCATAATATTGTACCACTACCGCCTTTCTATAGTTCCAAAACATTTCTATTACTTCAAAGTAAAACCCCCTACCCATTAAGCAGTTTTTGCCATTCTCCCCTTCCCCAGCCCTTGGCAACCACCAGTGTGTGTTTTGTCTACAAGTTTACCTATTTTGGGTATTTTATATAAATGGAATCAGACAATACGTGTTCTTTTGTGTCTGGCTTCCTTCACTTAGAATAATGTTTTGGAGGTTCATCCAAGTTGTACCAGGGATCAGTATTTCATTCCTTTCTATGTCTGAGTAATAGTACGTTATCTGTACACCACAATTTGTCTATCCATTCATCTACTGATAGACATTACAGTTGATACTCATTTGAACACCTGCTTCCAGTGCTTTTGGGTATATACCTAACAGTGAAACTACAGGCTCATATGGCAATTCTATGTTTAATCTTTGGAGGAATAGTCAAACTGTTCCACGGCTCTGAATTATTTTGCATCCCCTTTAGGCATGTACCCTTCAGGGCTCCACTTTTTCTACATCTTCACCAACACATACATTCCTTTTTTTCTGATTATAGCCATCTTAGTGGGTGTAAAGTGGTTTCAATTTGCATTTCCCTAATAACTAATGATGCTGACTACGTTTTCATATGTTTGTTGGTCATGTGTATTATATCTTCTTTGGAGAAATGTCTATTCAAGTCCTTTGCCCATTTTTGTGTTGTTTGTGGTTCTGTTGTTGAGTTGTAAGATATATACCCTGAATACGAAACCTTTCTCAGATACATTAAGTCCCCCCTTAGCCATGGTTTTGGTCACCACCAGGTCAGTTGGGAGACTGGAAGCAGATACTCTTTCTTCTGAGGCATGGTCAGAAGGTCAACAGTAGCCTAACTTTATGTCACAACGCCTATGGCCTTCACCTCACTTCATCTCATCAAAGTAGGCATTTTATCATCTCACATCATCACAAGAAAGGTAGGTACAGTACAATATTATGAGAGCAAGTGAGTGAGCGCTCACTCACCTAACTTCTATTATGATATACTGTTATAATTGTCCTATTTTATTATTAGTTATTACCAGTCTCTTACTGACAAAAAATTAGACTTTATAAATTAAACCTTATCATAGGTATGTATGAATAAGAAAAAAAATAGTATCTATAGGGTTCAGTACTATCCACAACTTCAGATATCAACAGGAGTTTTGGAACACACCCTCCGTGGATAAGGTGGGACTACTGTATATGATTTGCAAATGTCTTCTCCCATAGTTTTATACCAGTCTTCATTTTTTTAAATTAAAAGTACAGCTCTTTTTGTCAAATATTTGTCTTGTATTTTTACAAATGGAAATCCAATCCAATATATAAAAGAGATAAAAATAGAACTCCTCCAAAAGAAGTGGAGAAATCTGAAACTCTAATCACTGGGTGTCTGTTGCAAATCCTACACCACATTTGCCTTACACGAGGCAAATGAAACACAAAATATCTGTTTTTCATAGCACTCAATCATTTCACACAAATTTTAATCTGTCCTAAGCACAGTGGAACACAGTCTAAAAGACTCTGTCCTGCACCATAAAGTGCAGGTCAAATATTTGAGACTTGTAAGGTATGAGGACCAGGAAGTACTATTAATGTTCACTTGCCCCAAATCTGTAGCAGAGCTGCTAACGATGCATAAGTACTTTGAATGTATCTACTTCTCTATCATTTAAAAATAAAATCTGAAATGAGGGTGTTGAATCAAACATCAAACTGTCAGAAACAGCAGCAGAGATTTAAGTATTTATTTAGTAAGAGCCTACTATATCATTACAAATATCATTCAGAGAAAATAATGCAGAATCAAGAATTTTAAAAAGCACATATTTACAGCTGGAGTGACTGTAATTTGTACTTTGCTATTTATACTTGGTCTCATCACATATCCAATGACACTGATATGCCAGATGGTGATTAGAATTGGCTCCCACGTATACTTACAGAAAAGAAGGGTACCTGGCCTACAAAATCTTAGTCACAACACAAATATACAAAAAACAACAAAATTAATCTATACACATAGGAAAAATAATCTTTCAGTAATAAATGAGGACTTAAAACAAAACCTCAAATAGAAGTCCAAATTAAATTAAACTTCCAGAATGACAAGTGAGTACTAATAGCAACGGTATGACATCCATAAAATGTAAAAGACCTTTCAAAGTAGGTCTAGTCACTGGTAAGAGCGACAGGACTATTTTGCTTATTCATTTCTCATAACCTAGTTCCTATGTCTGAAAATATTTCAAACTTGTGGTTAAAACAGTATTTCCTTAAAAACAACTTTGTGAAAACGTTTTTACCTCTTCTTCCTCAATTTCAGAGGTGTTAAGTTCATGTTTTTGACAGTAAGGACCCTCTTTCCAAGCTTCAGTATCACCACAGTCACAGAAACCTCCACCTCCTGACGTTGTCATCTTGAAAAAAAATTGTAAAGTATCTTGTCAATAAGTATTTACTGAGGGCTATCAGATTATAAATAAGAATAGCAAGTGCTAAGGAAATAACATCGCTAAAATGTTTCATTTCTTTTGAGGAGTAAAATGAAATAAAATGCCAAACCTCTTGATGTTTTAAAGCTTAAATAAGCCTAAATTAAGTGATTCTGAAATGAAATAAGCTACTTTGTAGTGTCTAGTCTAGTTTAAAGAGGTAAAATGTGCCTACCTACATGACTTCCTTAATTAGGAAAACCAACAGGGTTTTCCTGCTGGGCTTTGGTACAATGTTGGTATTAATGTCACCTGGTTACAGTGCTCTAATGTAATATAACAGATTCAAGAGCTGTAAAGACTACTATGGTTATTTTTCCCTAGAAGATTGTTGCATCTGATAAGAGAAAGTCACCAACAAAACCTACAGAAATAGTTTGTTTTTCTTTTTCTAACACCCTCTAAATAGCATTCTTGGACAAGGAAAGCAGCTCAGGAAATGTAAAGTGGATTGTCTGGTCAGAAAAGGTTTTCACCATCTGCAGGGTTCAAGAATTATTCATACTTCCCTAAGATATGGCAATGATTCAAGGAATCTAGCAAGATACAACTCATTAATTATAGGAAATTCTACCTTAAAAAAATACTGCACGAGAGAGTTTTAGGAGTGGGTATTTGCTGCAAATTTCAGAACGAGCCCTATTACATACTGTCCAAAGAAAGTATCTGTTATATATAAAAATATAATTAATGTAAATCCACAAGTGACAATTATTCCCAGGGGCTGCAGGGATATATGCCAAAACACAAACAAACAAACAAAAAAACCCCACAAAAAACCCACAAACCATGAGGAGGCAGCCATTTGGAAAATGATAACCCTATAGTTTTTATTCTTCTTCTGGTTACCCGAGATATAGATAGAACAGCTTAAAGAAAACTGGGATTCTCTTACTGACTTCTGAAAATAAAAACATACAAAGACACAAGGGGTCTTAATTTTGTAGCTGCTTTAGTTCATTATTAGCAATACTCGGGTAGAGTGAAAAAAAAACAAACAAACAGGAGGAAAAGTCCTGAGCCAACAGGGCTCCTGAATTAATAATAAGATTGCAATATTCCCTCTACTATTTCATTTGAGGGTGAAAAGTTCCAGCTACTAACACTTCCTTAACTTTTGAATGCTCACGGCTTTGCCTTCAATTTCTAGTAGAGGAACCAGGACAGGCTTAGGACAGGTTTAGCTTAAACTGTCTTTGTTCATATCCTTGATTTAAAAGCAAACATACCTGACTTTTTCAAAGTACTGACTGCATTATAGCAGTAGAAAAATAATAAAATAGGTGGGTCTTATGTTCTGGAGTTGGGCCCTCTTCCGCGATGTAGTAGATGCCTCTTTAATATTAAGAAATGACAAATCTTCTGTAGACAATGACCAACAAAGCATTTCTTAAATGTATAATCCTGACACTTCCTTACTCCTTTTCTCCCATGTCCTTCCCTTTCCTTTACCTCTCATCTTTATCCTCTAATTTTTGATAACCTTCTGCATAAACCTAGAATTATGAAGATAATAAACAATAAGAAAATAGCAAAACAAACTAGCTGAAAAGCAATATGCAGGAGCTGATATCTGTGCTGTCTTTCCTAAACCATGTATTCAGGAAGCCTGGATTCATAATTCATTTCTACACTGCTATCATATGTTTAATGGTGTTAAAATAACACATTTCTTAAACCAGTCTCCCCCATTTTAGTGTTAAATCTTGGAATTTAAAAAAGACAGAAAAGGTATCTAATATAAAATTTAATAGTGGGTATGGTTATTATCTGGGCATTACTAACCCTATATCGATGGTCTCTGTGAATACTTCCCAAAAAGCACTCCATGCATAAAACACAAGTTGGATCAACTGCACAGTCTCTGTAAAGTTAAAGAAAAAAAAAAATCAGAGTGTCATAAAATAACTGTATATATCACAACATTTCAATTGGAATCCATCCTAGAAGAGCCAGAATAGGGAAGTGCTTTGGTGTTAGAAGGAAATATTATTCTCAAAGATCTGTGAGATCTTTGAGCAATGAAGTCAGCTTAAGAACCTGCTTCTCACTCTGGATATGTAGATGTGTAGATCTCACACTAGATTTGGGGATATCAAATTCCCATTTCATTTCAGTCGTTTCATTTGCTTTCATCATACTGCCAGCTAGACACATTTACAGATCATATCCTACACAAAAGAATCCCTACACTTCCATGAAATGAGATGGGGAGTTAGGAACATCTTTAAATTTCACCTGAGCCTAGTTCCTGTATCCTGATAGGCAACCATTCTACTGTGTTTATTGTGTGCCCTTTTAGTTGTATGTGTTTTTGCAAAATGTATTTGAGTGCATGTATTTGTGTGTGTGTGTGTGTGTGTGTGTGTGTGTGTGTGTGTGTGCAAAAAGGTGATTTTATTAAAGCACAGGACAGGACCTGTGTTGGCAGGAAAAGCTGCCTGAGTGCATGTATTTTTAATGCATGTTAACTCTCATTGTGTTATATATCTCATCGTTACATTTACACGTCTGTAACATAATCCCTTCATTTTGTATGTGTACATCTGATTTGCTGTTTCCAATGGCTACATAGTATGCTATGTCATGTACCCAAAATATTCTCTCTACTCTCCCTGCACTGGACACCTGGACAACCTCCAATGCCTTTCTACTATACAATGCTGTAATAAACATCGTGTAAATGTTCTCTTACAGATATGTCTGTGACGTTCTTTGGCATATAAACTCAAGAGCAGAATTTCTGGGTCATAATTCATGTTAAGTTCTTATTCTGAGTGCCATGCTACAGTCCAGAGTGGCTACATACCCCCATCAGTGTATGAGGGTTTTTATAGCCCTGCATCTTCATCAGCATTTGGTTTTATCTGGTTTTCTAATATGTGCAAGGTCAACATATTTGAAATAATGTCATATTGTTTTAATCTGCATGTCCCTGGTCGCTAGTATCTTTGAGCAACTCTTTATATGCTTATTACTTTTGGGGCTTCCTTTTCTATAAATTGTCTTTGCCCATTTTTCTGCTGGGATTGCTTTCTTTTATCTTATTTGCAGAATCTAATCTAGAGGATAATGGCACCTGGCAATATTAAACATTGCAAATATTGTCTCCTGTTTGTCACTTGTGTATTAATTTTGCCTATGGGGTCCTTTGTTAAATAGTACTACCTATTCTGATGCAATTAAATTCACATACACACACATGCAATTGGTTTATACTGTGAGGTTTTAGGAAGTTCTTTCCCCAACCCCAAGTCACAAAAATATTCCTCTTTTTCTTCTATTCATCTTTTGGTTTTATCTTCCACATTTAGGTGGAATACAACTGTACCTTTGTATATCATGTAGAATAAGGTTTTATTTCTCAATATATACTGAGCTATTTTTTTCCAACACCATCTACTAAATGATTTAACTTTTATCTATTGGTTATGGGGTCATCTTTATAAAGCTCCCACATCTCCTTTGGTCTATAAGCTCTCTAATATGTGTCAGTGATTTATTTGTTCTTACACCATACCAAACTGTATTATTATGGCTTTGTAGTAGGTCTTAATATCTGGCAGGTTAAGTTCCCTTTTATTCTCTTTCGAAAATGCTGGCTCAGCTATTCACAAACTCTTCTTTATTCTTCGACACATTACTTAGGATAAGTGTATAGAGTGCCTCAAAAATATCCAGCTAAAATTTTGACAGAGATTACTCAGAATTTATTGATAAGCTTCAAGAGTAAGAACATCATTATAAGAGTAAATTATCACATCCATGATTCTTTCTTAAGTCTTTTACTGAAGTTGTAAAGTTTTCTTTATATGAATCCTTATATTCTTGATTAGACTAATATCTAGGTACTCTCTAGGTTTTATTTTAAATAAGTATTTTTTCAAAATCTCATTTTCTAGGCAGTCTCTCCTTTGCTGTCCTGCCCACTGCTCCCTTGTGGTGTATTCAATAAACTTCCAATCTCCTTTAAAAAAAAAACTCATTTTCTAGTTGCTTAAGGATGATGAAAAGAAACAGTATTGATTTTTAGTATCCTTGATGAACTCAAGGCAGTTCTAATAGTTTGTTGATTCTGTTTTGTTTTCTCCCGGAGTAAATGAGTATACAGCCTGTATGTAATGACAATTTTCTCTTTCCTTACAATCTTTACACCGTTTTGTTTTTCTTCTTTTATGCTGTTGACAAGAACCTCCAGTAATATATTAAACAACAGCAGTAATAGTAGGCATCTTCGCCTTACTTTAATATTAAAGTAAAACATCTCTAAAGGGTATCCATTAGTATTATGTTCCCAGTAGGTTTACAAAGAAAGTGCTCTTCTACAAAAAAATCAAGAATATATCTTGCCTTTCCTATATAAACTTCAAGCTAATCAAAGGAATGAGGAGGGACTGTTTTTCTTCTATAGAAGACAAGCTAACAGACAAAAAACTAAGAATATTTTTCTACCCCCTAATAAAAAATAATGATCTAGACAACAAGCATCAGTGACTGCTAAAACATTAGATAAAAAGGATAACGAAGACCTTTATAATGGTTGCATCTGCAAGATACCTAAACCCACTGATCATCTTAAACAAAAAAACCAGACAAGCATAATGTGTTTCCTGACATGAAGAATTAAGAAGTTACACATCAGTATTCATGAAGTTAGTATTCATACCCCCCTCCAATACTACATAACAATTTAATTATGCCTAAATACCTGTTCAGAGGAAATACAGGGCATAAAGAAACATGTTAAGCAACACCATGGGGACACAACAAACAAATCCAGAATGTGGAAAATTCCACAGAACAAATGACCCATTTTCTTAGGGACATAACTGGAAAAGAAAAGAAAAGGAAAAAAAAAAAAAAAAAAGAGGGAGAGAAGCTATTATAGATTAAAAGAAAAAATGAGGAATAACAGCCAAATGCAAGGTGTGAACTTTGAATCCACATTTATGAGTCAATCAGGACAATTTCCACTCGGGCTAGATATTAGATAATATTAAGGAATTAGTGTTAATTTTTTAGGATGTTAATGGTTGTAGAGAAAAAAAGCTATATTCTGAGGACTCATAAGAAGACATGCAGTCTGGAATTTGCTTTAAAATAATCCGGCAGGGCAAGAAAAAAAAGTGTGTGTGTGTATACGTGTGTGTATAAAAAGAGTTGCCATATTATTGGTGATTGCTGAAGCTGAGCAATGAGTACATGTCAGATCTATAACATCATTCACTCTATTTTTAATATGTTTGAAAATGTCCATAATAAAGCTTCTAAAAATCTAACACCCAAATATTCAATAGTTTTATATATACTTTGCTCAGAATTTATATCATAAACAATTACTGAAGTTTATAAAATGCTTTATAGAATCAAATCAGGAAAACATTTTTTTCTTCTCTCAACTATTAAAATGGTGAATTACATTAATAATTGTTTTAAAGATGAACTGTCTGGATTCCTGAACTAAACACCATTTGATTACGATGCATCACTCTTCTAGAATATTCTTAGATGCAGACAAGCTGATATTTTATTCAGGATCCTTTCAGCTACATTAATGAAAAAAACGGTTTTATGTCTTGAATTTATCAGGGATTGAAATCAAGATTATATTAGCCTCATGAAGAGTTAAGGCAGTTTTCACTCTTTTTCCATTTTCTGTAGTAACTTGTGTAAGAGAGGAATTTTCCTTTGAAATTGTTAGAACTTACCTATAAAGTCATCTAGGTATGGGGTTTGTGGGAGGGAAGATATTTGATTACCATTCTAATGTTTCTCATACTGTATTCAAGTTGCCTATCATTTTTCTATGAATTTATCCATTTCATCTAGGTTTTTAAAATTTTTGAAGAACTTAGTTGTTCATAATTCTCATATTTCAAAGGTTAACAAACTTTCTTGGTTCATGGCACCTTCAGTGTCTCTGTATTTCTTTTTTTTCAGGGTACCCTTTGACTAAAAGAAACATGTAATTGTTCTGCTCATCAAATAGACTCAAACAACTTAGTACCTATTGGGTACTAGACAATTTTTCAACTCCTAGAATCAAATTGTAGACACTGCAACCTTCATTGCCTGTTCCACGAAGTATCTGCTTCCAATCACAGCAATGTAGAGGACCTAGCTTGGCAAGATATGATATCATCAAAAGAAACGCAGTATGATTTTCAATTTTCATTTTGAATCTTATGTACTACATTCTCTTTTTCTTATTCAGTCTTGCAAGAAAAATGGCATAACAATTCCAGAGTCAGTACATCTTTTTTTAATTAAAAAAAAAATTTTTTTTAACGTTTATTTCTTATTGAGAGACAGAGAGAGACAGAGCGTGAGCAGGGGAGGGGCAGAGAGAGAGGGAGACACAGAATCTGAAGCAGGCTCCAGGATCTGAGCTGTCGGCACAGAGCCCCGACATAGGGCTCAAACTCACAAACTGCGAGATCATGACCTGAGCCGAAGTCGGACGCCACCCAGGCGCCCCGAGAGTCAGTACATCTTTTATCTTCTGAACTTTTTCTCTTCTTCTTTTTCCTTTGAGTATACTCAATTGTTCTTCTAACTTACTGAGCTCAATGTTTACCCTGTATATTTTTATTTTTTGTCTCTGAAATAATTTTACTCATAAAGTTGCAAAAATAGTACAGAGTTCCTTTATACGCTTACCAAATTTTTCCCAAGGTTAACAATACAAAGAAATTAATATTGGCACAGTATTATGAACTACAGCCCTTATTCAAAAGTCATCAGTTTTCCCACTATGATCCTTTTTTCTCTCTCAGGATACAATACAGGATCCCACATTGCATTAGACGTCATGTTTCCTTAGTCTCCTCCAAGTTCTAACAGCTCCTCAGTCTTTTCTCCATTTTTGTGACCATAACCTTTTGAAGAGTACTTGTCACAGTTATTTTGCAGAGGTCACACAATTTGGGTTTGACGTTTTCACGATTAGATTGAGTTATGCATTTCTGGCAAGAATACCACAGAAGTGATGTCACAGAAGTGGTGCTTTGCCCTTCTCAGTACATCAAACAGGGGGCACATGATGCTGATTCGATAGGTCTTAGTACTGGTGGCGTTAACATTGCTTACTTTGTTAAGGTGGTGTCTGTCAGATTTCTTCACTACAAAGTTGCTATTGTATCTTTTGCAACTAAATCTATTTGGGGAGAGATATTTTGAGACTATGCAAATAGTCTATTTCTCAAACTTTCAGCCACTCGTTTTAGCATCAACCAATGGATCTTGTCTACAATTACTGCTGTGTTATTTGCCTAATGGTGACTTTCTATTTCCCTCCTTCCTATTTTATTAATTGGAATTTTCAGTATGGAAAAACTACTGAAAACATCCCTTCTCTCCCATTTATTTATTTATTTATGCAAATATTTAGTTATATCAGTGTGCTCACTGCTTCAGGAGTTCCATTGTTTCTAGGCCCTTTCAGCAGACAGAGCCAGGAATGATAGGTGTGTACAGCCTTTTTAAAAAATCATTTTATTTTTCTTTTTTTCATCATGATAAGTGTACTCTTTAATTCCCATCACCTATTTCCCCTATCCCCCACCAACTTACCCTTTGGTAACCCATCAGTTTGTTCTCTACAGTTAAGAGTCTGTTTCTGGGGCACCTGGGTAGCTTAGTTGGTTGAGCCTTGGATTCATGGTCTCGGCTCAAGTCATGATCTCACAGTCTGTGGGATCGAGCTCTGAGCTGGGTTCCGTGCTGACAGCATGAAGCCTGCTTAGGATTCTTTCTCCCTCTCTCTCTGCCCCTCCCCTGCTATCTCTTGCTCAAAATAAAAGCTTAAAAAAAAAAGTCTGTTTCTCGGTTTGTCTATTTTCTTCCTTTGCTTGTATCTTAAATTCCATATGAGTGAGATCATATGGTATTTGTCTTTCTCTGACTGACTTATTTTACTTAGCATTATACTCTTTAGCTCTATCCATATTGTTGCAAATGGCAAGATTTCATTCCGTTTTATAGCTGAATAATATTCCATTGTGTAATATATACCATGTCTTTTTAAAAAAATTTTTTAAATGTTTATTTTTGAGGGGGGGGGCAAAGTGCGAGTGGTGGAGGGGGCAGAAAGAGAGGGAGACACAGAATCCAAAGTAGGCTCCAGCCTCTGAGCTGTCAGCACAGAACCTGACGTGGGGCTCAAACTCACGAACTGCAAGACCATGACCTGAGACGAAGTTGGATGCTTAACTGACTGAGCCACTCAGGCACCCCATATACCACATCTTCTTTACCTGCTCATCTATCAATGGACACTTGGACGGCCTCCATAGTTTGGCTATTGTGAATAATGCTGCAATAAAAATACGGAGCATATATCCCTTTGAATTAGTGTTTTTGTATTTTGGGGGTAAATATCCAGTGGTGTGATTACTGGATCACAGGTTAGTTCTATTATTTTTAATATTTTGAGGAACCTCAATACCATTTTCCATAGTGGCTGCATTCCCACCAACAGTGTATGAGGGTTCCTTTCTCTCCATGTCCTCAATAATACTTGGTTGTTTCTTGTTTTGATTTTAGCCATTCTGACAGGTTTATGGTGGTATCTCACTGCAATTTTAATTTACATTTCCCTGATGATGAGTGATGTTGAGCATCTTTTCATGTGTCTATTGGCCCCATCGGTCTCTCTTCTTTGGAGAAATGTCTGTTCGTGTCTTTGCCCATTTTTTAACTGGATTATTTGTTTTTTAGGTATTCAGTATATCAGTTCTTTATATATTTTGGATACTAACCCTTTATCAGGTAAGTCATTTGCAAATATTTTCTCTCATTCAGAAGACTGTCTTCTAGCTTTACTGATTGTTTCTTTCATTGCACAGAAAATTTTTACTTTGATGTAGTCCCAACAGTTTATTTTTGCTTTTATTTCCCACGCCTCAGGAGACATATCTAGAAAAATGTTGCTATGGCCAATGTCAGAGAGATTACTGCCTGTGCTTTCTTCAAGGATTTTTCTGGTTTCAGATCTCACATTTAGGTCTTTAATAAATTTTGAATTTATTTCTGTGTATGATGAAAGAAAAGTGATCCTTTTTTTCCAACACCATTCATTGAAGAGACTGTCTTTTCCTATTGTATATTCATTCCTCCTTTGTTGAGGATTAACTGACCATATAGTTGTGGGTTTATTTCTGGGTTTTCTATTCTGTTCCATTGCTCTATGTGTCTATTTATGCCAGTACCATACTGTTTTAATTACTACCGCTTTGTAATACAACTTGAAATCTGGAATTGTGATGCCTCCATTTTTGTTTTTCTTAGGGCTTGAACATAGGGCTTGAACTCACAACCCTAAGATCAAGGGTCACATGCTCTTCCAATTAAGCCAGCCAGGCACCCCTCCATTTCTTCTAAGTTGTCCAATTTGTTGGCATACAGGTTTTCATAATATTCTGTAAAAACTGTTTGTATTTCTATGGTGTTGGTTGTTATTTCTTTTACTAGTGACTTTGTTATTTGGGTCTTCTCTCTTTAAATAAATCTTGCTAGAGGTTTATCAATTTTGTTGATCTTTTCAAAGAACCACATCCTGGTTTCACTGATCTGTTCTATTTGGTTTTTTTGTTTCTATATCATTTATTTCTGCTCTAATCTTTATTATTTCCCTCCTTTGGGTTTGAATTTTGTTTGTTTTCCAGCTCCTTTAGGTGTAAGGTTCGGTTGTGTATTTAAGATTTTTCTTGCTTCTTGAGGTAGGCCTGTGTTGGTATAAACTTCCCTCTTAGAACTACTTTTGCTGCATCCCAAAGATTTTGGATTGTTGTGTTTTCATTTTCATTTGTTTCCACTGTATTGGCTATCTTTATTTTTTCTTAGCAAATAATTTAAAGGTATATATATCCTTCTAAATACTCCTTTATCTATGTCCCAAAAATTTCAACACACAATGTTTTTATCATTCAGTTCCATTTCTAAATTTCCTTAGTGATTTCAGTGATATCTGTTTACTTAACATTAGCAATGTTAGTTTCTAAACATACTTAACCTACCCTTTTGCTGTTTCTAATTTTAACTATAGTGGGAGAACAATCTGTACAGCTCTGAGCTGGGAATTAACTGAAGTTTCCCTTAAGGCCAAATACACAGATTGCTTTTTAATTTTTTTTTAATGTTTTATTTATTTTTGAGAGAGAGACAGGGTGCGAGTGGGGGAGGGGCAGAGAGCGAGGGAGACAGAGAATCCGAAGCAGGCTCCAGGCTCTGAACCGTGAGCACAGAACCTGATGCGGAGCTCGAACCCATGAACCATGAGATCATGACCTGAGCCGAAGTCGGACGCTTAACCAACTGAGCCACCCAAGCACCCTTATACAGATTGCTTTTTAAAAATTGAGATGTAACTCACATACAATTCATCTTTTCAAAAGTGTCCAACTTAGGGCACCTGGTTGGCTCAGTCAGTAGAACATGTTACTCTTGATCTTGGGGTCATGAATTCAAGCCCTACGGTGACCGCAGGGCTTATGTTAAAAAAACAAAACAAAACAAAACAATGCAATGGCTTGTTAAGAAAAAAAAGTGTCCAACTTAGTAGTTTGTAGTATCACAAGGTTGTACAAAAATAACCAATAAGAACATGTGGAGATATGGCTATTCAGATTCTTTGCCCATTTTTTAATTTGGTTGCCTTTTTGTGTCTTTTATGCTTTCTACCATAAATTCTATTTGTCAGATATGAAAACTGCTATTCCAGCTCTCTTTTGTATCATATGAATATGATACATAACATACATACGTTATCTTTTGGCTGGGATATTTTTCTCCAGTGCTTCTCCTATTTTTGGTGACTTCCAGTTTTACTTTGCCTGTCATAGCATTTTTGGATTCCTAAAAATCAACTAGAGAGCCAATGTCTTTATGTTTTTACATAATTATATAGAAAAGTAAAGCCAGATCCTTGTTCTCTAGGAGCCTATCTTTAACAGAAAGACAAATGTGTACAGTTAAGGATCAGTTGTTAATTGTCATATTAAAGGTATACTGGTTTGGTGGAAGTACACACAGATTCCTGAGATTTTTAGGGCTTTAGTGAAAGCAGTCATCTCCAAACTCTCTTGGGTCATGCATCTCTCATTAAAATGTTTAGACTATGCACTATCTATGTAAATATATTCATAATACACACATATATTCACAGCAACTTTACATATATTTATAAGTTATATATATGCGCTACTATGTGGTTCTAATTAGTCCTTCAATTATACTACTGTGTAACTGGAGTCCCAGGAATGGAAAAAATGCAGAAAATATATTTGAAAAAGTAATAATCTAAACTTCCCAAATTTGGTTCAAGCCATCAACTTATGCTCCAAGAAACTCAAGGAACCTCATGAGGACAAAAACAAAGAATGCACAGCTAGACGTATCACAGTCACACTGCTAAAATCCAAAGACAGGAGTGCCTGGGTGGCTCAGTTGGTTAAGCATCTGACTCTTGATTTTGGCGCAGGTCATGATCTCATCGTTGTGGGATCAAGCCCTGTGTTGGGTGCTCACTGTGCATGGAGCCTACTTAAGATTCTCTCTCCCTCTCTTTCTCTGCCTCCCTCGCTCGTGCTCTCTCCCTCTCTCAAAAGAAAAGAAAAATAAAAAGTAAAAATCTCAAAGGCAGCTAGAGGAAACCAGCACATTTCACACAAAGCACCATAGATATGCTAATAAAAAGCTGACATTATCAGAAACAACAGAGGTCAGAGGACAACGGAACATCCTTAAAATGTTGAAAAGGAAAAAAAAATTATCAACCCAGAATTCTATATGCAGGAAAATATCCTTAAAATTGAACGCAGACTTCCAGTTTCCAGTCCAGCATGTACAAAGTTTGGAGGTTACCACACTGTCCTAACAAGTAAAAAGCTAAACAAACTGAAAAATCAATAAGTATTCCTAGATTTACAAAAGAAGTGAGGTCACAGGACAAACTGCTACCCCCAAAATTGTAGAGACCAACAGATGAATACAGAGAATACTGACTTGTGAGACCAGAAACCAACAAACACAAACCTCTATAGGTACCACTGGTGAGGTAGGAAACCTGAACTGTACCTGACAAATTGCTGGAGGCTCAGTTCAGTGTGAACATCGGAGAGATTAAAAACTTCAGTCACTGGGCACTGGAGAGTGACCCAGTCATCAGGGCCTCACGTTTGGTGAGTTTTATTTCCTGGAGTTCTACTAGTTCTCACAGTGAACATCAGAGAAAAATCCTCTCCTGTTTCCAGCAGGGGTTAAAAAAAAAAAAAAAAAAAAAAAAAAAGGAACCATTGTGAAATATGCAAGGGCATTCTGTTCTTAAAAACTCTGCACTGGGCTCTGCGCTGAAAGTGCAATGCCTGCTTGAGATCCTCTTTCTCACTCTCTCTCATTCTCTCTCTGTGTACCCCTCCCACTCAAAAATAAATAAATAAACTTAAAAAATAATAATAGTCTGCCCTCAGAAGAAACTGTAATCACAGCCTAACCTGCTAGGGTTTTATCAGAGTCTAACGGGCCTGGGAAAGAGAAATATCCAATTCCAGCCCACTCTAGCTATCCTGCCCCACAGAAAGACAGATGAGGATGGGGGCAGTGTTGAGAAGCACATTTGAAGTTCCGAGTCCAGAGGTACAGGCTCACTAGAAGACTGAGATCTAATCATAGGACTCTATAATGTTTGCCCTTCCCCATTGCTTTACTACCACATCACTAAAGGCCTATGGAGTTCCTTTTACCTAGTATATCATATGCCTGGCTATCAAAACATACTAAAAGTCAAAAAATACAATTTAAAGAGACAGAGCAAGCATCAGAATCAGAGTCAGATATGTCAGAAATGGTGGAATTATCCGACCTGAAATTTAAAACAACTGTGATTAATATGTTACGGGCTCTAATGGCTACAGCAGACAGCATACAAGAACAGATGGGCAATGTAAGCAGAGCTGGAAATTTTTTTTTTTTAACTTTTATTTATGTTTATTTATTTTTGAGAGAAAGAGAGACAGAGAGACACAGAAAGAGAAACAGAGACAGTGTGAGCAGGGGCAGGAGAAGGTCAGAGAGACAGGAAGTCACAGAACTCGAAGCAGGCTCCAGGCTCTGAGCTGTCAGCACAGAGCCCGATGCAGGGTTTGAACCCATGAACCGTGAGATTATGACCTGAGCTGAAGTCAGACACTTAACCGAATGAGCCACCCAGGCGCCCCCTGAAATCTTAAGAGAAAACCAAAAAGAAATGCTAGAGATTAAAACACTATAACAGAATGAAGTATGCCTTTGGTGGGCTTATTAGTAGACTGGACATGGCTAAGCAAAGAATCCTTGAGCTTGAGAATATCTCAACAATCCGAAAAGCAAACAGAAAAAAGACTGGAAGAAAAACAGAACAAACTATCCATGAAATGTGAGACACCTACAAAAAATATAATGTATGTGTAATAGGAATACCAGAGAAAAGAAAGAGAAAAAAGAGAAAGGAACAGAAAAAACATCTGAAACAATAATTACTGAGAATTTCCCTAAATTAATGTCAGACACCAAGCCAAGATTCAGAGAACATCAAGTATGATAAATGCCAAAAAACCCCTATTCCTAGGCATATCATTCTCAGATTACAGAAAATGACAGATAAAGAAGCCAGAGAAGAAAAACATCATACCTATAGAGGAACAAAGATAAGAATTATATCTGGACTTCTCCTCAGAAACCATGCAAGCAAGAAGAGAGTAGAGTGGAATATTTAAAATATTGAAGGAAAAACCTCATCAACCTAGAATTCTGTACCTGCAAAATTATTCTTCAAAAGTGAAGGAGCAAGAAAAACTTTCTCAGACAAAGTAAACTTGGATTGATTGTAAATATATACTGCAAACTCTAGGGCAACCACAGAATAAAGTAAAAAACCCCAGAAGTATAATGGATATGCTGTGATAGGTAGGAATGGTTATATTGACATCTGATAAAATAGACCTGGAACAAGGAATATTACTAGAATTAATAAAGGATACTGACAATTCATAATGACAAAAGGATCAATAATCAGGAAGTCACAGCAATTATAAATATCTGTGTGGCTAATAAGAGTTGATAACTGAAACATAAATGGACAGAAGAAATAAATAAGTCCACAATCACATCTGAATATTTTAATACCCCTTTCTCAGTAACTGATAAAAAAGCTAGTCATAATAAAAATCAATAAATAAGCATATAGAAGACCTGAATGGCAGTACCCATCACCTTGTCCTAATTGACATTTATAGAATATTATATCCAACAACTGCAGAACACAACTTTTAAGTGCATATGGAACATTCAAGACTGAGTTATAAAACAAGTCTCAATAAATTTCGAGACCAAAACCTTATAGAACATTTGTGTTAGAAATCAGTTACAATGTATCTAGAAAAGCTTCAAGTATTTGGAAATTAAGCAATATACTTCTAAATAACTGACAGATTAAAGAATAAAATATAAGCATATTAAACCTAAAGTAAGCAAAAAGAAGAGTAACAGTAAGAGCAGAAATCAGTGAAACAGAACAGATAAAAGAGAATATTAACAAAGCAAAAGTCAGATTCTTTGAAAAGATTCATCAATCTGATTGAAGAGAGAAAAACACAAATTACTAACATCAGGAATGAAAAAGAGGACCTCACTATAGATACCACAGACATCAACAGCATAAGCAAATATTATGTATGACTTTAGTATCAATAAATTTAACATTATACAATGAAACACATTCCTTGATACAAGATGAAATAAAGTTCTGAATAACTGTAAAAAGTATCAAAGAAATTTGTTATCAAAAACTTCCTTCAAAGAAAATACCAGGCCTTGACAGTTTGTTTTATTGGCAAATTCTATCAAACATTTAAGCAAGAAATCATATCAATTTTACATAGATTCTTCAGAAAGTATAGAAAAAGTACTTCCTAATTCATTTTATAAGGCCAGCATTAACTCTGATATCAAAACCAAAGACATTACAAGAAAATGACAGACAACACAACATTAGCAAACTGAATCCAGTAATATATGAAAGTTAATACATGATAATCAAGCTCTGCTTATCTCAGTAATGAAAAAACATTTGAAAAATCAATCAATGCAATCACTAATAAATAAAAAAGGAAAACTATAATGGGGTGCCTGGGTGGCTCAGTTGGTTAAGCACCTGACTCTTGGTTTCGGCTCAGGTCATTATCTCACTGTTCATGGGACTGAGCCCCACAGTGGGCTCTGCGCTGACAGCATGGAGCCTTGGGATTCTCCCCCTCTCTCTCTGCCCCCCTCCCCCAAAATAACGAAATAAACCTTTAAAAAAAAAAAAAAAGGAAAACTATGACAATCCCAAAAGCTGCAACATAAAAGCAGTGAACAATATTCAATAGTGATTTGTAATATTTTTTAAAAACTCTGCAAACTAGAAATAGAAGGGAACTTCTTCAATGAGATCAAGGGTATGTAAGAGAAAACTATATCCAACATTATACTTAATAGTGAAAGACTGAATATATCCCCTAAGACTGGGAACAAGGCAAGAATGTCCTACTTTCACCAAGGCAGTAAGGCACAAAAAAGAAATAAAAAGCTGGAAAGGAAAAAATAAAACTGTCCCCATTCAGAAATGACCTGATTATATAAAAATCCTAAGGAACAAAAAACAACAAAAACTGCTAAGCCAATTTTGCAAGGTTACAAGACATAAGTTCAATTATCAGAAACAAACTGTATTTCTTTATACTCACAGAAAAAAAATGGGAAACTAAGAAAAAAATATACCACCATAAAATACCTAGGAATAAACATAACCAAAAGCATGCACAACTTCTACATAAATCCTATAAGACACTGCTAAAGAGATTAAAGAAGACCTTAATAGGGGCTTCTGGGTGGCTCAGTTGGTTAAGCATCTGACTTCGGCTCAGGTCATGATCTCACAGTTCATGAGTTCAAGCCCCACACTGGGCTCTGTGTTGACAGCTCAGAGACTGGATGGAGTTCTGTGTCTCCCTCTCTCCCTGCCCTTCCCCCACTCATGCTCTCTGTCTCTCTTTCTCAAAAATAAATAAAAAATTTTTTAAAATATAAAGAAGACCTTAATAAGTGGAGAAATATGATGTTCAAGGACTACAAACCTCATTGTTAAAACGTCAATTCTCCCCAACTGATCCACAGATTAAACACAATCCTAATCATAACCTAGGCAGTCTTTCTTAAAAATAACAACTGACAAACTGTAATTCTAAAATTCACAAAGTGCAAATGACCTGAAATAGACAAAAGAAAATTTAAAGGCACAGAAATTTAAGATTTATAGTAACCAATTCAAGGCTAGCTACAAACCTACGGTGATCAAGAAAATGCGGTTATTGCAGTAAGAATAGCCATCTCAGCGAATGGACTACAGCAGCTCCCCCTTATCTGCAGTTTCACTTTCAGCAATTAGTTACCTGTGGTCAGCTATAGTCTGGAAGCAGATGATCATCTTTCTGATGCATGGTCAGAGGGCTAAAAATAGCCTAAAGCTGGTTCATAATGTTTATGTCATTCCCCTAACTTCATCTCATCATGTAGGCATTTTATCATCTCATTATCATCACCAAAAGGGTGAATACATTGTAAGAAGATATTTTGAGAGAGACCACATTCACATAACTTTTATACAGCATACTGTTATAACCATTGCTTTGTTATTAGTTATTGCTGTTAATCTGTTACGGTGCCTAATTTATAAATTAAACTTGATCACAGGTGTGTATGTACAGCAAAAAACATAGTATATACAGGGTTTGGTACTATGCATGGTTTCAGGCATCCACTGGGGGACTTGGAATATATCCCTTGTGGATAAAAAGGGGCTACTGTAGATTAGAGTGTTCTGAAATAGACCCATACTTATATGGTCAAATGGTTTTTGTTTTTGTTTTTGTTTTTTTTTAACATTTATTTATTTTTGAGACAGAGAGAGACAGAGCATGAACAGGGGAGGAGCAGAGAGGGAGGGAGACACAGAATCTGAAACAGGCTCCAGGCTCTGAGCTGTCAGCACAGAGCCCGACGCAGGGCTCAAACTCACGGACCGTGAGATCGTGACCCGAGCCGAAGTCAGACGCTTAACTGACCAAGCCACCAGGTGCCCCGGTCAAATGGATTTTGATAAGGTACGAAAGCAATTCAAAGGAGAAAATAACAAGTGGTACTGGAACAAGTGCACATCCACATATAAATAAATGCAGCTCAACCCCTACCTTAAGCCATATAAAAAATTAGTCTGAGACAGATCATAAACCCAGACATAAAATCTACAATAGAAAAGCGATAAAAGAAAACTTAGAGAAGAACACAGACAGACTATCTTTGCTACCTGGGGGAAGGCAGACATTTCTTAAACATAGGAAACAATCATTCAAAAAGAAAAAAACTGGTAAACTGGCATCACAATTAAAAACTTCTGTCATCAAGACACCATATAGACAAGTCACAGGCTAGGAGAAACTACTCACAAAACATGTCTGACAAAAAGGACTCGTATCCGCAGTATATAAAGAACTCCAAAACTCAATAATAAAAGGACAAACAGTTCAATAAAAAATAGACAAAAGACTGGAACAAACACTTTAGAAGTTAGATGAATGAGCAATAAGTACGTGTAAAATTGCACCAACATCATTAGTCATTAGGGATAATTAAAAGCATAATGAGATACCACTACACAGAATAGCAAAAATTTAAAAAAATGACAACATCAAATGTTGGGGAGGATATGGAGCAAGTGGAACTTTCAGACATCACTGGTGGGAACAAAAAACCATTTCAGAGAAAAGTTTTGGAAGTTTCTTAAGTTCAACATATACTTGCCCTCTGACCCAGCAACTCTGCTCCTAAGGATTTATCCATGAAAAATTAAACATAAGTCCATAAAAATACTTGTTTGCAAATGGTAACAGCCAGCAATTAATGTATCAGCTAAGAATGTTCACTGTATTAGATTACTGTCTAGAAAGGTCTATTTTAATGGTATCTTAATATCCCTAAAATGTGTCATAAAAAGCTGAAGATTTAAAAAAAACTTTTTTTAAATGTTTATTTATTTTTAAGAGAGACAGAGCACGAGTCAGGGAGGGGCAGAGAGAGGCAGAGAGAGAGAGAGAGAGAGAGAGAGAGAGACAGACAGACAGACAGACAGAATACGAAACAGGCTCCAGACTCTACACAGAGGCGGATGCGAGGCTCAAACCCACACCATGGGATCCTGACCTGAGCCGAAGTCAGACGTCCAACGGTTGACTGAGCCACCCAGACAACCCAAAAGCTGAAGATTTTTAATGGAGGAAGATTTATGTTATTTGGTATATTAAAACACCAGAAGTAGAGTTAAGTAAAGGATAATAACACCTAGTACTTTAATATGTTGTATTTAAAACAACGCTGGCATAAACTGATATGATTTATGAAATAAATTACCATTTTCTTTCCTTTAAATTAAAATTTTTTTTCACTAAAAAAATAGAATTGTTAAAAAAAAAAAAAAGGTCATAGAGGCTTTCTTTATTCATGATAGCCTCAAACTGGAAACAACCTAAAATGTTTACCTATAGGACAATGGATTATGGGCAACTATAGTACATTCATACAATGGACTACTACTCAGCAATTAAAATGAAACCCAATTTCCAGTAATCATAACCACGTGGATAAATCTGATAGATATTATGTGAGTAAAACCAGGCACAAAAGAGTGATTTCATTTTTATGAAGTTCTATAACAGGTAAAACTAATCTAAGTTGAAATTATCAGAATAGTGGTCACCTAGGGGCTAGAGCTACTAAGAAGGAAATTTCTAGTCAGAAGGAAATCTATCTTGAAGGGATGTGAGTTACATGAGGTTAACTATTATCAAAAATGTACAATTAAGATTTGTGCCTTTTGAAATATACAAATTTTCCCTTTAAAAAAAAAAAGAACTCAATTGGGTACAAAGAGGAAAATTCTAGTGATATAAATCTGATTTTCCTTACCTGAAAGGATCAGCCCATAGTAATCCAGTCATAGTTCTACTATTTCCTAACATCTAGACAAAGGCATGCATATAAAGTTGATATTATATGCCAGGTACTCCTGTTTGATCCTGCAACAAACTGGTAACAGTAAACAAAAATGATCTCAAATCTGTAAACCAAGAATGTAAGACTCCTTTTAGACAACTACAGGAATCTCAATTACCTAGGAAATATCAACTGCCCTCTCCCTGTCATCTTCCAGGGCAGAGAGAGCAGTGCAGACAAGGGGATTTCCAACATACTGAAGCTCACAGTGACAACACACAGCATTGAAATTCTATTTCTAGGCATTTACCTTGAAAAATACTGAGACAGGAGCACCTGGGAAGCTCAGTTGGTTAAGTGTCTGACTCTTGATTTCGGCTCAGGTCACAATCTCACTGTTTGTGAGTTTGAGCCCCATGTCGGGCTCTGTGCTGACAGCACAAAGCCTGCTTGGGGTTCTGTCTCCCTCTCTCCCTGCCCCACCCCCACTTGCTATCTCTCTCTCAAAATAAATAAAAATAAACTTAAAAGAAAAATACTGAGACGTGTAAAAAGAGATGTGTACAAATATGTACAGAGTGTTTTTTGCACTCTAGTTTATTATAGGAAAAAGCCCTCGAAGTACCCATTTCTAATTTCATTAACAGAGCAATCAAATAAATTATGGCCTGAACTTACTATCAAAATACAGCATTTAAAAGAATGATGATTTATATATACTGTCAGAGAACGATCTCCAAGACAAATTGTTAAATGGAAAAAAAGCCACAACTGCAATATATACAGTATAATTTCATTCCTGTTGCATATCCATAATTAGAGATAACTAATATATATAATTTATAGAATACGTTATACATATATAACATGTATTATATATAAAATATGTATTATATATAATATGTATAATATATAATACATGTCATATATAACATATATTATATATTATGTAAATATATATGTTATATATAACATGTATATGTGTAAGTTATATATGTAAATCATATATATACTATAATGTTATATATATTATATATAAATACATATAACATATATTACATGTATTATGTATAATATATATGTTATATGTATATTGTATATATATTTTAATCGTTTTAAATGTTTATTTTATTTTATTTTGGGGGGAGAGAAAGAGTGAGAGCGGGGGAGGAGCAGAGAGAGAGAGAGAGAGAGAGAGAGAGGGAGGGAGGGAGACACAGAATCTGAAGCAGGCTCCAGGCTCTGAGCTGTCAGCACAGAGCTTGATGCGAGGCTCGAACCTGCAAGATGTGAGATCATGACCTGAGCCAAAGTTGGACACTCAAACGACTGAGCCACCCAGGCACCCCTAATATATACATATTTTTTAATGTTTATTTATTTATTTTCAAGAGAGAGCACAAACGGCGGGGGGGGGTGGGGGCGGGGGTGAGAGACAGAGAGAGACAGAGACAGAGAGAGACAGAGACAGAGAGAGACAGAATCCGAAGTAGGCTTCAGGCTGAGTTGTCAGCACAGAGCCTGACATGGGGCTCGAACCCACAAACCATGAGATCATGACCTGAGCCAAAGTTGGATGCTCAACCGACTGAGAGCCACCCAGGCGCCCCAGAGGTAACTAAAAGTTTTTAAACTAACACAGCATTGATTTCAATCTCTGGAGTATTCACGTCAAAAAGAAAGTCTTAAAATAGAACTCAACTTTTTAAAAAGAGATCAAGTTTTCAAGTTTTTTAAAAAACCAAGAAACTAAACAAACTCTTCTTACTAGAAATAAGAGGTTCATTCTTCCACATTAGAGCTTTATATTTCCACACAGAGTATGTTTACCCCTCTGCTTGATGTATTACTCATGGCTCAGTAACTCATCTGAAGACTCAGTGTTTGGTTGAAAATTTTTTTACATATATAAATATAGTTCTGCAAGTACTTTATTTATATAGATTACCTCATTTTATCATAACTACTCTGGGAGGAAGGAAAAACAACTCCATAGCCCTAAAAAATCATTGAAGAGACTTCTAATGTTCAGCCACAGAGTTTGCATCTCTTCCAGACACCCTGTTTTACAGTTGGACAGAGAGGCCTTCTGATTAGTCCTTACTAAAGGGACATGGGCAGGGTGGCTAATCCCGAGCTGGTGCAATTTCTTTGCTGGGCAAGACCCTCTGGCTCTACTCTTCCCTTGCTGTGCTGGACCCTAAAAAGCATGATGCTAAGTTTATGGAGATGTAACATGCTATTAAGCAACTAACCAGAGCAGAACCCTCCACTCACTGCCCTCACTGATCTAAACGGGTCACACAGTCTGAGTAATGTATTTTGGATAAAGTCTTCAAAAATGTAGGGTTTTTAGTAGTTTTAGCATAACTTCATCTGTCAAGACCAACAAAATCAGAGTTAAAAAAAAAAAGTTAAACCTGAGCAAAACCATTTAATAGTTTACAGTAAAGCATCATAAGGTACTACCTGGAAACATATGCTAAGAATATTCCTCATGGGAGCATTAACCCCCAACCATAACCTTTGGTTATCTATAACATTCACGCAGTAAGTTTTTAAATAGTTAAAAAAAATAAAGTAAAATGTTGTCAGGCCTCCTGCTGACTCACTCAGATGAACATGAAACTCTCAATCTCGGGGTCATGAGTTTGAGTCCCATGCCAGGTGTAGAGATTACTTAAATAAATAAAAATCTAATAATAATAAAAAAGTTCTCAATTTAACTATACAAAGAAAACAATGGAATGAAACCTAACTTCTTTACATCTAATAGAAGCGTTAAACTCAAAATTTATACCACACTAAGTATTTCATATTCTACTAATATTTTATTTTTCTTAATGGTTATCAAATGGCAAAACAGAGTTATGATCAAAATCAGCACTAAGATTATTGCCTCTAAGAACAACCATCTCTAGGGGCGCCTGGGTGGCTCAGTCGGTTAAGCGTCCGACTTCAGCTCAGGTCACGATCTCACGGTCCGGGAGTTCGAGCCTCGCGTCGGGCTCTGGACTGATGGCTCGGAGCCTGCTTCTGATTCTGTGTCTCCCTATCTCTCTGCCCCTCCCCCGTTCATGCTCTGTCTCTCTCTGTCTCAAAAATAAATAAAACGTTAAAAAAAAAAAAAAAGAACAACCATCTCTATTTAGAAAGGAATAACAAGTGTTAAAATTTTTTTCTAATGTTTATTTATTTTTGAGAGAGAGTGCAAGTGGGAAAGGGGCAGCGAGAGGGGGACTGAGGATCTGAAGCGGCTCTGTCCTGACAGTGGTGAGCCCCAATGTGGGGCTCAAATCCACGAACGGTGAGATTATGACCAGAGCCAGAGTTGGACGCTCAACTGACTGAGCCACCCAGGTGCCCCAACAAGTGTTAAATTTGACTATACTTTTCCTAATAGCTAACTAAGTACAGACAAATATCATAAATATTAGCCTACTGCCTGACAACAGATAGCTTCTTCTGACAAAAATAATTTATGACCTACACAAGTTCAGAAATTATGAACCAGTAACTGCAGAAAAACCAACCTAAATCCCTTCACAAATCCCCTTCCTACGAACCACACATAAAAGACTCCTGAATATCATTTTTTCTAGTTTAAGAAAATCTCTATCCTATACACATAAACCACTTTTATCTCTCAAGGATCTAGTTTAGAAACTCACCTAGAATTCCAATAACTATATTTCATCTTTCCAAGTGATACGCTCCATGTCATTTTACCAGGGCACTGGGTTTTATAGGAATACATGAGACATGGGACTAACAAGGAGCCGTTCATCCGCAGGACCCCAGCATGGCCATTTACTAAGAGTTTACCTTGTGCTAAAAATATTGGAAAGCAATACACAAAGGATCTCATTTACTTTCTCAACAACTGTGGAATTAAAGAATTTGGCTGGCTTTTGTCCTAGTTCCTGGGAGGGAACTCTAAATCCTTAGAATTTCCCCTGTGATAGGAGTATCTTTGTTACTATGCTGCCCCTCCCACCGGATAGTTTATTATACTAATGAATGACACAGAGTGGGGACTGGCTATTCCAGAAAGACAAACCATATGAATGGAGGGTTGGGGCTTTCAGCCACGTAATATTAGCCCTACATCTGGGAAGGGAAGTGGAGCTGGACATTAAGTCCTGTGGGCAATGATTCGGTTAGTCATGCCTACCTGATGAAACTCCAATAAAAATTCTGGACACCAGGGCCTGGGTGAGATTCCCTGGTTGCCAATACTGTTTGTGTACTGTCATGCATTAATGTGCCAGGAAAATAATGTGCCCCTGAGGACAACAGAAGCTTTGCATTCAGAAATCTTGCCTATGTATCTCTTTGGCTGATTCTGATTTGTATCTTTTCGCTGTGATAAAACTTCAGTCTTAAGTACAGCATTTTCCTCAGTTCTAGGAGTTGTTCTAGTGAATTATGCAATCTAGTCTGTGGAGACACCCAAAATTTGCAGCCAGCTGATCAGAATTGAGGGTGTCCCTGAGAATCTCTAAACTTGCAGTTGTATCTTGGATAGTCTTGTTGTGAAGGACAGAGCCTTTAACCCGGAGTGTGGCCAACTTCAGGTAACAGCAAAGTTTAGAAAGAGCCGTTAAGAGTGTGGTCCAAATTTAGGCCCTATAGGGCCCTTTATAGATTAAATTTTTCTCTCCCACCCCAGGCTACTTATCTGTCTATATGCAGGTCACCAGACGCTGCTTTCTTTCTTCCACAGTTCAGATAACTGGCCAATCTGCCTCCTCTTTCTGGTTGCCACATTCTAGCCGGTACTTTCTGGTTTCTTCTCCCTATAAGGCTAGCTAGAAGACAGATTTTCCAAACTTTCCCAACACACACCCATTGTAGTTTCTGTTGTTTGTCCCTCATATTGATTCTCTTCCTCAAACTAGCACATCATCTCCTTTTCATTTCGTCTCCAGTTTTTACTGCTGGTCTGAAAAGAGAAATAAATGTATCCATCCTTTGACCTAGAAATTTTACTTTTAGGAATGTATCCTGTGGATCTACATCTATATATGCACAAAGACATACAAAGATATTCAGTGCAGTATTATTTATAATACTAGAAACAACCGAAACGTCTACTAATAGAAGGCTAGTAAGTAAAGGATAGGATATTCATTCAATAATAATCAGCCATTAAAAACATAAGTGAGCATGTTCTCTCTCTATATAATATTATATAACAATTTTAAGGACAAATTTTAAATAAGATAAGCAAGGTGGAAACAGTTTATGTCATATTCTAGCGTTTACTGAATAATATATAAATGCTTTGCATCGGGAAGAATACACAGAAACTACTAGCAGTGATCACTTCTGGATAAGAAAACGGGGAAATTAAGGGATGGAGAAGGAAGGTTATTTTTCACGGCATACACTTTTGTACCTTTGGAAAGATACAGCCAAATGTATGTTTTGTGTCTATTATTACAAAAATTTTTTTCTAATGTTTATTTATTTATTTTGAGAGAAAAAGAGAGAGCAAGCAGGGGAGGGGCAGAGAGAGGGGGAGACACAATCCCAAGCAAGCTCTGCACCATCAGCACAGAGCCCGATGCTGGGCTAGAACTCACACACTGCAAGACCATGAACTGAGCTGAAATCAAGAGTCGGATGCTTAAATTCATTTCACTACAGTGTGACGGTTTAGGTTAATCTATTCATCCCAGTTCTGGATATTCTAACTGTATAGTTAGAGGATATATATGATCAATGAAAAGGAAGGCACCATCAGTAGGAGAACACCTCATGTTGTGAGGAGAAAATTTGTACTTTGTTGACATCTAAAGAGAGTCAAGGGTATAGTAAGGGTATATTAAGGACAGAAACACAAAGAACAGCCTCAGCTATTGCTTTTTAGAAATTGACTTCAGGGCGCCTGGGTGGCTCAGCCAATTAAGTGTCCTACTTCTTGTGGGTTTGAGACCCACGTCAGGCTCTGTGCTGACAGCTCAGAGCCTAGAGCCTGGAGCCTGCTTCGGATTCTGTGTCTCCCTTTCTCTCTACCTGTCCCCTATTCGCACTCTGTCTCTGTCTCTCTCTCTCTCTCTCTCAAAAACAAATAAACATTTAAAAAAAAAAAAAAGACAGTAAGATACTTCTTACTTGATCTTCTGTTAATGGAAGATCCAGAACTCTTGACAATTTAATGAAGGCCTCCATATAAAGCATTCAAACCTGTACCTAACCTCTTCTCCTCTGGATGGACCCACACAGACATATATGAAATTCCTGGGACTAACAAAATTCCTGAACACTGTGCCTATGGTTAGAAGATTAAATGAGATGGCAATAAATTCATAAGAGAGATCAATGTGTTGTGTACATGTAGCACCAGCTGCCCTATTAATTAATTGGCTGGGTATAACTGAATATTTGAAGTTAAAAATCTCGAGTGGGAAGGATTTTTTGTACAGAATCACGAATAACATCTCCCAAAGTAGCTGGCTTACGATAAACAGGATATTGCCACTGGACAGGTATGGAAATGGGCAAAAATTAGAAATACTCAAGCAATTTAACTCACATAGGAATAGCAAATTAATACCTTTAAAACTGTCCTCCGTACTTTGAACAACGTAATAGACATTTCCTCAACAAGTATTTGCTGAGCATCTAATACGCATGAGACTTTTGTAAGTGCCAAACATCTCTCATCAGGAAAGAGTACCTTACAGACTAGTCTAACCAAGGATAATGAGGGAGTAAAGGATTCAGGCCAAGTTCACAATACTGTCACCAAAAGCTCTGTCTCCAGCCCAAATATTTTTATTTACTATTCTTTGCCGTACTTTGTAGTACAGAAGACAGTACTGGAATGTAACTTGATTTTCTGCTTAGGAAACAAGAGCCTTACTGGGTAATTACTACTACTGCTAGTAGTAGTTCCCAGATTTCTGAGTTTCAGGGGCCAGGAGAATGACCACAAAAAGGGCTGGGTTTTTTTTTTTTTTTTTCCTAAAAATATGAAAAAGCAAAACTACCTGGTTTATGACTGCAGGTTAAGTCACTTAACCACTCTGAGCCTCAGTTTCCTCAGGGATATTATCTCAGAAGTTTATGGAAGGATTAAACGTAACTTTACATGAAGTACTTGGCATTAAATCTGGCACCTAGAAGGTGTTCAACAAACATAAGCAACTTTCTTTGTTAAAATAAATATTGGGACGTTCACTTCCGGTTGTAACAGAACCAGACTCCTACTGTACACAAGCACAAAACCATATGAATACATGAGGATCTCCCACTCAGGGTGTGAATTCCCACCTGTGGCACAGTGAGCTAGAATCTAAGTGTTGCAGGAAGGTCCCACTGAGCTGAGACTAGATCAATGTTTGGAGCAGATAAAACAGATAGCAGCCTTGAGTCAGGGTACCAGAGAGGCAATATGTGCAGATCAAGTAACCAGGAAGGGACAGAAGTGTATGTGGGGGTCACCTGTGGATGAGTTCTTGGCTAAGGGCTGGGCTGCACATGCAGAGTTTATTTACCAGACTTGTCTCCAAGTTTACCAGAGAATGGCCACTATGGAATCAAAAGTGGCACAGAGATACTTGAGGTCCAGTAAGCAGTGCTAGAGGACTGTGGAGTTTCAGTCAAGAGAGACACCCAGCTGATTTAGCACAAGGGCCATGACCATGCATCTTTTTTTTTTTTTTTTAGTTTATTTATTTTGAGAGAGAGAGCATGCATGCACGAGAGAGGGGGAAGGGCAGAGAAAGAGGGGGAGAGGTTCTGAACTGTTAGTGCAGAGCCCGATGCAGGGGCTCAAACTCACAGAACTGTGAGATCATTACCTGTGCCAAAATCAAGAGTCAGATGCTTAACCAACTGAGCCCCCATGACCATGCATCTTAAAGTAAGACTTCTTCTTTTAGATCTGCCCTAACAAGGGTGGAGGAAGGCCACCATAGCCCAGAATAGCATATGAAGCCCAAATGGGGGAAGGAGGGTGATTATGCAGAGCTGGATGGCAATGGCCACAGCAGCAAAAGAATGGTTGCACAGAAGGAAGTGATCAAATAAGTAAATATATTTAGGATAATGAGAAGCAGATTCATCAGAGAAGTTACAAATATGCAAAGGGAGAAAACGAGAGAAGCCTGTGGTATTGGATTGGAACTGGAGAGATTATTGTAAATGCCTGGTTTTCAATATTTCTTTCAGTATGTTATCTATAGACAGATATAAAATATAGATCCACTGAGAGGGCCTGGAATTAGTGACATACCAATAGCAACAAGCACACCTAGTATCTTATTTCTTAACACTAATCTCTACTAAAATGGAACCAGGCTCCTTAGAGAAATGATTAATTTCAGGTCTAGAGCAGAGGAAAGTCCAAGACGTGCCCTAAACATCTCTGATGGAACAAGGAATTGTTCAAAGAATGATGAGGACATGAAAATAACAAAGCCTGAAGGGACTCCCAAGAGTCAAAGCTAGAACTATTCGAGCACAGGAATAATGGGCCTCCATGAATACATACTGATATAAACAAATGAATAAATTGAATGTGTGATAGGGAACAGGATATTTAGTAGCTTAGAGTACCTCCCCACAAAATACTTATTGATTATAAAGAGTAAAAGAGTAACTTCACAGTAGAGAAGTCTTGTAGACATCACCTTAATCAAGTGATCAAAACTAACATCACCATCTATCAAACAAATCAAAATCACATACCACTTGGTAAGGTATAATGAAAACATGTGAGTTCTATGATATTCCCGTGAAAGATGCAACCTGAGTCCAATCATAAAGTGAATCAGATAGACCAAACGGGCAGACATTTAAAAAATAACTGGCTGGTAATCTTCAAAAGTATCAAGATCATGGAAAAAAAACCCTGAGAAAACATTCCAGACTGAAAATGAAAAGATACAACATTCAAATACAAGTGTTGGAACTGGATCCCTTTGCTACAAAAGGACATTACTGGAACAAGTGTATCTCAATTTCCTCATCTGTACATCATGAAGTAGATTTATTGTTTCCAATATCAATAGAGAACTCAAAGAAGTTTTTATAAAGACAAACAAAAAACTAGAACAGTATTTCAAAACATAAAAAGATCTCCATTGGTATTCTGACCATGCTTATAAAGACAACCATAGACAGCTACAGTCCTTAACCAAAATTGAATTCATTAGATTTTAAGGAAAAAGTGTTAAGGAAAAAAATGTTACATAATGCCTCTACAAATTGTACAATCACACAATGCAATATTTAATCTAGCAATATCAGCTGATATGGACAGAAGTCAAGATTTTGTTAAACAGAGAAAGGAAAATTTAGCCCAGTATATATAACACATATTCCCTTTTGTATGTGTGGTTGCATATATGTGTAAGATAGCCATATATATGGGCCTGCATATGCAGAGGAAATTTCTGGAAGGATACATAGGAAACTGTTGACAACGACTAGTTCTGTGAAATAGGAATAGATGGTCTTAAAGGAAATAGGACACTTTCCTCTCCATCTTCTACTTGTACACTCAGTTCTCAACAAGAAATAACAAAAAAAAAAAAGGTAAAGTTATCCTTGGCAAGTAAGTACATAGAGCACCCAGATAATGGTTTCTAACTACCATTCCTACCTTAAATGAAACTCCTGGTAGAAATGGCTGATTCTACATGTGGATCGGAGTTAAGTACAAAGTGAGCTGTGGACATCTTGTGCCAGAAAGCAAAGAAGCACTCAAAAACTAAGGCAGCAATGTGCAAAGGACGATGCTAGTGTGATAGGGATCCAACTGGCCAAATGTGAGATACCTTGAACATTAGTAAGAGACACCGGAACTAAAGAAACTAACAAGAAAAGCAAAGAAGTTATTATTACAAGAGCCAGGGCAGCAGTTAATTACAGGGGAGGGAGAAAGCACACAGTGGTTTGCTGGAATGCTGATGATGTTCTATTTCTTGACCTGGAAAATAATTACATGAATATCTGTTTCATTATTAGTTAAGAGACCATACATATTTGTTGTGTCCACTTCTTAGTATGTATGTATTTCCCTAATTTAAAAACAAAAACATAAGGTTTCAGGGGAAAAAAGGTAAAAACAGGCTTTTAGAAAGAAAATTACACTATGTTACCTGCAAGAGTATGTAGGTTCTCCTACTTTAAAAACACGACCACAAAGATGAGAAGGTTTGTTTGCTTGCTCAAGTTTTGGAAATCCAAACGCAGGATCTTCACCACAAAGGTACCATTCCATTGGTCCCAACAAAAGATGCTGTGCCAGCATGTCTTCCTTCTGTGGATAAGGGTTGGGACCCCTGCAGTAGATTTTGGGTACATAGTGGGCTAAATGCTGGTACACTTCTCTAGTGAGGTCAGTTGCTTGCAGCCATTTCTTTAAAAAAGAAAAAAGAAAAAGTAGGCTTACACAATGTCAAACTGCTCATTTGAATAAACCCACTTTCTATTCTTTTAGGCACAAAAATAAGGATAAAAAGAGTCCTATAAATTATTTCGTTGGCGTCACTCATAACTGTATACTCTTTCCAAAAAGGGCAAAATTCATTAGAACTTGATAAAAATGCCAAGTATTTCAGAATTCTACTTAGAGTAAAATGATCCCCTCTCCTCAAAATGACTCTTACAGCAATCTTCTGTAGGCAGTTCACATGCAAATGACCACCACAGATCATCATGACACTAGCCAATGAGCCCATCTGACTTTCTTTCTACTGCTTTGCTCAAATGATATACTGATTGTCTTCTGAATTATCTTGTCAGTTTGCTGATAGGAAGAGTATGCAGTGAACATGAATAGCCAATATGCCACTTACACTTCTCATTGATTAATAAACCAGTCTCATGAGTATCAGTCTACCAGAAGAGGCTTTGTTCTATCAATTATGCCTTCTTTCCCTGATCAAACTCTCTATAAGCCCTTTTCCCTTCGCTCTCCCTGATGGAAACAAACAAAAGCCACTTTTCTGTTCTAAACTTTTAGGTCCAACTACCTGAATAATTATACTTAGATATCTAACAGATACTGTGATATCATGATTTATAGTAAGAAATATATATTTGGTCTTCTTCCCATTCCTGGCACAGAGCTCCTAAAATTTCTGAAATTTCCTAAGTGGTAAGTGATATAAAGATGAAAGGAGTATCTTTTATTATTCATAACAATCTCCTTTCAACCAAGCTAGAGCTGAGGTTAATGAAGTGACTTTTGGAAAACCCCTAAAGATGGACAGCTGGTTACCAGAGGGAAC
This sequence comes from Panthera tigris, assembly GCF_018350195.1. NCBI lineage: Eukaryota > Metazoa > Chordata > Mammalia > Carnivora > Felidae > Panthera > Panthera tigris. The sequence continues at coordinate 40,555,315 of NC_056664.1, read as the reverse complement.
GAAACACGTGATAAGGTTGGAAATGACAGCTTCTACCCCGAAACGTGGGGAGGTGAGAGGGGCTGGAAGATGCACTAATCATTAATGGCCAATTATTTAATCAATTGCACTTATGTAATGAAGCCCCCATAACAAAGTGTCTATATGTCGGGGTTCAAAGAGCTTCCGGGTTGGTGAGCACTCGTAAGTACTGGTGCATTCAGAGACAGCATGGTAGCTCCGTTCCCCTTCCCACATACCTTGCTCTGCGCATCTCCTCCATCTGCTATTCCTAAGCTACAGAATTTTACAATAAGCCAGTAATCTAGTAAATAAACCATTTCCCTGAGTTCTGTGAGCCTTCTAGCAAATTATTGAACTCGAAGGCAGGGTCATGGTAACCCTCGATTTGTAGCCAAGTCAGACAGAAGTTCTGGGCAACCTGAGGACCCACTGCTTGTGACTGGCAGCTTAAGTAGTGGGGGGCAGTGTTGTGGGACTGAGCCCTTAACCTGTGGGATCTGATGCTAACTCCAGGTGCATAGTGTCAGAAGTGAATTGAATTGTAGGACACCCACTTGGTGTCTGTAGAGAATTAGGGAATTGCTAGGTATGGGGGGAAAACTCACATTTGGTGGCCAGAAGTATTGGTAAGCGTAGACAGAAACAGAAGAAACAGCTACTCCTGATTCAAACACCAACTCACTATGTCTAAAACTGAACTCATGATCTCCACTACCTTTCTCAAAAACCGGCATTTTCCCCACTTCCCTATTTTACATACCAGCATCTACCTAAGTATCCACACCAGGAAAACCTGAAAATCTTCCTTCTTCCTCAACCCGACATCCAATTAATCATGTCTTGTCTACTAGGCTTCCTAAATAATCTGATGAATCCATCTCATTTCTTTATCTATCCATCTCCATAGGCACTACCTCTGCTACTCTATCCCAAAACCCCCCACTCCCATCTTTCACCATTATTAATGCAAGAAGGTTCTAACTGGTCATTTCCACTAAGCTTGCCCTTGTACAGTCCATTTTCCAGCCTCCCTACCAGCATGATTCTTGCAAAATGTCAATGAGATCATGTCATTCAGCTTCCCCTTGTATTTAGCATCCTGTCAATTCCCTCAATGTGGTTTATAAGGTCCTTTGTCTTGTATCATACTTGTTTCCTCCTCCTGACTTGTACTGCTTCTCTCTCTGCTTTTCAGGCTACTTTCTACTCATTCTTCAGTTCTCAGTTTATGTTTCACTTTCTCTAAGATGCCTTTCTCAGCCCATTCCTCACTCCCTCTGCCTTTCCCACTTCCCCCTGGGTCTAACACATAACCTGGCTGCAGTGGGCATTTAGTAAAATCTGTTACCTGAATGACTATAAATATGTTTATACTACTTACTGTCCTATAACATTGACACTGCAGAAAGATGTTCTACGTAGCTTTAATGAAAGCAGAGATAAACTAGATCCAGGCCTGCAGTCTCTAAAAACCAAACCAAATAAGCCCTAGATAAGGCATCCTTCAAACTACCTCCTTTCTTTTCCCTTTGTGTTTCCTTACATCTTAAGTCTTTCCCCTATATTGTCATTTATCCCTGCCAATTCTGCAATGTTTCTTTGTCCCCCATGTTGCTTTGTGTAATTGCAACTTATTCTGGCTCTCAACCAGGTAAGCATTTAAAATCAGAATACATGAAAGCACTCACTTCTACAAAAATGCAGTTAACTGAACTGCTAACTCATAGGTCCAATGTTTACTTATGGATTACAACTAAAGTTCATGTACATCCTTGTAAAGAGTTTACATTCTAGTAAGGTCTAACACCATAAGACAACAGTATAAGGTCTTCGTTTTAACTATTACTTGTACAATCTTTACCCACTCCCTTCCCTCTAAAAATAACTACATACAGATATTTTAAATATACATGAGGACATATATATTAACTTTCTAATCAACCTCATATTTTCATGTGTACTAAAAATGTAAAAACTTTGTTAGTTAAGGGATTAAATTGAAGCTTGTAACAGAACACAGTGGAAAAACTTTTCACCCCTAAACTGAAACTATCTTTTCCAAATGTTACCAACTTAGTTGTGTTTGCTTTATGCAACTAAGAGACTAAATTACTCTTAAAACAACAGCGCAGGATTAAGGATTCTCTCTGTTTAGAGAAGTAACTTGAAATCAAAATTACACACACACACACACACACACACACACACACACACACACACACACAGAGGTCCTTAATTATAAAAAGGGCTAGTTAAAAAAAACAGTAGTCGGGGCGCCTGGGTGGCGCAGTCGGTTAAGCGTCCGACTTCAGCCAGGTCACGATCTCACGGTCCGTGAGTTTGAGCCCCGCGTCAGGCTCTGGGCTGATGGCTCGGAGCCTGGAGCCTGTTTCCGATTCTGTGTCTCCCTCTCTCTCTGACCCTCCCCCGTTCATGCTCTGTCTCTCTCTGTCCCAAAAATAAATAAAAAAAAAAAAAAAAAAAAAAAAAAAGAGTGCAACTCTAAAACAAAACAAAACAGTAGTCAATAGTAAAAGGCAAAGAGGCATCAACCAACAAGCAAACTTGAATCTAATTCTTTGAGCTAAAAAAACATTTTTTTTTTGGCCATATCTAAGGGTAAATGTCTAGTTTTTCACCCATTATCAGAAACCCTATTTCAAAACATGAATGAAGATAATCCATTTGTCCTAAGAAATTTACTGTTTATGGATAAAAAATTAAGCTTTATGATTCAAAGAATTTACTCCTATGATCCTAGGAAGTTATGTTTCAGGCAATTTTAATTTACAATACATTTAAAGCTTTTATTTTAACAACAATTTTTGTTTTTCTTATGTTTTATGTTCCAATTTTTCTTTTCTTTTTTTTTTTTTTTTTTACATTTTTTTTTAACGTTTATTCATTTTTGAGAGACGGAGAGAGAGCACAAGCAGAGCAGGGGCAGAGAGAGAGGGAGACACAAAATCTGAAGCAAACTCCAGGTTCAGAGCTGTCAGCACAGAGCCCCACGCGAAGCTCAAACTCACAGACCACGAGATCATGACCTAAGCCAAAGTTGGACGCTTAACCGACTGAGCCACCCAGGAGTCCCTATGTTCCTATTTTTCTTGAAGCCACTTTTGCAGGATTTTAATCCAGGGAGAATAAAAGGTGATACTTTCTAAAAGAAATTATGTGCTCTGTGGCCCCAACAACACTGATAGGTCAAATCTGTTCATAGATTTCTTCCTCCCTCCCTTCCTTCCTTTCTTCGGCTCCATGCCCAATGTGGGGCTTGAACTCATGACCCCTCAGATTGAGAGCTGCATGCTCTATCAAATGGGCCAGCCAGGCACCCCTCTATTTATAGAGTTCTTGAACAAAAAATTCAGAAACTAATATCAGCTACTAAGAAAAAAAATCAGCAAATTTTATAGACTATGCTATTTTATATATTATAATATTATGTATGCTATTACATATTTATCAATATATAATACCATAATATTTAATACAGTATATATAACATAATATACATTACTGTATATAATTTGTACTGATATTATATTACAAATTATTAGTAGAGCATTTCATCCTAAATACAGTTTATAATATATTATTATAAATTATTAAGAAGATTTGCATATCTGGCTCAAGAAAAGCAGGCATATGCTCCAAATTTAAAACCACCTAACAGATTTGGGATCTATTATAAGCATTTTTAACTTCATTAAATTTAAACACTTAATATATAAAACAAGAGAATCACATAAGAATTCTATACCAGAAATATTCAATTAGTGACTGGCAACAATATAGATTGAAAAAAAAATTATGAAAAACTGAACAGGAGGAAAAAATTTTTTGGCTGCCTTCCACAATAATGGCTCACATGTATCTCAGAAGAATGAAATCAACAGCTTTTCTTATTAGCTCTAACTAACATAAGCTAACTGTAACTGTTTCCTCATCATGACCAACTATTGAGATTTGTAATTTGACTGCATGTTAATTTGTCCTTCAGACACTGTGGCTGTCAAACCAGTGTGCACAACAAATAAGCACCTATCTTATTAGAAGTCATCCATAAAGGAAGTGAAGAAACTGTCAACTCACTCCACTAAAGTAAACATGTTACGACAACGGACAATGACAACGTTTCCAGGAGCTTTCCTTTTTTGAATGCTAAATTTAAGCCTTGGGATAAAGAGCAAGTGTAATAAACACAAAAATGAAAGACTCCCTAGAGGTTAGCCTTTTATTACAGCATCTGATTATTATTCTAGTCCCCAATTCAAATTGTATCCTTTATGGGTTGTAGGGGGATGGGCTAAATGGGTATGGGGCATTAAGGAATCTACTCCTGAAATCATTGTTGCACTATATGCTAACTTGGATGTAAATTAAAAAGTTAATTAATTAATTGAAAAACGTTTTTAAAATTTTTTTAAAAAATTGTATCCTTTAACCATATCTGATTTTGTTTTCAAACAAGGATGATCAACATGTAAGTTAATTATAAAACAACAGTCTCATTAGTACCAAAATGAAGTTTTCAAGACTCTGTTAAGAAAAATCTTAAACGAATCTTATAATTAGAGTTCTAGAAATGAAGTAAAAGCATTCACAAATCAAATACAGAAACTCAATAATAAAAGAGAAAAAAAATCTAATTTAAAAATAGTTAAAAAGTCTGAATTGACACTTCCAAAGATGTACAGATGGCCAATAAGCTCATGAAAAGATATTCAGCACCTACAGTCATGAAGGAAATACAAATCAAAACTGCAATGAGATAGCACTTCACACTCAACAGATATTGGAGAAATTCACTGGAACGCTCACATACTGCTGGTGAAAACATAAAATGATGCAGTCATTTTGGAAAACAGTTCCCCAAAACATTAAGCATAGAATTACCATAGACCCCAGCAATTACATGCCTGGGTATATGCTCAAAAAAAACCAAAAACCAAAACCAAAACCAAAAAAACAAAAACAAAAAACAAAAAAAAAGAAACGGATGTCCCCACAAAAATGCACACAAATGTTCACAGCGACACGATTCATAATATCCAAAAAATGGAAACAACCCAAATGTCATCAACCGATGATAAATAAAATATGGTATATCCATACAATGGAATATCATTTGGCAATAAAACAAAATGGTGTGTTGATACATACTACAACAAGGACACACCTTGACAACATTTGCTAAGTGAAAGAAACTAGTCAAAAAGACAACATAGTGTTATTATTCCATTCATATGAAATTTCCAGACTAGGCAAATCTATGGAGACAGAAAATAGGTAAGTAATTGTCTAGAGTTCAGGAGTTTAGGGGAAAACGGGAAGTGACTGCTAATAGGTATAGGATTTTTTGGGGGTGATGAGAATGTTCTAAAATTATGGTGATACTCAACTCTATGAATATACTAAAAACCACTGAATTGAATTTACATATGTAAATTATATACAAAACTGTCAAAATTTTAAAGCAAAAAATATCCAATATAGACATAAAACTCTACATAAAACTTCTATAATAAGAAGGTCTATTCTACTTGGGGAAAAACAATATATATACTTCTTAAGTCACAATCACCCAATGGAGCACATTATAATAATATCCATGGAGCAAAAAATGTAGATAGATTAGACATGCTAGAAAAATCAAAACTTGTGGAATCAATTCTACCAAGAAAAAGAAAACTGAGAAGAGAGGACTACTTTAATATCCTAAGCTTACAATTATCGAAAAGAGCACATAACTGCTTTTGTGAGGCAAGCTTGTTAGGATACATACCTTCCTCCTCATAATAGGAATGTAAAAAGCAGTATGTAAATAAAGTGTGGGAAAGATGACACTAAGCTTATTAAGCTATTTTAAATGGATGTGATCCCAGAAATTATCAGTAACAAAGGTCTAAAGGCTGAAATAACCGCTCTGTTTACCCTCTCTAAAATTTGCTTTTAATCTGAGAAAGCTTTTTTAATTCATTTTAATTTGTGATGAAGGGCTGTGCTATAGACCAAGCTGAAAGAATAGTTTTAAGTGTTATGTGGTTTTAACAAATACAGACCCCTCACAAAGTAAGGCCAGATTATATAGCTGGAAGAATCTTGTATTTTAAGATTAGTTTAAAAATTTTTGATTTTATAATTAAAAAAATTTTTTTGAATGTTTTTATTTATTTTTGAGACACAGAGAGACAGAGCATGAGCAGGGGAGGGGAAGAGAGAGGAGGAGACACAGAATCTGAAGCAGGGTCCAGGCTCTGAGCTGAGCACAGAGCCCGACGCGGGGCTCGAACTACAGACTGTGAGATCATGACCTGAGCTGAAGTCAGATGTCCAACCGACTGAGCCACCCAGGTGCCCCTTAATTTTATAATTTTAATTTTAATATCCTAGTAGTCTTCTTTTGGGAATTTTGTTGGCCTTTAGACCAAACACTTTTTCATCTTATTGTTCAGAAAGCCATTTAAAAGTAAACAGAGCAAATGTAAAATGTAGCTCAGACTGGGATTGTCACAAACTCAAATTAAGTCCAAATTAATAAATTTCAATTGCTTTTCCCTTAATTTCTCCCACTATATCTGCTTGAGAATTTCACTACACAGGAATTATTACATTGGTCTCTAGTACCAGTTTTAGAACTGGTTTCCACAACAAGTTGGAGAAACTCCAATCACTTGATAGCTTTCAGGGCTGGAGAAACGCAATCACTTGCACTTTCAGAGCTGGAAAAATCTGGCACACAGCCTGTATCTCGGAGCCAAGCCACACAAAATTCAGTGGGAATAAAACAACAACAACAACAACAACAACAACAAAACTTTGAGGCAGACAACAAATGTAATGTCAATAGGGATACTGACATGACGACATTGGGAATAGCTGTCACCTTGACTATTTTACTGCTTCCTTGTAACACTGTTCTCTTTGATAAATGAAAGGCAGATGGGGGCGGAAAATCCTTGGGTTGTTGCAATATTAAACAGAAAGTAAATGAAAACAGAGCTAAACAAGTTGACTTAAAAAAAAATTCAACAGTCATCATTCAACAATGTATCACTTTAAACTTTTCACCTCTACTCCTGTCATTGACTTCCACTCTTGACAATTCACACACAGTAACCCCTCACCACCAGCAGCCGCACGGTGCCCCACTAAAATTTTGCTCATAAAGATTATTAACATGTGTTCAAAGGTCACCCCCTCCCTAAAATCAGAGGCCTGAGAAGTGAGGCCTAGGTTGTTTTGGTCCATTCATAATCATCCTGGACAGTCTGTTCTAATGAGTGCTCCCTGTCCTTCTTGAGGAAAGATGCCATCAAGTTTATTAAAGTAATCATTTTACAACTCTGCAACTTACACGAGCATATTCCTATGACGCTTTCATTACAGTACTGGGTTTGAACGGTTTACGTTTGGGGGTTAACTGCTCCCCACTGTGCAGTGACCAAACCTCACATTATTAGTTTCTATTTGTTGAAAGTTACTCTCTCAAAGTTATATAACACTTATTTTCCATCCAGCTATGCCCAACTCCTAGAAAAATTATTTTTTTAATCTCCCAGCCTCCTCCACTGCTTTCTCACACTCAGTAACATGCCCAGACGCTACTTTCCGCACATTTACCAACGATGTGGACTGACCAAACCTGGGCAAAAACGCACTGACGAGGGAGGCGGGGGGGGGGGGGGGGGGGGGGGGGAGGGGGGCTGATACAGGGAAAACAGTGTCGTTTGCATCCTTTGGTGCCTAAGGGTAGTCCCGGAAACAAAGTGAGGAACCGGTTAGGGTAGCATGTTCTGGTGGAGGAGGCAATGCTCCACTAACCTGAGGAAAAGGAATTAGGCAGATAAAGCAGGGCGATTACACCCCCAAATCAGGAAGCGTCTTCCTCTCCCCTCTGCCAAGAGCTGGCATAAAGGGCAAAGGCCCCTGTGCTGGGGACTTCTTGGGAGTGGAGGGGTAAGGAGGAATAATGGAAAGGCAGTCGGTTCTCCCAGGCAAAAAGGGAATGTAAAGGCGGCGAGCGGACAGAGCGGCTCTGCGGGCTATTTGAGGATAAAGAAGGAGGGCGAGGGGCAGGCTCGGTGGCCTCCCCGGACCATTGCCCACACGGCGAGGCTAGAGAGCCCCGCGAGGTCGTTACCCCAAGTCAGAGCTGGGCTGCTCCGAGATTTCCAGGAGTCAGTTCCTCCCCCCGGGCGCGGCCTGCGAGGGCCGGACGTCCCCGCCCGGGTCCCGGCACTCACCCCTGCGGTCTCCTCAGCCGAACATTCCAGCAAACTCCGGTCGATGGCCTGCACCTCGGGCTCCAGCTCCGACGCCATCTTCCCTCCTCTTCCTCCCCAGAGCTGACGCCGCTACCGCCGCCCCGAGGGCCGCGGCCTCGCCACAGCCCCGGCTGCAGAGACTGCCACCCGTGTCCCAGGTAGTCGGTCCGGAGTCGTCCAAGCGGCCGCGGGTGAGGAAGAAGAATAGTGGTGTGAGGTGAGCTGGACAGGAGGGAAGACGGCCTCCTGCGCTCCCTCCCAGGCTCGGCGCCCAAGAGTCAAGTCACTGCCTCGTCCCTGCCCGGGAGAAGGACACAGAAAACCCAGGACCTGGCACTCTCGCTCGCTTCTACCGCGTCCGGCACCGGGAAAGGAGCAATAACACCCAAGAGAGGAAGCAGAGCAGTCTGGGAACTGTAGTCCCTCTTGACCGGACTGGGAAGCAGGTGGAACCCTTCTAGCGTGCCCCCCGAAGGCATTGTGGGAGTTGTAGTCCATCTTCTAACGAGAGCGTGGGCAAATGGCAGATAAGCAGGTGGGGCTTTCCTGTACAACTAGAATCCTGGGAAGAGACTAGCGGAAAGAAGCTCCCACCTGGGAAGAGGCAGAAGAGCACGTCATTGTGGGAACTGTAGTTTTATTCCCCCCAACTCCGTTTGTTCATGTTTGTATCCCCAGATCCTAGAACGGTGCCTGGCACGTGGTAGATGCTCAAGTACTTTTCGAAGCCTAGCATATGGTAGGCCGACAGATGGTCGCGAAAGAACGAAAGAATTACGTTTTATTCCTATAGTTCTATGACGCTGCCATTCATCGTGCCTTCATCTTTTAGACTGTAACCGAGATGGACATTACCCAGATGTTTTGAGATTTTAAAATATATGTAAGTATTGTTAAAGAAAACGTTTACAAGTAATTTAGTGATGACCACTTATCAAAATGTATTATAAATATTGCTGCTGCAAAGGAAAAGGAGCCTACCAATTAAGTCTATCAAGATCCACTCTTGGGGTGCCTGGGTGGCTCAGTCAGTTAAGCCTCCAACTTCAGCTCAGGTCACGATCTGGCAGTTCGTGGGTTCAAGCCCCGCATCAGGCTCTGTGCTGACAGCTCAGAGTCTGGAGCCTGCTTCCAGTTCTGTGTCTCCCATTCCCTCTGCCCCACCCCCACTTGCCTCTCTGTCTTTCTCTCAAAAATAAATAAATATTTAAAAAATTTTTAAATTTTTTAAAAGAAGATTTGCTCTTGTTATGGACATTTTATAAAAATAGATTAGGTACAAAAGAAAATTGTGTTTGATTAGAGGTAATTAGGCTCTTGACTCACAGTTGGATGAGTAGGTTTCTTAGAACCAGTCTTCAGTTCCTTTAGAAGTTATCAGAAAATTTACACATTTTATCAGGCATGCTAATTTACTCCCAGAAGGAGATTGTGAATTACATTAGGCAAAAAAAAAAAAAAAAAAAAAAAAGAAAAAAGAAAAGAAAGAAAGAAAAAAAAGAAGAAAGAAAGAAAGAAAGAAAGAAAGAACAAAAGAAAAAAAAAGATCTGATCTAATCCAGGTCTGGACATGTTTTTGTGGTTGTTATTATTTTTAACAATAATATTAACCATGTGTTTTGTTTGTTTTGCCTCTTTTTAATCAGGAAATAAAAATTACCCATAATCTCATAGTTCAAATAAGTCTTTTATCACTTTTAGAAAGAAAAGTGATATAAGACTAGAAATCCAAACTTAATAGGATTTATTTATTTATTTATTTATTTATTTTTTAAATAAGCTCTGTTCCCAACATGGAGCTTGAACTCACAACCCTGAGATCAAGAGTCACGTGGTCTCTGGTTGAGCCAGCCAGGCACCCATGTAGGAATATTTTAAAAGGAAAAATGACGGGGCACCCAGGTGGGTCAGTTAGTTAAGCGTCTGACTCTTGATTTTGACTCGGGTCATGATCTCACAGTTCATGAGTCTGAGCCCCATGTTGACAGCACAGAGCCTGCTTAGGATTCTCTCTCTGTCCCTCCCCTGCTTGTGCTCTCTCACTCTCTCTCTAAAAATAAATAAACGTTAAAAAAAAAAAAGGAAAAATGAATATGACTCTACCTACCCCAAGTCCCTCCTCCCCAAAGAAACCCATTTTTAATACTTTCTTATGACTCTATAGAAAGAAAAAATGCATATATCTGCATAGATATCTAGAATGTGGTATCTTGAAATGTTGTTCTATGTGTTACTTTCTTCTTTGCCCAACTTCCTTGCACAGATACACTACCGAGTCAGAGTCAAGCTGGAGGAAAACTGGGATTGTTTCAACCTGAAAGCAAAGATAATGCTTCTTTAAGGGTCCTAATATAGAAATAAAGCTATTAAAATAGATTGTAAAGAAGATTTCTGCTGTTAACAGTATTTCCTTCCATTACTTTTAGACTGACTTTAAAACCTTTTCTAAAAGTTTTTTAATCTTTATTTATTTTTGAGAGAGAGAGACAGAGTGCAAGTGGGGAGGAACAGAGAGAGAGAGAGAGAGACACACAATCTGAAGCAAGCTCAAGTCTCCAAGCCCTACACAGGGCTCAAACTCACAAACCGCAAGACCATGACCTGAGCTGAAGTCAGACGCTTAACTGACTGAGCCATCCAGGTGCTCCTACTTTTAAATTGATTTTAATGTTCTTTTTCTAATAGTTGAGTTGGATGTTTACTATTAATATTTCTCTTTTATTCCCTCCAATATATACATTTAAGGCAGTGGTTCACAAACTTAAGCATACATCAGAATCACCTGGAGGTCTTGATAAAAATACAGATTTCTAGATTTCCACCTTCAAAATTTCTAATTCAATAGGTTTTAGGTGGAGACAGAAAATGGCATTTCTATCAGGTTCCTGGGTCATAGTGCTGGCCTGGGGACCAACTGTAGAGTCATAGATTTATTATGGCAATACATTTCCATTATATACTGCATTCCACAAATTTTCGTATATAGTAACCTCGTTATCATTCATTGCTAAATATTTTCTATTTTTATTGTGATTTCTTCTTTGACCCATGTAGTATGGTTTAAAATTTTCAAATGTGTATGGTACTGTTATCTTTTGTTACTGGTGTCACATTGTATCATACTGTGGGCAGAGGACAGGGTTTATATGATCTGCTACATTCTTTAGTATAAAAGGACATTCACTGTGGACTAAAGTGTATGAGTGAGAGACTAAGAGAAAAATTACCAGGTGTACTCACAACTGCAAAGAAAAGACCTCCCCCCCCACCCCCCCACCCCCCCCACCCCCCCACCCCCCCCCACCCCCCGCCGTTCCAGGAACCAACCAGGGTGTGCCCGGTTGTGGTCTGACCTAAAGGCGGGAACCAATCAAGTTCTGCTGAGTGGTTTGAAAAAAAGGCGGGAACCAATCAAGTTCTGGTGAGTGTTCAAATTTAAATGTCAACCAATAACAGCTCTGTAACCGCAAAAAATCCCTAACTTGTTTGTGCCTGTCTATAAAAGAAGCTGTAAGATCCTCCTCAGGGCCTCTTAGCGTCACCAGCAACGAGTGCGCGGAGGACCGGGTTCGAACCTGCAATAAACGACCCTTGCCGCTTGGCTTTGACTCTGGACTCTGGTGGTTTGTTTTCGGGGGGTCTCTCGAATCGGGGCATATCATGAGCAACAAATTCTTCAAAGCCATTATTTCTTCAAATATTATCTTTCTTGCATTCTGTCTATTCTCTCCTTCTGGTACTCCTGTTTGACTTGCTTTTCTATTATCTATTAATCTTTTTCATTTTTCTACGATTTTAACTGTCTATCCTGCATTCTGGGTATATCTTCTGTGTGCAACCTCTCCCTTCAGCTCTGTCTAATCTGATATTGAACTATCTACTGAGTGTTTATTTTCAACAATTTCATGTGTCATTCCTAAAAATTATATTTAATTCATTCCAAACATTCCTGTCATTAAAAAAAATTTTTTTTTGTTTAATGTTTATTTATTTTTGAGAGAGAAAGAGACAGAGCGCGAGCAGGGGAGGGGCAGAGAGAGAGGGAGACAGAATTTGAAGCAGGCTTCAGGCTCTGAGCTGTCAGTACAGAGCCCAATGTGAGGCTCAAAATCATGAACTGTGAGATCATGACCTGAGCCGAAGTCAGACACTCAACCGACTGAGCCACCCAGGCGCCCCATCAAAGATTCCTGTTCTTCTTTCATAATATCTTGTTACTTATTTGTATAAGTGGTTCTAAATCTTTGCCTTATATCTTTAATACTATTTTATTTTATTTTATTTTATTTTATCTTATTTTATTTTTTATTCATTTTTTTGAGAGACAGAGAGAGAGTGAGCGGGGGAGGGTCAGAGAGAGACACACACACAGAATCCAAACCAGGCTCCCGGTTCTCAGCTATCAGCACAGAGCCCGATGTGGGGCTCAAACTCACAAACCATGAGATCATGACATGGGCTGCTTAACCAACTGAGCCACCCAGGCACCTCTATCTTTAATACTTTTAAATATTTATATTCAGTAGTGCTTATTAGATTGTTGTACTTGTGAAGATCTTGGGAATCTAATCTTACTCTTTGTGTGTGTGTTAATCATTTAAATGATTATTTTCTTTCTGCCTTGTAATTATGAATTTTGAGATCATCTTCATTTAACATTAGCTGTAGGCAACTTGAGTGGCCTGTGTTGAGAGCATGTACCTTCAAAGTAGTTTTCCATTTGCCTCTGCAAGGCCGAGCATTTTTGAAGCATCATACACTCAGGACCAGGCACTCTGGGAGGATCATACACATAGAACCAATTTTCATGTCAGTTTCTTGGCTTCTGGTTCCTTAATAACACAAATTGAATTGTGTGGCATTGTCCCTGTTTATAAACTTTTTAAAGTTTATTTTTATTTCTTTTGAGGGGGGAGCAGCAAAGAGGGGGGAGAAAGAGAATCCAAAGCAGGCTCTGCGCTGTCAGCACAGAGCCTGATGTGGGGCTCAAATTCATGAACTGTGAGAACGTGACCTGAGCCGAAGTTAAGAGTCAGATGCTTAACCAACTGAGCCACCCAGGTGCCCTTGTTTATAAATTTTTAAGGGAGAATAATATTTTTTCCTACTCACAGTCAAGGTAAAAGTTTCCTTGTCATTTCCTCTCAGCAAGTCAGTGAGTGTTTTTCTAGTCTATCCTTTCTAGTCTATACTTTCCTTTGAAAGCCCTGGCTTTATGTGGGGATCACAGTTTTAATTCATGTTTCTTGTATCCACGGTCTTGTCTTACATTCTTATGTGGGCATTAAAACGTCCAGTTAGGGGCATGTTTCTCTGAGAGTGGGTGAAGATGATGCTAAAAACAGGAATATCATTTGAAAGTTTGTACAGCAAGAAATTAGATCACCCCATCTTCCACCCTGGAAGAAGACTGGAGGCTTTTCCTCTAGAGAGACTGCACCTGAGGTCTTTGGACTGCGCAACACCAGGCACAGCTAAGGACAGGGACATTGTGCTAAATGCTAGGGCATTAATTCAAAGTCTATATACTGAACAGACTCATTCCAGTGCATTCCCCATCTTGGCTCTGAGAACACCAGTGGCTGGCTTATAACTCCCAGGCAGGAGTTTGAGAGCATCCAGAGGGACCGACCAGCCCAAAAGAAAGAAAGTCTATCAGAGGGGTGGGACTCTATATTAGATTGCTTGGGTGGCTTAAATACCAGAAATTTATTTTCTCATAGTTCTAGAGTCTGGAAGTCTAAGACAAAAGTGCCAGCAGGGTTGGTTTCTGGTGAAACTTCTCTTCTTGGCTTCCAGATGGCTACCTTCTCACTATGGCTTTTCTTCTTTGTATCACAAAAACAGGTCTCTGGTGTCTCTTCCTCAGTACTATTGGATTATGGTCCCATTCTTATGACCTCATTTAACCTTGATTACCTCAAGGACCCCACCCCCCAATACAGTCACTTCAACTTGGGGATTAGGGCTTCAACTCATGAATTTGGGGAGAGGGACCCAAGAGACCCCAACAAAATGATGCACTTGGGCTACCTCACCCTTGTATGAAAAGCTTCCAATCATCTTTTTAGTGACACATTCTTAAATATGAGCAGACAAGCAATTGTATAGAGATATTTGAGCAAAATCTATAAAAGAGAGACTAAAATATAAGAAAGATGAGGAAACAAGTCAGAGAGTTGGAAAAAACCTTTTTAAATGTTATTGGGATTCTTGGGAATAAGAGAAGATTTTGCACTCATTAAAGAATAGGAGACTGGGGTGGAGAAACATTCAAGAACAAAAAAGTGCTCTTAGATACTTAAAATGTAAAATCTCTGAATAAAAAAAAAAACCCTGAATAGTAGGAGTTCTAGAAAGAACAACAACAAAAATGGATGAGTATAAATTATCAAGGAAATTTTTCAAGAAAACTTGTAAGAATGGAAATATATGAGATTCTAGACTGAGGAAGCCCAGCCACAGAGCCGAAATTTGAACTCTCCAAGGCCAAGGCTCATGTTCTTTCCAAGCTATGTTGCTTCCTCCATGGACCCATTTCTAGGGAAATACATTTATTAGGTTTTTTTTTCATAATTAAAATAAACAAACTCATGCACAGTGGGTCAAAACCTAGTCTCCTTTTTCCTTGACAGACCTTAAAATAATTAATCGACCCTTCTTAAAGGCCATGAGTAAAAGATTGAGAACTTTTGTCCTTGAATTACTTCAACACATTGAACTGAGATCTTCCTCTCTTAGGAGGGTCATACCAGGATGGGTCCATCTATGATTACGACTGTGGTTACATGCTCTGCTTTTCTTGGGGACAAGGTTATCCACTTCCCTCTTTCATACTGAGATAACTGACAGTGATAACAGCCAATTGCAACTTTTTTTTTTCTCGCTTGTGGTGTTGAGAGTGGGTTTCCTCCAGCCTCTAAAAAAATGTTATAAAGCGGCCAGTATGTAAAGAGTCCTCAGGCAATAAAAAAGTAAACATACAAGTATGTTATATAAAGAGACAAATAAATACAGATTTTGAAGAATATTTCATTTTTCCTGTATTTATTGTCACTGATGTAAATTATCTCTTGGGAATGGAACACTAGGCGTCTTGTGGTTTTCTGCTCCCTGAAGTCAGCTTATCAAGGCCATCTTTTTTTTCCAGATATGGGAAGGATGGCATACTGTGAGGCGCAATTGTCCAGCTAGCACATTCCACCCCTTCCAATTATTATTTCATTGGGTGTAGTGAGGTGTGTGACAAAGACTGTGTCCTTGACCTACCTCTAGTCAGGCTACTCTGAGTCCTCTTTTTGACCAGGCCTTGGGATCTGTTCTTGGCCTGCTTATTCTAGCTTAGAAAGAATCATGCTGAGTCCGTTTAGCAGAAAAATTTCCACCTTTGGTCTGGTCATCTTGATATTTGATCAAGATACTTGTGTACTAACCCTTTATCTGATATGTCATTTGCAAATATCTTCTCCCATTCTGTTGGTTGCCTTTTAGTTTTGCTGATTGTTTCCTTCGCTGTGCAGAAGGTTTTTATTTTGATGAGGTCCCAGTAGTTCATTTTTGCTTTTGTTTCCCTTGCCTCCGGAGACATGTTGAGTAAGAAGTTGCTGCGGCCAAGATCAAAGAGGTTTTTGGCTGCTTTCTCCTCGAGGGTTTTGATGGCTTCCTGTCTTACATTTAGGTCTTTCATCCATTTTGAGTTTACTTTTGTGTATGCTGTAAGAAAGTGGTCCAGGTTCATTCTTCTGCATGTCGCTGTCCAGTTTTCCCAGCACCATTTGCTGAAGAGACTGTCTTTATTCCATTGGATATTGTTTCCTGCTTTGTCAGAGATTAGTTGCCCATATGTTTGTGGGTCCATTTCTGGGTTCTCTATTCTGTTCCATTGATCTGAGTGTCTGTTCTTATGCCAATACCATACTGTCTTGATGATTACAGCTTTGTAGCATAACTTGAAGTCTGGGATTGTGATGCCTTCTGCTTTGGTTTTCTTTTTCAAGATTTCTTTGGCTATTTGGGGTCTTTTCTGGTTCCGTACAAATTTTAAGATTATTTGTTCTAGCTCTGTGAAGAATGCTGCTGTTACTTTGATAGGGATTGCATTGAATATGTAGATTGCTTTGAGTAGTATCAACTTTTTAACAATATTTGTTCTTCCTATCCAGGAGCATGGAATCTTTTTCCATTTTTTTTGTGTCTTCTTCAATTTCTTTCATAAGTTTTCTATAGTTTTCCAGTGTAGAGATTTTTCACCTCTTTGGTTAGATTTATTCCTAAGTATTTTATGGGTTTTTGAGCAACTGTAAATGGGATCGATTCCTTGATTTCTCCTTCTGTTACTTCATTGTTGGTGTATAGGAATGCAACCAATTTCTGTGCATTGAGTTTATCTCCTGGAACTTTGCTGAATTCATGAATCAATTCAAGCAGTTTTTTGGTGGAATCTTTTGGGTTTTCCATATAGAGTATCATGTCATCTGCAAAGAGTGAAAGTTTGACCTCCGCCTGGCCGATTTGGATGCCTTTTATTTCTTCACGTTGTCTGATTGCAGAGGCTAAGACTTCCAATACTATGTTGAATAACAGTAGCAAGAGTGGACATCCCTGTCTTGTTCCTGACCTTAGGGGGAAAGCTCTCAGTTTTTCCCTATTGAGGATGATATTAGCGTTGGGTCGTTCATTTATGGCTTTTATGATCTTGAGGTATGATCCTTCTATCCGTACTTTCTTGAGGGTTTTCATCAAGAAAGGATGCTGTATTTTGTCAAATGCTTTCTCTGCATCTATTGAAAGGATTGTATGGTTCTTGTCCTTTCTTTTATTGATGTGATGAATCACATTAATTGTTTTGCAGATATTGAACCAGCCCTGCATCCCAGGTATAAATCCTGCTTGGTCGTGGTGAATAATTTTTTAATGTATAGTTGGATCCGGTTGGCTAATATCTTGTTGAGGATTTTTGCATCCATGTTCATCAGGGACATTGGTCTAAAGTTCTCCTTTTTAGTGTTGTCTCTGTCTGGTTTTGGAATCAAGGTAATGCTGGCTTCATAGAAAGAGTTTGGAAGTTTTCCTTCCATTTCTATTTTTTGGAACAGTTTCAAGAGAATAGGTGTTAACTCTTCCTTAAATGTTTGGTAGAATTCTCCTGGAAAGCCATCTGGCCCTGGACTCTTGTTTTTTTGGCAGATTTTTGATTACTAATTCGATTTCCTTACTGGTTATAGGTCTGTTAAAATTTTCTATTTCTTCCTGTTTCAGTTTTGGTAGTGCATATGTTTCTAGGAATTTGTCCATTTCTTCCAGATTACCCATTTTATTAGCATATAATTGCTCATAATATTCTCTTATTATTGTTTTTATTTCTGTTGTGTTGGTTGTGATCTCTCCTCTTTCATTCTTGATTTTATTTATTTGGGTCCTTTCCTTTTTCTTTTTGATCAAACTGATCAATTTTGTTAATTCTTTCAAAGAACCAGCTTCTGGTTTCATTGATCTGTTCCACTGTGTTTTTGCTTTCGATAGCATTAATTTCTGCTCTAATATTTATTATTTCCTGTCTTCTGCTGGTTTGGGGTTTTATTTGCTGTACTTTTTCCAGCTCCTTAAGGCGTAAGGTTAGGTTGTGTATCTGAGATCTTTCTTCCTTCTTTAGGAAGGCCTGGATTGCTATATACTTTTTCTTATGACCATCTTTGTTGCGTCCCAGCAGTTTTGGGTTGTGGTGTTATCATTTTCATTGACTTCCATATACTTTTTAATTTCCTCTTTAACTGCTTGGTGAGCCCATTCATTCTTTAGTAGGATGTTCTTCAGTCTCCAAATATTTGTTACCTTTCCAAATTTTTTCTTGTGGTTGATTTCAAGTTTCATAGCATTGTGGTCTGAAAATATGCACGGTATGATCTCGATCTTTTTGTACTTACTTAGGGCTGATTTGTGTCCTAGTATGTGGTCTATTCTGGAGAACGTTGCATGTGCACTGGAGAAGAATGAATATGCTGCTGCTTTAGGATGAAATGTTCTGAATATATCTGTTAAGTCCATCTGGTCCAGTGTGTCATTCAAAGCCATTGTTTCCTTGTTGATTTTTTGATTAGATGATCTGTTCATTGCTGTGAGTGGGGTGTTGAAGTCTCTCACTATTATGGTATTACTATCGATGAGTTTCTTTATGTTTGTGATTAATTGATTTATATATTTGGGTGCTTTCACATTTGGCACATAAATGTTTACAATTGTTAGGTCTTCTTGGTGGATGTTTACAATTGTTAGGTCTTCTTGTAAACATAAATGTTTACAATTGTTAGGTCCCCTTGATTATGATATAATGCCCTTCTGCATCTCTTGATACAGTCTTTATTTTAAAGTCTAGATTGTCTGATGTAAGTATGACTACTCTGCCTTTCTTTTGTTGACCATTAGAATGATGGATGGTTCTCCATCCCCTTACTTTCAATCTGAAGGTGTCTTTAGGTCTAAAGTGGGTCTCTTGTAAGAAGCAGATAGATGGATCTTGTTTTCTTATCCATTCTGTTACCCTATGTCTTTTGATTGGAGCATTGAGTCCATTGACATTTAGAGTGAGTACTGAAAGACATGAATTTATTGCCATTATGATGCTTGTAGAGTTGGAATTTCTGGTGGTGTTCTCTGGTCCTTTCTAATATATATATATTATATATATTATATATAATATAATATATTATTATTATATTATAATATAATATAATTCTCTGGGAAACTCTTTATCTCTCCTTCTATTTTGAATGACAGCCTTGCTGGATAAAGAATTCTTGGCTGCATATTTTTCTTTTTTTTTTAATTTTTAAAATTTTTATTTTTGAGAGAGAGTGTGAGTGGGGTAGGCGCAAAGAGAGAGGGAGACACAAAATCTGAAGCAGGCTCCAGGCTCTGAGCTTTCAGCACAGAGCCCGATGTGGGGCTTGAACTCACGAACTGCAAGATCAGGACCTGAGCCGAAGTCAGATGCCCAACCGACTGAGCCACCCAAGCGCTCCCCCTTTTAAAAAAAATTTTTTTAAAAAATCTTTGGCTGCATATTTTTCTGATTCAGCACCCTGTATATATCCTGCCACTCCTTTCTGGCCTGCCAATTTCTGTGGCTAGGTCTACTGCAAACCTGATCTGTCTTTCCTTGTATGTTAGGGACTTTTTTTTCCCTTGCTGCTTTCATGATTCTCTCCTTGCCTGAGTATTTTGTGAATTTGACTATGATATGCCTTGTTGATGGTCGGTTTTTGTTTAATCTAATGGGGGTCCTCTGTGCTTCCTGGATTTTGTTGTCTGTGTCTTTCCCCAGGTTAGGAAAGTTTTCTGCTATGATTTGCTCACATAACACTTCTACCCCTATTTCTCTCTCTTCCTCTTCTGGGACCCCTATGATACTGATGTTATTCCTTTTTAATGAGTCACTGATTTCTCTAATTCTTAAATCGTGCTCTTTTGCCTTAATCTCCCTCTTTTTTCTGCTTTATTATTCTCTATAAGTTTGTCCTCTATGTCGCTGATTCTCTGTTCTGCCTCATCCATCCTTGCCACCACTGTATCCATCCGTGATTGCAGCTCGGTTATAGCATTTTTAATTTCATTCTGGCTATTTTTTACTTCTTTTATCTCTGCAGAAAAGGATTCTAATCTATTTTTGACTCCAGCTAGTATTCTTATTATCGTGATTCTAAATTCTGGTTCAGACATCTTTCTTGTATCTGTGTTGCTTAAATCCCTGGCTGTCATTTCTTCGTGCTCTTTATTTTGGGGTGAATTCCGTCGTTTTGCCATTTTGAAGGGAGAAAAAGAATTAATGAGATAGAAAAATTGAAATTAAAAAATATTAAAATTAAAAATTAAAAACACACCCCCACACACAAATCGAATAGATGATGCTAGATCCTAGGTGTGTTTTGGTCTGGGTGTTGAAAATGGTTTGACAGATTAGAGAAAAAAAAGGCGGGGGAAGGAAATCATTTGAGAATTTGAAAAAATGAATACACTGAAGTAGACTAAAATGAGATGATGGGGGTAAAATAGAATTTGAAAAAACATACACAAAAGTAAAGAATATAGTAGAAAAAAATTAAAGAAAAATATTTTTGATAAAAATAAAAAAAAATATGAGTTTTTTCTTTTTCTGTATTTAAGAAAAAAGAAAAGAAATGAAAAAAGTAAAAAGATTAAAAAAAGAAATCGTTTGAAAATTTGAAAAAGTGAATACACTGTAGTAGACTAAAATAAAATGATGGAAGGAAAATAGAATTTGAAAAAATTTACGTAAAAGCAAAAAATATAGTAAAAGATTAAATACAAATATTTTTAATAGAAATTGAAAGTAAAAATGAAGTTTTTCTCTTTCTGCATTCAAGAAAAAGAAAAGAAACGAATCAAGAAAAAGAAAAGAAACAAAAAAGAAAAAAGAAAAGGAAAGAAAAAAGAAAAGGAAAGAAAAAAAGAAATTGAAAATTTGAAAAGGTGAATACACTGAAGTAGACTAAAATAACATGATGGAAGTGAAATAGAATTTGAAAAAATTTACACAAAAGTAAAAAATACAGTCATAAAAATTAAAGAAAAATATTTTTAATAAAAATTGAAAATAAAAATAAATTTTTTCTCTTTCTGTATTCAAGAAAAAGAAAGAGTGTAAAAGAGAAAAAAAGAAAGAAAGTTGAATAGATGAACCTGCTAACAGATTGAAGTAGGACTGAAATTGCTTCGTTTTCCCCTAGAAGTCGGTCTATGTAGCGCTTTATAGTCCATAAACTAAGCCGGCAGCGAGACTTCTGTTCTTGAAGAGTGAAGTTGGCCCAGTTGGGCGGGGCTCAGTGTAACAGCTCCGCTCTCCACTAGATGGCGCTGCTAGCCTACTGGGGTGGATTGTTGCGGCGCTCGTAGGTGCGTATGCGCATGTGCAGGAGGGGGAAAATGGCGACACCCAGCTACCCAGTCTGTTCTCCCAGATCAGCGATCGAGCACCTACCCTCTGTCTTCAGCTCTTGTCCACTCGCTGCTTTTTCACTCTCCATGACCAGGCCCCAGGCAGTACCTCTCCCGAATTTTGTCTCAGATGCGGCTGTTTTCCCTGGCCCCTTACTTCCGAAGGACTGTGGCTTTGACCCATTCCACCCCTCTACAGGAGGGTCTCACCGAGCAATGGCCAAATGAGCAATGGCCTAATGTCGTCTGCACCGAGGAACGCTTCCTGGACCCTGCTGCCACTGGTGCCTTGAGACTGTGGCCAGGTGCCAGCCTGCCCCAGAAAAAGTTCGTGAGACAGTGTAGCAGCAGCATTTCAGGGATTATGGAAAATCACAACACACATCTGGCACCCGGCTTCACCCTTAACGACCTTGTTCCGGCACCAGCGAATGTGGCCATTCTCTGGGGTCTACTGGGCCCAGGTTGCCTCAAGCCTCTACCAAATGTCCTTGCAGCAGTGGAACCGCTTTTCCCCGTGTGGCCCAAGAACCTCCCAGACCCCACTCTGTTCCTGGGGATTCGCCCTTCCCACCAGAGCACCGCCAGGTATCGAGCTGCGGAGTTGCAGCCCTTGCGCTCCCCTTGTTTACAGTCTTAATGGAATTTAAGCCCTCTCCTTCCTCCTTTCTCCTTTGTCCCTTTTTAGTTTAGTCCCTGCGGCTGTTTCCAATTTTCCACTTTCTCTCCAGCTGCTTTTGGGGAGGGGTGCTTTTCCTGTATTCTCCCCTCCTCCCCAGTCTCCATCCTCTCTCTGCCCGCAAAAGCTGTTCCCTACCTTCCGCGGCCTCTCGCTCCCCAAATTCACCTCTCCGTGCCGTGTACCTTCTGAATTCTGTGGTTCAGGTTGTGCGGATTGTTGTGTTACTCCTCCAGTTTTCTGGGTGTGTAGGATGGTTTAGTGTTGGTCTGGCTGTATTTCATGGACGTGAGACACACAAAAAACTTCCATGCTCTTATGCCATCTTGGCTCCTCCCCCTGGTCTGCAATTTTAAAAGTATGATAGGATTGGGGTACCTGGGTGGCTCAGTCAGTTAAGCATCCGACTTTTGCTCAGGTTGTAATTTCAGGGCTTGTGGGTTTGAGCCCTGCACTGTGCTCTCTGCTGTTAGTGCAGAGCCTGCTTTGGATCCTCTGTCTCCCTCTCTCTCTGCCTCTCCCCTGCACATTCTCTCTCTCTCAAAAATAAACGTTAAAAAATAATAATAAAAATATGAAGGTGTTTAGTAATGAAAAGTAAGTCAATCTCCTACCCCTTCCATTAGCCATCAAGTTCCCTCTCCTGGAGGCAATTACTGTTTCATTTTGTTGTGTGTCCTTCTAGAGTTTCTGTACAAGTATTTTTTTGTTCCTATACCAATGGTAGCATACATGCACATTTTCTGTGTTTTTCTTTTTCATTTGGGAAATTCCTCCACATGTATATTGAGTTGCTTCATTTAAAATTTTTTTTAAAATGTTTATTTAATATTGAGAGAGAGAGAGCATGAGAGAGGGAGGGGCAGAGAGAGGGGGAGACACAGAATCCGAAGCAGTTTCCAGGCTCCAAGCTGTCAGCACAGAGCCCGACGGGAGGCTCGAAATCACAAACTGTGAGATCATGACCTGAGCCAAAGTTGGACGCTTAACCAACTGGGCCACCCAGGAGCCCAGGAGTTGCTTCATTTTAAAAAATAGGCTACCTAGTATTCTGGTGGCTATATGTTTTATTTATTTAACGATCCCTTACTGATGATGCTTAAATCATTTCCAATCTTTTGTACTTACAGACAATACTGCAATAGATAACTTGTAAAAATGTCCTTATGCACATGCATGAGCATATCTGTGGGATAGATAAATTCTCAGAGCTGGAATCCTTCAATTACAGGATAAGAGTTTTTTAATTTTTAATTTTTGCCAAAATTAGTCATGCGCAAATTTCAGTTAGAGACTTACAGGGTTCTACAAAGTTTGTTAAAAAACAAAAACAAAAACAAAAAACCCGGAGTGTTGATGAAGGCAGATGGGTGGGGGATGGGCTAAATGAGTGATGGGTATTAAAGAGAGCACTTGTGATGAGCACTGGGTGTCATATGTAAGCAATGAATCACTAAATTCTACCCCAGAAACTAATATTACACTGTATGTTCACTAACTAGAATTTAAATAAAAATTTGAAAATAAATAAATAGATATTAAAAAAAAAAAGAAAGGAAGGAAGGAAGAAGAGAAAAACCAAAGCAGTCCCTATTCTCTTTCCTCCCATTTCTGTCCTCTCAGAGGCAATCACTTTGAATTATTTTAGCTGCTTCCATAGCTCAAAATAGCTTCCCTGTACCGCTTCTTGATTTTTTTTTTTCCATTTTAGGTATCATTTATGCACTTCTTGTAATGAAGGATGAGGATTTCATTCTCTTTCAGCCTCTACCCTCACTACATACACACACCCTTCTTATTCTTCCATCCTCCTAATATAGTTATATTGTAATATAGTTATATGACAATGATTTTGTGATATTTCTCTCTAGGAAGAATAGGGAGATAATTCAGTCTTTTCTCAAGCATTGTTAATCACAATTTGTTTTTATTATTGGTAGTGGAAATATATAAAATAAGCAACTTAAAAAATTTGTTTAACATTTATCTATTTTTGAGAGACAGAGAGAGGCAGAGCATGAGCAGGGGAGCAGGGGGAGAGAGGGATAGACACAGAATCTGAAGCAGGCTCCAGGCTCTGAGCTGTCAGCACAGAGGCTGACATGGTGCTCGAACTCACAAACTGAGAGACCATGACTTGAGCCAAAGTTGGATGTCCAACCGACTGAGCCACCCAGACACCCCTAAAATGAGCAACTTTACATATACATAGTACTGTTCTGCTACAGGTTTAAGCAGAATTCTGAAGTTTTGTGTGTTTCTCACCAAAAGAGAAAAACCGGACAGTGCACTTATAATTGTATTTGTTGTGTTATCCAGTACATTCCTGATAGGAGAAAACTGAATTGCTGGGAACTAAATCCATCACTTGCAATTTCCTATATCTGATGAATGGAAGAAGGTTTCCACAGACTAGCTCTGGCTCCTTACATTCAGACTTTGTTTCTCCATGCCTGCTCACCTACTTCTGCTGCCAGACACCATAGAACATCTTGTTATAACCTCTGGCACTTCACCTTTATGTAATGGCCCCAGGTGAGTTAGTGAAGTAGGATGTAGAAATATTCCTGAAGCAATTCCTACTTGGATGGCTGACAATAAGTTAACTTTATACAGATGTGACTGCACACTACATAAATATATCCAACTAAATCCAAACTGAATGGATCTCCAACTTACTTTCTCTTGGTTCTCCGAACTTCAGTGTGTGGGAAAAAAATATATGACAGAGGGAAAGTTGGATAGGAAAGAGAGAGAATTTAACTCATCACAGTTAAAATATCTTACTTTGCAAATTTTACAAAATTCATGATCCTGTGGAGGGTTCCTGAAGCTGAGGCTTCATTAGCTTCATGAGAAATACACTTCTGGCTCTAGGCTAACATGTCAATTAGCCCATTTTGGAGTAGGTCAGAAAACTCCAGGAGAAATATCTGCAAGATAAAATTTATAGACAACTGGGTGTGCTCAGTATAATGAAAGATTTAACCAATTGGTGGAGACTTGGAAGTTGAATATTCTGATGTGTTCAGGGAAAACGGAAAAAAAAGGCAATTATTAACTCCATGGAAAACAAAAAGCTGTTCAGGAAAGTCATCATAACTTACTGCATGGCTCTGCTATAGTTAATTTTTAGCAGCATAATAATGTAAACTCTGAGGAATTGATGGATGGACAGAATGGTGATAAAGTAAGTGTAATAAAATGTTAAGTGTAAGATTTAATGGTAGGTATCAATATAGTGTTTATCGTGAAGTTCTTGTAACTTTTCTATAGGTTTAAATTTTTTTTAATGCTTTATTTATTTTTGAGAAAGAGAGAGACAGAGGGTGAGTGGGGGAGGGGCAGAGAGAGAGGAAGACACAAAGTCTGAAGCAGGCTCCAGACTCTGAGCTGTCAGCACAGTGCTAGATGAGGGGCTTAAACTCACCAACTGCAAAATCATGACCTGAGCCAAAGTCTGACACTTAACCAACTGAGACACCCACGTGTCTTTCCATAGGTTTAAAATTTTTCACAATAAGTTTTTGGGAGGAAAATTATGCAGCTGAAGAGTATAGAGAAAAAAGGTATTAAAGACATGGATCAAGCAGTTAACACAAAAATATTATATTTTTCTGGATTTTGTGATGTTTGTGGCATTTGTCAGCTTTTAAAATTTTATAATTTATTAAGATTTCTTTTTCATTCTACATAAATATTCATTTTCATGTTTAATTTTTGCATCTGTAATTTTGTATCTTATTTTCTTAAAGTGGATCCCCTAATTTGTATAAGCTTCAAGCCCCACAAAGCTTGGGCCTACTCCTGCCTAGTACACAGGCAACATTCTGAAATCTCTTTCCACATTCTCTTTGGAATTTCCAATCTCCATGATCCTTAAGATTCCCTTCATCCCTCCTGTGTTGAAGCTCCTATTTACTGGATCCTATGTCTTCTCATCTTCATTCTCGGATTCATTCTCATTTTGGTGGAATTCATATTGCAGTAACTTCCTGGGGAAGGTTGCATGGGAAACAAATTTTTGAAACCTTGCAATTATGGAATCATCTTTATTTTGCTTTCCCACTTGATTGATAGTTTGCCTGAGTATAGAATTCTAGGTTTGAAATAATTTTCCACCAGAATGTTGAAGGCAGTTCCCAATTATCTTCTGTCTTTGTCTTCCAATATTTCTATGGAGAAATCTAAAGCCATTCTGATTTCTAATTATTTATGATATTTTTTCTATCTCTGGAAACTTAGGTGATCTTCTTCTTTTTTTTTTAATTTTTTTTTTTTTTAATTTGTTTTGAGAAAGAGAGAGTGCTTGAGCAGGGGAAGGGCAGAGATAAAGGGAGAGGGAGAATCCCAAGCTGACAGCACACAGCCTGACTTGGGACACGATCTCACAAATGGTGAGATCATGAACTGAGCTGAAATCAAGAGCTGGATGCTCAACCAACTGAGCCACCCAGGAGCCACATAAGTGATCTTCTCTTCATGCTTCGAGTTCTAAAATTTTGTGAAGCATGACTTGATGTGGATCAGCTTCCTTTCATTGGTGCTGAGTGCTGAGTGAATCTTTTCAATATGAAAACTCATGTCCTTAAGGTCTGGAAATTTTTAAAGAATTAGTTTTTTAAAAAATATTCTTTCTTATTTTTCTCTTTCCTTTCTTCCTAGAATTCCAGACTGGTCTATTTCTCTTATTTTTTCTGTTCTATTTCCATCTTTGTTTGATTTTTTTTTCCTGGGAAATTTCCCAAACTTTATCTTAAAATTTTTAATGAATTTTTCATTCCTTGTTTCCAGTTTTGATTTCCAGGAACTCAATTTTATTCATTGACTATCCTTTTTGAAACAACATCTAGTTCTTATTTTATGGTTTCGATAGCTTGTCTCTGAGGATATCAATAGTAGGTGTGGTGTGGCATTTTATTGAAGTTTTCTTCCCTCCTCTATAGTTTGTTTTACCCAGGTTTTTTTTTTTTTCTGTTAGTTTTGTTCTCTCTTTTTCATATTAGATGCTATAATCTGTGGATGTTGGCATATTTTTAAGAGTGAGAGACTAAAAGGACACCTGAGTGGCTCAGTCATTTGAGTGTCCAACTCTTGATTTTGGCTCAGTTCGTGATCTCACAGTCATGGGATTGAGCACTGCACTGGGCTCCCCCCTTAGTGTGGAGCCTGCTTGAGATTCTCTTTCTCCCTCTCTCTCTCTCGGCCCCTCCCCAGCTTGCACGTGTCCTTGCTCCCTCTTTCTCTCTCAAAATAAATAAACATTTTTTAAAAAGGGGTGAGAGACTAGAAAACTGATGAAATGCTCTGAAACCATGAGTAGGGCATATCAGTTTTGAAGTTTGCTGTTGGGTGAGCTGCCTGGGAGGTTTCACTGGGAAACCTCTGATGTCAATATCTTTTGGTCTTTCCTCCTAGTCTAGTCAGATTTCTCATAGAAGATAATTAGTCTTCTGCCTGGTAAAATAGTCCTATCTTTTCCCACTCTCAGTGGAGTAGTCCAATATGGCACCCACCGTCAGACCTGCAGGAACAAAATTCCCAGATTCCCAAGTTAAGTCAATTAAACAAATTGATCACAGATTGGAAGGGATGGATGTGTTCATTTTTTACTGATGAAAAGGTACTAGTATACTTTTCTTTTTAAGTTTACTTATCTTGAGAGAGAGAGAGTGGGAGAGGAGCACAGAGAGGGGGAGAGAGAGAGAATCCCAAGCAGGCTCCTCACTGTCAGTGCAAAGCCCCATGCGGGGCTCCAACTCGTGAACCGTGAGATCATGACCTGCACCGAAGTCCAACACTTAACCGACAGAACCACCCAAGCGTGCCTATCCTTTTTTTTTAAATCATGCCTAATGATCTTAAATCTGTACACACCCATTCATTACTATTGGCATTTGTTTCAGTCCATTCCTTATTGTTCCCAATGGCTACAATAGTTGAATGAATCCTTCCATAGTTGAGCTTACACCCATATGGTCTTCTATTTGCAATACTCATTGAATGTTATTAATTAGGATATGCGACTATTGTCTTGTAGACATCCTATCCTAGCTTGGAAGATTCTTATGTGTTCAGCCTGTCTACAACTGATGGACGAAGAGCCACCTCAGGCTGGCAGTTGTGTTGCTTCCCAGTAGAGGGAATGATCCCATATGTAGTGGGAGCTAATCTTTGACCAACAGGAGCCATAACGAAAAGAAACAGGATCAGAACAGCTATACTAGAAAAGGAAAATCCAATCAAATACCACTTCACGTGATTTGGGGTAACTGAATTTGTGTTTAGGATCTTATTCAGTCTTTCCTGAGCCTCCTTCCTTCTCCCCTTCATGGTTTGAGTCCAAGGAAGTAAGATCATAATGTACCTGCCATTCGGTTAAAAGGAGTTTTCATTTTTCCTTTAATCTTTCTGGCGAACTGTGAAATTATAAGTTCCTGTCTCACTTTACCCAGTAAACTATCATCAGATTGGCCATCTACATTATGTAAAGGCCAAAAGATAGAGGGAAATTTCATTTGAGACTCATATGTTTGGTTGTTATTTTTCCCAATTCATAATTCTTTTGCCACTTTTTGCCCCAATCCGTCACTTGTGCTTTATCAAATCTAAGTTTAAAACTCCTTATTTGTATTTATCAGTTCCTTCCATAGGTGGCATCACCAGAAATATTGGGGGTTTGGCCCATTTATTAGAAGGACTCTTACATATACCCCATTATCTTTACTCATTCCTTCGTGCTGCCAACATGGCAGAATGTGATAAAGAATTAGCATGAGGGGCGCCTGGGTGGCTCAGTCGGTTAAGCGGCTGACTTCGGCTCAGGTCATGATCTCGCGTTTCGTGAGTTCGAGCCCCGCGTCGGGCTCTGTGCTGACCGCCCGGAGCCTGTTTCGGATTCTGTGTCTCCCTCCTCTGACCCTCCCCCGTTCATGCTCTGTCTCTCTCTGTCTCAAAAATAAATAAATGTTAAAAAAAAAAATTAAAAAAAAAAAAAAGAATTAGCATGAGAGTGACTGGCTTGTGATAGGACTGTAGGCCTCTTCGTTCATGTTCCTAGCCTAATGGACATCCTCAGCTACAAAATGAGGGATCAATTCTTTTGTTTTTCCTTACATGCTGCTTGGGAGAGATGGGTACATTGGAAGGGTTGTTTTATATTTAGGTTGTAAACCCGTTTTTGAATCACACCAGTTGTGAAATTGTGTTTCCAAATCAGATGCAAGAAATCAAGACTGTTGTAATCAAGACTGTCCTTTTCCTCCACAACTTTCTACATAAGCTCCTGAAGACTTAATTCCACAATGGCCGATTTCACTTAATTAATTAATTGTTGCAGCAACATACTTTTGGCCTTGATAGGCTAAGTAGCAGTGAAATAAAATCTACCTTTCAGCAATGGGTAGGGTGTTACTTCCAAGCACAGCAGTAGATAGGGAAGGCCAGCCGTACAGGGGTGTTGAAAGAAGCATGTTGGTTGTTAAATATGTTGGACCCTTGCCTTTGCCAGGGTCCGTTCCTCTGCAATCACTCTGTGCATGGGTCCACTTGCCTGCCTCCCTTATCTTGCCAGAACAAGGATTCCTTACCAGGTATTTGGTGGCTTCCACGTGAAGAATAAGGAGCTTAATTCTGTCAGAATTGCTAGTCAATTGAAGCCAGCAGAAAAGCCAATTCATCACATTCATCAGCATTCATCACAGCCCAGGACTTTGAATATATGACAGGATGTCCAGTTTATCCGCAGAGTCAAGGGTCATGCATGGATGCTGCCTTTAATCTGCTCACTGTGATGGGACCCCCTCATTCTCCTTTCAAAGCGCCCCCCACCCCCCGCGAGGCTACATGTAAGATGACTGGACTGCCACCTAAGGTGGTTTTAGAAGTGACGGTGGCAAAACTATCCTCACAGCTGGCAGCGACTCTGAATTAGACCGCGCTTCCTCGGCAATGATGCTGGGTGCATGCAGGGGGCGCTCTTGCCCAGGACTGGCTTCTGCAGCGCAGGGAAGAGGGACGAACCTCGGTGGGGCTGGGTTTTCCTATCCCTGGGGTTCCTCTTCTTTAACAATGGAGCTTGCATTTGTTTGAACTTGACCGATTCCCGTCGCACAGCTTGGGACACAGAAGTACTTGATGTCCCTTTGTGGTTTTACGTTCAATAAGCAGCTGGTAACTGACATTCAAAGGAGCGTGGTGTCCGGCATCCTCAGGACCGGAAGCTTGAGGCCAATTCCTTCCCCTCCCTCAGGAATCCCACAGACGATCTAGTCTCCTTCGGTCCAGGAGACACACCTCCTATT
Organism: Panthera tigris; assembly: GCF_018350195.1. NCBI lineage: Eukaryota > Metazoa > Chordata > Mammalia > Carnivora > Felidae > Panthera > Panthera tigris. Next base: position 40,525,106 of record NC_056664.1, on the reverse strand, counting down.
CTGGTTTGTGATACGGACCTAGCGGAAGGGCGGCGGGTACAGCTGTCTGCAAGGCTTCCGAAGCTGTTCTGTGGTTCAGACTCAATGCAAATTGCGATACTGGACCCAGATGTGGAGTTGCTGTCTCTAGAGCCCCAAATTCCCATTAACATGTATGTCTGTTTTTTATTGGCAGGGTGCTTGAAGGACAAAAACCTATGCCTGGACCGGGTGAATTCCTCTAGGAGTTAGAGTCAAACTGTATCAGGGAGGGCGCCTGAGTTTTCTTGTGATTGACAACTCATCCCTTTCCAGTCAAACAAACAAACAAAACAACAAAACAAACAAACAAAAAGGGAAGATAAGAGTTGCAGGCACAGTTGTTCCTGAATCATCCTGATTAATATGTTGTAGTTGAATCGAGTAACTTCAATACCTGCATTATACCACCTGTTGAAACCCTATCTTATCGGATTACGGCATATTGTTGGAGAATTGCTATTTCACTGTGGCAGGAACCAGGGAATTTCTGGCCTTGCCAAATGAAGGCTCACTGTGAGTAGGTTGTTAGACTTAGGAAATACAAACAGGAGACATCCACTGAAATTTGAACAACAAATGATTTTGTGTGTGTGTAAGCATGTCCCAAATGTTGGGCGGGATGTACTTATACTAAAAATCCATTTACTCTTTCTCTGAAATTAAAATATACTTTGTATATACTTTGTATATACTCCGTACTTTGTTAGGCACACTAACTATAAAAACAAAGTTCAGGGGTGCCTGGGTGGCTCAGTCAGTTGACAGTCTGACTCCTGATTTTGGCTTAGGTCATGATCCCGGGATCGAGCCTTGCATTGGATCATAGAGCCTGCTTAAGATTCTCTCCCTCTCCCTCTGTCCCTCTCCTCCTCTCATGTGTGTGCTCTCGCTCTCTCTAAAAAAAATATGTAAAATAAAATAAAATAAAATAAAATAAAATAAAATAAAATAAAATTGAATTGAATTAAAGTTCAAACATTCTAAAAGACCTTAGATTCTCAATCTCATTGCATGGAGATAACCACTATGAAGGGTTTTTGGTTGTGTCTTCCATAAACTATTCATGAATATACACAAATATTTATTTCTGTGTCCAAACCCTGACTCCTCCAATTGTTACCTGGGTGACTTTAGAAGGGTTACTTAATTTCTCTGGATCTTAAATTTCTTTATCTGTAAAACGAGGATAATAATAGTGTCTGCCTTGGGGCACCTGGGTGGCTCAGTAGGTTAAGCATTCGACTTCGGCTCAGGTTATGATCTCACGGTCTGTGAGTTTGAGCCCTGCGTGGGGCTCTGTGCTGACAGTTCAGAGCCTGGAGCCTGCTTCGGATTCTGTCTCCCTCTCTCTCTGTCCCTCTCCCACTTGCACTCTGTCTCTCTCTCTCACACACATAAATAAACTTAAATAAAAAATTAAATAATAGTGTCTGCCTCATAGAATGTTAATGGGGGTTCAGTGAGTCTGGCATATATAAGGCATTGAATGATTATCTATTATGAATAATGATAAGTATTACCATTAATATTATATATCATGTGCTACATATGCACAAGGAGACATATAGTAGTCCCCTTTTATCCATGGGGGATATGTTCCTAGACCCCCAGTGGATGCCTAAAACCATGGATAATACCAGACCCTATAATATTCTATGTTTTTTCCTGTATGTGTATACCTACGATAAAGTTTAATTTATAAATTAGGCACAATAAGAGATTAATGACAATAATAAAGTGGTACAATTATAACCATATACTATAAAAAAACTTATTTGAATGTGGTCTCTCTCTCTCTCTCTCTCAACATATCTTATTGTACTGTACTCACCTTTTTCTTCTTGTGATGATGTGAGATGATGACCTGGCCACGTGATGAGAAAAAGTGAGAGGAATGACACAGGCAGGGGGATATAGCCGCCATGGACTCTCTGACAATATATGTCAGAAGGAAGATTATCTTCTTCCAGACCATGGTTTACCTCAGGTACCTGAGACCCTAGGAAGCAAAACCTCAGATTAAGGGGGGGTGGGGGGGGAAACCACTGTACTATATAAGTTGTTCCATACCTTGCTTCCAGTCACCTTTTATATCTTGTTTATTTTTTTTTAACAGATGCAGAGAATTCCTTTTAAAAAATTAATTAGTTTCCATTGATGGCCATTTAGGTTACTTTCAACCCTTCTCTTTCATTTATTTATTTTTAGGAGAGAGAGTGGGGAAGGGGACAGAGAGAGAGAGAGGGAGAGAGAAAATCCCAAGCAGGCTCTGCACTGTCAGCGCAGAGCCCGACCTGGGGCTCAAACTCACCAACTGTGAGTTCGTGACCTGAGCCGAAATCAAGAGTTGGATGCTTAACCAACCGACTGAGCCACCTAGGTGTCCCTCAACCATTTTCTATCTGATTACCGTTTCAGTGAACATCTTTGACTGAACTGTACTGTGACTGTCCTTAAGTGCTTTTTCTAGACAGTCTAGACAATGAGCCAGTCAGAACTTGGGGCTTCCCTCCACTCGACTTCTCCCAGTGGTCTGCCTGAACTCACAAGTAGAACTGGAAGCTTCCTCATCCAGGCATGGGGGGATGGGGGGGGGTGCTGGCTTTCCCAGACAGCACAGTAAAGAATGACAAAAGGGTTGAGACTATGGTGCTTGGATGCAACATTTAAGAAGGCCCTCGAATCTCAGTAATGAAGAAAAAATATTTGATGTAATATTAAAAAAACAAACAAACACCAAAGTTAATCCAAAAACCCATGATGAATGAAATATCAACACTCCAAATAAAGACGGAATCAGTAATAGTGCCATGACAGGTCATGTTGGCTTATACATTGATTTTTATTTTAAAATATTTTATTAAAATATGTTATCTTGATTATTGCATTTTTGGTGGTGGCTTGAATTTTGCACCAGAGATAGGGGTCTCATTTGCCTCACCCTATGTCTAAGCTCTGGCTGGCATCATATCTAGATGGCACAATGTCCAAACTGTGCTTGACTGATAAGATGGTTCTCAAGTTTGTCCTAAAAGAAGGGATTGTCTCAGGGAACTGGGGTCCCTCCCATGAAACACAAACCCATACTGCATATACAGTAGACTGCCTGGTCCTAGCATATTCCTCCAGAGGCAAATAGGTTGGTGGGGATCACAGGCCTTCTCTTGTTGACCCTGACCTTTCCTCATTAAAGTCTACTCTTTAACCCACACTGTGCAACTTGCGGAATTAGTCTTGAATCCTACTGCACAATAGGAGTTGATCCTGAAGAGATCTAACAGGACAAATCTTATATATATGATTTTGTGTATACATATGAGAATGTATGTTTAGAGTAAATTTCTAGAAGTAGAATTGCTGGTCTCAATGGTATTTACACTGCAAGTTTTGATAAATATAGCCAATTTCCTCATTTAAGACAATGTATTAATTTACACTCCCACTGAAAGTATGTGAGAATAAATGTTTCCCCATATTCTTGTCAACATTGAGGGTTATAGCATTTTTTAATCTTTGCCAATCTTACAGATAAAATAGCATTTTAATTTTGCTTATATTGCTTAATTATGAGCAAAATTAACCACTTTGTATCTTTTTATGTCTTTAAAAAGCACTAGTATGTTCTCTATAAGTAAATTCCCTAGTCTCATTTTTCAAGTGGATTGTTGGTCCTTTTTATTGATTTGTTAATATTCTTTATATGTTGAGGTAAATAACTCTCTGGTTGTTATATGTATTGCAACTATTATCTCTGTTTTTTTTTTGGTTAGTCTTTGACTTTTTCATGATTTTCCCCCTAAAGGAATGATTTACATTTTTATGTAATCAAAGTTATTAATCTTTCCCTTTATGGCACTAGGTTTAGTATTTTATTTAAAAGTTCTTTCTGACGATAAGTTTATATACTATTACCTATGTTTTCTTCTTGTACCTTTTATGACTTTATTTCTTCTATTTAAATCCATCTAGGGGGTGCCGGGGTGACTCAGTTGGTTGAATGTCCTACTCTTGATTTCTGCTCAGGGCATGACCCCAGGGTCCTGGGATCAAATCCCCTGTGGGCTCCTCGCTGAGTGTGGAGCCTGCTTAAATTCTCCCTTTGTCTCTCTCTCTCTCTTCCTCTGCCCCTCTCCCTGCTTACACACTCTCTCTCTCTCTAAAATAAAAACAAAAACTCCATCTAGGATTTACTTGGGAATAGAGAGTAAGAAAGACAGACATCTGCTTTTTTTTTAATAGTTTTTTTAATGTTTATTTATTTTTGAGAGAGAGAGACAGAGTGTGAGCGGGGGACAGGCAGAGAGAGAGAGGGAGACACAGAATCTCAAGCAGTCTCCAGGCTCCGAGCTGTCAGCACAGAGTCCAACAAGGGGCACAAATTCAAGAACTGCGAGATCATGACCTGAGATGAAGTTGGATGCTCAACTGACTGAGCCACCCAGGTGCCCCTACTTTTTTTTTTTTTTAATGGCTGGCCAACATGATTTATTGAGAAACTATCTTTTCTGCCACTGATTTGGAATGCCACACAAATTATGTTAAAATTAAAAAAAAAATTCTTATTTATGAGAGAGAGAGAGACAGAGTGCGAGCAGGGGAAGGGCAGAGAGAGAAGGAGACACAGAATCCAAAGCAGGCTCCAGGCTCTGAGCTGTCAGCCCAGAGCCCGATGTGGAGCTTGAACTCACAGACCCAGAGATCATGACCTGAGCTGAAGTCGGAGGCTTAACTGACTGAGCCACCCAGGAGCCCCCACCCAAATTACATTTTAAATTCTCATTTGTTTATGTGACTTTTCCCAAACTCTTTAACCTGTTGTCATTGTTTGTGCATTCCTGAACCAGCATCAAATTGTTTCAAATAGGTAGATGTATAATGCCCTTTAGTATTTAATATTCATTTTCCCTGGAGTTAATAATTGTTTCTTTCCCCCCATTTACTTAGTTCTTTTCTTTTTTTTTTTTAAGTTTATTTATTTATTTTGAGAGAGAGAGAGAGAGCAAGAGGGCATGAGCCTGAACAGTGGAGGAATAGGGAGAGGGAGAGAGAGAAATCTCCAGCAGCACTGACAGCACGGAGCCCAACGTGGGACTTGAACTCACAAACCGTGAGATCATGACCCAAGCTGAAATCAAGAGTCAGAGGCTTGACAGACTAAGCCACCCAGGCGCCCCACTTAGTTGTTTTTCTTAATCTTGTTATGATTAATTCCACTTCAAATTCTTTGCTAGTTTATAAATCTCTCCTCAAGATTTATGACTGTATCAATTTTGTCTTTGTGAAAAACATCTGGACTGGTTGTTCTCTATGCCGGGTGTATATTTGCCGCCCTTTGTCATTTGTCCTGGGGATTCCCTCAGCTTGTCTCCTGTGACAGAGCTCCAGCTTTGAGATATCCGATGTCCCTTTTTTTGGGTTTACGATCATGTTTTGGTGAAGCATATCCTTCAACAGCCTTATAAGGATTGGTGCCTTGGAGGTACTTTTATTTACATCTAAAAATGTCTCTATTTGACTCTTATCCTTGAGTAATGGTATTATGAATATGGAACTCTAGGTTGAAAGCCACTCCAGAATTGTGAAAACATTGTTCTATTGCTTTCCAGCTTCCTGTGATAGAAGTCAGAAACCATCTTTATCCCTCATCTTTTATTTTATTTTATTTATTTTATTTTTATTTTTTTCAATATATGAAATTTATTGTCAAATTGGTTTCCATACAACACCCAGTGCAATAGCACTGCTAGGAATTTATCCCTCATCTTTTATACGGGTCTTTGGTTTTCCTCACAGATTTGGAGGATTTTTGTTTATTTGTCCTTGTTGCTCTGAAATTTTACCTCGATATACCCGAGTACAGGTCTACTTTAATTCTTCGTGTGCAACGCTTTCAATTTGGAAACTCACGCTCTCCAGTTCTGGGAAATTTTCTCAAATTATTTCTTTAATAATTCCCTCCTTTTATGTTCACTGTTTGTGCTTTCTAGAACTCCTGTTGTTTGGGTATGGGACCTCTGGGACCAGACTTCTAACTTTCTTATATTTTGTCTCCTATTTTCCATCTCTTTTTGTCTTTGTGCTTTATACTCTGGGAGGTTTTCTCCACATCATCTTCCAAACCTTCTGTAGATTAAAAACAACTCTCTGATATCATGTCTTGAAATGCCAAAATCTCTCCTACTCTTTTTTCTCTATTTTTTTTTATAGCATTCTATTCTTATTTTGTGGATGCAATGTCACAATAGCTTCTTATTTTTCTAAGAGTATTAGTAATGGTTTTTAGTGTCTTTGTTTTCATTTTCTTCTCCTTGCATAATTGCATAATCCATTTCCTCCGACTTCCTTTTTCTGTTTGCACATTTGGTTTTTATGCTTCATGTTAGAAGTTTTCCTCAGACGCATGGTGGGTGATCTTTGGTCATTTGCTCCTAGTTAAGCTGATTGGAAGCTTCGCAGGCGTAGGAAAGGATTTGTTGCATGTTCTGGCTGAATGGTTTCACTGGGGGGGGACCTTTGTCTATAGCTTTATATCTTTTATCAGCTGGTTGGATTCCCCAGGTAAATCTTTTCTAATCTCCTTCTGGAAGAGAGAAAGCCAGTCTACTATCTTCTAGGAGCAGAGGTGGACGAGGGCAGAAATTTCAGCAACAATACTTACACCTACCCCTGTTTTCCATCTCGTACCCCTGAACCCAAGTGTTCCTAATGTCCTTAAAACCGGAGACCTCCCCGGCTTTCCCATTCCAGAATATAAATCCCCAGTCTTCTCCTGTGGTGAGGCAGGGAGTTGAGAGGGCACTTAGGGCTCTAACTGCTTCTTAAACAGTATTTCAATCAGTTCTCTTTGCTTTAATCCTTCCTTCGCTTCCAAAGGTAATTGGTCCCACCAATTCCTGAGCCTGTGGGGAATTCTGCAGTGCAAATTGGTTTGATTCTTATCTTTCCCGATGCCAGCTTCGAATTCTATTTTCTCAGGTCTGAGTCATTTACTGATAGGACAGCTGTCCATTTTGGTGTATTTATTTTGCAGTTAGATACTGTGGTACATTCTCTTGCCCTTAAGTTTTCAAAGTATACAATCATAACATCGGCAAATAATGAAAATTTTCCTTCCCTTACTCATTTTTATACTTCCTGGTTCTTTCCCTTCTAGAATTACTTTGGCTTATACCTTCACTACCACATGAAATCGTAGTGGCAATGAGGCCATCTTTGTCTTTTTCTTAGATTTACTGGTGCCCTTTTAGTATTTCACCATGGAGCATGATGCTGGTTTCGGTTTGACTGCATACATTTCTTATGTTAAGGAGATATCCTACTTTTTTATTAAGATATTTTATCAGAAATTAATGTTGAATATTTTGGCTTTTTAAAATTAAAAAAAAATTTTTAATGTTTATTTATTTTTGAGAGAGAGAGAGAGAGAGCACGAGCAGGGGAGGGGCAGAGGGAGAGGGAGAAGCAGGCTCCAGGCTCTGAGCTGTCAGTACAGAGCCTGACGCAGGGCTCGAACCCACAAACCGCGAGATCATGACCTGAGCCGAAGTCAGACGCTTAACTGACCGAGCCACCCAGGCGCTCCAAATCTTTTAGATTTTTAAAATCTGTATTCATGAATGAAATTTGTAGTTTTCCTTTTGGGTATCGAAACCTGGTTTTGTAAAAAAGGGTCTGAAAGCTTGCTCTCTCTTTTATGCTTTTGAATCGTTTAACAGCATTGGAACCATCTGATGAGTAAATTTAAACAATAATAGTGTCCAGCACTTGGACAGACTGGCCCTTCACCATCCTTCAGATCAAACCACAGTTGGCAGGGTCAGGCCTGTCTCTAAGCGGACACACGCTGTAAACTCTAGTCTCAGCAGGCACAGAGGTAATATTGAATGAAAGATGTAAAATTTACTTTCTGGAAGCTTCAGGGAGCCGGAAAAGGAGGAGAAGGAAAAGGAAAAGGAGGAGGAGGAAGTTAATTGTATTGTTTGGATAAGAATTTAGTTCAACAGACCATGTTTCTCTTCGGCAGGCCTGATAAAATAGGACAAAGTAAAAGGAATTTCTACCACTCCTTTCTCCACAGTCCTCAGAGTTGGCCCCCACAATTCTGTGGTCTCCCCAGTCACCTTTGTAGACACTTCCCCAGAGGAAATATGTGAGGCCCTCTCTGCATCACTGGAACAAGGTCTGGAGTCGCCCCTTGCTGATAAACACTAAAGCCCTCTGTTGGTTTAGGGACTTGCTGATCCCTTTCTCTGATGAAAGATGGTGTTTAATTCACTGTACCAGCTTGATTTGCCTGTTTAATTCAAGACTTAATGACTTTTCAGGGTTTATCTACCACCAGGAGAAATGCTGAGGTGGAAGGTTCTGGAACGAGTTCAGTATGTTACAAATGAGAAACTTCTGGCTATGTTTGCAGATGAAAGCTGCTGCCTCTAGAGGCTTGACTTCACCATCAGTTACCAAATGGGGTGCCTGGGTTTTCTTTTTATAATTTTCCAAGTCCATAACTCTATGAAATGGGGAGGTATTGAACATATTTTCTTTCTTTCTTTTTTTTTTTTTTTAATGTTTACTTATTTTTGAGAGAGAGAGACAGAGTGCGAGCAGGAGAGGGACAGAGAGAGAGGGAGATATAGAATCCAAAGCAGGCTCCAGGCTCTAAGCTGTCAGCACAGAGCCTGACGTGGGGCTCGAACTCATGAACCGTGAGATCATGACCTGAGCTGAAGTTAGACGCTTAACTGACTGAGCCATCCAGGTGCCCTGAGCATGTTTTCATATTTTAAATGGAACTGTGAATTTAGATGATCTTTATATTTCCTTTTAATGTCATAATTGATTAGAGAGTCAGTATGGCTCTAGTGACCAAGAGCACAGACTCTGGATTCAGACAGATATAGTGGGAATCCCATTTCTGCTCTAATTAGCTATATGACATTGGTCAAATTAATGAGCCTCTCTGAGCACCAGCTTATCTGTAAAGTGGCGACAGTCTTAGTGCCTACTTCATAAGGCTGATGTAAAAATGAAATGAGATAATGGGCTTAAGGCTTCTGACATGGCATCTGGCCCACATTAAGGACTTATCACATATTCTCTATTGTTATTACTATTCTTATGTCACTAGATAGGAGCTTTGGGAGAGATACGTGTAAAATCCAGGCTTATCTGGGAGTTCGATGGTAGCTGAAGACGTATCAATCAGTCAGCCCATTGCTCACAGGAAGCTACTGGCTCCTGACTCTCCAGTTCTCGCCTGTACATCTTTTGTCTTCGGGAAAATTCTGGGAACTTTTTGGATGCCTAAGTTCTGTTCTCTGAAAGTGCACTGGAATCTTTATTCTTGTTCCAGATGGAAGGACTGGACTCCAGGTGGACAATTCTGGTGGCTACTTCTGATTGGTCATCAACAGAGCAAAGGCCACCTCCGGGGAGTTAGTCATCTGCTCCCTACTGGACTGCTCTGGTCATCACAGTGCCCCCTGAGCACCTTCTGGGCAGCACTGTGCAGCTCAGTTTCCCTTCCCTCTGATGCCGGCCACTGGTTGGATCCTCTTTCTGACTGTCAAACTTCCTTGGAATAGTCTAGAACGGCTAGTGAGGAAGAGGTCTGTTCTTGTCTTCCCCTCCCAGGTCCTCTCTGCAATGTCTTTCCCCTCTCTTGTTTTCCCATGGATCCCCCAGTCTCTACCTCATGCAGTTACCCTGTGTTTTTATTCTTCTTCCCATTAAAATCAGATTTTAAATCTTTTATTCATAAAATTTTAAAAATGAGTAGAACTACGGGGAGTGTGTGTTGTTGGACTCTTGCTTGTAATGAAGTCTTTTTTGGCTTACCTTATTTTTTTTTAAGCTTATTTATTTATTTTGAGACAGAATATGCAAGTGGGGGAGAGGCAGAGAGAGAGGGAGAGAGAGGGTCCCAAGCAGGCTCCATGCTGTCAGTACAGAGCCCGACTTGGGACTGAACTCACAAACCGTGACGTCATGACCTGAGCCAAAATCAAGAATCGGATGCTCAACCGACTGAATCACCCAGGCGCCCCATTTTCAGTTTACCTTAAATAATTCCCTTTCCTTAGTGGGCAGGAGGGTACACAATTATTGCAAAGAGCCCCCGCAGTAATTGTGTGTCTTCCCAGCTGGGCTTCATTGGAACACAGCTCAGAGACCAGGAGGGGGTCCAGGACGCAGAGCTTGAAGGACAGTGACTGGTTTCCACCCTGGCAGGAGATTGCCCACTCTTCAGCATGACACAGCCCTCTTCTGTTTCTGCTTCTCACACTTCTGTCGCTGTCAGCCCACCTCTCCTCTTTTCTCTGCCTCATGGCTTGTGCTCTCTCCAAGCATCTGCTTTTCAAGAGTTCTTGGCCTCTGGGCCTCTCCGGCTTCTCTGTCTCATGGTACTGCCTCCTGTCTGATGAGCAGGTTTTTGTTTTTTGTTTTTTGTTTTTTTAATACATTTTTATTTTTTATTTTATTTTTATTATTTATTTTTGAGAGAGACAGAGTGTGAGCAGGGGAGGGCTAGAGAGAGAGGGAGACACAGAATCAGAAGCAGGCTCCAGGCTCCGAGCTGTCAGCACAGAGCCCAATGGGGGCTGGAACTCGCCAACCATGAGATTCTGATCTGAGCTGATTGAGCCACTCAGGAGCCCTGAGGAGGGATTTTTATAGCAGAGCTCCTCATAGGCTGCTGGCTTGGCCACTCTCAGGCTGACCTTGCATTAGTTTCCTGCTGTTGGTCCTTTTGCCTGTGGCCACGGAAGACACGTGACTTTGTCTGGGGCCTTGTTCCTCAGTGCAAGGATGTGGCAGGGCAGGGGGCGGGTGGTGCCCAGCACTCTGAGCTTGGCTTTATCTAGGAAATACTGCTGTCCTTCCCACAAGCACCAAAGGATTAAATCAGAATTTTGATGATTCTCAAACCAAGTGAATAGCAGAATCTCATGGGCAAATTTTTACACATGAAAATGTTACTTATCTGTAAGATAGAGACGATAATAAAGCTTACTTCATGAGATTGATGTGATCTGTCTTTTTTTTTTTTTTCCAGAAAATGTTTTGCTATGTTTGCCTGAAAAACAGCTGGAAGTTTAGTGCCCCTAAAATAGGAAATTGTTAAATCAGTGGTTTTTAAGGTCTGGGAAGAGGAGAGAGGGACAGTATAGAAGAATTGTTTGTGGAGCTCTATCTCTGGTCTACCTCATCAGAATAGAGTCAAGGGTTGAACTTCCCAGACTATATGATAACACCAACTGTAACCCCCCACTCCCAAAGCACTGCACTAAGCGATCTACAATAGTAAAATGAAATTTCATGATGCCAATTAAAATGATCTTGCAGAATATATATACATATATATATACACATATATACATATGTATATATATACACATATATACATATGTATATATATACATATATATGTGTATATATATATATATATATATATATATATATATATATATAGTTTTTAGAAAGAGAGAGCATGAGCAGAGGAGAGGCAGAGGGAGAGAGAGAGAATCCCAAGCAGGCTCCGTGCCCAGCACAGAGCCCGATGCAGGGCTTGATCCCATGACCCTGGGATCATGACCTGAGCTGAAATCAAGAGTCGGATGCTTAACTGACTGAACCACCCAGGCACCCCTTGCACAAGTGTACTATTTTAAAATGCAAAGGAGGTCGTAATGAACTGTTGAATTAAAAAAGCAGGTTAAGAGACAGGATTATGGTAAGAATTTTTAGGGGAAAAAAAGCACATATAGATATCTATGCATGGCTAAGGATCTGGAATATTAAAAATCTGGTTGATAGACCTGCTGCTACAGCATCATCCTTAATAGAAATTCATACCCAGGGCCCCACTCCAGACCTACTCAATCAGAATCTGCATTTTGTCGAGATCACCACAATTGGTGTGCACATTAAAGTCTGAGACTCACTGCTCTAGAGCACTGGTTCTTATCTTGGGTGCTCATTAGAATTTACCTGGGGAGCATTTATTTATTTATTTATTTAAGATTTTATTTTTAAGTAATCTCTACACCTAATGTGGGACTCGACCTTATAGCTCTGAGATCAAGAGTTGCATGTTCCACTGACTGAGCCAGCCAGGCGTCCCACCTGGGGAACACTTAAAAAAAGAATCCTGATGCCCTAGTGGCATCCAGTCCAATTAAATCACAGTCTCTGGGGGTGGGGCCAGGCATCATATAACTTAGAGTGCCCAGGTGATCCTTGATGAACAGCGCGGGGGGGCGGGGCGGGGAGGGGGGAGACCGGAATCACTGCTTCAAGGATCTACCCCAGGTATTATTGTGCTTATTCCGTGGATGGTGTGAATCTGGTGGTTCCAGTTTTGTCTTTTCTGCTTTTCTGTATTTTCCGATATTTGTTTTCAGAGCATATTATTTTTGTAATGATAAAGAAGCTATTTTAAATTTAAAAACCTTACACGAATGCAAGGCTGGTCTGAGGTTGAGACAGCAGCCTTGAAATGAGAACGATGTTTTAGAGCAGAATTTACAATAGGCAGAGAAGAGAGGGCGCATGCTTCTAGGCTGGAGGAGGGAGAGTGACAACAAAGCAATCTTTGTCCTCTTGCTTTTATTTTTAGTCACGAAATTGAGTTTTTTAATTGTATTTTGAAATAAAAAAATATCACAAAAGGAAAGCATGAACTTTTTATGGTTAGCAAAAGGGAACATGGGTTAAGCATATTAAAAAAAAAAAATCAAAAAACCTCTTTTGGAGAGGAGTCATTCTATCTACCACCTAACCCAGTGCACCTCTTCCCCTTAGCACAAGAGAAACTAAACATTGTCAAGAGCTCACTAACCACCCAGTGCCGTAACAGGTATTTCATTGATCCTTGTAACAATGCCAAGGAACGGCACTACCGTATCCTCATTATAGGGGATGCTGAGCCCCAGTGAGGATACTTCCTTTGCATTTAACCCCTAGCCCTGGAATATCCAAAATGGCAGCCACTAGCCACATATGGCTCTTGAGTACTTCAAATGGCCGGTCTGAATTGATATGTGCTTGGAGTGTAAAAATGCAAAGACTTGATATGGAAAAAAAAATGCTAATTTTTTCAAGACTTAGTATGAAAAAAATGTAAAAAAGATCATTAATAATGTTGCATATTAATTACACTTTGAAGTGATGTTGGTTTGGATATGTTTGGGTTACATAAACTATTATTAAAATTATTTCACCTGTTTCTTTTTCCTTTGTTAAATGTGGCTAACTAGAAAATTTTAAATTACTTATGTGGCTCATGTTTGTGGCTCACACTTTATTTCTAGCCAGGTTGAGGCAACCAGAAGTTAGACCCTAGGGGGATTATTGACGCTTGTTGCTTATTCTTTTTAGAACTCTCCTAAGAGCAGAGGAATTGGTGAGAGAGGAAGCAATTTCTCTGTAGCCCCTCTGTTTGAGGAATGGATGGAAAAGAGGTTAAGATGGGGTACCTGGGTGGCTCAGTCGGTTGAGCGTCCAACTTGATTTCTGCTCAGGTCATGATCTCATGGTTCATGTTCTCATGGTTCATGAGATAGAGCCCCATGTAGGACTCTGCGCTGACAGTGAAGAGCCTGATTGGGATTCTCTCGCTCCCCCCCCCCCCCATCTCTGCCCATCCCCTGATCGCACTCTCTCTCTCAAAATAAATAAACACACTTAAAAAAAAAAAAAGGTTAAGATGAATTTGAGGGCATCCTTGCCAACTGTCTCTAGCCTCAGCTGACTATTAGAGTTTCCTGGAGAGCCTTTTAAAATTCTGATACTCAGTCACACTACTGTCTGAGTAAATCAGAATCTCTGGAGAATCTCTACTTTTCAGGATACTGAGGTTCAGCCAAGATTGAGAACCATTGCTTCAGCCAGATTTATTCTTCTTCACCAGGGACAAACCACAGCTATTTGGGAAAGTAGGCTAGTAACTTTCAGATCACACATCACGTGATCTTGAGGAGTGTTACTTGGGCCATTACAAATTTTCTATTTAAAAAAAAATTGAGGTTGTTGTATTTCCCTTTTGTGAATCAACCTTGAAAAGACAATGTTAGTTTAGTTATCTTGACAATTCAGTCTCTTGGCCACTAGGGGGACTGGATTAAAACAGGATAGGCTGATGTTCTTGGGGACATTGCTCAGTGTCATGCTGGTGGGCAAAGGACCAGCATGTATTGCTACTTTGTAACATTTATTGGAGTTAAATCCTATCAGCTCCTTCAAAGGCCATGGCCTTTGTATCAGGGAAAATTGACAATATCTTTCTAGAGATCACTTTAGCAAAAGAACTATAGATCATATTCAGTGCTCACTCTATGTCAGATACTGTGCTAAGCACTTCATATACATTATCCCACTTAAATTCTCACAACAGCCCTGTGAAGTGGGTACAATTATTATCTTTTTAAAAAATGTTTATTTATTTTTGGGAGAGAGAGAGACCACGAGGTGAAAAACAGGATTGGAAAGATTAAAGAAGGGACTCACGGCCACAGAGCTGGAAAATAGAGGATTTGAACCCACACCTCTGTCCCAGGGACTGACCTTTTAACCTGTAAATGATATTATATAAAATACACCTAGATTTTGTCCAGTGATTTTTAGTTCTAGGACTTTATTCTAGGAAATGAACAAAAGTAGGCCTAGAAAAATCTCAATGGTTCTATTGTTATAGGACACTAGTTAAATACATTAGTATATCACCATTAAGTGAAATACGTGACAGCTAAGAGTGCTGATATACAAGCAATTTATTGAAGTGGAAAAATCTTCATGAAGTATTATTAAGTTAGAGGGGCACCTGGGTGGCTCAGTCAGTTAAGCGTCAGACTTTGGCTCAGGTCACAACCTCACAGTTCGTGAGTTCAAGCCTCGTGTTGGGCTCTATGCTGACAGCTCGAAGCCTAGGGCCTGCTTTGGATTCTGTCTCCCTCTCTCTCTCTGCTCCTCCCCCACTTGTGCTCAGTCTCTTTCTCTCTCAAAGAAATAAATGAACATTAAAAAAAATTTAAAAAGCAAGTTAGAAAACATATTCAGTTCAATATCCAGAAAGAAAAGGGTGGTGAAGGGGCGTGGGGGAAGGGGAGGGAACACAAAAACATTAATGGTGGCTATATTTAGAGGAAATACTGAAATTTTAACTTTCATCTTTACCTTTTTCTTTACATTCTAATTTTTCCATAGCGTGTTTTTCAGGTAGTAATTTTTAAAAAGGTAATCTCTAAACCCAACATGGGGCTGGAACCTGGAACCCCAAGATCAAAAGTCACATGCTCCACTGGCTGAGCCAGCCAGGTGCCCCTAAGGTAGTAATTTTTTTTTTTTTTTAAAGCAAAGCAAACTACAATATTTCAGGATGTGAAAGAACAATGCCTGACTAAAGGAAGTGGAGGGAGTAACTGAGAACTAGTTCTTACATTGTTCTGGGTACTAGATTTAACATTAAAACGCGGAGTGCCAAAGGCAAAAGAGAAACAAATTGGTTGTATACATTTCATGTTATTTCACTTAGCATTTTACAAGAGAGCCTCTTAGGTGGTGTTCTGCATTTCCAGTTGTTCACTCTTGTGAGCTTTTTACGGTCTGCAACCGTAAACAGGTGCTCTGTGCATATCCCAGTTCTGTGTCACCAGGTCCATTGAACTCGGTTGAACTTGTGTTCATTGAGTACCTCCCTTGCGTCAGGCTAGGCACCGAGTGCTCAGTTATCTCTTCCAATGCAGAAGCACTCTGATTCTTGCATTCTGCTCACTCCCCAGCTGGAATCCCATCTAACACAACTGCTCTGGTTCTCAGATCTAGTTCAAGCACCTCCAGCAGAGTCTCCAGTCCAAACTAGTCTTCCCCCTTTGAGAGCCCTATTGCATCACCAGTTCTCACGAAATACCCTAGTATATGCACACATTCCCTCATCATGTCATAGGCAAACACTATGTCTCTTCTGTTAGACTGAAAACACCTTGTGAACGTGGGTCTGTTCTGTCTCTAGCATTTTAGCATTTTAGAGTTGGAAGGGGATGCCTGACAGCCGGGATGACCAATGCATCCTGGTTTGCTGGGACTTTTCAGGTGTTAGCACAGAAAGTAACACGTCCAGAAAAAAACCACTTAGTTTTGGCAAAATAGTTGGACACTTTGTTGGGTAATTATTTCTTGATTGGTTGGATTGTTCCATGTGGTAAAATCCTTCCTGGGGACATTCCCATTGTTAGTTATATATTGACAAAACGATAACCCTTGTATTAATATGGGTCTCTCTACTGCAGTGTTGGTATGATCCTGAGATCAATTCTGAAAGTAGGAAAAAATAATGGTTACTACTTCAGTTGAGGAAACTGATGGTGAGGAAAGCTTTGTGAATTTTTCCAAGTATTAAGTGACTAGCTAAAACCTATCTTTTAGGTCTTTTTTTTCCCTTAAGATTTAATTAATTAATTAATTGATTGATTAAGTAGGCTCCACACCCAACATGGGACTTGAACTCACAACTCTGAGGTCAAGAGTTGCATGTTCTAACGGATTGGGCCAGCCAGGTACCCCAAGATTTTGTTAAAGTAATGTCTATCTACACTCAATGTGGGTCCCAACTTAAAAACCTCCAGATCAAGAATTGCATGCTCTACTGACTGACCCAGTATCTTTTAGGTCTTTTGATTCCTAACCATGGCTCCCTGGAATTTGAAAATATCCACCATGGAGCTTTGACTTCCCATGTTTTCCAGCAGTTAAAATAATTGTACAACAAGACTTCTGTGAAGAAAATACAAATTGTACTTTGCTATCCAAAGGGCCTGCATAAGTGGAACGTGTGAAGATAGGTTCTTCAAAATTACTTAATAAATTGAATGGAGTTTTAACTTAAAATTTCCATAAGATTTTTTTTGGAGGGGGGCGGAGAACAAGGCAAAAGTGATTCTAAAGTTCATCTGCTAGCATGCTCCTGGAATAAAAGTGTGAGAAATTTTTGAAAAAGAACAAGTATGAATGAAAGGGAGGGGCTTATACTACTAGCAACTAGGTATTAAAAGTTATTAAACCTCAGTACTTTAAGCAGTGAGGTGTTGGCACAGAATCAATCAATCAATGGACCAAAACAAAATCCGGAAAGAGAATCTAAAGTATACAAAAATTTGGCGTATGATAAAGGTGGTTCAGGTCAATTGGGGAATGGATGGTTTACTTAGAAAATGATGCTAGGAGAATAGGCTGATCATTTGAACACAACTAAAACTAGGTCTCTATCTTTCCCAAAATAGTAAAATAAATTTCAGATGGCTCACAACCTTTAACATAAAAAAAAAAAATAAAGCTGCAAAAGAATTGGAAGAAGAACTAGTGATTATGTGATTTTTTTTGGGTGAAGAAAACCTTTCTAAATATAACACAAAAGGCAGACACCATAAAAGTAAAAACAGACTAAATTTGACTGCATGAAAAATCCATTTTAAAAAAGTACGAAGAAATGGCAACGTGGAAAAAACCTTCGCTGCATATATAACAAGTTAAGAGAATTCTTACAAATCGTTAAGAAAAAGTAAGCATGCTAACAGAAAAATGGGGAAGTCCATAATTTGCCACAGAAGTGCAAATGACAACAAAATTAGGAAAAGTTCTATCTTTTCAGTTAGCAAACAAAAATAAAGACCAAAAAGATCTCCTCCTCCATTTTTTTAACTTAATCATATTGGCAAAAAACTGTTAAACAATAATATCCTTTGTTGGTGGGAGACTAATTGGGAGCCTTTCTAGAGGGCCGGTTGTATTATAAATCAAAAGCCTTATCAACATGCATTCATTTTGATCCAGCAATTCCTTATCTAGAAATATATTTGAAAGAAATAATCAGAAGTATGTGCAGATATCTCTTTATAACTGTGTCCAGGCAATTTTCTTTTTTGTAGTTAAAAGGAAGAAACAACTTAAAATGTTTACTTCTAGGGAAACAGTTGCACAAATGACAGTATATTGTTCATTAGAATGCGAGGCAGTTATAAAAAAGGTGCTATACAGGGGCGCCTGGGTGGCTCAGTTGGTTGAGCATCTGACTTTGGCTCAGGTCATGATCTCACGGTTCGTGGGTTCGAGCCCCGCATTGGGCTCTGTGCTGACAGCTCAGAACCTGGAGCCTGCTTTGGATTCTGTGTCTCCCTCTGTCTCTTCTCTCCCCTGCTTATGATCTGCCTCTCTCTGTCTCTCAAAAATGAATAAATGTTAAAAAAATTTTTTTTTAAAAGACAGGTACTACACAGCTGATACTGTAGAAGAGTATTCAATGACATGAGAAACATTCGTGACAATGTATACTGCAAAGTGAAAAATGTATGTTACTAGGTTATATTCACAATATGGTCCTGTGTTTGTTTATGCATACACACACACACACACACACACACACACACACACACACACACAGCATGAATCATGCATTACAAATGATTCTTTTCCTTTTCCTTTTCTGTATTTCCACAGAACATATTTATTGGTTTTCCAATAAGAAAAATGAATAGTTACTATTGTTATTAAATGAAACCTAACAAATCCTGGATCACTTGTTTTCTGAGGGCACAAAGTTACAGGGTTGTTCATGTCCTACAATATATACTTCTGTAATGCTTGGATTTTGTTAATCGAATCTGGTCATTAAAAAAAATTTTTTTTATGTTTATTTATTTTTGAGACAGAGACAGAGTGTGCACAGGGGAGGAGCAGAGAGAAGGGAGACACAGAATCCAAAGCAGGCTCCAGGCTCTGAGCTGTCAGCACAGAGCCTGATGTGGAGCTCAAACTCATTTACCTCAAGATCGTGACCTGAGCTGAAGTCGGAAGCTCAACCAACTGAGCCATCCAGGTGCCCTGAATCTGGTCATTTGTATAGTCAAAAAGAAATAATTAAAAAAAAACCAAAGGGTTGGGGAACAGAGAAGTTCGTGTTCTTCAATACAATAATTTCACTTTTAGAAATGCTCTTGACCCTGAAAATGAGCAAATATTTATGCAGAGACTGCTCACAATGGCAGTATTTATAACAGAAAAAGCAAAAAACAAGCAAACAAAAAAACCTGATGGCAAACATACAAACACCATTTAAATGTCTAATAATAGGGAGCTAGATAAATAAACTACGCTAGGCCCATTAGATGGTCCTCTAGCTGCAGATGAAGTCAGCATGAATCCAGCCTGCCTGGATTCAACTCTAATCTGTCACTCACTCGCTACCTGACCAGGTTCAAGGTGTGAGTTTCAGTGTCATCAGTAAAATGGGGATAGCAATAGTACCTACTTCATAGGAGAATTATGTGGATATTTATCAGTTAGAGTCCACACAGGAAACTGATGACACACTGAGATTGGGTAATTTGAGGAGAATTTAACAACGGGACTTTTTACAGATGTGGGGGCAGCTTGTAGGGAAATCACCAAGGATAGCGCGGTACCCTGGTCTAGTAAAGTAGGGAGTCATTGGGCAGTTATGGGAACCTGGAGAGAGAAAGAAGAGAGAGAAGGAGAGGGAGAAAGAGATCGATTCTAGGAGGGGCAGTGCCTTTTAATGAAAGCCCACTGAGCCTTCATAAATACCTTGACCTCACTCTCCAGGGTCCTTCTGACACACCTGGGATTAGTCTCCCATTGCTGCAATAGTGCTGCGTAAAAACAACTTGTAATCTCAGTGGCTACCAACTGTAAACATTTGTTTTTCTCACTCCCAGGTTGACTGGGTGGCTCTGCTTCAGGCTTTGGATTGGTTGGATTCTGGTCAGCTTTAAGGGCCTTTTATTCTGGGACCAGCAGTCAAGAGGCCAAACCAGACAGGCAAGTCCGTTTCAGGCCTCTGTTCACCCCACGTCTACAACCATTCCATTGGCTAAAGCATGTCACATGACCGAGCCTAAAATAAATGGAGTAGAAATATTTCTATTCCATATACTCTAGAAGGCACACTCACATGGCAAATGCTAACACAGGAAGAGAGAGAGAGAGAGGAGTTGGGAATGGCAATCCAATCTACCACATCGTGTCACTGGCCAAACCCAAGAGAAGTAAGAGGGTACCGAAGCTCATTGACATAGTCTCAGCAGATTGGCCTTCTGGGACACAGAGCAGATAGAAGAGGGTAGAGGTGTCTGGAGAGGCAAAGAAAGATATCTGTGCAGGATTACATGAGTTAGTATTTTTAATGAGTTTAGGATAGTGACTGGCATGTAGAAAATACTATGCAGTTGATTCTTGAACCATATGGGTTTGAACTGCCCGTGTCCACTTACATGCGGATTTTTTGTTTTGATAAATACAGTACTGTACTGTAAATGTATTTTCTCTTCCATATGAGTTTTTTAAATAACATTTTCTTTTCTCTAGCTTACTTGATAGTAAGAATACAGAATACAATACACATACAAAACATGTGTTGTTTATGTTGTTGGTAAGGATTCTTGTCAACAGTAGGCTATTAGTAGTTTTGGGGAAGTTTTTGGAAGTCAAAAGTTATATGTGGATTTTTGACTGCACAGGGGCGTTGGTGCCCCTAACCACCACGTTGTTCAAGGGTCAACTGTGTAAGCGTTGTTAAATGAAATAATAAAGTATGGTGCAATTGAGAATGATGTTTTTAGGAATATTTAAATTTAAAAGTTAATAATTAATTGTTAAGTGAAGGACGTTCATAAAGCAGGTGTACATTATAATATCTCTTAAAAACACAATGTATCTAGAAGAAAGACTGGAAGGAAACTTAGAAAAATATTAATATTGTTGCTAAAAGGTAGAATCATGGGGAAGTTTTTCACTTAGGTACTATGTGTTCAGAAATAGGTTGCCATATACAGTCTCATAGGATGTACACTGTACAACTCTAGGGTGCCCCATTTGTCCCTCTTCACACCTCTGGCTTATACAACTTCCTTTATTGCCTATAGCTTCTAAAATGTACATGTGTTACTCTTGTGTAATCAAACAAATGCAGTTTTAATATATTGCAACTTTGCTTTTTCTCCCTAAAACATTTATTTTGTTTTAAGTTTATTTATTTTGACAGAGAAAGAGAGAGCAGGGGAGGTGTAGAAAGAGAGGGAGAGAGAGAATCTCAAGCAGACTCAGTGATACCAGTGTGGAGTCCTACAAGAGATTTGATCTCATAAACCATGAAATCATGACCTGAGTCGAAATCAAGAGTCAGATGCTTAACTGACTAAGCCACTGAGGTGCCCCCTCCCTAAAACATTTAAAAGGTAGCTGAAGTTGACCTAGTTTGGCATTTTTATTAGAGTGGGAAAGAAATGATCCCTATACTCCAAAATGATTGTCGTAAGGCATATTCACCAATGCTTGAGACAAACGGGGTGTTCAGTCACCACTGCAGAACCGAAAGTTTCTTCATGCACGTAGCATAAATAAAAGACACATATCTGGCCTGAGAGTGTTATTAAAATAATAAAAAATAAAAAATAAAAAATAAATAATGAATAAAATAATTTTTAAAACCCGTAATATATTTTAATCACTGGAGAAATCCAGAACTGCTGGATCAGAAATGATGAATATAAGAATGGAGGCTTCATATTAAATCCACAATGGAGAAGATTTAAAGTAAGCCAATGCTTCTTTTCCCACGGCCAGGACAAAAGGAACCTGGTTCTTAATGACATCCAGGCCTACCCTGCACTTTCTGGTCTCCATAGTTCTTGTCACATGAGATGATAAACATGTTTACTTAAAGAGTAAATACCACTGTCATTGGATATTGTATTCCTTGAAGCCAGAAAATAGATATATTCTCTTAGAAGCCCTTCCTTCCCTATGTAGAGTTAAAGATCCCCTCCTCTACGTGTCCACAACCCCTTGCATGTACTTCTGTCCCAGTCTTCAACGTGACTTGTTTGTGAGATCCTCCAAAGAATTCATGTGTTTTCTTTTATTTTGTAACCTCAATATCCCTCCTGGTATCTAACATAGAAAATATTTGTTTAGTAGGTATCAGGACTCTGTATATTCACTGTTCTGGGAGGTGTGGAGGGCACTTTTTCTTGAGAGTATGGAGAAGTGGCAGACCCAGCCCATGCACACACACACACACACACACACACACACACATGAGTAATCTCATAGCCTGGGTGAGGCTGTCGGTAAAGGCTGAGTCACAAATACCCTCGTGTGCTCCTTGAAAACTAGATGGAAGCAAAAGCCACTCTAGATGCAGGGTGATGACAGAAGAGTACGTCTCTTCTTCCCACTTGAATTCTTAGGATAGTTTTTAGATATTATTTAAATTTTATTAAAGTAATTTTTGGAGATTAAAATGTTGGCTTTATTACAAAAGTGGATTGGAGAATGTGGTCTAGTTGTGATATCAAATGGGTTTGGTAATACTCTCCTATTTTGAACTTACCCTCCAAAATGCCACCCTCCACCCCTGGTGGGACAGAGGTGGTCCTGTTTGGCTTATATATGGCTGGGGGAACAGACCAGGACACACATCTGCACTCCACAGAGCAGGTTGCCAACCCCTGGCCCGGACAAAAGTGAATCCAGAAAGCCAGGCCTGCCTGGGAAGCGTGAACAGCAGTCTCCCTCATCGCAGTTTCCATTTCCATGGTTTCTATTACCTGATGTCAACCGTGGTCTAGAAAGAGGAGACCCTCCTCCTCACCTATGGTATCTTAAGGCTACATCACAATACCTATGTATCTATGTCACTCTCTTCATTTCTTTTCTTTTCTTTTCTTTTCTTTTCTTTTCTTTTCTTTTCTTTTCTTTTCTTTTCTTTTCTTTTCTTTTCTTTTAGGTTTATTTATTTATTTAAGAAAGACAGAGACAGCACAAGTGCGGGAGGAGCGGAGAGAGAGAGGAACAGAGAGAAAAATCTGAAGCAGGCTCCACAATGCCAGCACAGAACTCAACGTGGGGCTCGAACTCACGACACCACGAGATCATGACCTGAGCTGAAACCAAGAGCCGGATGCCTAACCGACTGAGCCACCCAGGCGCCCCCTCTTCATTTCATCTCATATGTAGGCATTTTATCATCTCAAGTTACACAAGAAGGAGAAAGGTGAGTACAATTCAATATTTAGAGAGAGAGAAAGAGTCCACATTCACATAACTTTTATTATAGTACATGGATATAATTATTCTATTTTATTATTAGTTATTGTTGTTAATCTCTTATTATGCTTAATTTAGAAACTAAACTTTACTATAGGTATGTGCATATAGAAGAAACCTCGTATGTATAGGGTTTGGAACTATCCAGTTTCAGGCATCCACTGGGGGTCTCGGAATGTTTCCCCCACAGGGAAGGGAGGGGGAGAACTACTATAGAAAGGCGTGAACTTCTTTATTGGTAATCTGCTAGTAAATCGGCTTCTTTGTAACCTCTCTCACTTTCCTTTCCTGGTTTGGATCATTGGGAGGTCACAGGGTATGAACATTTCCCCCCAATGTTGGTTTGGCTTTTGCCTTCTTACAACATGAAGAACGCGGCCACTGAACCAGCTGAGGAATGTGGGCTGCAAACGTGGTCTATTTCATGTTTGATGTCATCATAATTCCACACTTTCTACACACAGTTTCAACGCGGTGGCTGAAATTATCATTGGCAAACATATGCAGGATTCTGAATTCGAAAATTTGGGCTCTAAGCTGCCAGTAACCAGTCCAGAGTGCTATTTTCAAGGTTCAAAGGTCCCAGTGGGTAGATCTGATTAATGAATTTGAAAGGCATTAATGGCAAAGAATAGGTTTAGTTGTGAGACCACCCAAACCCCATTTGCTTTTTAGCAGCCAAATTCAATGCCTTAACTCAAAGGAGGGTGTTCTGTGGGAATGTTAAATCATGTGGCAGTTCTCCTTAAGGATTGGGGCTTTATCTAGCACCCTTAAATCTTGGCATATAGGAAGCTCCTACTTTATTCTCCCACATATAGGGCTGATGTTTGTATGAATGTGGTGGAAAAGGAGACACTTTCCAGGTTTAATTCAGAAGGAGCAAAACACAGTGGCCCAGAGCAGGGACCCTTCGAGCCCTGCCACATCACGATACACTTCACCAGTTTGAGCAGAAACAGGAAGTAGGTAAGGGCAACACAGAGGCCCGCCAATGTGACCAGGGCACCATTTCTGGGTTCTGTAGAGTAAGTTAACCTCATCAGGTTCCATCCAACCAGTCTGAGACTCAGCCTCTCCTTCCAGCCTCCTCAGCCTACTACTGCTCTGGGCCCCAAGGTCCATAGCCTGCCCGGCCCTTGGTTCCGCCCTCACGGTCACAGCCTCTGCATTGTTAATCCTGGCCAATTGTCAGGAAAATAATCTCCTGGATTCTTAAGGGCCTGGGGGAGAGCGTGGATGACTCAGTGTGGCCCATCCCCACTGTTAGGGAAGAAACTCAAAGCAGATTGTTTGTGGCAGTGAGTTACTAATGTCAACTTCATCAGAGGTTATTCTGTGGAAGGTGCAATGGTGAATAGCAGTTGCAAACCTTTTAAGACTAATTTTTGTGCCATGAAAGAAAGGGGAAGTTAGAATAAATAGACTGAGACTCAGATGATTTATTTTTCAGTTTAGACTTGCGTGTTTCATTCATTCCTGGGATAGTCTCATCTATCTGCCTTTGGGGATCAGCATAGAAAGAGGAGTGAGTCATCGCTTGGCTATGTCTTTTTTGTCTTTAATCCCTTAATGTAAAGGAGAATTAGGCAAGAAGTTTAAGCAAGGTTAAACAAGATTGATTAATGAATTTTTAAAAATTAAGCTCGAGCTTAAAACAACATGAGAGATGTGTACAACAAGGTAAGGGACATAAAAACTCTTTATTCAAATATAAGATATGTCATCCATTTACTTCCTGAAAAAAGTCAATCGTTAGTAATA
The DNA here is from genome assembly GCF_018350195.1 of Panthera tigris. Classification (NCBI taxonomy): domain Eukaryota; kingdom Metazoa; phylum Chordata; class Mammalia; order Carnivora; family Felidae; genus Panthera; species Panthera tigris. The sequence goes on along the minus strand of NC_056664.1, from coordinate 40,500,203 downwards.
AGAAGAAGAATATACTCAGAAGATATTATAATGTTTCTTCATCCATGCAGAGACCCTATTGACCCCCTCCTGGGAGAGTATAGACTTAGAAGAGTAGCTCTCTCTAGTCCTGAGATGGGTTATCTGGTATTTCTCCTCATCTGCCATAGGTCTGGGTCCCCTTATGCAGTGGGCACTCAGAGTTTCCAACTGCTACACCATCCAATAAATGCTTATAGGTTGGAAAGCCTCTAGATGATGCTCAGTTCAGGGCTTGAGCAAGATACCAAAAATTTGCAAAGTTCCCTTCCTCCTCTTAAATGATAGACTTGGCCTTCAAGTTCAGCTTCTCCATCTATTCCTGCCTTCTAGTCTGTATGTGGAAGAACAGAGAGTGAAGATCCAGGAAAGATTCTGGAAAAAATAAAATTGGGTTTTCCTCCAAGAACTTCTCAAAAAATTATTTAGATTGTCAAAAGATGAATACATTATTGAAGGTAACATGGTCATGTGTTGCCTATTAAATTTTATTTCTCCCAAGATGTTTCTTAAAACCACAAAAGAGAGGGAAATTTCTGTAGAGCAGCTCAGTCTCAGAAGATTACACTTGCAGACGTCAGAGCTAGAACGAGGTTCTCAAAGGCACAGTGCGTGTTCGCCTTCAGAGTTGCTATGGTTTTCACAAGAAGGAGTCACTTCCTTTTCTTTGTGGGCTTCTTGCTGTTGGGTTTAGTCTACAGCCAGACTTGAAACTCCTTAGTAGAACCACAGATGAGCAACTTGGGAGGGGGGTGTCTGTGAATCCTGTGAACTTACAGCAATATTTTCATTATATGAACACCGTTTGGGGGAATATGGAGGATCCAAAGCTCTCATTAGATTCTCAGAAGAGTCTGTGACTTTGTAAGTGAAGGTCCTGGTCCAAGCCTGGAGCACCTGCATGCCTTCTGAATCAGCTGCAGAACCCATACCTTAAACGTAGGTAATATTATTATCCCTATTATACAGATGAGAAAACAGGCTGACAGTTTAAATAACCCACCCAATAGTCATACAGCTGGTAAATAGTGAATCCAGGTGATAAACCCAGATCTGTCTGACTTCAGAAATGGAGCATTTCATTAGTGGGCAGTGCTTTGCCTACACTTAACAGGTTTAAAATAATAAGACCTGGAATTTGTTAGGGTTTTTCCAACTTCCCCAAATCCTTGCAACAGCCTTCCTGACAGGTGACCCAGCTCTGTATGAACGCTCCTGGGGATGAGTGCTTCCTACTTCTCCAGGAGTCAGCAGCACTGTTGAACAGCACTCAGTGTTGAATGAGTGCCTTTAAAATATTAAACTCCAACTTACCTTAGGATTGGGTGCTGGCAAGGTTCTTTCAAATGTAAAATGCGAAACATCTTCAGGTGTGTTTTCTAGGACTGGGGTCCAAAATTCTGCTGCATGGAGCCTCTACTTCTCTCTCTTCAAAGTGGGGCACATGGGAGAAGATGAACTGTGTTGGGAAATACAAACATACACATCCAGAAATAATACAACATGTGGAATGGTGGACAGACTCTTTCTATCTTTCAAAAGCATTAGAAGAAAGTGTGCTTTGAAAATGGGAATGACCCAACAATTTCCATACATGGAAAAACTTTTCTTAGCTGCCTTGGGGGTCTTTTTTTCTTTAGTTTCTTTTGCTTATTTATTTTGAGAGTGACAGAAAGAGAGAGAGAGAGTGCATGCATGTCGGGGAGGAGCAGAGAGAGAGGGAGAGAGAGAATCCTAAGTAGACTCTGCATTGTCAGTGCAGAGCCCAAGGTTGGGCTCGATCTTGCAAACTGTGAGGTCATGACCTGAGCTGAAATCAAGAGTTGGATGTGCAACTGACTGAGCCACCCAGGTGCCCCCTAGCTTCTAAGAATGATCCTTTTTAAAAAAATGTTTATTTATTTATTTTTGAGGGGGGGGGGTGGCTCATGCATGTGCATGAGTTGGGGAGGAGAAAGAGAGAGAGAGAGAATCCCAAGCAGGCTCCCTGCTGTCAGCATGGAGCCTGACTTGGGGCTTGATCTCACAAAACGTGAGATTGTGACCTGAGCTGAAATCAAGAGTCAGATGCTTAACTGACTGAGCCACCCAGGAGCCCCAAGAATGATCCTTTTTATATCTTCTTTACACTTGAGAAAACAAGAAATCTGGAGGGTGGGGTGGGGAGGATGTTTTCTTAGAGTATTGATGATTTCTTGTGAAACCAAGTTCTTTCCTGCTTCCCAAAAGGTCCTCAATGATAGATGCCTGCAATGTCTTAAAAATTGAAAGCATTTAACAGTAATATTAGTAAATTAGAAAATTTGTTGTTGTTATTTCCTGAGGAAACAATTATTTTTGCAGTAGTTAGACTCCAGAGATGGCCCCCAAGGGTCTCTCCTCTCAGGACCCATGCCTGGGAATCTAGTCTGGCCCAGATTGCCTTCAATCAGTATAGTATGGTGGAGGTGATGCTGTGCCAATTCTAGGCCCAAACTTTAGAAAAGTCTAAAAATTTCCACTTTGGACGTTTGGGAACTCTGTGCTAACATGTATGAAGACCAACTATTCTGCTAGAAATGGAATGTTCAGAGAGAAAGACTATAAGACAATGTGGAGAGAGAAAGAATCCCAGCTGCCCAAGTATCCCATCTGAGTCCATTCAGCCTGCCAGCCATCTCTGAGAAGGTGCCAGACATGTAGATGAGCTTATCTTGGATGTTCCTGTGCATTGGAGCCCCCAGGTGACTGTAGCACCAGCCGATATCACCAAGAGCAGAAGAATCACCCACCTGAGCCTAGTCAACCTACAGAATCATTAGAGATAATAAAATAATTGTTATTTATTTTTTCTAAGAGAGAGAGAGCATGAGCAGAGGAGAGGGGCAGAGAAAGAGAGAGAGAGAGAGACAGAGAGAGAGAGAGAGACAGAGACAGAGACAGAGACAGAGACAGAGAGTGAGAGAATCTCAAGCAGGCTCCACGCTCAGCACGGAGCCCAATGCAGGGCTCAATCCCATGACCCCGGGATCATGACCTGGGCTGAAATCAAGAGTCAGACTCTCTACCAACTGAGCCACCCAGGTGCCCCCAAATGGTTGTTATTTTAAGCCCCTAAGTTGTGGGGTGGTTTGTCACATAATAATAGATAACCAAACACTTCCCATTTTCATATGTCAAACCTGACTATTTTTTGTGGGTAAACAAGGTTACCAACAATGCATATTATAGCAAAATAATTAACAACATTTATTTATCTTGCAGAATACCCAATCATAAATAAGTCTCAGACCACAGTGAAATAGCACTTTACACCCATTATGATGGCTAGAAGCACAAAGACAGATAATAGCAGGTGTTGACAGGTATGTGGAGAAATCGAAACCCTTCTGCACTCCTGGTGGAATGCAAAATGGCGCAGCTTCTTCGGAACATAGTCTGGCAGTCCCTCACAGAGTTAGCATATGATCCAGCAATTCCATTACCATATACTCAGGAGCAGTGAAAACATATGTCCCCACAAAAACTTGTACAGGATTGTTCATAGCAACATTAATCATAATAGCTGAAAAGCAGAATCAACCCAACTGTCCATCAAGTGATGAATGGATAAATAACATGTGGTATTATCTATACAGTGGAGTGTTATTTGGCAATAAAAAGGAATGAAGTACTGATACGTGCTACAACATGAATGAACCTTGAAAATGTTATGGTAAATGAAAGAAGGCAGTCACAAAGACCACAAATTGTAGGATTCTATTTATATGAAATGTCCAGAAGAGGCAAATCTATAGAGGCAGGGAGTAGATTAGTGGTAGCTTAGGGCTGGAGAACAATGAAAAATGACGGCTAGTGGGTACAGAATTTGTTTTTGTGGTAATGAAAATATTCCAAAATCGCTTAGATGATTTCAAACTGTGAATAGACTAAAAACATTGAATTATACACTTTAAATGGGTGAAGTGTATGGTATGAATTATATCTCAATAAAGGGGAGTTTTAAAATTTTATTTTTTAAGATTTTATGTCTAAGTAATCTCTACACCCAATGTGGGGTTCGAACTCACTACACTGACATCAAGAGTTGCAAACTCTACCAACTGAGCCAACCAGGCACCCCAAAGGTGCTTTTTTTAAAGACAGTATTCTATAAGACTGATGTCTATTTTGTTTTGACCACTTTGGGCACCAGACTCCTGACTATCATAAGATAAGGCTAAATCAACGCAGATAGCTAACTATGATGACACTTTAATGGGCTTCTGGTTGGGGGAGTTTATAGGACCAATGTACAAAATGCAAACGGAATGTCAGTTTATTATACAATTAATATAGACTAATATTATGGTTACTATTATTTTTAATAATATTTTATTTTATTTTATTTATTATTATTATTATTATTATTTTTACTTTAAAGAGAACAAGTGGGGTAGAGGGACTGATGGGGAAAGAGAGAGAATCTTAAGCAGGCTCCACACTCAGCACAGAGCCCAATGCAGGGCTTGATCCCAAGATCCTGGGATCATCACCTGAGGTGAACTCAAGAATCAGACGCTCAACTGACTGAGCCACCCAGATGCCCCTAGAGTTAATACTCTTATATTCCTCTTATCAATAAGGTGACGATCAGCATAGACACTTGATCTGAATTCTTATTTTCTCTCATGAGGTTTAACCCTTCTTAGGATCTGTGTTCTGATTAAAAAGTGATAGTAGCTTGTCAGCATGAAGAAAGGGCAGAGGGAAATATAGCCCCCTCCTCACTTCCCAGAAAACAAAACAGTGTTCATAACTATATTTCCAAGAACCATCAAAAGTATCTGAATTCATTATTTACATGGCCAGAAAACAGTTTGACTCTCCTGCAATAGCATGATAGCACAGTGTTCATTGTCTAATGGTTACTCTGTGGTTGACTTTCACACAGTGAAATGCTTCATATGGTTTTGAAAAAAGCATGCATGTTCTATTTGCTGTTACGTGCAGTTTTGTATATATCCATTAATTCAAGCTAAATGTTTTAGCTACTTTATTCATTTATTTATTTTTTAAAGTGTTGTTTATTTACTTTGAGAGAGAGAGAGAGAGAGAGGAGAGAGAGAAAGCATGAACAGGAGAGGGGCAGAGAGAGGAAAAGAGAGAGAGAGAGAGAGAGAGAGAATCAAAGCAGGCTCTGTACTGTTAGCATAGAGTCCAATATGGGGCTCCAACTCATGAACCATGAGATCATTGCCTGAGCCAAAACCAGGAATCAGAGGCTTAACTGACTGAGCCACCCAGGTACCCCTTAGCTACTTTATTTAGAATTAAAATAATAGAATAATAAATATTTATGTATTGATAAACTGAAATCTATCAGGCCCCATGCTAGGCCCTGAGAAGCCAATCCTGAATCCTACCCCTCAGGGAACTTACAGATGACAGGTGCCTCAATACATGAGAATATATGACCTGCAATGCCAATTTGTTTTTACTTTGAATATATATTTTTAATTTATACTTTGCTATTGTTTTAACTTAAAGCTTTGCCTATCAGGTTTTGATAAAGCAATGTTAAACTCTCTCACCATGGTCATGAAGTCATCAAATCCTCCTTTAGATCTGTCAATTTTTGTTTAATATGCTTCGAGTTTCCATTGTTAGGTGCATAGTTGTTCAGGATTTTTATAACGTCCTAATGAACTCTCCTCTATCTCCTGCAGGGGCCAATCTATTTTTCATACCATGTAGTGAAATTTATCCCAGATACTGTAGATTTCATCTCTAGAGGTTCAATTTGGGTCTTTTTAATAACACTCATGTCTCTACTTAACATGCTCAATCTTTCCTCCACCTTCTGGAACTTATGGGATATAGTTACAGTAGCTTAGTGTCCTTATCTGCTAATTCTGTCATCTGTGCTGTTTCTGGATAATGTGTTTCTATTAATTGACTTTTCTCCTCATTATGGATCGTTGTTTCCTGCTTCTTTGTGAGTTGAGTAAGTTTTGATTAGTTTCCAGACATTGTGTAGTTTACTTTGTTAGATGCTGGCTGTTTTGTGTTTCTGTAAGTGTTCTCGAGCTTTGTTCTGGGACCCAGTTAAATTACTAGGAAACAGTTGATCCTTTTAAGTATTTTTTATTTTTAAGCTTTGTTTTGTGGGACTCCAGTAGTCTTCAGTCTAGGGCTGGTTTTTCTCCACTGAGAAAAGTGCAGTATCCTGATTACTCAATGTCCCGTGAATTACAAGGTTTTCCACTTTGTCCATGGGAACCCAACTATTCCTAGCCCTGTGTCATCTCCTTGGATTGCTCTCTCTGCTCCTTTTGGGTCATTTCTACTCTGGCTTTGGGTAGCTTCCCCATACTCCTGTGCTGATGAGCACTCAGCTGAAGACCTGAGGGGGATTCTGTGCAGATCTCTGAAACTGTCTTTCTGTGTGCAATTCTCTCCTGTCCAGTACTGTGCCTGCAAATTGCAGCAGCTTTTCCTCCCTCCTTCAGACTCCCAGACTTAGCACTTCAACTCAGGGAGACCACAGGTCTTCCTGGTTTCCACCTGCCTGTGCTGTGTCCTGGGAACTCTCCAGGCTCTCGAGCGAAGCAACCGTACAGCTCACCAAATTTGTTTCCTCTTTCAGGGATCCCTATCTGTGCTGCTTGATGTCCAGAGTGTGAAAAAATCACTGTTTCAAGTAGTTTTTTGGTTGTTTCAGGTGAGAGGGTCAATCTGGGTCTTGTTACTCCATCTTTGCTGGAAGCTGACGTCTAATTAATTTCTAGTAATGTTTTTTGCCTGATATTGGTATCGCCACACCAGCCATCCTCCCTGTAGTATTTGCCTCCCTTGTACACTGCCATCCATTTACTTTGAACATCTTATATCTTTATGTCTCATATTTGTCTCTTTAAAAAGAACATAGTGGTTGAATTTTATCTCCTTGTCTGAGAATGTTTGTCTTTTAACAGCTGGGTTTGTTTAAATTTATTGGGACTAGTAATCTATTTGGATTTATGTCTCTGTCCTCTTTTTGTGCTTTTCCTTTATTGAGCTTTTTCTTTCTCTACATTGTTTTTATTGTATTAATAAAGTTTTTCTTATGGTCCCCCTTTTTATTTCTATGAGTTTGGAAATTATGTATTCTATTTTTTACTCTTTTAAGAGTTACACTTAGCATTTTAATACGCATTTTTGACATAATAAATTACAAAATTAATTGGTATCACTATCTTCCAAAAAAATGCAAGGTCTTATAATGATTTAATTCCTTTCTCTCCTCCCCTGCATTCCACATTACTGTTGCCTAAAATGTATTTCCATCTTGTTTCTAAACCTCCCCACACAAATTAGTAATTTTTTTAAAAGTTTATTTATTTTGAGAGAGAGAGAGAGAGAGAGAGAGAGAGAGAGAGACAGAGGGGCAGAGAGACAGGGAAGAGAGAGAATCCCAAAGAGGTTACACACTGTCAGCATAAAGCCTGACATAGGGCTTGATCATGGTTGAGCTGAAATCAAGAGGAGGACGCTTAACGGACTGAGCCACCCAGGCGCCCCCTCCAAATTAGTAACTTTTAATGGTCAATGTTTGTTACAGTTTAGATTACCAGTCTACCTGTTTGTTCACCACTGCTTCTCCTCCTTCTTCTTCTTCTTTTTTTTTTTTAAGAAAATTAATTATTTTAATGTGATGCCCTTTTTGGTTTGTTTTGTTTCAGGAGAATTTAGTGATTCGTTACTTACATATAACACCCAATGCTCATCACAACGAGTGCCTTCTTCAATACCCATCACCCATCTAACCCATCGCCCGTGCACATCCCTCCATCAATCCTCAGTTTATTCTCTACGGTTAAGAATCTCTTATTCACCACTGCTTTTTGCATCCCATCCCTTCAACTACCATCTTACTGGAGAATGTTCTTTAGGAGTTCTTTCACTGAGGAGCCGTGAGACGTGAACTCTGTCAAATGAAGTCCTTTTGCCTGTCTGAAAATGTCTTTATTTTATTTTGTACTCCGTCTAGAAACATGATTTAGCTAAATATAGACTTCTGGGTTGACAATTACTTTCCTTCTCTACACTGAAGATATTGTTTCGTTTTCTTTTCGCATTTGTCATTGCTGATGAGAAGTCTGCTCTCAGTAGTTGTTGTTCTTTTGTAGACAATCTGTCTTTCCAATTTGGTTGGATTTATCTCTTCTTTGTCTATATTGTTCTGCAGGTGTGATGATGTGTCTAGGTATGGATTTGTATTTATTTATTCTGTTCAAGACCCAGTGTGCTACTCAGTTAGAAAGACTTACTGTGTTTGACACTGTCCTGTATCACCTGGATCCCTCTTCAGGACTGAAGGATCTAATCCTCCAGATACTAGAAGCTGGAGGTGCTTCTAACAGACAACATTCAGTGTCAGCCTCTCTCTGGGAATTGCTCTCAGCTGAATAGTGCTGCTTCACCCACAACTTCTCACCCCTTCCTGAGTACAGCATGCATCCGATGATTGGTTGATGCAGGGGTATAAAGAGGCAGCCCTCTTGTCTCAACATGGAACAATTCTAAAGGTTCATCTCAGTTTCCCTGTTCCCATGGTAGAATGATCAACTCATCCAGGTTTGCCAGGGACTCGTGTATCTGAAACCCCTCAAGTTTACATCCTGGGAAATTCCTTGATCCCGGACAAACCAGGACCGTTGGTCATCCTTCCCATGAAGCTGAGTGAAGTCTTTGTTGAGACTGCATTGCAGTTTCTCTCTCTTCCGGGTCCTGTTTTCATGCCTTCCACTGGTATTGATCCCAAAAGTAGTCCATCATAAGCCTCCTGCCTCACCAATCTCTGTCCCAATCTTCCTCCCTGGGAACATGATCTGTAACACCAATGTCTCTCTAAATTTAATTATAGAAAATTCTTAGATATTTTCTTTAAATATTGCCTTTTTGCATTCTCTATTCTTTTCTTCAGGTACATTCACTAAATACATGTTGAATGTCTTCACTCTATCCTCCATTTCTCGTAGTCACCCTTTTTAATTTTCCATCTTTCTATCTCTCTGTTACTTTCATCTTCATGTGGATCTAAACTTCTGTTTAACCCATCTATGGACTTTTCATACCTTAATAACTTCCTTCAGTTGGCTTTGAAGACACAAGCTCATCTGGTTTTCTTCCTGTATTTTGGGCTGCTCTGTTTCAGTCTTGTTTGCTGGTTCCTCTTCATCGTCCCTGCTTCTAAATGATGAAATCCCTGGGGCTCAGTTCTTAAACCTCTTCTCTTTTTTTACAATCTAAACCACTTTCCAGATGAAGTCATCAGCCTTGTGACTTTAAATACCATAGATAGGCTGATAACTTCCAAATTTATATCTCCAGCTCAGATGTCTCCCCTAAACTCCTGACCCATATATCCAGCTGCCTATGAGACATCTCCACTTGGAAGTTTGGAACTGGAGTGCCTGATCCTCATTCCCCAATCCTGCAGTTTTTTCTCAGTAATGGTAACTGTTATTATAGGTGTTCAGGCTAAAATCTTTGGATCATCTTTATCTCCTCTCTTTGTCTCACACTGTAAATACTACAAATCTTCGGGATTTTGTGTAAAAATAGATCCCGAATTTGATGACTTTTTACAATTCTCACTGTGGCCCCTGTTGGCCCCTGTTGGTCCAAGTCACTGTCATTTCTTGCCTGCATTATTACAATAGCCTCCTGATGGGTCTGCCTACACTCTCTTTTCAACATGGCAGCCTGAGTGATCCTGCCAAAATGTTAGCCCGATCCTTACCTCCCTCTGCTGACAACCCACCAATTGTCACTCAAAGTAACACCAAAGTCCTTACTGTGATCTGCAAGTCCCTGCATGATCCAACCCCTGTTACTTCCTGGGCTTACCTCCCACTGCGCTCTCTCTCTCTCTCTCTCTCTCTCTCTGTCTCTTTCTCCACTGTCACCTACACTGGGCTCCTTGCTGTTGCTTAAAAACATCGGGTATATTCCCCCTTCTTGGGCTTTTGCTCTGGCTGTTTCTTCTCTCTGGAAATTTCTTCCCTACATATCTATATGATTTGTTCTCTCACTTCTTCAGATCTTGAATAAAACTCATTTATTTGCTCAGAGAGCCTTTCCCTGATACCTTATCTAAAATGTCACCCACTCTCCTTGATGTTTTATCCCCTTCTTCCCTACTTTATTTTTTCTCCTTAGCACCTATTATCCCTACTTCATATGCTATATTTATTATCTATCTTCACAATTAAGATGTAGGCTCTGTTAGGACTAAGCTTTTTGTCTATTTTTTCACTGCAATGTTCCCAGAGCCCATGTCTGCCATATAATATGAGCTCAATAAATATCCGGTAAATGAATGAATGAGTGACTCTATTTCTCATTTCTAGAAAGTTTATTTAGTTCTTTCTTCAAATCTGCCTGTTCTTATTTAATAGTGTCCTGTTGCTTTCCATTTATAGCGACGAATAGCATGTGTTCTGGCACGAGACTGCTTGGATGCAGATCCCCACACATAGTTGTGTGAGCATTGGTAAATTCCCTAACATCTCATCTGTAAAATGGAGAAAATAATAGTATCTACTTCACAGGGATTTTGTGAAGATCGAATGAATTAACATTCTGCAAACCCTCTGAACAGTGTTATGTAAGCATCAGCTATCTTTACTTTCGTCTTCATCATTTAAAATCGACTTATAATTTATGGTACCTTTCAGATTTTCTATTACTTTGACTTTTGAGGAGGGGCCAATTTTTCTGTGTCTTGCATATGCAAACTCTCTACTGATAAAGCCTAATCAGCTACTGATCACCAGGAGCAGGTCTGTAGTCTGACCACATAAGTTACCGATTCAGGTCTGCAAGGGAGGGCACTCTGGGGAAACTGGAATGTCACTCCATAAGAAGGAGGTGGGGGACATCTTTTGTAAGGTTCAGATCCCACTAAAGGATCCTGAGGATGCTAAGGGAAGTGGGCATCATTTCTGGATTGGTTGCTGTTACTGACGGGGTATTAGGAGAAGTGCAGATTAAGGATTAGGTGCTCTCATGAGGAGGAAGTGGCTTAGCAATTGGGTGCCCCAGCAATAGAAGGGTATGGCACAGTGATCGGGGGGTTAGTAGGAAAGCAGTAGTCACTCAAAGAGTCATTATGGTATTTTATAGAAGCTGCCTGACCTTGGGAGTAACAATGTTTTCTGTTAATTGCATTTGGCTATATTAGTGCCTGTCCCCTTGCCCTTCCTTCCTAATTTGGCAGAGCTGCTGTTTTTGTTTTTTCCCCCATTCCAGCCAATTTGCACTCTTTAAATCCCAGACAAGATTTTGATCTTTCACCAAAATGGCAGGGTGTTTGCAATTTCTCGTTGTGAACTTATCTTCAGCAGGGGGTGTTTCTTCCTATGGGAATCTCTGAAGCTCTGGATAGTGGCTTATCTCCATGGAGCAGATTCAGATTTGTGTTTACAAGAATGCAAAGCATCTCAATGGCCCTAAGCCAGTTTTTATGTCAAATTTTCATGTTGGAATTTGCACCATGCAGTTAGATCAATTTAGACCTCCAGTCCTGCACATGGCCTAGGCCTAGGGTTTAGACATTTTTGCTCTGCATCTAAGAACTTTGACAAATGGTGAGCTTCTTGGCCAATTTCCAGGGACTGTGTGCAATTTTTCTATCTCCATTTCAGAGGTAAGAGTTCTTCAAGGTCTTAGATTTTATGCAGAGAGTGCAATCATGGCTTGCCACCTTCTTCTTGCCCTTTACAGGCATTAACCCCTGCCTAACTCCAGATCCAAATTCTTGTGGGCGGACTGCTGTGACATTAGTTGACCTGATGGATGCTCTACCTTTGATGGCTTGCTTTATTCCTAGCATGTGGGCATTTCCCTTTCACTTTTTTCAAGCTTTTTTACTTAAATATAAATTTCAATTGTATTTTATTCAGCATCTTTTATGTATTTGTAATAGAACTGAGCCCACCTCCATATTAGCTCAGCTCACTCTAACGATGCTAAGATGTCAGTGTTTGTCTGGAGTTACACTTGGCTCTAAATCTCAGAGTCTATGCTTATTTTTTGTATGACTGTGGTAAACTCTCTAAGCTTCCATATTTTATGTATAAAATGGGAATAATAATAAGACATGCCTATAAATGAGGTGATAGACACAAAATACATACATAAGAATTCAGATAACACTGTTAATACTATCAATATAGAAAATTTTAAAAATAGGCACTCCTGGGTGGCTCAGTTGGTTGTGTCCAACTCCTGATTTTGGCTCAGGTCATGCTCTTATGGTCATGAGATTGAGCTCCACACTGGGCATGGAACCTGCTTAAGATTCTCTCTTCTCCCTCTGCCCCTCTCCCCCTGCTCACACACAGTCTCTCTCTCTCTCTCTCAAAAAAAAAAAAAAAAAAAAAAAAAAAAGGAAAGGAAATAAAGAAAACTAAAAAAATAAAAGGACAAGAAAGAAAATGGTGTGTGCCTTTCCATGGCAAGGCCTACCTCTCATCAACTATATTTCAATAATAAAAAATTCTTTAAAAAGATCTACCTCCTAAAACCAAAAAGCCTACCTCTGTCCATTTTTTGACATATTTACGTATTTTGAGCATAGAACATTTGCTTTTTTTTTCCTTTTTGACAAAAAGCTTTTGATTTCCTCGAGGGTTCTAGAAAATGCCTCCCTATAGTTATTCTGCCCAGGATATGGCTTACGTCTTTGGCTGCTGGTGGTGGTAGCAGACATCCCTTTTAATACGAGAGCTCTGACCAACTACCTCTGTGTTTTGTGTTTTATGACTTGTGCCCATGGGTTAGTGGTTTTCTGCTTCTTCAGTGGAAGAAAAATGTTCTCTTTGGTGTCTTTTGAAGCAGAAACCTTTCCCCTCACCCCCCACCACATACGCCCACTCCAACCAGGCAGAAACACCAAGGCCATAACACTTCTTTTGCAACACCATTGGTTTAAAGTTAGGATTAACTTCAGCAGTCCAAGGCCATGAGAGTTAGATGTATATTTAAATTTCCTTACACATTTCTGCTTTGGGAAATCTGACATTTTTACTAAATAGTTGTACCTGGCTTTCAACTCTCATTTCTCTAGCAAAGACAAACGAGTTGTCTCTATACCTACTGTTTTTACCACCACCTTGCCCTTTCCAGGAAGTTCAATAACTGTTTGATGTATGTAATATACCCTGTACCTCAGGAATTCTGGATTCATGTATTATGATTAGATGAAAAAGCAATATGAAGGTGTTTCTTGGTATTTGGTAGGCTCGCAATGAGTAAGTGGTATGCATTGAATGCATCTCCAGCTTCTATATCCTGATGTCATCTAAGGTAGACTTTTTAAAAAGCAAATTATAATTCCCTATTATATTTGTTTTTAGAGGCTGTCATATACATAATGTATACTATATATACATGTAGTACTGGCCTGCCAGTCTGAGCGTGTGTTCCTATTTTTCAGATGAGACAGTGTAAGCTCTAGGCAGCCTGGAGTGATTTATACTCTACACTCGTGGCCCTTCCCTACCAGAAGGCCGCCTGCTCTGTGTGGCTTCTTCTTATACCCATGATGATGTTCATGGCTGGCCTTGTGCATGAGAATGAAGTTCCAGGGGCCTTGGAGAAAATTGCACTGTTCCCCCTCCTCCTTTCATGTCAAATATTGCAGATAGACCCACTCAGTTCCATTTCAACTCCCTCGTAATATGCCTTGCTAAATGCTTCAGCTACAAAATGAAAGGCTCCATATTTTCCAGAGTCCTGGGCAAGCGGAGTTCCAAGCCTGTCAAGGAAACACACCGGGGTGTTTGAAAGTCAGGAACAGGTAGAGGCCATGCCTCTGCGGGTTTGGTCATTTCTGCCGGCTTGCGTGCAGTAGAGATGAGTTGGGTTCTTCCGGGAAAGTGACAGAAGTCCCAGTGTCTGGTTTTTAGCTTTGTGGGTGCCCGTATGTGGTGGTGCTGATGACACCGGCTTCATCTTTGGCCCTCCATGGTGTTCATGCCCACACAACGACCTCCCTCAGAGCTCAGCTACCAGGCCCCGTGGAGGTTAATGCGTGCCCGGCCAGAATGCGAGGGGGTTGCTCTGATCTTCCCTAACGGGGCACACACAGGCATCACTGTAGATGACCAGTGGGGAGAACTGGTTTACAGAGGGCCCACCGTAGATGACTAGTGGGGAGCCTCTGGTGCACAGATGGAACCACTTTAGATAACTACCTTTCGCCTCCCCACAGTGATCCCCTCGCCCTATAAAACCTGTGGGTTAAGGTCCAGGTGGGGGTGGAGAAATTGCTGCATGGCACCTGGATCTTCTGTCTGCCCGACCTCCACCCCGCCGCCATCAGTAAGTTACTGTGAATAAAACTGTGTAAATGGTGTGGCGTGCCTTACCTCGTTTTACTATCTGGAAGGGCCTTCTCAGTCTGGAGGGTTCTTTACTGTCCCTCTTCCACCTTCTTTCCTTCTTTCTTTCTATCTATTTACTTATTTACTTATTTATTTATTTATTTTGGAGAGAGAGAGAGAGAGAGACAGAAACAGAGTGCGAGTGGGAGAAGGGGAGAGGGAGAGGGAGACACAGAATCCAAAGCAGACTCCAGTCTCTGAGCTGTTAGCACAGAGCCCATTGCGGGGCTTGAACCCACGAACCCCGAGATCATGACCCGATCCAAAGGCGGATGCTCAACTGACTGAGCCACCCAGGCACCCCATCCCTCTTCCACCTTCTAACACAGGAGAAAAGTGGTCCTAGAGCTTCTGAATTCTCTAAATTACTAGGATTGACAGTAACAGCTCCCTTGTGGGCCACTTCTACCATCGTGTTCTTGGGAATCATTCCTGGAAGGTCTTCTGACACCCTTCAAGCAATTTTGCAAGCACCTAACTCCCTTGTTAAAGGGTTGTTTAAACTAGCCAAAGTAGTTTCTGTTATTTGCAGATGGACCCTGACTGATAGACCCTATAAATGTCTCCTCCTTTCACACCCCCACATTCCCTCAGCCAAGGCTGGTGGCTATAGTTCTTGCTGGAAAGTGTACTCCATTTGTTTCAGTCTTTGAATCTTATAAAAGCTTACCGAGCCTGGGAATATATAATCCACCGCAGGATATTCTCAACCAAATATAGCTCAGAAGAAGATATGCAGAAGATTTCTCCTGGTAGAAGATTTTGAATGGAGGAAAAGAAAGAAAAAAAAAGTAGGGAAAGAAGGGAGAAAGATAGAGAAAGAAAGTGGGAGGGGAGGGAAGGAGGGAGAGAGAGATAGAGAAAGGAAGGAAGGAAGTGAGGGCGGAAGAAAGGAAGGAAGAAAGAAAGGAAGGAAGAAAAATAAAGAAGGAAAGAAGTGGGGGAGCAAGGAAAAAAGGAAGGAAGGAAGGACGAGACTACAGGTATGTAAGGCACCTTTGGAGAGGAGTTGCCACTGAGTGCAGAGAACCAGATGCTGAGCCAGAAGATAAATTTGCCCCCTTCACACTTTCGCCCCATCCACCCCCAACCCAGCTTCTCCTGATGATGAGGGGCTTGTTTTTAGCAGTGTGACCATCAGGAAAACCAAGGAACTGAGAAAGGGCTGGAGAAATCCCCATATCCCCACATCCCCCTTGCCTGAGTCTGTATTCATGATGCAAATTTCCCAAAATGCTCTGTTTACCAAATAAAGAGTTGGTTGTGAGATCTAAAGAGAAATCCATGACATTACATTTGTACCCATCCTAAGTACTCTTTCAGGAGAAGATTTTTTTTTTTTAATTTAAAAGTAAAATGTAGTTATTTTTATTTAGGACAGTTCCCCATTTTGAACACATTTACTTTTTTTTTCTTCCCCCATTTACAGCCTATTTCCTGAAAAATGTTGAGCAGATTTAAGTGTCTAATATCTCCCAAGGCTGCCTTATGATTCATCCATTTATTGTTTGTTAAAATATCAGCCTCAAGAAACTGGTTTCGATGGGAATGTTCATCTGGATTTTCTCTCCTGATTTACTTCAAGGATGACACTAGACTGAATTAAAAGATTAAAAAGTCAACGTTGTGCTGAATCCCTCGAATGACAAAGAGGCCCTGTAAGAACCACGAGACCACAGCTAGCGTCACTTGTCCTACGAAACAGGGTCATATATTAATAGAATTTGTAACCATAAGGGGCCTTAGATCTGTCACCTCATTTCACAGAGGAAGAAACTGGGCCTCCAGAAGGGAAATGACTAACCCAAGCTCACACCTTCAGCCAGTGCCAGAGCAAGTACTAGAATTCACGTCTCCTGAGATTCACCCTTGGCTGTCCTCCCACTCCAGGCTGATTTTCAAGTGCATTCTTTTGATCTGTCTTCCCCTTCCGGCTCTCCAATGTCCTTCCCAGCACATACAGTAGGTGGCCTGGTGGCGAATGCACAGGGCTTTTGTTTTAAGACGTATATAGGAAGAAGAATTTGATCTAATTAAAGGTCATCCCAGGGAGATTAATGAGGTACAAAAAGGGCCTCATCCAAAGGAGCTGTCCTCTAAAAGGTCAATGGCAATTACCTTTCCAAAGTGATCATCAGGAAGCGGCGCCCGTATAATTTTTCAATCATGTACCTTTAAGATTTGTACCAGGAGGGGCACCTGAGTGGCTCAGTTGGTTGAGGGGTTGAGTGTCTGACTTTGGCTCAGGTCCTGGTCTCATGGTTCATGGGTTCAAGCCCTGCCTCGAGCTCTGTGCTGATAGCTGAGAGCCTGGAGCCTGCTTCAGATTCTGTGTGTGTGTCTCTCTCTGCCCCTCCCCTGCTTGTGCTCTCTCTCTCTCTCTCTCTCAGAAATAATAAATGAATAAACTTAAAAAAAAAAAGCTTTATATCTATAGAGTATGTATGGGTCTGCATGATGACCCGAATCATGGTTGACTTGAACAGCGAGTTGCTAAAGGTCCATGATCACACGCTAGTACCCTTCTTCTTGTGTAATTATTTAAACTATGAAAGTAACATAAGCACATTACAGGTCTTTGGAAAATTTAGGAAAGAAAAAAATATAATCGCAATTCCACCATCCATCACGTTATCATTATTATTTTGAATATTTCCTTTCTGTCTTTTTTATAGAAGTGTTTTTGTACAGTTTTACACTTTTCCTCGTTTCTGTAGTGTACTTACAAACTTGTACGCTGCTTTCCCCCGTGGCATTATATCCCAAATACTTTTTGTGTTAATACATCATCTTTGTGAGCATCATGTT
Organism: Panthera tigris; assembly: GCF_018350195.1. NCBI lineage: Eukaryota > Metazoa > Chordata > Mammalia > Carnivora > Felidae > Panthera > Panthera tigris. Next base: position 40,482,984 of record NC_056664.1, on the reverse strand, counting down.
CAATGGCTATAAAACATTCCACCTTGCGAAGGTCCCATAAAGTGTCTGTGATCTGCTGCAAGATCCACGGACATTATTCCAGGGAATCCCAGAGAATGTGGAACGTTATTCCACTTTCAAAGACAGCGATGGCATTTGTTTGAATTCCAAAAGGTAGAAAGCATCTCAATTAGTTATGCAAAACATTTGTCCTTTAACACTGAGCGGTGAGAGAATGTCTGGGCGTGTGTGGGGATAGGGTGCACAGACAGGGTTAGTGGAGACCATGCAGCAGTCCCCCAGTCCTTATCCCGCTCCATACAACACCATGGTCTCCATACAACACCATCCCGCTCCATACAACACCATGGGCTCTAATACCTAAGAAACCTATTGGGCAGGCAATTATAAATTGTTTTTATTCCTATTGCATTATTCAATCTATGCTCGTAATGGATTACAGGCCAACAGAAAGAATAAAGAATACTGTTATTACAATACAATAAGTGAATGAGAAGCATTAAAAATATAATTCTATCCTGGGGGCAGTTGGTTAAGTTTCCAACTTTGGCTCAGGTCATGATCTCGTGGTCCGCGAGTTCGAGCCCTGCGTGGGGCTCTGTGCTGACAGCTCAGAGCCTGGAGCCTGCTTCGGATTCTGTGTCTCCCTGTCTCTCTGCCCCTCCCCTGCCATGCTCTGTCTCTCTCTCGCTCTCAAAAATAAATAAATATAAAATTAAAAAATATATATATAATTCTATACTGATACATGCTACCTTTTCAAGGTGCACCTCGAAAACATACTAACCGAAAGAGGCCACGTGCAAAAGGCCACATACTGTCTGATTCCATTTATGTGAGATATTCAGAATAAGCAAATCAGATCAGTGGCTGCAGGGGCCAGGAGGGAGGAGAATGAGGGGTGACTGCTTGATGGGGTGGGGTTTCCTTTTGGGGTGATGAAACTATTCTGAAATCAGATAGTGGTAGTTGTGGTGATGGTAGCACAACATTGTGAATGTACTAAACGTCATTAAGGGTATATTTTGTTACATGTATTTTGCTGAAATAAGAGATTATAATTCTAAAATTTTTTCCGTGAAATAGCTCTTGCCAGATATGCAAGTTGTATTTACTTCATAAGTCTAATAACATGAATTTAAACATCAAAATATACCTGAGACTTTAAAGTCTGTGTTAAAAGTGGGAAGGACGTCTGGCTGGTTCTTTCAGGGGGAGTGTGTGACTCTTGATATCGGGGTTGTTGAGTTTGTGCCCCACTTTGGGTGTAGAGATTACTTAAAAATGAAATCTCAAATAAAATAAAAGTGAGGAGTAATTATTTACTAGCAATAATGACTATCTGCATTCAACTTCCATTTCCAAATGTGTTTGTAGACAAATACTTGCAAATGAGAGTTTAAAGTGTCCCTCACCTCTTCATGGAAACAGAATATGAAAATTATAAAAAGAAAAGAGTTTATATTTTAAGTTAAAATGCAAGAATTCTCAACACTAGGTGATGAAAACAATTTTTACCCATTTTAATGCCATGCCATGTAGATTCTTTCAAGCTATGTGAAATATAGATTTTGTCCATAAACATATTTAGCAATTCCATTTCAAAATATATAACAAAAATTATGCTTTTTAATATAATTTAAAATGTAATTATGTAATTATTTTAAAGTATGTGTCACATGTTAATAGGAAGTTACATTTTGTCTTAACATGGATATTAAAGACCCTTGTATTAAAACAATCTTTATCATTGGTTTTAATATTATTTCATTAAAAAGAAAATATTTTACAAAAAGCTTTTAAACTACATCAATGAGCTTATATTTATAAATGTAACATTTTATTTATTTTTTTATATTTTATTTTTAAGCCATCTCTACACCCAAAGTGGGGCTCAAATTCATGCCCCCAAGGTCAAGAGTCAGATGCTTCACTGACTGAGCCAGCCAGGCGCCCCTAAATGTAATATTTTAAAATACTTTTGAAGTTCTTAGAACTGGCTCATTTTAAGCACTATGTGTGCTTATTAAATAAAAATAATACAATTACAAAATGATTTTTTAAATGCTATGAATTTTATGAGATTATTGTATGAGTGGACAAAGGAGACTTACAAAGTAAAATGTATAGAAATATATATCCATATATTTAAATCTAAATATATAAATTGATATAAATATATGTATTTAAAAATTTTTAATGTTTATTTTTGAGAGAGGGAGAGCTACAGAGTGTGAGTGAGGGAGGGTCAGAGAGAGAGAGAGGGGGAGACACAGAATCCGAAGCAGGCTCAGACATCAGCATAGATCCCAACGTGGGGCTAGAACTCACAAACCGTGAGATCATGACCTGAGCTGAAGTCAGAAGCTTTAACCCACTGAGCCACCCAGGTGCCCCTAAATCTATATAAATATAGGTGTATCTACAGGAAAAGGCAGATTTATGTAATGATTTCCTCATTGTTGGCTGTTTGGGTTCCTGCCGATGTCTTGCTTTAACAAGAATTACTATGATGAACATTTTTCAAGCATAAAGTTCTATAGTTTGTTATTTTCTTGAGGTATATTTACAGAATTAGGGTTATTAGCCCACATGTCAGGATAACATGTATTACTTTTTTTTTTTTTAAACGTTTATTTTATTTTTGAGAGAGAGAGAGAGAGAGAGACAGAGCATGAAAAGGGGAGGGGCAGAGAGAGAGGGAGACACAGAATCTGAAACAGGCTCCAGGCTCTGAGCTGTCAGCACAGAGCCCGACACGGGGCTCGAACTCACGGACTGTGAGATCATGACCTGAGCCGAAGTTGGATGCTTAACCGACCAAGCCACCCAGGCACCCCTATTACTTTTGACATATGTCATCGTTGCTAATCTTCTCTGTGTGGCACTTACCATAAGGAAAAATAAAATGTCCCAACTCATTCAGTCCTTTGTACCAACCTTATTTTTTTTGGTCCTCATAATAACTCTGTAGGGTAGGAGGTATTATCATTCCCATTTTCTAGATGAGTAAACTGAGACTTGAAAAGTTAAATCATTACTATTTGATATCTAAGAGGTCATACTGAATTTCAACTGCAGGGTAAATTTCTTGTCTTGTGTGGTAAATTTCTTTCTCTTGGCTGAAGAGGGCAGGGAGGGGGTGGTGGTCAACTTATTGTCATCTACAAAGGAAATGGAAAAGGCTTCTATCATGGAACTGACCATGGAAAGATGGAAAATGGGTTGGAGAGGGGACCAAGGATGATTGGTAAGGTTACACGGTATATTCATTTCCTAGCACTGCTGGAATGAATGGCCATGAATGGGGTGCCTTAAAGCAACAACAATTTTTTCTTGCAGAGTTCTGGAGGCTACAAGTCTGAAATCAAGGTCATGCTCCCTCTGAAGCCTCGGGGTGAGGAATCTTTCCTTGCCGCTTAGTTTCTGGTAATTGCTGGCAATCTTTGCTATTCCTTGGCTTATAGATATATCCCTCTAATCTTGGTGCCTGCCTTCACATGGCCTTCTCCATGGGTTTGTGTCTTTGCATCCAAATTTTCCTTTTCTTAAAGGATACCAGTCGTATTGGATTTATTTACCCTAACCAGGGATGGCCTCATTTTATCTTGACTACATCTACATTTGGGCCCTATTTCCAAACAAGGTCATATTCACAGGTTTGGGGTAAACGTGGATTTGGCGGGGGGGGGTGGGGGACACTACTCAATCCAGTACTCAATCCAGGTAGGAGGAGACTGATAGTTCTGTCCCTCACCGCTTCCCACTTTGTGTCACATAGCAGTTAGCAGACCTATCTGCCCCTGAATACTGGAAAGAGACCTTTGGGTATAAGGGACAAGGTAGCATCTTGGGAGGCTGCTGATACACAGAAATCGACAGCAGCTCCACACACAGAAGGTCGGACACAGGTGCATCCCCATTTTTCTCCTTAGCAGTTGCTGAAAGTGGGTTTCAGTAAACAGCTCCCATAGTCAGGATAACAGTGAATCTCAAAGGAAAAGATGTGCACAAGGCATACATTACTAACACATCATCAAAGAGAAGTACAAAACGCAACACATGACTGATACCTAGGAAACAGTTACTAGAAGTCACAGAGGCGATTTTAAGGGAAATAGAATTAAAGTCTTCACAGGGGTATGAGACGTAATTGAATCCATGAGACATAAAGGAAGTTATGAAAAGGGACCAAGTATCAAGGACCCAAGGGCCAAGAATCAAGATCCTGGAAATGAAATGTATTCAGAAGAAGGGGAAATAGCAGAATGAATACAGACGAAGTGCTATTTAGTGAGCTAGGAATGACAGCCAACGGATTCTCCCAGAGCTCAGTAGAAGGGATGAAAAGTATGAAAGTAATGTTTAGAAACATGGAGAATAGAGCCAGAACCTCCAAAACCTGGTCATATATGTTCCAGAAGGAAAAAAAAAAGAGAGAGAGAAGATGAAAAGGAAGAAAAACTCAAAATATAATAAAAGAAAATTTTCCAGAGTTGAATAAAGACACAAGTCTTCAGGTTGGGAACTGAGTAGGATGAATAAAAAATGACTACACCTTTTAAAAAAAAAAAAGAAGGAAGAGAGGGAGGAAGGAAGGAAGGAAGGAAGAAAGAAAGAAAAAGAAAGAAAGAAGAAAGCAAGCAATGACTACATCTAGATATACAGAGTGAAATTTTAAAGCAATAAGCATAAAGAGAATCCCTAAAAACATCCAAAGATTCTTTACTTGTTTATTTAAAATTTTTTAAAGGGTTGGGGCACCAGCGTAGCTCAGTGGATTAAGCATCTGACTCTTGATATTGGCTCAGGTCATGATCTCACAGTTTGTGAGTTCCAACCCCACATTGGGCTCAGGGCTAACAGTGCAGAGCCTGCTTGGGATTCTCTCTCTCTTCCCCTCCCTGCTCGTGCTGTCTCTCTCTCTCTCTCTCTTTCTCTCAGAATAAATTAATAAACATAAAAAATTTTAAGGTTTATTTATTTTTGAGAGAGAGCAAGAGAAAGTGCATGCATATGCAAACAGGCTTGAACCTACGAACTGTGAGATCATGACCTGAGCCGAAATCAAGAGTTGGATGCTCTAGTGACTCAGCCACCCAGGCACTCTTTCTTTCTTTCTTTCTTTCTTTCTTTCTTTCTTTCTTTCTTTCTTTCTTTCTTTCTTTTCGAGAGAGAGTATGAGCGAGGAAGAAAGGTAGAGGGAGAGAGAGACAGAATCAATCTTAAGCTGAGTGTGGAGCCCAACTCAGTGCTTGATCTCACGACCCTGGGATCATGACCTGAACCAAAATCAAGAGTTGGATGCTCAACTGGCTGAGCCACCCAGTCACCCCCAAAGATTCTTAAAAAGCATTTCTACAAAGACTGATGTCAGAAATTTCAGTGGAAGCATGTTGAAAACAAGAAGACAATAGAAACACATCTTCAAATTTTTGAGAGGAAAATGATTACAAATCTAGAATCCTATACTTACCTATTATTCAGGTGTGAATGTAAAATAAATACATTTATAGATATTCAAGGACTCAGAAAAATTACCATCCACAAACAATTAATAGAGGATGTACTTACCTAGCAAAAAATTTTAATTTAAATGTAATCCCACAGAGACACTTATTGTAAAATCCATATAACTGAGGGTAACCACTGGAAGAAATAAGCAGATACAAATTCCAAAATTTAAAGGCAAAATAGGAAAAAGAAAATTCAATAAATTTTACAAAAGACAAAAGGAAACAACAAAAACCAGAGTAAGTAGAAAAGGCAAAATGAGATGGGAGCTCAGATGTGTCACTATCACATTCAATGTGATTGGGTGAAGTTCATGGATGAAAAGAGAATCTTATATTGGATTTTTAAAAATCTAGTTATTACAAGAGATACCTGTAAAATAAAATCACCTATGCATGTTGAAAACAAAGTGATGGAAAAAAATATTCAAAGAATTGAATGGAAATAAACTCTGTGTGAGTACGTTTAAAGTAAATAAAATAGGGGTGCCTGAGTGGCTCAGTTGGTTAAAGAGTCAGACTTTGGCTCAGGTCATGGTCTCACAGCTTGTGGGTTTGAGCCCTGTGCCCAGTTCTGTGCTGACAGTTCAGAGCCTAGAGCCTGCTTCAGATTCTGTCTCCCTCTCTCTCTCTCTCTGCCCCTCCCCGACTCATGCTCTTTCTCTCCTTCAAAAATAAATGAGCATTGGGGCGCCTGGGTGGCTCAGTCGGTTAAGCGGCCGACTTCCTCTCAGGTCATGATCTCGCGGTCCGTGAGTTCGAGCCCCGCGTCGGGCTCTGTGCTGACAGCTCAGAGCCTGGAGCCTGTTTCAGATTCTGTGTCTCCCTCTCTCTCTCTCTGACCTTCCCCCATTCATGCTCTGTCTCTCTCTGTCTCAAAAATGAATAAACGCTAAAAAAAAAAAAAAAAAAAAAAAAAGAGCATAAAAAAACTTTAAAGCAAATAAAATAGAATTCACAGAAAGCCTAGAAAACAGATCCACCCACTAGAAGTGAGCATCCCTGGTACCCCAATAGTGGTCTCTAAACATCATTTCCCAATAAAAGAAATCAGGGATCGCTTGAGAAAAGGCTGATTCCAGGTCAGGGGCAGGAAATGTACAAGATGAACCTGGAACAAGTTGTCCAATCAGAGGCAAGAAAGCTAAAAACTAAAGTGTCAAAACCACTTAGGTTTTGACTTAAAGGGGCTCCTACTGGCAAATCTGCATTAATAAAAATAATACGTGCACTGGATTAAAACACTTCAAATATAAGTTTATCAGTATGTGATAATTAAAGTAAACAATTCTTATTGGCTGCTTTCTACAAGAAATAGGAGACGATGAAGAAATTAAACAACACCATAGGGATAAAATGAACAAAATCCAAATGGTAGGAGCTTCTACAGAACCAATGACTCAGTTCTTTCAACAAATAAATTCTTAGGCAAAAAGAAAAGTGTGGGTGGGGTGGGGATAGGGGTATCTATAGATGAAAAGAGACCTAAGGGACAGATCGCCCAACTACATTTTTGGACTTAGATGGATCTTAATACAAACAAATATACTTTTAAAATATTTATGAGACATGCAGGGAAACTTGAGCCTTGGTTAGATATTTAATGATATTATCATGGTAATGTTTTAAAAAGTGTTCTGGGGTACCTGGGTGGCTCAGTTAAGCGTCCTACTCTTGATTTCGGCTCAGGTTATGATCTCACAGTTGGTGGGATTGAGCCTCGCATTGGGCTCTGTGCTGACAGCATGGAGTCTGCTTGAGATTCTCTCTCTCTGTCCTCTCCCCACTCATTCTTTCTCTCTCTCTCAAAAGAAATAAACTTTAAAAAAATATATAAAAAGAATTCTTATATTTTATTTTATATTACAAATTTTTTTAATGTTTATTTTTGAGAGAGAGAGAGAGAGAGACAGAGCGTGAGTGGAGGAGGGGCAGAGAGAGGGAGACACAAAATCCGAAGCAGGCTTCAGGCTCTGAGCTGTCGGCACAGAGCCTGATGCGGGGCTTCAACCCATGAACTGTGAGATCATGACCTGAACTGAAGTCGGACGCTCAACCAACTGAGCCACACAAGCGCCCTAAGAATTCTTATATTTTAGAGACACATGCTGAAATATTTACAGATGGAATGTTATATCAGGGATTTGCTTCAAAATGATTATTGCTACGAGTCATTTTTAGCTATGAGTTGGTAAGTGGGGGGTTATGTTATCTCTTGCATTTTCAAAAAACTTTTTAAAGTTAAAAAAAACAAGACAATAAGCCTGAAAGTTTTATGGGTACTATAAAACTTTCCAACAAAAAAGATAATTTCTATGTTATAGACTTTATTCTAGTGTTGGAAAGGTATCCAACTCATTCTGTAAGACCAGCAAAGCATGGATGCCAAAACTGAAAAAAATGAACTGCACTTGGAACATAGATGCAAAAATCCTATCTAAATTTCAGCAAAACAAATACAACAGTGTATCAAGGGAATCTATCATGACAATAGGTTAATTGCAGAAGTCCACAAATCTAATTTCAACTTGGAAAGTTTATATAACTGACTACATTTACAGATGAAAGCATCTGATTTATATCAATAAATGCAAAATAATTGATCACATTTCACATCTGTTAAGGATTGAAAAAAATCCTCTAGGCAGCTAGCACTATAGGTGGGAATTTTCTTATCTTAATAAAAGGACCTACCCAAAACCTACAGCTGTCATAATACTTAGAGGTGATGTTAGAGGTCATCCTGTTAAGTCAGGGATAGGACAGGGATGCTGGCTTTCATGCTACCACAAAATGTTACACCGGGAGAGCTAGTCAATGCAATAAAATAAGAAAAATGAATAGGAAACCTATAAATGAGGATGTTTTCATCTACAAATACTAACAGAAAACCTAATTTGAAATAACTTATAAAACAAATTTTATTATCTCACGTAATAAGAAATACTGAAGTAGGCAGTCTCCAGAGTTGGCTAATTCAGTGGCATACTGACATCATGAGGGACCCAGGCTCTTTCTATTTTTAACTCTACCATATCCAGGAGATCAGATATATAAGTCTCTCAAACCTGCCCCTCCCAACGCAACAACATGGCTCCCATACTACCAAGCCTCCTATGTAGAAGTGATGTCTTCCTGCTTGTGTCTTCTCAAGAGTGAGGAAATGTGGGCCAGAAGTGCTTCAGGATGTTTTGTCGCATCTCATTGGTGAGAACGAGCTCATCTACCCATCCCAGAACTGTGGAATAGAGCTCCCAGTCTGCCCATGATGGGCATGTAGTGGGAGAAAGAAAGAAAATCTTCAGGTGCCTGGGTGGCTCAATTGATTGAGCTTCTGACTCTTGATTGCAGCGCAGGTCATGATCCCAGAGTTGTGGGACGGAGCCCCATGTTGGGCCGTGCACTGCGTGTGGAGCCTGCTTGGGATTCCCTCTCTTTCCTTCTGCTCCTCTCTCCCACTCGCACGTGAGCTCTTTCTCTCTCAAAACAAGCAGACAGACAGACAGGCAGGCAGGCAGACAATCCGGGCAGTTAGACCACTGAGATTCTGGTGTGTTTGTTACTGCAACATAACCAAACCCATCCTGACTTGATTAATGAAATCGTGTTAATCAGCATCTCTATCCTCCTCTTTAACAGTAAGTCTAGTCACTTCCTTCCAGACTGATATGCTGACCTCCATGCCCTCCTTCTCTCTGTAGTTGAGCACTTTTACTCATTTCTTTTAAATATTTCCCATATTCTTTAAGCAGATCCAAACAAATAGGAATATATACATATTTACCCCCTTTCTTGCAAATAAAGCAGAAAATTATAAATAAAGCTCGGTACCTTCCTTTTGTGACTTAAAGTAGATCTTAAAGATCTTTCCCATCTGTACATAAAAAAATTCCTATTTTTTTTGTAGCCATATTGTGTTCCATTGTGTGAAGAGGGCATAGTTTAGTTAAGCTGTTCCTTATTGATAGGCACTTGTTTCCCTTCCTTTATCATTGCAGACAATCACGCAGCAATGAATTACCCTGTACATACATCATTTTGTCAGTGAGTAGGAGAACATATAAAATCTCCAGAAGTGAAACTGCCAGGTCAAAGGGTAAATGCATTGTAAATTTGGGAAATAGTGCCAGTTGCCTTCTATTAGGGTTGTACTGTTTTTCACAACTACTGCTAACATAGGAGATGAGCTGGTTCCCTGCAGCCTTGCTAACAGAAACTGCAGTACAATTTTGGGGTTTTTCCTAATTTAATAATTACCTCAATTTAGTTTCAATTTGCATTTTTCTTATTATGAGTTCTAAGGAAAGTTTACTTTCTTTTTATATGCGTAAGGGCCATTTGTCTACCTTGTTCTGTGAACTTTCGGTTTCCTGTACTTTGCTCATTTCTCTTTGAAAGTATCGAGCTTTATTGGTGTTTTCTGCATTGATTTACTGTTATTCCTTACATATTTGGATAATTTACTCTTTGGCTATGATGTAAATTACAAATACATTTTCCCAGTTTACCTTGGTCTTTCAATATTGCTTATGGTATATTTTCCCATGCACTTATGTAGTCAAAATTACTAGCCTTTTTGTATGTGTTTTCGGTATTTTAAGTCATGTTAGCACTTAATGAATTTCACTCATGTTTTCTTCTGATAGTTCTATGGTTTCTGTCTTTTTTTTTTTTTTTTTAACGTTTAATTATTTTTGAGAAGAGAGAGACAGAGCATGAGCGGGGGAGGAGATAGAAAGAGGGAGACACAGAATCCGAAACAGGCTCCAGGCTCCGAGCTGTCAGCACAGAGCCTGATGCAGGGCTCAAACTCACGGACTGCGAGATCACAACCTAAGCCAAAGTCGGATGCTTAGCCGACTGAGCCACCCAGGTGCCCCTCGTTTTTTAACGTTAAGATTTTTTAAAGCATTTGTTTGTTTGTTTGTTTGTTTTGTTTTAGTAATCTGCACACCCAACGTGAGGCTTGAACTCCCAACCCCGAGGTCAAGAGTTGTATGCCCTTCCAACTGAGCCAGCCAGGCACCTGTTTTAATATTAACATTTTAGATATTTGCCTTTTTTCCTGGTAGGTGATGAGAGCTCTTGATTCAACATTATTTTTTCCAAGTGGCTACCCAGTTATTTATTTAAAATTCTTTCTTGTCACTCTGATTTGAGTTGCCATCTTTTTTTTTTTAAGTTTGTTTATTTTGAAAGAGCAAGAGAGTGAGAGGGAGGGAGGGGCAGAGAGAGAGGGAGAGAGAATCCCAAATAGGCTCCATGCTGTCAGCACAGAGCCTGACTTGGGGCTCTAACTCAAGAAGCCTCGAGATCATGACCTGAGCCAAAATCAAGAGTCAGATGCTTAACTGAGCCACCCAGGTGCCCCTGCCAGCTTTTCATATACTAAATTTTTGGAGATACTGTATTTGGTTCTATTTCTGCACCTTATATTTTTCTCTTTTATCCTGTCTAGTCATGCACCATTATCACACTGTTTGGGGGATCTATTAGTATGGTTTAATACCTGTTTGGGATAAATCTATCATATCTTCATTTCCAGAGTATTTCTAGTAACTTTTTTTTTTAAACTAAGTTTTTTAATTCCAATGTAGTTAACATACTCTTTTTTTGTTTTGTTTTGTTTTAAGTTTTTGATTTAGGTAAGTAATCTCTATACCCAGCATGGGGCTCAAACTCACAACCCGGAGATCAAGAGTCACCTGCTCTTCGGACTGAGCCAGCTCAGGTCCCCTGGTTACCCTTGCTTATTTATTTTTTGAATCAATTGAAAACCAACCTATCCATTTCCTGGAAATAAGGTTAAATTTATAAATTGACTCAGAGAATACACTTTTTTGCCAAGTTGGCGTTTTCTACTGAAGAACATGGTGTATATCTCTACTGTTCAGCTCTGTTTTAGTGTCCAACAGTGGGGTCTTGAAAGTTTCTTCACAAAGGTGCATATTTCTTATTAAGTTTATTATTAAGTAGTTTATCCTTTTGTCATTGTTTTTACTATTGCAGATGTGGTCTTCTTGCCACTCTAATTTTTAACTGGTATTGTTTCATATAGCTTTATATTAATTTTATATCCTGTAACTTACTGCATTCTTTTATTATTTGTAGCAATTTTTCAGTTGATCTTCTTAAATATAAAATCAAATCATTTGAGGGGCACCTGGGTGGCTCTGTCGGCTAAGTGTCCTACTTTGGCTGGGGTCATGATCTCGTGGTTCATGGATTCAAGACCTGCGTCAGGCTCTGTGCTGACAGCTCAGAGCCTGGAGCCTGTTTCAGATTCTATGTCTCCCTTTGTCTGCCCCTCCCCCCCCCCAAAATAAAAATTTTAAAAATAAAATAAAATCATTTGAAAATAGTGACATTTCTACTATCTCTTTTAAAGTTCCTTACTTTCTCTCATCTAATTTTATTTGTCAATATCTTCAGGACAATAGTAAATAACAAGGGTGATAGTGGGCATTTTTGTTCTGTTTCTGACTTCAGCATGTATTCCTCCAGTGCTCTCCATTTGGACTGATTCTGGTTTCTGAATAAATCATGTTAATCATGTTAAATAAATCATCTACTTATGTTTTGAGTAATGTTTTTAAAAACCAAGAACGGGTATTTACTTTTTGTAAATCCTTATTAGTAACAGTTGAGATGATCATATAATTTTTCTCCTCATATGTACTTATACACATAGATTCCTAATATGGGAGTCTTTTCATTCATGCAATTGGCATCATTTGATTATTTAAAACAATTTTTTAATGTTTATTTATTTTTGAGAGAGAGAGAGAGAGAGAGAGAGCATGAGTGGAGGACGAGCAGACAAGAGGGAGACACAGAATCTGAATCTGAGCTGTCAGCACAGAGCCTGACGCGGGGCTGGAACTCAGAAACTGTGAGATCATGACCTGAGCCGAAGTTGCACGCTCAACCGACTGAGTCCCCTAGGCACCCCAATTATTATTTTTAATGTACCCTTTGCTTCTGCTTGTTAACATTTTATTCCATGTTTTTATACCGATATTTACAAGTGAGGTTGGTCTGTAGCTTTCTTCTTTGTGCAGTCTTTGTCAAGGTTTGGTATCCATGTAATATTTGCCCTCAAACTATTTAAAAATACATTATCAGATTGAGGTTTCTCAGGAAACATAGGCCATGTGAATTTGAGTCCCACACCAATGGAAAAGCTAGCTGTAGTTCTAGATTTTCAGAGGATATTTTTATTTCCCCTCCCACCCACTACTAAGATTGAAGCAGATCCGTTTTCTTACTGTACTTTTCTGTAGGCTTGATTTTTCTAACTCATCTTTTAGATTCTAGCTTTATACGTGGGTCTTCTATCCCATTTTCCTCACTTTGGAAGAATTTCAATGCTCTAGGCCTCGAGAGGATGTCAAAATGGAAGCTTGAGGTCATAAAAGAGGACAATAGTGCACTTGGTATTCCACTGGGATTTCTCCTTTCACTCATTTAGCCTGTGTAACTCTTTGTAATTTTCCTGCTAACTTATTTTTAAAATTGAAAACAAATCTAATTTGTTCAGAATTTTTACTTGTCTTGCAGCAAGAAGCTGGTCAGGGTATCTGATCTACTAAACTGCTAGAAATAGACATTAGGACTTGCCATATCAAATATGGAAATATTTTATAATACTAAAGCAATTAAAATTGTGTGGTTTTGGCATAGACATACATAAATAGATTAATGGGGCAGAATGGAGACTATAGAAATAAATTTGTCTGTATGAAGAATTTAGTAGTATATGATACGAGTGTTATTTTAGATTCAATAGTGTTGGAATAATTGGGGGGAAAAGCTACATTTTTGCCATATACCATTCTCAAAATTAAATTCCAAATGGATTAAAAGGCTAAACTTAACAAAACCCATAAGCTATGAAAGTATTAGATGAAAACACAGACAAATATATACAACTACTGAGAAGGAAAGATAGTTTAAATCAAACATACACAGACACACATAATCATAGGAAGATATGGGCAAATATTTGCAACCCATGGGGTAGGGAAAATTCTCTAAAGCAAGAAAGACTCACAAACAAAAAGCTTTACAGGACAGAGTGATAAATTTGATTACTTCAAAGTAAACTCGTGTTCTTATAAAACACACCATAACCAAGTAAAATAAAAAGCAAGGCTAGAAAAAGATTTACAGCATACCTACAGTAACAAAAATTAATATCACAAATATGTTAGACAGTCAATAAGAAAGAAAAAAGAAATTTAATAAGAAAAATGATCAAAGGCTACAAAGAGGCAAAACAAAAAGCCAGTGAAGGCATTGAAAGATACCCCACTTTTACAGGCAATTGGGGATATGCAAATCTTAATAATGAGATACTATTTAACTGTGTTGTAGACAAAAATTTCATATTGATTATATCAAGTGCAGGCAAATATGTAGAAAACTGATATCTAATATTCAGTTGTTGGGAATTTAAAAGAATATAATCTTTTGGAAGATAATCTAGTGATATCAAAATTCTAAAAATGCATGCCCTTTTATGTAAGAATCTTACTTACACAGAATTTGCTAGAGGAATATATGCACATATGACAAAAAGATCTATAATAATAAAAATTTTAAACAAACTAAATGTCCATCAATGGTGATATGGTTAAATAATTTATGGATTGTACAGGTACACAAGGAGACATGTACATTTCATTGTATCACTGTTTGTGATAGCAAATAGTTGAAAATGACCTAAATGACAGTCATGGGGGGATATGGATAGATAAAATGTGGTCTAATCATATGAGAGTTGATTGCACAGCAGTTAGAAGGAGTAAACAAGCCTATTTATCAATGTAGATGGATCTCAAACATAATTTACATGATAAAAGCAAGTTAGTTGTAGAGACATACAGTGTGATACCATTTTTATATAAAAAAAAAATTAAGCTTATTGGGGCTCCTGGGTATCTCAGTGGGTTAAGAGTCCCACTTTTGATTTTAGCTCTGGTCATGATCTCATGGTTCATGAACTTGAGTCTGGAGATGGGTTTTACCACTGACAGCACAGAGCCTACTTGGGATTCTCTCTCTCCCTCTCTCTCTGCTTCTCCCCTGCTTGCAAGCTCTCTCATGCTTGCTCTCTCTCTCCCTCTCTCTCTCAAAATAAACAAATACACTTAAAAAATTAAACTGATTAAATAATGCTATATATTATGTAATAAAAATATGGCAGGTGGTTTGGAAATATAGACATTGGATATCCAGGAGTAGATGTCTATGGTGATGGGAGAAGAGTGGAAGTAAAGGAGTAAAACCCCAAATTGGCTATAAATAAATAATCAGATCATGTCAATCCATTTGTACACCTGGGATCTAACACAGTTAGAAAAACAAAAACCAAACAAATGAACAGAACTGTGATACAAGCATACCAATACTTAGATGAGAATTAAAAGAAAATAATTGAGCTATATTTCTTTGACATGTAAAGATCCCCAAGCCATATTGTTAAGTGAAAAAAGTATGTCAAAAACTATATGTACAATGTTATAACACTTATGTAAAACCACACACACACACACACACACACACACACACACACGTATACAAATGCATAGAGAAAGTTTTGGAAAAGATAACTATGGAAAAAGTATAAACAGTGATGTGGGAAAATTTCCTGCGTTAGTTATATAAATTGATAAGTAGTTTAAAAAATTTTTAAACATTTATTTATTTTTGAGAGGCAGACACAGACAGAGTGTCAATGCGGGAGGGGCAGAGAGAGAGGGAGATACAGAATCCGAAGCAGGCTCCAGGCTCTGAGCTGTCAGCACAGAGCCCAACGAAGGGATCAAACTCACGGACCGTGAGATCATGACCTGAGCTGAAATCGGACACTTAACCGACTGAGCCACCCAGGTGCCCCAGTAAGTAGTTTTAAATAAAAATAAAGGCAGACAGAAATTTTAAGAAAAACAAAAAGCAGTAAGAAAGGAAATGTAACTCTAATGATCAGTGATTCTGCAATGAACAATATTTTCACAGTCCAAATAACGTAAAGGTTTTTATTTCTGTTTTTATATGCTCTCTCATTCTAAACAGGTATGTATGAATGGTGTATGTGTGTGTTTACATGTATATGGGTATGTTAACTTCCACAACTACTTCATGCTCACAAATATTCGTGCCATGATAAAATTTTGTTCATTTGTGGGATGAAATACCTCCCTGCCCCTCCCCTGCTTGCGCACTCCCTCTCTCTCTCAAAATTGAATAAATGTTAAAACGAATTTTTAAAATTGATCCAATCCAGTATCTCTAGCTTTGTTTCCCTGTACTTCTTTGGGCTCCGAACTTATTTATCGGTTGTCTTCATCCTATTGGTATCAAAATGGCTGGTATTCCAGGTCTTTCCATATTTACAAGTCCTGGGAAAACTGATCTCTAGTCCCCAAAAGGAAAATAAAATTTCCCTTTATCTCTCTCATTTAATAGTTTTCTAACTTATAAAAAAAATTTTTTAGAGAGAGAGAAAGAGAGAGCGAGTGGGGGAGATGGGCAGAGGGAGAGAGAGAATCTTAAGCAGGCTCCACACTCAGCGCAGAACTGCATCCCATGGCCCTGGGATCACATCCTGAGCCAAAATCAAGGGTTGGATGCTCAACTGACTGAGCCAACCAGGCGCCCCAAGAGTTTTCTAACATTTTTATATTCTAACTGAAAATGAACCTATTTACAACATGATTGATGGTGGGAACATCCATTCTTCATAGAAAGGAAAGACTTGAAGCACTTTTGTGGTAGAGAGTGAGCTGCCTGAAGTCAGGCCAGAAGAATGGCCTGG
This sequence comes from Panthera tigris, assembly GCF_018350195.1. NCBI lineage: Eukaryota > Metazoa > Chordata > Mammalia > Carnivora > Felidae > Panthera > Panthera tigris. The sequence goes on along the minus strand of NC_056664.1, from coordinate 40,466,652 downwards.
GAGCCACCTGGGCTTAGAAAGTAATAGGGGCACCTGGTTAGCTCAGTTGGCTAAGCACCTGACTCTTGATATTAGCTCAGGCCATTATTTCACAGTTCATGCGTTCGAACCCAGCATCAGTTTCTGCACTGACAGCACAAATCCTGCTTGGGATTCCCTCTCTCTCTCTCTGTCTCTCTGTCTCTCTCTGTGTCTCTCTGTCTATCCCTCCCACTCACACACTCTCTCTCCCAAAATAAATAAGTAAACTTCAAAAAAATGTGGGGGCACCTGGGTGGCTCAGTCAGTTAAGCATATGACTTCTGCTCAGATCATAATTTCATGGTTTGTGGGTTCGAGGCCTGTGTGGGGCTCTATGCTGACAGCTCAGAGCCTGGAGCCTGCTTCGGATTCTGTGTCTCCCTCTCTCTCTTCCCCTCTCCCACTCGCACTCTGTCTCTCTCAAAAATAAATAAACATTAAAGAAAAAAAAGAAAATAAGTATAAGTTGTGTTTGAATGGAACACCCTGCCTCTACTCTCAACCTCTCTTACAACCTTCGGGAGGTGTTATTAATGTTCCATCTCAGTCTCAGTGCTGGTGGGGGAAATTAGGAAAGAGATAGTACTCAGGCTTGGCACAAAGAATTAGAAGGAAAAGTGGAAACCCTAACTTCTGGCAGAGATTGTTAGCAATATCAGTCAACAAAAGAAAGCCGTGTCCAGGAAAATGCTGAGCCTCAAGGTATGGACTGAGGAAGAGCTTCTCAAACACACTGGGGGATGTGTGTGGTGATATATAGCAAGTAGTCTGCTAAGGGTTTGGGTCATAATTATTTGGGTGTAATTGTTTGGGTATAAAGCGAATGAATGAACTAATTGTATATATGGGTTTCAAATAAATTGGATTTTAGCCTAATTTCTCATTAATCCTTTTCTCTTTTGGGGAATATTTTCCTAGGAAAAATGTTCCCTTATTTTACAGAAAAGTCACTCCCCTCTATAAATGAGTTTCCAGGGCACAATTCATGACCTGGCTAAGGAAGAGAAGGCTGCTTATGTAAGACATGGACGCTTCTTTGTCCGCTTAGCTATTGATTTGTTTTTGTTTTGTTTTGTTTGTAACTCAACTATTTGTGTGTCCTGTGTGTAGATGTGCCTGTTTACGTTCAAAGATTATAGCAAGTCAGAAACTGAGCCCATGGAATTCTCCTTCCGCAATGCCTGCCATTTCACTGTGTGTAATAGGACACACATGTGTAATAAAAGATTCCATGTATTGGTGACCTTCTTCTAGGAGAACTATTTTTCTAGGGCACTTGTGGGGCTGGAGATGTAGCTATTCTGGTCAAATATGAAAGAGAACTTGAAAATGCTAGACAAGGCTCTCTGGCAAAACAAAGGATTTCCTGATTCCTAGAGACCTTTATGAATGGAGTGGACTGAAACTTATGCTTGATAATTTCACTGTTCATCTCTCTGAAGGAAGAATAACTATCGGATACTCTTTCAGGGTCTTTCCTTTTCCTTTTAGGTTTATTTATTTATTTTGAGAGAGAGTTCAAGTGGAGGAGGGGTAGAGAGAGAGGGAGAAAGGAATCCCAAGCAGGCTGTTAGCACAGAGCCTGACTCAGGGCTCGATCCCATGAACTGTGAGATCATGACCTGAGCCGAAATCAAGAGTGGGACGCTTAACTGGTGGAGCCACCCAGGTGTCTCTTGAGGGTCTTTTCCTAGTTTTGAATTTTTACATTTTAGAAATTTAAGAGCACAAAGTTTAAGCTTCCCATTTTGTTTTGCTCTCAAGGTACATAAATTTGATATTGACCATGGAAATGGTGAATGGAAAGAAAAAATACAAAGTTGAATTTAAACTTATTTTTCCTTCAAATAACAAAGCTTATGATCTGCCACATACGCTCTACAGCTTTGGAACACAATTCTCCCTCCATTTATTCCTAAGAATTATTACAGGCAAGAGAAAGATATAGGGAAGAGTGTTGCTTTCTAAATAAGATTTTATTCAAGGTTGGCAGCCATCAATGTTCTAGGAAATGATAATAGGGCAATAATAATTTTTTCTGCCGGCAAAATGCTTTTCCATGGAAGGACCATTAAGAGCATCTAGAAATGGTGACCTCATTAATCCTAACCACATTTGTGGGGGAGAACTGGTACACGTGTATATGACAATGTTATAGACGGCCAGGGGCTGCAAAGGAGAGCTAAATGATTTGTCAAAGGTCAACTTACAGATAGATCCCTAGGAACAGTTCAACAACCATTTTCATATATTTTACAGTTCAAAATCTTTGTGGTTCAAAATCTACAGTCGTACTTCTTATTGATTGATGACTAGGATTCATATCACAGGTCACAGATGTTGACTCAGGGAGGTCAGCATTGGAAGGTCAAGTTAATGAAAGAAGACACGGCTACAAAGAATTGTACAGGTACACAAATGCCTTGTTTCTCCTTTGCCTGAAATGGAGCAAAGTTAACCAGATGAATTTAACCTTCCCCCAGAATACCTTTCACGTGGGCCCCTCTGGATCACACGGCGGTCAACTTCTCTCAGTCCACTTGTGACCTAATGATGGCCTTCTTTCTTTTTTTCTTGCAATCTCTTCTATTTCTCAAATGAACAATGACTTCATCTGTGAGGTTAAAAATTTTATGCAGTGGGAACAATATCAACTTTTGAAATCGGAGCAGGAGATCAATAGGCGTGGTTTTAAAGAGAGCCATTCTATTATTAATGAGGATGAGAATTGTTATGGGTCAAAAGGAAAATATTTTCCAGTTTCAACAAATAGCTGTTTAGAATGTGTCACGTACTGTGTTAGGCACTGCTCACGGTACAGTGATTAAAAAGCCGATCTGCCCTTAAGAAGCTGGGCTAGAGAAGAAGTGTATTTGACTGTGTGGAACATCAACGGCTTAAACATAAAAGGTTTATTCTTTCCCAGAAAAGAAGTCTAGAGGAGATAAGCCAGGGATGGAATAGTGGCTCCACAAAGTCATTGGACATTGTCTGGTTCTATTTTTTACTCCATTATCCTTGGCCATGGCATCTATCCTGAAGGTCTCCTCATGGTCCAAGGTGGCTTTCTTAGCTCTAGCCATCCCCCTCTTCATCTCAGGCAGTGAGAAGGTAGAAGGAGGAAAGGACAAAAGGTCCAGTCTTCCACCTGAATCTCTTCTCCTTTTGCGGTCTTTCTGTAAGTTCCAGAAAACATTTCTCCTTATGTCCCATTGATCAGAATTGAGTCACATGACCATGCTTGGCACAGTAGGCCAGAGAGGGTAGTTTCTGTGTGGGTTTATTGCCACCCCGAATAACTGGGGCCGTGTTACTAAAAAGTGGGGCAGAATGGATATTGGGTGGCAACTTCCTAAGGCAGTTCCTGCCTTAGGATGTTAAAATCTACCTGGAGAAATATGAACCTTAGGCTTGAAAAGACAGTCAGTAGTATACTGAGAGGGGCCAAGCAATGGGTTGCCAAAATTTGGAGGAGAGAGAGAAGATGTCAAGGTAGCCTGGGAAAGCTGCTTGGAAGAACAAGGATTTGAGCTCCTCTTTGAGGATGGGAAGGAATCAATAGACACAAAGGCTTGGCAAAGACTTCCCAGCAGTAGGCACTAACCTGAGCAGAAGCCTAGAAGCTGGACAGTGCAGATCAGCCTTGGGCAGGAGCAGTGGCAACCGCTTGTTACACTGCAATGTAACAGAGTATTTTGCTGGAAGAGAAGGAATACTGACTGATTTTAAAAATTACCCAAGGCAGGGGCACCTGGGTGGCTCAGTCAGTTAAGTGTCCGACTTCGGCTCAGGTCATGATCTCGCGGTTCGTGGGTTCAAGCCTTGCATCGGGCTCTGTGTTGACAGCTCAGAGCCTGGAGCCTGCTTTGGATTCTGCGTCTCCCTCTCTCTCTGCCCCTCCCCCGCCCTCTCAAAATAAACATTAAAAAATAATAATAATAAAATAAAAATTGCCCAAGGCAACAGTTCCAAAACCACTTTGCCAGGATAAAATGTAAATGCTGAATTTGCTCTCCTGTTACTGGAACGGACAGTCATATATTCTATATATGACTCACGCCAGCAGAAATCATGGTATTATTTACTCCAATGAATTCCCCTAATTTCGGATTGTCCAAAATAGCACAAAGAGTGTAACCGCTGAATATGTGACAACAGTAATCGAAATAAATGGGACGCCTAAGACCACGGCTATTATTCATTAAATGGGGAGAAGAAAAAGCCTACAAAAAGGGTTCCGGGCCCCTTTCCTAAATATTAATTGTTTATTTCATGATTCTTCTCTGCTCTAAACAGACCTTAAACTGTCCCTCCTCAATATGCTCCCGTAAAGGATTATAAACTAGAGAGGAGGTTGGTTTAAACAAAGTAATCAGAAAGTAAGCAATCTTTCTCTTTCTTTCTGGCTCAAAGCTTGTTTTGTCTGTTAGGGAACTTTTCAGCGCACAGACCTCAAGGTCAAACAGAGGTCACTCTTCTGCTTTTTGAGGGATGGGTGCTTTCACGTTATTTGCTCATTTTTATTGCTGAGAATAACCATCCATTTGCCCCCATAACTGGGGCCTCCCCAACACAAAGACTTGGGAGTGGGCACTGGCAGGGGGGTTAAGCCCATTCAACACAAAGCAAACAAGTTCAAATCTCATTAAATGTCGGACTTTGCGGCAAGAATACACGCATTTCCAATTTAGAAAAGGAAGATAGAAATGTGACAGAGAAGTATTCTAATCATTTAGCAGAATAAATTGTGCCAACACGATACTAAAGCTGTCAACTGGGTGGAAAAAAAGGATAAACTCCATTAATAATACGACAGCAGTGCTTACTTTTTCACATGAGGAAAATTCCATTACAACAAACAGCCCCGGGGCTTTCAAATTGCTTTTGTTCTAGATCAGTGGAATATTGTTATAAAGAATATATTGCTGGCAATGATAGTTTGGATCTGAGGATGAAACCTAGCTGATGTTTTAGAGTGAATCAGCAAAGACCTTGGTGGATGCACATGGGGCCGTGTGTGAATAACCCACCTTTGTGCACATTTTACAAGGTAGACCCTGGGGCGTCTGGGTGGCTCAGTCGGTTGCGCGTCCGGCTTCGGCTCAGGTCATGATCTCGTGGTCTGTGAGTTCAAGCCCCGTGTCGGGCTCTGTGCTGACGGCTCAGAGCCTGGAGCCTGCTTCGGATTCTGTGTCTCCCTCTCTCTCCGCCCCTCCCCCACTCATGCTCTATCTCTCTCTGTCTCAGAAATAAATAAGCATTAATTAAAAAAAAAGTCTCATAAAAGGTAGACCCTTCACACGGGCACGCGGCTTGGTGACCAGAATGCAGGCTGGAATTTGACTCCCCTCTCCCCCTCAGCCAGGACACAACCTTCTGCAGAGGGCCTGGTTGCACAAGATTGTTCTTTGAAGGCTTATTTATAAGTTGCCTCTCTGAAATTTTCTGCTTTAAATCTATCCCGGGATAGGCCCCACTACATGCAGCCGTTTTAGTTACAAGGTCCTCCGTGATAGAATTTCTCATTTAAGGATTTGAACGAATGCTTCCCACCCCCCGCCCGGTTTTGGAGCGCTTTAGATTCATCCCACAAGGGTCCTGTGAGCACCCCATCCCCAACCGGGCCATGCTCTTGGTGCATCTGGCAAGATAGGCGCCAAAGTCTGCCAGAGGCCCTGCTTGTTTAGCAACACTTCTTGGCTGACACCCGATCTCTAAGGGGACTGACTGTCTTAGCTTGGGTTCCCCTAAAAGCAGACCTTAAGACAAGGATTTGGATGGAGTTTATTTTGGAGTTGGTCCCAGGAAGCCCAGTGTGTGGTTGGGAAATTGAGACACGAGGTATGGAAAATGTCAATAAAGGATGCATCAGTGAGCAGGCGACTGCTGTGGGCAGCTGGAAGGTGGGGCGGGGGGTGGGGCGGGCATCCCACTGGGGATGCTCTGAAAGGCTGTGTAAAACACACCTCAGGATTGTCCCACTGAGGGTGGGAACGCTGAGGCACTTATTCACTAACTCCCGTCCTCAGTGAGGGTTAGCCCTGGCAGTGTGAACTGATGTGATACTGGGGCCAGAGAAAGCTCAGAGGCAGACAAGAAGCAAGTGTCTGGGATGTGAAATTGTTGGTGTGTATACAGGGACTTCTACCAAAGCTGGAGGTGGCCTCCTGGGTGGGCTCGGGTGACGGAGCATTGAGGAGCATTGACAATATCAACCTTGGAAGCTGTTACTCGCACATCAGATGGTGATATGGCCCCTGGTGGTTTGTGCCCTCTCTATGTCCTCTGATGTGTTGGGGCAGAAAAAGCTTGGGAGCCATTTGGTTACTGAATGGCTCTTTCCACCTCACTTGTGCTCTTTTTTTTTTTTTTTAATGTTTATTTATTTTTGAGAGAGAGACAGAGTGCAAGCAGGGGAGGAGCACAGAGAGAGGGAGACAGGCTCCAGGCTCTGAGCTGTCAGCACAGAGCCAGACGTGGGGCTCGAACCCACGAGACGTGAGACAATGATCTGAGCTAAAGTCGAATGCTTAACCAACTGAGCCACCCAGGCGCCCCTCCACCTCACTTGTGCTCTTAAAATATGGTTCTTTCTCCCCCTTTCCTCTAAATCAGTGCCTTCCGATCTTTTGTGTGTAACCGAACATACAGAAAGGATCTTATTTGTGTAGCGTGCTGACTTTCTCAGGGTTTGCTTTTGGGGTAAACAGATATTGAGAGGTTGCTCCTAGATGGAGATGCCCAAGAATGGAGAAGTTCTAGCAAAAGGAGTTTCTGTCCCAGCATTCAACCTGTCCCTGCACACCAGTGTTGTTGGGAATGTCTGTGCCTACATCCTCCTGCTTACCAAGTCCTGCTGATACTTCTTTGTCCCAGTGGTTCTAACTTTTCTGTGGCCAAGAACTGCTTTGAGAATCAAATGAGAACCATGAACTTGCTCACTAAAATAATGTGCCAACACACACACAGATATACATCGTTTTCTTTTTTTTTTTTTAAACGTTTATTTATTTTTGAGACAGAGAGAGACAGAGCATGAACGAGGGAGGGGAAGAGAGAGAGGGAGACACAGAATCGGAAGCAGGCTCCAGGCCCTGAGCCATCAGCCCAGAGCCCGACGCGGGGCTCGAACTCACGGACCGTGAGATCATGACCTGAGCCGAAGTCGGACGCTTAACCGACTGAGCCACCCAGGCGCCCCGAGATACATCGTTTTCATACAGTGTCAGGGGATCCACAAAAACTCCAAAGCTCTTCCGGAGACATTCTATGACTTGAGCTATGGCATTGCTTGCGTGTGTCTATTTCCCTCCATTTCTACAGCCCAAATGCCTCAGTTGGGTTTGCCCACCTTCCTGACCCTGTTTTTGAAACGACACGGCGAAGGGATGAGGAGCCAGGGAGCCAGGGATCATCTTAGCTGTGTTGCACATTAGCTGTGTGCCTTTGTGAAGATCTCTTAACCTCTCTGTGCACTGATTGGTTTCCTCATCTGCACAACAAAGAATGGTGCCTACCTGAGAGGGTTGTTGTGAGGGTCAGAGAGTTAGCAAACATAAAACCCTTAGGAACCATGTCTGGCACATACCAGGTGCTGTGAAGTGTAAGGTATTTTAATTGTTGTTACTTGCATGGAGGCCATGGCTTTGGAAGGTAGAGTGGCTTAATGGAAAGAGTCTAGATTTGGTGTCAGTCAGCAATTGTGTATAGCTGTCCTCTCTCAATTACCCCCTGTGCCATCTTTTTTTTTTTTTAACGTTTATTTATTTGTTTTGAGACAGAGAGAGACAGAGCATGAACGGGGGAGGGTCTGAGAGAGAGGGAGACACAGAATCGGAAACAGGCTCCAGGCTCTGAGCCGTCAGCACAGAGCCCGACTGCGGGGCTTGAGCTCACGGACCGCGAGATCATGACCTGAGCCGAAGTCAGAGGCTTAACCGACTGAGCCACCCAGGTGCCCCCGCCCCCGCCCCCGTGCCATCTTAAGCTAAGGGAAGGTTTGTGGGTTTTTTCCCTCTCTTAGCCTAAGTTTCCTTGTTAAGGTGGCAATGAGTTCACCGGTTGTCCATAAACATTTTGTAGTGTCCTTTTTAAAAAAGACATTTTGGGGGCGCCTGGGTGGCTCGGTCGATTAAGCGTCCGACTTCGGCTCAGGTCATGATCTCACGGTCTGTGGGTTCGAGCCCCGCGTCGGGCTCTGTGCTGACAGCTCAGAGCCTGGAGCCTGTTTCAGATTCTGTGTCTCCCTCTCTCTGTGACCCTCCCCCGTTCATGCTCTGTCTCTCTCTGTCTCAAAAATAAACGTTAAAAAAAAATTTTAAAAAGACATTTGGTATTTTTTAAATTTTTTAAAGGTTTATTTATTTTTGAGAGAGAGAGAGTGTGTGTGTGAGCAAGATGGGGCAGAGAGAAGGAGACGCAGAATCCGAAGCAGGCTCCAGGCTCCGAGCTGCCAGCCTAGAGCCCGACGCGGGGCTCGAACTCACGAACCGCAATATCATGAGTCGAAGTCAGACGCTTAACCCGCTGAGCCACCCGGGTGCCCCCGTAATGTCCTTTTTTAATAGCAAAGTGAAATTCACAGGTAATGTGATCATTCTACACACAAAATTTGAAAATAATTATGATGCCCGAATATAAAGGAGAAATAGAAGAAGAGAAGTTTATCATAAAACTACATAAAATGTGTAGGCCTATCATAGAAAGCATAATGAAATGGTCAGACGTTTGCATCTCTACATAGAGTCACCACGAAGGGGGTAACCTCAATCGGAGACTGATACCAGTGCGCACTGTCTTGGTGGCTTAAACACCGTGATCAGTGCTGTCAGGTGACAGACTTTTGGGGGGATTATCTTGGTAAAGCTCTGAACCAACCAAAATCAGAATCTTCTCTCGGTTTAAGTAGTGGTTTGCATTCCTGGGACAGTCAGTGTAAACCCACGACAAGACACTTTGTGATGACATGGAAAACAGAGACAGGTACTAGGCTTGACCATTCTGGACAGGTCTATCATCCAGATAAATGTCCAGTAGGGCTTTTGAAAGGTGTGTGTGGGGGGTTGGTGGGGAGGCGGTCATGGGAATTCTTTGTCGGGTAGGACTGATCCATACATGGAAGGAAAATATAGCACTCTGGTTTCCATCCGCTAATGCCAATAATGCCAATCCCCTGATTATTGTGATAATCAAAAATCCCCCCAAATTTCCCAAACACACCCTAGTAGCGATGTATATCTTTCATTGAAAAAAAGTGGATTAACTAGTCCTGAATCAAAAAAGGCTACAAAGCTCAGGACCAGAAAAAGCCTTCCTCAGTGAAGATTTGACTACACCTTCCTCTCTCCCTCAGCCTCTCCCAGGCCTTAGGACTCTGCTCTGGGGGACTGAAATGGAACTGAAGTGACAGTTGGCCAGGCCAGTCCTGGGAAGGACTTTGAGGAAGGTGAGTGGTACCTGCCAGCTCCCCTCACCTCATCTCCTCCTATCTCTACAGGGCTTTTTCCACTCCTCAGGCTTTCTCCCTATCAAAACTCTCAGGAGTGGAGATGATGTTAAGGATTTATAATGGTGTGAATATGTGTTAGCTAATATCTCTCAAATGCAAATGGCCTATGAGCATATAAAAAGATGCTCAACTCCGCTAGAATTTAAGGTGGTGGTGATTTAAAACAACGATGAGATGCTATTTCATACTCATCACATTGGAAAAAATCCAAAAGTCCATCAATACCAAACATTGGAAGAAAGGTGGAGAAATTGGTACAACCAGTTTGAGGAGCACTGATTTTATCTATTAAGATTGGAAATGTTGCGGTGCCTGGGTGGTTCAGTCAGTTAAACGCCTGCCTCTAGATCTCGGCTCAGGTCATGATCTCACAGTTCATGGGTTCGAGCCCAGTGTCAGGCTCTGCACCGATGATGCGGAACCTGCTTGGGATTCTCTCTCCTTCCCTCGCTAGCCCTCCCCTGCATGCTCTCTCTCAAAACGGATGAATAAAGTTTTTTAAAAAAAGATTAGAAATGCTCATATTCCTATATCTCAGCAAGTCTATTCTCTGGGCTACACCTTAGGGAAACACTACTTGGTTGCACTAGAAGATGTGTATGTTTGTGGCGGCATTACTTTTAACAATGACAAACTAAATCAACTGGAGACATATAAATGTCATTAATAGAAGTTCAGATCCATATATCATCACATGTTCATATGAGGGAATATTATACAGCAGTTGCAATGATGAATCACAGCTTTGTGTCTGCACCGTGATAAATCTTAAAAACAATACAGAAAAGCGAATTGCAGGGTATGTAGAATGTGACACCATTCAAATAGTTTAAAAACTTGCAAAACGGTACCATATATTGTTTGTAGATACATGAATATGTAGTAAAAGCATAAAATATGTACAAGAATGATTACTGCTAACTTCACGATCTTGGTTATTTCTAAAGAAGGAGAAAGAAGAATGAAGGTGGGAAAAGGATGCACAGAAAGCCTCCAGTTGCAGCTGCAATGTTTTTGTTCTAGAAAAAATACCTGAAGGAAATGTGGCAAGCTGTTAAGATTTAATTTGTTATAAATAGTGCCGGGATAGACTAGGTACTCGTTATAGCTTTTATGTATTTCTATGAGAAATATACCATAATAAAAATAATTAAAAAAATTTTTTTAACGTTTATTTATTTTTGAGACAGAGCATGAATGGGGGAGGGTCAGAGAGAAAGGGAGACACAGAATCTGAAACAGGCCCCAGGCTCTGAGCGGTCAGCACAGAGCCCGACGCGGGGCTCGAACTCACGGACCGTGAGATCATGACCTGAGCCGAAGTCAGACGCTCAACCTACTGAGCCACCCAGGTGCCCCTAAAAATAATTTTTTAAATTGATGCATCTCTAAGGGGTGGTTTGTATTCTTGATTTAACACATTCTTTTTGACCTTCTAGGCACCGGGAGCTGAGACAGGGAATTCAGCAATGAATAAGATTCAATCGTATTCTTTAGTTGGTGGTCTTCAATTTTGTTGTGCATCTGAATCAGCTGGAGGGCTTATTAAAACACAGACGGTGGGGGTGCTTGGGTAGCTCAGTTGGTTAAGTGTCTAACTTCAGCTCAGGTCATGATCTTACGGTTCATGGGTTCGAGCTCCACGTCGGGCTCTGTGCTGACAGCTCAGAGCCTGGAGCCTGCTTCAGATTCTGTGTCTCCCTCCCTCTCTGCCCCTACCCCACTGTCACTCTGTCTCTCAAAAATAAATAAACATTATAACACACACTCAAAGATTGCTAGGCCCACCCCCAGAGTTTGCGATTCAGTAGATCTAGGATAGGGCTGAGAATCTGCATTTCTGATAAGTTCCCAGGTGATGCTGATGGTGCTGGTTCCAGGACTTCTCAAGTCCTGTGTCTCCCTCTCTCTCTGTCCCTCCCCTGCTCACACTCTGTCTCTCAAAAATAAATAAACACTAAAAAATAAATAAAAATAAAAGCCCACTTATGATGCCCACCCTGTGCCACAAGGAACACATCTTCATTCACTTACCCCTTCTTACTTGTGTATATTTCAGTTCATTCCATTAAAATTTTAGCTCCCTCGAGACAAATATACATCCTGCTTAGGGTACACCCTATACAAAATGTTAACGGTACTTATTTGTGGATGGTAGAATTATAGGTAATTTAAAAACCTTTTTGCTTGTCTGCATTATCTCTCATTCCCCTAATGAACGTCCCCAATGTGAACAAGTGTTAATTATATGATAAGGATATAATAGGGGCACCTGGCTGGCTTAGTTGGTAAAACATGCGACTCTTGATCTCGGGGTTGTGAGTTCAAGTCCCACGTTGGAGGTAGAGTTTACTTAAAAAGAAAGAGAGAAAGGATATAATAGGAAAATAAATATATATCAACTTGCATTAGGCTCTGTGATGAGGACAGAGATACTAAGAAGTCGTATGAATATGTAATTGCCTTTAAGAGATTTATGATCTCATTCATAAGACTACATAGACTGGAATAATATTTCATAATATGACAAGATATTCAGGAAAGAGTGTTCATTAAGAACTAACTATAGTTGGCAAGCACTTTGGAAGGAAATAAGAACGGGACTGGGTGGCCCTGGAAGGGGCATGTGGGCCCAGCCTTGGATGACAAAGCAGTTTGGCACCTGCCAGAGCCTTGGCAGAGGGTGAGGGAGGATACAAGCATCTTTGCAAATCCCCGCAGTGACTCTGTTCCATAGCACCGTGAGTGTTCAGTGAACACTGTTGATGAAGTGAAGAATTGAACAATTATTGAATTCATATAGAAACTTCGACGGGGCACAAGTACACACTCAGCACAAACGGAAACCAAAATCAATTTCATTATGGATTTATGCCAAGTCAAGTAGGGGAGAAAAGTCTGTCATATTCTTTGTTCACATGATTCTGTACTGATGACCACATCCCAAAGTGCATCCATGAGTTTGCCGAGAAAGACCCCTTTGGACTGGACATAATTCTTAGGCGTGTTCTTTACCTTTGCTCTTAAGATCAGAGACTTCTCTTGGATTGTCTGTCTTCTAGATTCTCTGTTCAAGGGGCACCTGGGTGGCTCAGTTGGTTAAGCGTCTGACTTGGGCTCAGGTCATGATCTCGTGGTTCTTGGGTTCGAGCCCCCTGTCAGGCTTTGTGTTGACAGCTCAGAGCCCAGAGCCTGCTTTGGATTCTGTGTCTCCCTCCCTCTCTCTCCCAAAAATAAATAAAACATTAAAAAAAAAATTACATTCTCTGTTCAAAACCATACTTACTCTGAAGGAGCATCTCCTCACCCCTTCATATTTGGATTAACATTTTTCTCTCTGTTAAAAAAAAGCCTGGAGATGTCTACTCTGAACAAGATAAAATAACAGGGACCAAATGTATCCTTCTGCCTTAAACAACTAAGAAAGTAGATTAAAATATATGAAAAAAATGAGGCAGAGGAGGGGCTGGATGGTAGAATTACAAAGGGGCACAAAGAAACTTTTGAGGGTAATGGATATATTCATTACCTTGATGCTTTCATAGGTATATGCATATTTGAAAAGTTAGATTGTATGCTTCAGGTATGAGCAGTTTATTGCATGTCAACTAGATCTCAGTAAAACTGTTTAAAAATTACTGGGGAGGGAAAAAAAAACAGCCTGGAAGCACAGGTACTATTTAAAAAAATAATCTATGAATTAATTGGCTGTTAATGGGATAGTTTCTTTTAGCAGTTAAAAATAATTTTTTTTTGACATTTATTCATTTTTGAGAGACAGAGAGAAAGAGCACGAGCAGGAGAGGGGCAGAGAGAGAGAGAGAGAGACACAGAATCCGAAGCAGGCTCCAGGCTCTGAGCTGTCAGCACAGAGCCCGATGTGGGGCTCCAATTCATGGACCTTGAGATCATGACCTGAGCTCAAGTTGGATGCTTAACAGACTGAGCCACTCAGGCTCCCCTCTTTTAGCTGATTTTTAAAATTACTGTCAAGCAGAGGTGAATATACAGTGAAAAATACTTCGGTGTTATTTAGTTGAATAATTTCTCCTCCTTTTATAAGATTTGTCACTACTGTTAAGCACAGGTATGTATACAGTTGACCCTTAAACAACACGGGTTTAAATCCGAGAGTCCACATAATACGTGCATGTTTTTACAGTACAGTAAGTGTATTTTCTCTTCCTTAGGATTTTCTTAACATTTTATTTTCCCTAGCTTACTTTATTACAAGGTTACAGTACACAATACATGTAACATACAAAATACGGGTTAATTGACAATTTATGTCATCAATAACACCTCTTGTCCAGAATAGGCTATTAGTAGGTACGTTTTGGGGGATTCGAAAGGTACACGTGGATTTTCAGCCAACCCCTGTATTGTTCAAGGCCAGCTGCACTGTGAAGCTGATGAAGTTAAGGCTTCTGGACTCTCACAGAGCTCTTTCCAAAGTCCTGTATCTAATTTTTTATTAGGCACCCAAAGAACTGTAGGGCTACGGTTGCCATGTTTAGACGTAGAACACCATTCCTGCCTTGGATAAGCCTTGTGGACTTGGCAAAGTAGCTGAGGAGCTGCGAATAATATTTAAGACTTCTTCACCTTCTATTCAAGGATTGAGAAAGCAATGTAATAGAGGAGAGGTCCACCCAGGAGCCCTCTGTGACCAAACCTTGGGGACGTTCAGTTCCAGTACCGCCAGAGAAGGAGTCTTGAAAGGTTAGTGGAAATGGGATATTTTACTACATTTGGGCCACGTTTCACACATGCTGAGTGTGAGAACCTTGCTGTTCTCTGCTTACCGGATGCACCGGTCCCTCAGCACGCAGCACAGTACCTCCTTCCTGCAATTGCTTTCCTAGATGTACCCAGCCCGGTGTGAAATCTTCCTCCCTCCAACTGGGCACTGAAGACATTTCTCTTTCTTGGGTCGCCTGGGTGGCTCAGTGGGTTAAGCGTCTGCTTTCGGTTCAGGTCATGATTTCATGGTTTCTGAGTTCGAGCCCCCATGTAGGTCTCTCCCCTCTCAGTGCCAAGCCCTCTTCGGATCTTCTGTCCACTTCTCTCTCTCCTCCTCTTTCTCTCCCCTTCTCCCCCCTCACTTATGGGCTCTGTCTTTCTCAAAAATAAAGAAACATTTGGAAAAAAAAAAGACATGTATCATTCTCAGAGCTGTGAGAGATTTAGACTCTAACTCCTATAACCATGTGATTTGGATAAGTGATCATCTTTCTGAGCCTACAGTTCCCCAATAGTAATCCATTTGCCACACTAATCATGTGTTAATTTTATCATTAAGATGTTTTCTGATGGTCATAGTACTTCCTTACTGATCTCTGAGTTAGCATGAAGCTTAACTCAGACAATATATGTAAACATCTTTAGTAAACTCTAAAATGCTGTACAAATATAAGGTACCAGTGGAGGTGATATTCCAAATATTTAATGACCTGTAGGCATTGCTGTTGGCTAACCAGAACACTCTTCAACCACAGCCCTGGAACAGAGGTGGGTAGGCTAGATAAAAGACAGGTTTGGGGTTTCCTGAAGGAGAAGCTGTGGTAACATGGGCCTAGTGGAAAGGGGCTCAGCTATCAAAATATATTTTAGGGGTGCCTGGATGGTTCAGTAGGTTAAGGGTGGGAATCTTGACTTCAGCTTAGGTCATGATCACATGGTCGTGAGATGGGGCCCTCTATGGGGCTCTGTGCTAACAGCTCGGAGCCTGCTTGAGATTCTCTCTCTCTCCCTCTCTCTGCCTCTTCCTCACTCCTTCTCTCTCTCTCTCTCAAAATAAATAAACCTTAAAAGACATCTAAATATTTTAACCAGTATTTTAACTTGCATATCAGTACAATAATTATTGCTTAAAAAAAAAGCAATACTCTTACTAATTTGCTAAAAAGCAAGAGTTCAACATGAACCTTTGTGTGCATGTGTAGTGTATGTGTGGTTGTTATTCTTTTTTTAAGTATGCCCAATCCTCTCTTCTATTCTACTGGTTTATAATGATATTACAGAATTCAGTTAAGCCTGAAAGGCATACTAATCAATCCTAATTTTTGAGGCCTCCTGTTTTTTAGTCTTAGAAATGTCCCAGATATAATCCAACATCAATTAGCATACAAAGAACGAGGAAAATCTCAACTAATAAGGGGAAAAAACAATCAACAGACACCAACTCTAGGGAGATATAGATGTAACGATGAGACAAAGACTTTTCTTAATGTTTATTTTTGAGAGAGAGAGAGCAGGAGAGGGGCAGAGAGAGAAGGAGACAGAGAATCTCAAGCAGGCTCCGCTCTGTTAGCACAGAGTCTGATGTGGAGCTCAGACTCGTGAAGCGTGAGACTATGACCTGAGCCAAAATCAAGTGTGGGACGTTTAATGAGGGGCGCCTGGGTGGCTTAGTCGGTTAAGCATCCAACTTTGGCTCAGGTCATGATCTCATGGTTCATGGGTTCGAGCCCCACATCTGGCTCTGTGCTGACAGCTCAGAGCCTAGAGCCTGCTTTGGATCCTCTGTTTCCCTGTTTCCCTCTCTCTCTGCCCCTCCCCTGCTTGCATTCTGTCTCTGTCTCTAAGATAAATTAAAAAAAAAAAAAAAAGTCAGATGCTTAATCTACCGATCCACCCAGGTGCTCCAAGGCTTTTAAACAGCTATTATAACAGTGCTCAAAGAAGCACAGATGAACATTCTTGAAACAAATGGTACAAAGAACATCTCAGCAAAGATATAAAGAAGAAATGAATGGAAAGATTTTTAATGAAAAATATAATAACTAAAATAAAAATTTATCAGATGACCTCAATAGAAGAATAGAGATGACAGAGGAAAGAGTCTACAAATTTAAAGATAAATCAATAAAATGATTCAATCTTAACAACAGAGAGAAAAAAAGAAAAAAATGAACAGAACCTCAGGGATTCATGAAGGCATATCTAAAGTTCTAATATATATTTCATCAGATGATTCACATAATCAAAAAGAAATAAGGAAGGGGAAACAGAAGAACAAAAATCAGAAAACAAACAGTAAAATGGTAAATATACGTTCAAATATACAAAAAGTTAGAAAAAGTAGGCTTTAAAGCAAGAAAAATTAACAAGTATAAAGAGGGACATTATGTAATAATAAATGGGTCAAATTGTCAAGAAGACATAATAATCCTAAGTGTATATGCATCAAACCACTGAGCTTCAAAACACATGAAGCAAAAATACAAACAAATGTACAATTGTAACTGGAGATTTCACTACTCCTCTCTCATGTATTTATTTATTTATTTATTTATTTATTTATTTATTTATGTATTTAAAAAATTTTTTTTAAACATTTATTCATTTTTGAGAGAGAGAGACAGAGCATGAGCAGGGGAGGAACAGAGAGAGAGGGAGACACAGAATCCACAGCAGGCTCCAGGCTCCGAGCCGTCAGCACAGGGCCGGATGCGGGGTTCGAACTCATGGACCGCGAGATAATGACCTGAGCCCAAGCTGGACGCTCAACCGACTGAGCCACCCTACTAGGGGCGACAGGCGCCCCTACTCCTCTCTCATTAATAAATGATACAGCTAGACAGAAAATCAGCAAGGATATAGAGGAGTTGAGTTACACTATCAAACAACTGGATCTAATAGACATTTATAAAGTATTCCACCTGATAACAGCAGAATACACGTTCTTTGTAAGTACTTCATCAAGACAGACTGCATCCTGGGTCATAAAACAAAATTCAACAAGTTTGGAAGAATTTAAATCATATAAAGTATGTTCTCTTTATAGAACCATAATGAAATTGAACTAGAAATCAACAACAGAAAGATAACCAGTAAATCTCCACACTCTTGGAAATTAACATACACCTAAGTATACCTACGGATTGAAGAGAAAGTCCCAAAAGATATTTTAAAGTATCTTTGACTGAACAAAAAGGAAAACACAGCACATAAAAATTTGTGGGATGAGGTTAAAGCAGTGCCTAAAGGGGAATGTATAATGTTTATAAATGCTTATAATGTTTATAAATTTAAAAAGCTTGTATTAGAAAAGAAAAAAGGTCTCAAATCAACAGAATGAACTTCCATCTTAAGAAAGTAAGAAGAGTGCAATAAACACAATGTAAGCAGAAGGAAGGAAATCATAAAGATGAGAAATCAATGACATTGAAAACAGAAAACAACAGAAAAATCAATGAAATCAAAGCCTGGGTCTATGAAGAGATGAATTCAATTAATAAGCTCTAGCCGTACTGACAATTTAAAAAAAAGACACAAATTGATAATATCAGTAATGGAAGAGGGAATATTACTATAGCCCCACAGATAGTAAAAAGAAATATCGAACGGCTCTACCTACATAAATTCAGTAACTTAGATGAAATGGACCATTTCCTTAAAAGCCACAAACTTCTGGGGTGCCTGGCTGGCTCAGTCAGTAGAGCATGTGACTCTTGATCTTGGGGTTGTGGGTTCAAGCTTCCTGTTGTTGTTAGGGATTACTTAAAAATAAAATATTTTTTAGGGTGCCTGGGTGGCTCAGTTGGTTGAGTCATGATCTCATGATTCATGAGACAGAGCCCCATGTTGGGCTCTGTGCTGACAGTGTAGAGCCTGCTTGGGATTCTCTCTCTCCCTCTCTCTCTCTCTCTCAAAATAAATAAACATTAAAAAATGAAATTTTTTCATTTCAAAAAATTTTTAACATTAGGTTTTAATTTTTTTTTATTTTTGAGAGACAGAGAGAGACAGAGTGTGAGCAAGTGAGGGGCAGAGAGAGAGGGAGACACAAGATCCAAAGCAGGCTCCAGGCTCTGAGTCTGACGCGGGGCTCAAACCCACAAACTGTGAGCTCATGACCTGAGCCGAAGTCAGATGCTTAACCGACTGAGCCACCCAGGCACCCCTAAAATCTTTTTTAAAAGAAAGGGTTGTGGGTCAAAGCTCCATGTTAGGTGTAGAGATTACTTAAAAATAAAATCTACTTTGGGGTGCCTGGGTGGCTCAGTCAGTTAAGCGTCCGACTTCAGCTCAGGTCACGATCTCACGTTCCGTGAGTTCGAGCCCTCGTTGGGCTCTGGGCTGATGGCTCAGAGCCTGGAGCCTGCTTCCGGTTCTGTGTCTCCCTCTCTCTCTGCCCCTCCCCCATTCATGCTCTGTCTCTCTCTGTCTCAAAATAAATAAACGTTAAAAAAAAAAATTAAAAAAAAAATAAATAAAATCTGTTTTGTTTTTTTTATAAAGCCACAGACTTCCAAAACTCACCTAAGAAGAAATGGGTAACATATATATTAAAGAAATTGAATCCATAAGTTAAAATCTTAAAACAAACAAATGGGGCACTTGGGTGGGTCAGTCAGTTAAGTGACCAACTCTATTTCGGCTCAGGTCATGATCTCAGGGTTTGTGGGATCTCAGGGTTTGTGGGATCAAGCCCCATGTTGGGCTCTGGGCTGAGAGTATGGAGTCTGCTTGGGATTCTCTCTCTTCCTCTCTCTCTGCCCCTCCCCTGCTCATACTCTGTCACTCTCTCTCTCAAAATAAATAAACTTTAAACAGACAAACAAAAAACCCCTTCAGGCCCAGATGTTTTCACTGGTGAATTCTATCCAACTTTGAAAGTACAAATAACACCAATTTTATGCAATCTTTTCCAGAAAATGGGAGAGTAGGGAACACTTCCTAACTTATTTTATGATGCTAGAATTGCCTTGATACCAAAACTAGACCAAGACAGTACAAGAAAACTATAGACCAATATCCCTCATGAAAAGTACACAAAAATCCTCATGAAAATAGTAGATAATCAAATCCAGTAATATATACAAACAGTAATACTGCATGACCAGGTAGGGTTTATCCTGGGAATGCAAGGCTGGTTCCAAATTTAAAAATCAATCAATGTAATTCACTATATTAAAAAGAGAAAAATTGACAAAAGCATATCAAATAATGCAGAAAAAGTATTTGAAAACATCCAGCATCTATTCATGATAAAAACTCTCAGCAATCTAGAAATAAAAGGGAATTTTAACTTGATAAAGGAAATCTACAGAATATCTATAGCTAACATCGTGCCTAATGGTGAAAGACTAAATGCTTTCCTTTAAGATCTGGAACAAAGCAAGGACGTCCTCTCTCATTATTCCTATTTGATATAGTACTGAAAGTCCTAGTCAGTAAAATAAGACAGAGGAAGAAAATAAAATGAATGTTAATTAGAAAGAAAGGATATGTGCCTATATGCAAGTGACATGATGTCCTGTAGAGAATCCCAAGGAATCTACAAAAATATGTCCTGATAAACAAATTAAGCACAACCACAGGATATGAAGTCAACTCACACACACAAAAAAGGATATTTCTATGTATTACAATGAATAATCTGGAAACCAAAATTTTAAAAATATATATCATTTAAAAAATTAAAAAAAAATTTTAATGTTTATTTTTGTGTGTGTGAGAGAGAGAGACAGAGCACGAGCGGGGGAGGGACAGAGAAAGAGGGAGACACAGAATCCCAAGCAGGCTCCAGGCTCTGAGCTGCCAGCACAGAGCCTCATGCGGGGCTTGAACTCATGAACCATGAGATTATGACCTGAGCTGAAGTCAGACACTTAACCAATTGAGCCACCCAGGCACTCCTCATTTAAAATTTTTAAAAAAATATTTAGGTATAAATCTAACAAAACTTATACAGGATCTGTATGCTGACAATTATAAACACTGAGGAAAGAAATGAAAGGACATAATAAATGGAGACATACTGTGTTCATGGGTTAGAATACTTGATTTAGTTAAACATCATTTTCTCCAGGTAAACCTATAGATGTAATGTAATTCCAATAAATATTCCAATAGGATTTCTGCAGATACAGACAAGCTGATTCTAAAATTTGTTTGGAAAGGCAAAGGGGCCGGAATAGCCAAAACAAATTTTTTTATTGAAGTATAATTGACATGTAATATCATATTATTTTCATGTGCACGTCATGGTGATTCGATATTTTTATACGTTATGAAATGATCCCCATGATAAATCTAGTGACCAACTGTCAAAAAGTTATTACAATATATTTTTTAAATTTTTTAAATGTTTTATTTATTTTTGAGAGAGAGAGAGAGAGACAGCATGAGTGGGAGAGGGACAGGGAGAGAGGGAGACATAGAATCCGAAGCAGGCTCCAGGCTCTGAGCTGTCAGCATAGAGCCTGACGCGGGGCTCGAACTCATGAATTGTCATATCATGACCTGAGCTGAGGTCGAACACCCAACCAAGCTGAAGTCGAACCCCCAACCGAGCCATCCAGTTGCCCCAGTTATTACAATATTATTGACTATATTTCCTATGCTGTACATTAGCCAAAACAATTTTGAAAAAAATGATAAAGTGGGAAGAATCAGTGTACCTGATTTTAGGACTTACTGTAAAGCAACAGTAATTAAGACAATGTGGTGTCAGTGGAGGGATGAAGGCCTAGATCAATGGAACAGAATAGGATGTCCAGCAATTGACAAAATGTGGATTGTTGACAAAGGTACAAAAGCAATTCAATGGACAAGGGAGAGTCTTCAATATATGGTACTGGGACAACTGAACACCCATATGCAAAAGTATCCCACAAAAAAGCCCTAAGAAATCTTGACCTCAAGAGCTTGTCTGGCTCAGTTGGTAGAACATACGACTCTTGATCTCGGGGTTGCAAGTTTGAGCCACGTGTTGGGCATGGAGCCTACTTAAAATTTAAAAAAATCGACTTCAATCTCATACTTGATATAGAAATTAACTAAAAAATGGGGCACCTGAATGACTCAGTCAGTTAAGTGTCCGACTTCAGCTCAGGTCATGATCTTATGGTTTGTGGGTTCAAGCCCTGCCTTGGGCTCTGTGCTGACAGCTTGGAGCCTAGACCCTGTTTGGGATTGTGTGTTTCCTTCTCTCTCTCTGCCCCTCTCCACTCGTGCGTTCTCTCTCTCTCTCTCTCTCTCAAAAATAAATAAACATTAAAAATAAAAGAAATTAACTAAAAAATGGATCATAGATGTAAAAGTGAAAACTATAAAACTTTTAGAAGAAAATATAGTGGAAATGTTCTTGACTTGAAATTAGGGGCAGCTTTCTTAGATGTGACACCAAAACCCTAAAAGAAAAATTGTTAAATTGGACTTTATTAAAATGAAAAGCTTTTGCTTTGCTAAAGAAACTAGAAGAATGAAAAGGTATAGACAGGGGGAAAATATTTTCAAATCACATATCCAACAAAACTCTCAAAATTCAATGGTAGGAAAACAAAAAACCCAACTGAAAAAAAAAAAAAAGCTCGAGGAAACCATCTTGTTAGAGTTGAGATCTTATGATCCTTGAAGTAAGGTACCTACCGTAATAGGAAACAATGACAACGCCTTTTGATTGTTTCCAATGTCTATTTAAAATATGGTCCTTCCAGGGGGCGCCTGGGTGGCTCAGTTGTTAAGGGTCTGACTTCCGCCCAGATTCATGATTCACGGTTAGTGGGGTTCGAGGCCTGCGTGGGGCTCTGTGCTGACAGCTCAGAGCCTGGAGCCTGCTTCAGGTTCTGTGTCTCCCTCTCTCTCTGCCCCTCCCCTGTTTGTGTTTTGTTTGCCCCTCTCTCCAAAATAAATAAACATTAAATTAAAAAAAAAAAAAGTGCTTCCATTCCAGGGCACCTGGGTGGCTCCGTCAGTTGAGCGACCGAGTTCCGCGCAAGTAATGATCTCACACAGCTCGTGAGTTTGAGCCCCGCGGCTGTCAGCGCAGAACTTGCTTTGGATCTTCTGTTCCCCTCTCTCTTTACCCCTTCCCAGCTTGCGCTCTCTCTCAGAAATAAATATAACTGAAAAAAAAAAGTATAGTGCTTCCTGGATAATTTATATCACTATAAGTGGGAGCAAAACTAATTTTACAATTTAAGTCTGCTTAATAGTATGGGATAAGTATAAGCCAAGCATTTTATTTGCTTAAGATTATTCAAGTGATCAGCTCTTCCAGAAAGCTCTCCTTGAGCCTTACATCTGATTTTGGTTTTCCTCCCCGGTGCTTTGACAGGTTCCTGTGCATATATATCTTTATCACAGTGCCTTCCTTACCTTACAATATCAACCTGTCTCTTAATGGTAGCTTTCGCTTTATCCCTAAATCCTAGCACAGTAACTGACACAACATATAGTAACCACTTGGTGTGTTTGTTGAACAAGACTTACAAAGAAGAAATAAAAATTATTAATAAAGTAATTAAATGTCAACAAAAACAACAGATCTGATAGCATTATGATGTTTCTGGAATGCCACTTGACACTCAGTAAATACTCAACAAGTGTTAGTTCGTTCATTCAATAGATATTTGTTAGATATCTACTATGTGTGAAGCACTGTTACAGGGGATAAGATACTGCAAGTTACAAGCACCTTAAGTTATAGCTGTTAGAGCGATGAACAGCACAGAACACAATGCCTGCTCTCATGGAACTTACATATTTTTGAGGGTTTTTTTTGTTTGTTTTAGAGAGAGAGAGAGAGCATGAGTCAGGGAGAGGCAGAGAGAGAGAGACAGAGAGAGGGAGAATTTCAAGCAGGCTCTGTGTTGATCTAGCACAGAGCCCAACGCAGGGTTTGAACTCAGGAACTGTGTAATCATGACCTGAGCAAAAATCAAGAGTTGGACGCTTAACCAACTGAGCCACCCAGGCACCCCTGGAATTTACATTTTAATAGAGGAGACAGACAGTAAGTAAAATAAATAGGTAAAATATGTAGTTTGTTAGATGTTTAAAAAGGCAGGAGGCAAAAGCCTTAAACATGTAGCCACTTTACCAAAGTGAATTTGTATGAGGAAAATAAACACATGAAAACATGGTCAACATCATTAGCCATTAAGAAAAAGCTAATTAAAACATGATGAGATACTATTTAAAACTTTTTTTTTTTTTATTTTAGAGAGGGAATACGTGGTGAGTGGGGGAGAAGGACAGAGG
The DNA here is from genome assembly GCF_018350195.1 of Panthera tigris. Lineage (NCBI taxonomy): Eukaryota > Metazoa > Chordata > Mammalia > Carnivora > Felidae > Panthera > Panthera tigris. Next base: position 40,443,128 of record NC_056664.1, on the reverse strand, counting down.
GAGAGAGAGAGAAAGAGAGAGAGGGAGGGTCTCAAGCAGGCTCCATGCTCAGTGCAGAATCGAACATGGGGCTCGTGACCTGAGATCAACCCTGGGATCATGACCTGAGCCAAAATCAAGAGTGAGACACTCAACGAAACTGAACCACCCAGGTGCCCCTAAACTATGATGAGATACTATCATATACCTATTAAGAATGGGAAAAAACAGTAACTACAGCTAAAACTCTCATTCATTGCTGGCGGGAATATATTTGGTACTTAGGAAAACAATTTACCTGTTTCTTATAAAGTTAAACACATAGTTACCATATGGTCCAATGATCCCTCTCCTAAATATTTACCTTAGACAAATGAATCTTATGTTTACCCAAAAACCTGCACAGCAATGTTTATATCAGCTTTATTCCAAACCATTGCCAAACACAGGAGACAACCCAAAGGTCCTTCAATGGGTGTATTAACTGTGTACATTCATACTCCTTAGCATTAAAATACTATATAGTGATATTTACTTTTGCTAGTATAATATGAATACTATTTAGCAATAAAAAGGAGCTATTATATGCAGCAGCATGAATGAGTCTCAAAGACATTATGTGGCATGAAAGAAGTCAGCCTCAAAAGATTATGTACTATGTGATTCCATTTATATGACATTTGGGAAAAAGGCAAAGTAAAGGAGTGATAGAGAACAGATCAGTGATTGCCAGGGGTTAGGGATTGGGGGGGGGGGAGAATGTGACTCACGGAATAGCACGGGGCGGGGGGATTTTGGCGTGGATAACGGAACTGTCTGTACCCTGATCTCTCTCTTTCTCTCTGTCTGTCTGTCTGTCTGTCTCTCTCTCACACACACACACGTCAATTTTGCTATCTGTTTTTTTTTTTTAGTGTTTTATTTTATTATTTTTGAGAGAGACAGAGACAGAATGCGAGTGGGTTAGGGGCAGAGAGAGAGGGAGACACAGAATCGGAAGCAGGCTGCAGGCTCTGAGCTGTCAGCACAGAACCCGATGCAGGGCTCGAACTCACAGAGCTGTGAGATCACGACCTGAGCCAAAGTCGGATGCTCAACCGACTGAGACACCCAGGCGCCCCAAGCTATCTGTTAATTTAAAAAAGAAAAGAAAGCCTACACCTAGGGGCCTCTTGGTGTTTTTTTAAAAATGTCTCACAAGCACGTATTATTACTTTTTTAAACTAATAACTTAAATACATTATAAGAACTCAAGTCAATTTCTAACTACAGGATCTCCCAAATAGAGATTTTGTTTGGACCGTATTTTATTTTGTAGACAAGAATGGACTTCGCTGCTCTAAGTATGATTTCAAGCGATTGTAAATGAGTGCTTCTAAAGGGATTTCCAGCAGTGAGTTCCCTTAAAAAGATTTAGTGTAAACAGTTTGGCAACTCCTCAAAGAGTTAAACATAGAATTCCCATACGACCCACCGATCCCACTTTAACGTGTGTACCCTAAAGAATTGAAAACAGGTATTCAAAGAAGTACACGCACCCTCATGTTCATAGCAGCACTATTCACAATTGCCAAAAGGTGGAAACAACCTAAATGTCCACCAACTGATGAATGCATAAACAAAATGTTGTATATCCATGCAATGGGATTGTATCCAGCTATAAAAAAGGAATAGAGGACTGACATATACTACCATACGGATGAGGCTCAAAAACATTATGCTAAGTGAAAGAACCAGACAGATAAAGGTCACATAGTGTATGATTCCATTTACGTGAAAAATGCACAGTAGATAAATCTAGAGACAGAAGGCAGATTAGTGGTTGCCAGGGGCTGGGGGAGGGGAGACTAGGGACTGACTACTTACTGGTTACTGTGGGTCTCCTTGGGGTGATAAAAATGTTTTGGAACTAGACAGAGGTGATGATGATCCAATATAGTGAATGTATTAAATGCCATTGAATCGTACACTTCAAGATGATTGATTTTATATTCTGTGACTTTTGCCTCAAATTTGGAAAAAGATGAAGCGTGTCCCTGTAATCTTACTCGCATTTGTAGCAGAATCTTGGTTTTTCATGGAAATTATAATGGAGGAATTAAGTTTAGTCCATTTCTGAATAGTTAGGAACTCTGAATGGGATTCAAATTAATCCGTGATATGTACTTTTTTTGAAAGTAACCCAGATACTCTAAAATGTTCAGAGGAATTAAGTATTTGCAAGAGATACGAATCAACATAATGCACTCCCTTTGCCCTTTGTAGGAGTTTTTCGATGTTCCTCATATGTAAAAGGTATCTACGAATACTTAATTATACCAAAATCCTTTTTTGGATTATATTCTCTTCGATTGCCCTAGTGGCTCTAGCAACTTGCGAGATGCTTTGCCTGTCAAAGGACCTTTTTGTTGTGATGTTGACCTAAGGGCGGAGGAAAAAAAGAGTAAAGGGAGTGAGGCGTCGGCGGCAAAATTTGAATTTTGGCCCCCAGTTCTTCTCAAAAATTTTGAAATCTCAGGTTTGATGATGGTTAATGATGCTTCCTTTAACCACCCAAGCCTCTTTTCTCGAAAATTTTTAAATATCTTGTTTTTCTTTTGAGAGCTTGTAAAAACCTGTGCATAATGCATACCAAATGACCATCCTTTAAAAATTTAAATTCCTTCACTGAAGTTCATTGTTTGTGATATTTCCCTTTTGTTGACTCTTAACCCTGATCTTGTAGATTTCAGGTAAAAGTCCTGAGCTGGATATTCTTGGCCCTTTCCAGACTAGCTCTTATTTTTTCCCCAGTGTTCCTCGTGCCCTGGCAGGCCAACATTCACTGATTTTGTCAATGGGCTCCCAGAACCTCTGGTTTCCCGTAGGGTTCAACCAAAGGGAGGCACACGCAAGAGATCAGAGGGGAGGAGCAGAGGGAAGTCGGGGTGTCTATTCACCTGCCTCCTTCTCTGCAGGTTATGGGTTGACTATGGCTGTTCTACCAAAGGTCTTCGCTTCTATTGTGTGATCTTCTCCTACAGCTACAGCCACAGCCACAACCTCACTAACAGCTCTTTCTCTATGCCAGATAGTTCTCTTTTTTGCCCTTTCTGTCTTAAGGATGGTTAAGGGCTCCACACGCTTTTAGTCCTCTGGTACAATACCTTCCCTTGCTGGTTTCCCTTAACCCTGCACACAGGACTGGCTACATAATTTGTGAGGCCCAGTGCAAAAATGAAAATGTAGGACCCTTTGTTTAAAAATTACTAAGAATTTCAGGGGCTCCTGGATGGCTCAGTCAGTTGAGAGTCCGACTTCTGCTCAGGTCACGATCTCGCAGTTTGTTGAGTTCGAGCCCCTGTGTTTCCTGCCAGGACTCATGGGTTCTTGCTCTCCCTCTTAAAATTGTGGTTCCTATAGGGGTTCTGGAAAAGTAGCTGTTATCTATACTTACATTTAAATTGCCCCGTGGTGCAATGTAAAACTTTTTAATAGATTTGCATCCCCCTAGGAAATTCAGTTAATCTCTCTCTCCCTTCCTTGCCCTCAACAGCTAACAAAGCCACCCATTTGGGAAGCATCCTGGGCCGCCACAGCCCTTGAGCACCACCCATGTACTAACACCAGAGCTGAAATGTGTGACTCCTCAGCATGACTTCTGGGCAGGGGCGGGGATTTTTAGCAGTGGTTTCCAGAGTTAGTCCCTCTTTGTTTTTTGTATTGTATTCAGAATCTACTAAATATACTAGCTTTTTTTTTCCTTCTCTTGGAACTAGGACTTAAACTGAGGACCTTCTCATAGCCTGGAACGTATTTTCTCTCTCTGGCCAGAAAGTTGCCTGAGATAGCAATCTCTTAGCATTACTACACAAACACCAGTTAGCCTCCTGTCTTGAGTAAGGTCTGCTCTGTCAACACCATCCTTAACAGACTTGGGGGTTGAAGTGACTTATGCTGTCTTATTGGTTTTCAAATGGGAGCCCCATAAGCCCTTCTGTGCCATGATTTTTTGCTTTCACTGCTTGGGTTGTTACAGATTTAAGGAGGATAAAGAAATGAGCCTGAGTAACAGCCTACAACCGTATTGTTTCATTGCTTTAACTTGCCGTCACCACTGAGCCTCCGTCAACAACTGCATTAGTTACAACCTTACATCCTTCACTCATCCCTAGAGCACACATGGTCCCTTGACTTGGTCATGTTGCCTCCAGAGACTTCACCCTGCAGCCTTGGATAGAGCAGGAAGCATAGTGGTATATGCTTCTCCCCTATTTATCCATACCTCCAGTTTTTCCAGCTTTTAAGAAGTTTTCCTCACCAGCTACCTTTAATATAAAGGAACATATTATCCAGAAGGGTTCCCTTCTTCAAAGAGTTACCACATATATTGTCTCATCTTTTCTCTGAAATGCAAATTTTCTCTCAAAGAAGACAAACTTTTATTTCAAAACGGGGTCACATGTAAACATAATTCCAGCTGTTTGAAATCCGGAGCACGCACACATCCACACACACACACACACACAAAAGACTCCTAGAACAATAAACAAATGTTCGCTGGGCCTAAAACATTTTATTTGGTTATGAGTTGGATACATTTCCATTTCTATTGAGCTCTGATCTGTTCTTGAGATAGGCAACTAAGCAGCGTGGCCTCAGATATGATCCTTTTCTTGTGGAAGCCAATAGCATTCCCTAGACTTTCAGTCTGGACAGTGGAAGGGGCAGGAGAGGTCTTGCACCCAAACTGCAAAGGAGAGAACTTAGATCCACAGTTCCGCGCGGGGTAACAGAACTGGTAAGTAGGGAGTTGAGGATTTTGCCTAGTGCATCTGATTCCTAATCCATTCAATTTTGAAGTGGCTCTGTGCAGATGAGTATTTTAGGGGAAAATCTACCCCCAATTTAAATTTGCCTGTTCCTCTGTTACCCATTCCTCTGCCCATTTACCTTCCCGTACATTGTCTTCTGTATGGTTGAATGGGTCCTGAACAATTACTTGTTCACCTCGCCCTCTGCAGTATTTATTCCATTCCCATCATCCTACCCCCCCGCCAGCTTACCTCCCAAAGGCAGGTAAGACCGGTGCCGAATGTCTCACAGTACTAAAATTGCCATTTTGCATGTACTATACTCCAAGCCGGTACTGTATTTCCATAGCTTAGAACATTTTATAATTATTAACAATTCATAGTAATTGACTATGTCTGATAATCTTAAATTTTTAATGTTTTAGAAGACAATGATTTCACTTTTAAATTTATTTCAAATCGATTTGAAATATTTCAAGCATTCAACAGAAGTAGGGAAAACAGTATAATAAAGAGCTTCAACAATTATCCATATTTCACTAATTTTGTTTTTTTTGTTTTGTTTTGTTTTTTAAAAAAAAATTTTTTTTTTTAACATTTATTTATTTTTGAGACAGAGAGAGAGCATGAACAGGGGAGGGTCAGAGAAAGAGGGAGACACAGAATCTGAAACAGGCTCCAGGCTCTGAGCTGTTAGCACAGAGCCCGATGCAGGGCTCGAACCCACGGACCTGATCATGACCTGAGCCGAAGTCGGACGCTTAACCGACTGAGCCACCCAGGCGCCCCAATATTTATCCCCTCTTTTTGGGGTGAGGGGGCTGGAGTGTTTGAAAATAAGTCCTCAACTTACACTCACCCCAAATCCTTCATTATGCATCTCTAATAGATAAGAACTAAAGGAGAAACATAACCACATTGCCATTATCACATCTATAATATCTATTTCACATATGTATGATACCTACATATATCATATCACCTTGATAATCTCTTAACATTTATATCAAGTCCACATTTTAATCCCCCATCTCAACAATGTCTTTTTAACTACTGGTTTATTCACATCAGAGCCACACAAGATCTAAACACTGCATTTGGTTTACTAGGCATTTTAAAAGCCATTATCTACATGCATTTGATCTTCACATTAAACCGATGAAACACGTTTGTTTCTGGTTCACAGATGGGTGAACTGGGGCTCAGAGACGTTAAGAAACCTCCTCGAGGTCTCACTGCTGATAGAGCCAGGCCCAAAATTTGAATTAAGGGCTGACAAAGTCCAAAAAAGAGTCCATTCCACTCCTTCCCTTTCAGGCTACCAGAACTTTCCCTGTGCTGCAGAGAGGCAAGAGGCCTAGTGGTTAGGAGAGAGGGTTTGGGCTAGGCTGGTCTGGCTGCGAATTGGAGCAGGTTATGTAACCTGAACCTCCATTTCTGTCTGCATTTGTAAAGTAAGGATAATGACGGTTTGGGGCTGATTAAATAGGCTTGTACATGTCTAGTACTTAGCACAGCACTTGGCACATAGAAAGCCCTCAGTAAACCTCGGTGATTATTATTAGTGTACAGGAGGAGAAAGAACCAGAGTGTTTGTTTTTTTGTTGGTAGCTCAGGAAACGTAGTTCATCACTATTAACACAAATTGTTTAGGATGGAAGTTGAAGTGGGGGGTTGGCGTAGGATGGGAGTGGGGTAGCCATTCTGCCTGGATTGGAGAAGGGAGCCCTGGACAGAAAGACTTCAATAGGCATCCAAAGGGTTCTCTGAAGGCCTCAGCTGGAAAACAGTTAAACATGTCTTCTGAAGGCTAACCCTGGCTACCTCCACAGAGGGAAAAACAGTGGGTGTCAGACAGGGTGGGAGGGAGACTTCTCAATGTTTATTTGAATTTGGAACCATGTGAATGCATTAAAAAACAATCTCTTATTATAGGGGTAAACACGGAGAATGGTAAGACTAGGATCTGATGAGACTAAGAATGAGCTCACATTTTTTTTGCAGCCCTAGGAGGCCTTAGGTCATACAAGGTGGGCTTTGCACCAGGATTAGGACTATTTCAGCTTGACTCTGATTTCAAAGATCCAAGGTGACATTTTGATTTTAGTTATCCTCCCTCAGATACTCACTCTAAGAGTCCAGGACCACAGTTTACAGATTTGGGGTTATCCACCCCGTGGATTGTCTTCAAGCATATGCATTGTTGTGGGTTGAGCCTATTGGCTAAATAACGTCTTTGCATGTGTCATCCGTGCATCTAGCAGTGTTTTCGAGTTCCTTGAGCCATAGATTATTTTTGATGGTTAAATAAGTGAAGATTCTGGGAACCTGATTTTCTAGACTCCTTGGGAAGGGAAGAGGCACATAATCCCAACCCATAATCAAGAACTTGTCTAGCCATTGTTCTAAGGCCTTTACATATATTAACTCATTTAAAACTCACAGCACTACACCGTAGACACCATTATCCCAATGCTACAGGCAAAGAAACGGAATCAAGTGAAGTTAAGTAACTTGTTCAAGGTCAGAGCCTGCTGGACTAACCATGAGGCAATACTACCTCTCTGTTGGTAGTGGCCAAAGCATGCAGGGGTCTTTGAAGGTGACTCAAGCATGGCTGGTTGTGTAGCAGCAATTCCTTGGGTCCCAAATTCCAAACCCTTCCTTTTCTGCATCTTCCGGTTTAGGAGCAGGAAAGGCCAGAGTGTGAATTTCTGACCCTGGGCAATTAATTTACTTACTCTCTCTTAGCTTCAGGTTTGTCTGTGGGGGTGGGGGCAGAGGTGGGAGGGACAGGGGAGTTTTAGATGGAAAGACCTCTCCTTGCATTACATGTACGGGTGTGTGCTGGGGTTGGGGTGTCGAGGTGCGCTGCTTTTTCCAGGTCTCTTAAGGTTAACAGGTAATGTTTGGAGGTTCTGTCCCAGCTAACTCCGTCCAAGATGTCAGGCCCCCAGGCAGTGATGGCGCTCAAGCTTAGCTATTCTTCCTCCACTAGGAAAAGGGCTGTCACTGGGGCCAGCTCCGGCTGCAGCTGGGCTGGAGGGAGAGGGAGGGGTGTCCTAGGGAGCGTCTTTCTCCCTTGAGGGTGTTAGAGATGAGACTGTGTGCTCAACAAGGCTTCTTGGAGGTAGTGACAGTGCAGAGGAGTCCTAAAGGTCTAGCAGGAGTTAGTAATAAGCGATGGAGGGGTAAGGGTTAGAAATCGCCCCCCCTCCCCCGCCCCAGGCAGAACAAAGAAGCACCACCCGGCTTACAGTACAGAGGAGGGGCTGGGAGAGTGGAGAGGTCCGTAGAGGCGAAATCACGCAGGGGCTTCAGAGCTTGCCTTTATTCTAAGAGCAATTGGGAAGGTTTTGAAGGAGTGTAGATAGGAGTTTTAGAGACTCCTCTGGCCGCTAGAGAATGGGTGGGAGGGGAAAAACAGGCTATCACAGAAAGCAGTCGGGTTGGTTGTAAGAGACCGAGGACCGAAGTAAGGGCGGGGGGGGGGTGGGGAGCAGCGACCGAGCATCTGAAGCCTTTCTCCGTCCCCGCGACACTGCGCTGTCCGTCAGCTTTCTTTGCTTCTATGGAAGGACCCCATAAAGGAGGGCTGGGCACCGGCCCAAAGCTTATCGAGTGACATAGCCCAGAGCCCCCTCTTCTTGCGGGGGTTCTCTGGTCCAGGAGCCTCAGAACTGGTAGGGTTAGGCGGGAGAGCTTACCATTGCTGAAGAACCGTTACCCCTGAAAATACACACAAACCTCGGCCGCTTTTGGCAGCAGCCTCCTCCGCCCATGACCTCATGCTTTAAGCTCCCATATAGCCTTCCCCCGCCCTGTCCCCACCCAGCGCCCGAGTGGGGGTGGGGGGGTGGGGGACAGTGGTGAAGGTCCGGGTAGCGGGAGCACCTTACTTATGCTGCGCGAGATTTTAAGGGGAAGGGACGCAACAATTTCCCCACACTGAAAAAAAGCATGGTTTAACTTTCCCTTGAGCAAAAACTACTCTCTTGTGTTGTGGGCCCTTCAAGAGACAGATGTCTCAGACCAGACTCGAGGTGGTCTGTTTAGCCGGCCACCTTTGGTTCACGTTCCCTCGGACCGGGAGAGAAGCCTGGAAACGCTGGGGTCCCGCGCCGGACCGACGGGCGGCCGCGCCTTTGCGGGACCCGGGGGCCGTCCCGCTCTCGCCCCCCCTGGCGCCGCCGAGGTTTGAACCCTAGGCTCGCCTTTCAGCCCGCGCCCTGCCCCCTGCTCGCAGCTGCTCTCGGTTTGGGTGCAGCGGTTTCCCCCGCAGAGGAGGAGGAGGAGACAGCGCGAGGAGCGACTCCCGGCTCGAGTTTCCGCACCAATGCCGAGCAGCCCCGGGCGGCCCCCGGCGACCGTCCCTCCTCCCCGGCACCACGTTCCACAGTCATGGCGCGCGAGGAGGGGCGAGCGCGCGCAGCCGAGGCATCCGCGCCCCCTCCCCTCCCCTCTCGGCCCCGGCTCCTCTCCTAGGCAACCTCCCTCCCCGGCCTGCAGCGCCGCGGAGATGGAGACCCCTCCCCAGAGAGCTGCGTTTCCAGCGCCGTCTGCAGCACCCCCTCCCCGCCCCCATCGGGGCGGAGGGATGGAGCCGCGCGCTTCGCGAACCTCCAGCCCCTTCCCGGGAGCCCCAGCCCCTCTCCCAGCCCCGCCGAGCCTGGGTGTAGTGGGGGTCGGCACGGGCCCTCTCCCCGCACTCCACCTAAACCTTAGTATCTTTGCAACCCCTTAAAAAATTAAGTGAACCCTCCCCCCCCCCAACCCCCGTCGTTAAATTGCAAAGCGCGTTACAATAACCGGGACGGCTACGCAGGAAGCAATCCTGCACTGGTCCGGGTCTAAGGCGGCAGCTTCCCGGCCACGCCGCCTTCTCCCGGGCCTCGATTTTCCGGTCACGCCGGAGAGTCCGCCACACCCCGGGGCTGACAGGTCCCGCGCGGGGCCGCAACTCGGTCCGCGTCCCCCGCCCCATCCTCGCCCAGAGTCTCGCCAGCCTACAAAAGGTGCAACTTCACGCAAATGCAGAGCACACAAATAAGGTCGGCTGCGCATCGCCGGGGAGGTTGCGAACAATGCGCCAGGCTGCCCGCGCCCGCCGAAGCGCGGCGCCCGGAGGGACAGGGGGCGCGGGTGGGGGCCGCGGCGGAGGACCCGCCGGCCGCGGCGCTGGACACCTTACTTCCTGCTTCCCCGCCCGCGGCCAGACCCAGCTCTGCGGAGGGATATCTCTCCCCTCCTCTGTCCCTCGCTCCCTTCCCCCGCCCTCCCCCTTTTTGCTTCTGCTCCCCCCCCCCCACCCCGCCTTTCTCCTTTTGCAAGAAAATAATTTGACAGTCGATTTGCTGACAGGGGAGGAATTTGCATCCTGGATTAAAAAAAAAAAAAAAGGCCGAGAGGAGCTTGGGAACGGTTGCTAGGGGTGGGTAATGGGTGAAAAAAGGGGGGCGCCGGGGAGCGGATAAGGAAGGTTAAGGGAGGGGGCGAGGGTGGGGAGCAATGCAAAAGGTAAGGCCAGGTTACCGCGGCTCGGCCCCGAGTGGGCTGCGGCCGGGGGAGGGGCGAGAGATACATATGTATTTCTGTCTCCCTAGCACACCCCCTTCCCTCTAAGCGATGGCTGAGAGGCGGTGCATGCAGATGGGGAGTAAGTTTCCTGAAGGGGAGGGTGGATGCACGCGCGCGGCCCCGCGCTGCAAATTTCCACCGGGGAGGGAGAGTGGCTGGATGCGGAGAGTTTGGAGTTGCTTGCCGCGGAGGGCTGGAAGGGGAGCAGGGCCGCGAAAGGGGGCTGGCGGGCGCTATATCTGGGAGTAAGTTTCCAGGATCAGGAGAGCCTGCACGCTTGCACGCTAGTAAGTTTCTGGTTGGGGAGGGCGCGTGGGGAGGAGGAGAGGGAGGGGTGCATGTATATAGAAGGGGGGAGGGGGGAGCAGATTTCCTGCGGGGAGGCTGAATGCATATGGAGAGTAGATTTCCTGAAGGGAGGGTGGAGGCGTAGACGGACCGAGTAAGTTTCTTGCTGGGGTGGTGGCGGAGGTGGTGGGTTGGTGCTTTGGGAACCCGGAGCTTCCTCCCCGGGGTGAGGGAGCATGCTGTTGGGGGTGGGGTGGGGGCGGCGCAGGGCCCTGTTCCCTGCTGGGGAAGGGGCTTGCATCTGGGGAGTATGTTTCCTGGCGGAGCGATATTTGTTTACAGGCTGAGGGCAGTACTGTAAGTGAGTAGCGCTTCGAGAAGGCGGCTCTGACATAAATTAATATTGAAATTACTCCATCAGCTCTGCTCGCCCCCCATCTCATCCCCCAAGCGGAGTCTGGTCTTGTCGGATTGCCCATGCACTTGTTGCAGAAACAGCCAAGGTAGGCAAGAAGCTTATTAAGTTTCATTTAAAAAAATTAGTTGGGGGATGCTCCGTGAGAAGACGGGGGAGGGGAGGGAAAAGTCTCCCCCGCCCCCCCCCCGCCCCACTTCTTTACTTTCAGTATGTTAGCAGGGCCTTCTTTCTGCTTCCCTTCTTCGCTCTTCCCTCTGCGGGCTGTCCAGCATCCCAGCCAAGGGGGAGGGCTGAGGTGGGCGTTATAATTGGCAGCCCCCGCTTAAAGGGTGGTGGTGGTGGGGCTCGCAGTTGGAGGTTGTGATGTTATAAAGCCTTCATTCTTCCAGCCAAGAAACCGCAGGACCCTAGGGATGTGCCTTTGGGGGTTTTTGACATGATGCATATATGTATGTATATGCGCTTGTAGGCTCTTTGGGGGCTGGGTACTCCCCCAAGTTACAGTGGCCACCAGGACGAAAGAAATGTGTAAAGGGGTAGACTTGCCCCTTCACTCCCTAACTTCAGTTTGGGAGACTGGGAAGTTACTCCTGGTGGGCTGAAGAAATAGATATTGAAGAACAACACAAAACCACGTATTCACTGGCGGAGGCCAAGAGCACCTGGCGGGCAGCGTCCAGCATTGGGCTGGATGGAGCATGTGCGCCTGCCATCCTTAGGTTAAAGAAAATGACTTCTGGTTCCTCCGTGTGCCTTGGACTCGTCTGTTAGAGCCAGCTTGTGGAAACTCTTCCCCAGACTAGACACGGCTTTGGCAAGTGAAGTGTTGAAGCGGGTTTGCTAACAGCCTGGCCTGGGCTGTCTTGTGAAGTACATGGATGGAGGTGATGCTTAGGAATGATGGATCCAGGGATGGCCGAAGAGTTTTTTCAAAAATGCCTCCCAAAAGCCGGCTGGGTTCACTTTTTAGCAGGCCATGGAGGAGAGCTTTGAGAAAGGAGTTTTAAGTTGTCTCAGTTGGTACCGACCTTCTGCATCATTTACCGTTTCAAGAAAGCAATCTGGTGATGGAAAATGTGGTTTTTTGATGCCCACTGTAAGACTAACAGGCACTACTCTGCGCTTAACCAGTTAACCATCAGTCTTGGCTTCTCCTTGCTTCTCTTTTCCTGATTTTCAGCCTGCTGGTTTCTGCAGAGAAGTTGTAGGTTTTGGCTGTCAGGTACCTTGATTATGCTGGGAATTTTCACTTCGCCAGGGTAATTTTAGCACCAGGGATTCAAACCCAGGCATGTTTAGTAGGGTCAGGGAGTAAATGCTAGGTGTGTGGTTGACTAAAGTTGGTTAAGCTTTGTGCAGTTCTGTAGACAGGCTCAATTGTAGCAGGGGAAAAAGTGAGTTTAAAAAAAAAAAAAATTCCTCTCCGTGTTACTGATGTCCTGGACAGTGCTTTTCTTCTTTCCTTCTCGTCATCCGATTTCCAGATTGAGAATTTGATTTTTGGCAGCTTGAGAGCTGAGTTCGTTGGGAATTAGGTATTATTGCCACTTACCAAATATTCCTAACTGGGCATTAGTTGAACAAATTTGCTGTTAGTTTTCTCTGCTGAAAATCTTAGCCGGAATGGTGTATATGCTGGAAGGGTAAACAAAATCTTTATGTGTATTTATCCCAGGGTAGTAGAATTATTTACATGTCTACCCTTGAAGCCTAGAGCACTCATTCAGGTTTTTTTTTTCCCCCTACGTTTATGAGATTTATTTTATTGTCTTGCTTTGGCCATTAATCAAGTCTCAGTAGCTTTTTTTCCCCTCTTTTGCTGAGAATGTTCTCCTGGTAATAAAGGTTTGAAGGCCCATGAATCATAATTCATTCTTTTTAAAATATTGTGGTGATTGTCACGATTTGATTTATAGGAATTGATACTGGGAGTGACACGCCTCTTTGGGCCCCGCCCTTTTAGGCATGTCCATTTTCGCCAAAGGATTGTTTAGAAGCCAGCTTGACATCTCAAAAAAAAAAAAAAAAAAAAACACCCAACATTTCCCTTCTGCTTTATGGGCATTGAGAATATTAATTTTGCAGGTTCCATAGTGAACATGGGTCTTTTCACAGCTTGGTAAGCAGGCTTCCACATAGCAGGCATGTGTTAATATCACATAGCATTTATGTGAGCTTGCTGTGAAAACAGTTGTTCTATGAACTGTGTGGAAAGTACTCAGTTTTGCCTCCTTTAACTCGCTTGGGCCTGTGGTTTTTATTGAGGTAAGAGCTTTCATTGTAAAAGAGGGGGCTGCTGCTTATATAATAAAATGTGTGGCCACAGAAACAAAGCTTATTTAGAAGATTCTTTTTCTCCTCCTTTGATAGTTGGTCAGAATGACCAAAAGCATTGATTTTTTTTGGAAAGTATAAGGGTTCTCCTTCAAGTTGATTGATCAGAAAGTGTTAAAATTGTCTTGCATTCGGTAGTTGGCCCAGTTTACAATATTTGTAAAGTGACGAAGAACTTTTCAGGTGGGGGGGGGATGTCACTATAAAGAAAAGTGGGGAGGGTATCAGTTTCTAGCCATTTCTGGGTTTCGGACTTTTTGTCTTAAAAATGCAGATTCTGTCCATGAGTTTCTTCCATCTCTGAAATTTCTGTGACTTGGATCTTGTGGAGAGAGGTCTCAAGAGGTCTCGACAGGCTCTTCCTGGGCCAACGGCCAAATTGCTTCACGGACTAGGACGAGTTGATTAACTTCTGTTTTTGTCTTCTCATGGAGAGAGTGGATTTGTACCTTGGCATTCCAAAAAGGACTCTTGAGTAGCCTGGTAATTTTGACCACCAAACACAAGGAAATACTTTCACAAAAGTCTGCCACTGTCTTCAGAAAAAAAAAAAGTGCACGGTTGTTTCCCAATTATATGTGCTAATAGAGCGTGGGGCACATAATCCCAGGCACCCAAAATAATTTCAGTTAATCTTGGAAGTTTCCCCTCCAGCCAGCTGGTTTACCTGTCTAATTATGCTTGGTCAAGTCCAAGGTTAATTGAACTGTTATTCCCAGGCCACAGGAGGAGGTAGGCTTGGGGAAGAGTGGGACACCAGGAAGCTGAGTGTGGCTTTATCCACTTTCTGTGGAGAATTCACATGTGGGTAATTGGGATTTGGTCATATGTTTGTGATAGAGTTCATGATGATGATATTGTAATACTGTCATTTCTAGGATATTCTGTATTTCACCATGGGCATTTTTTTTTGGGGGGGGGGGGGAAGCTCTTGATGTTTTTATTGACTTTGAACATTGACATGAAAAGTGAGGATCCAGACACGTGGCTCAGACCCCAGGCAGTACAAATGGATGCTGGTTGTTCTCTAAAAGCCGTTGAATTCAGCTCATTTTATTTATGACCTCATAAAACTGTGTGATTTAGGGAGAAGGGAGGATTAGAATCAGCTGGGATCTTGTGGATTAATAATATTTCTGAATTTGCATGTTGGAGGGGAACCAGAGAAATAAAGGGGAAAGTAAAACATAGTTGATTTTTTTTGTGGGGAGAGGGCGACAAGAGTAGCTGACAAGAGTGGTTATTGGCATAAGCTTGTCAATGAAGATGCTGTGGCATTTTAAGGAATAGTACGGTCCTGGTAACAGAAGTGTGATCCTCGTGGCTCTCTTAATAAATCTTTTCATCTGGGTTAAAGAAAATGCATAACAAAAAGACCTTGTGATTTTTTTTTTTAAAAGAATTTCTAAGTACTTATGGTATCTGCTTGTAAGGTCGTCTGGTTAATCTGGGTTTGCTGAGGAAAAGGATGCTTTTTGTTTTTTCCTCCTCGAAGGCAACAAGCTGGGGATGGGTGGGTATGGCCAGCTATTGGGCTCTTGGTGCAGCGACACTAAAAAAAATTTTTTTTTTTTGATGGAGAGGAAGGGGAAAAAGAACCTGTGGGCCTAAATGGCAGTGATAACTCTGGGCTTCTAGAAGATAACAATTACGTATTTTCATGCCGTAACCGGATCTAGTTTAGTACATTCAGCAGCTACTTACTGAGCACGTCCTATGTGCTAGGCACTGGCTTAAGGTTCTGGGAATAGGTTGATAATTAAAACAGACGTCATCAACTCCCTCTTCCCTTCCCCCACCCCACCCCTAGCTTACAGCCCAGAGGGGGTGGCAGACGTGTACAGAAATATATATTGCAAAATGTGGTAAGTGCTTTGATGAAATCCCAGGGAACAGTGACCTGGACTTACTCAGCTAAAGTAGCCTATAACAGGCACTCTTAGGTTTGTCAGAGAGCACCAGGCGGTGGGGAGCCTATGTGGAAGGATTTTGGTTTTGGAGGGGGGAGGGGAACTAAAAAGAGGCACAGGCAGACAAGGGGGATGGAGCGAAGGCAGCGTGAGGCGAATGTGCGGGACTCTGGAGGCCTTGAGAAGGTTGGGTTTCATTTGAAGTGTAGTGGGAAACCACTGAAAGTTTCCAGTGGGAAGTGACACCCTCAAGTCTTGATAAAGGGGCTTGCGGTGGTGGAGGGGGCAGGTGTGGGGTCGGAGAGCCGGCCAGGTGAGGAGGAGGAGGAGGTGACAGGGAGTGGAGGGAGCAGGTGGGTGGAGATGCACTTTGTAGGTAGAATGGGCAGGATGGGCAGGGTTGCTGGTGGGTTTGATGGTGGCTGGGGAGGAGGAATCCAGGATGGCTCTGGGGGGTTCTGGCTTGAGCGTTTGGGTAGTTGGGTGGTGCTGTTTGCCCAGATGGGGAAGATTGGGAGCGGGAGGGGGATGGAATCAAGCTATTTCCGTTTGGGCCCTGCTAGGTTTGAAATGCCTGTTAAACTCAAGGTGGAGATGACAGGCTGGCAGTCTGACAGTGGTGTCCAGCACCAAAGGAGTGGCCAGGCGAGAGATAAAAATGTGGAAGCCATCAGCCAGGGGGTGGTATTTAAATCCAGGGGACTGGGTGAGATGTCCTAAGAAACCTAGAGAGAGAGAGAAGGAACGGCTGTGTGTGTGTGTGTGTGTGTGTGTGTGTGTGTGTGTGTTTGTTGGGGAAGGGGTGGTGGTTGAATGTTTCATGAGGTTAATAAGGCCAGAAAAGTCACCCCTGGATTTGGCAAAATGGAAGCCACCGGGGACTTTTCAAAGAACAGCCTCAGTGGAATGCAGGGAATGGGGGGTGGGGAGCAAGATTGGAGGGGGTGGGCAGGGCACTAGAAGGTAAGGAACTGGTCAGCACGTGTAGACAATTTTTTGGCAAAGGTTGATGGTGAAAGGGGGGCAGAGAAATGGAGTGGGGGCTGGAAGGACGTGTGCATAACGGGAAGCGGTTTTTCGGGTGCCGGTGTTACAAATTTTGAGCAAATGGGAGAGATCCTGGAGAGGGGGGTGATTGATGAGAGCAATGGGTGAGGTCAGGACAGCTGACGAGAGCCCTTGAGAAGGTTTCAGGAAGATTTGGCCTTTCCCTGGGGGAGGAGGGTGGGGGGAGGGCCTTCCATCCTGACCAGAGGGATAAGACAGGTGTAGGTGAGCAGGAGGTGAGGGAGCTGTACTCTGTCATGGGGTGCTCTGGGCTGAGGCTGCACCCTCCTTGGGAAGGGGTCTGGACTCAGGACTTGACACCAGCCAGAGACTTTGAAGGGTTAAGACTGCATCAGAAAATTGTACTGCATATTTCTCAACATTTGACTGCATTACTGAGCAGTACAGAGGCAAGCGCGGATTCTTTCGCTTGGGGAAGAGTCTTCAGTGAAAGTAATTTGGGCCTCACGTAAGATTTATTTGAAAACTATCATTGGAAAAAGACATCTGTGATTTTCAGCCCTGTTCAAAAGTTGGTGGGCACTGTGTCATATGTTTTGGGCAAGAAGCTCCAAGAAAGGAAAAAAAAAAAAAAAAAAGAGGCCTCTCCTTCAGGCTGCCTTTCACAAAAATATGCCACAGACTGCCAGCCCGGGTGGTCCCCAACCGTGGTGCCTGCATGGGAGGTGGGTGGGCAAGGAGGGACTCAGAAGACCTGGGTTGGGGTCTTCTGGTTCAGCACCGTCCTATGGCTCTGGACAAGGCGGCCTCTGGGGCTGTCTCAGCATCTGTAAAAAGAGGGTGACCCCATGTGCCACCTCTCCTCTCAGGAGTTGCAAGGAAGCAGCCAGATAATGTATGGAAAGTGCTAAGTAAACTGTAAGAGGCCTCCTCCGTAGGAAGACAGCAGCGAGGTGAATTGATCTTCGGTCAGATCTCCTTTTCAGATAAAAAAAACTGACGACTGGGAGGGGCAGAGACAGAGGGAGAGAGAAGGTCCCAAGCAGGCTCTGCACTGACAGCCGAGAGCCCGACGTGGGGCTCGAACTCACAGAACCGTGAGATCATGACCTGAGCTGAAACCAAGAATCTGTCGCTTAACTGACTGAGCCACCCAGGTTGCCCCAGTCATTTCCAGTTTTTAAAAAATATTTCGTGCTTTTCACGTAATCAGACCTCTGGCCTCTGAGCCCCGGAGGGTGATGCTTTATTTATTTATTTATTTATTTACTTATTTATTTTTGAATTGCTTCATATTATGGAAAAACGTGAAATGTAACAAAAGCAGACAGACTAGGGTAATGGAGCAGTTACTGAGGGGTTTGCTCACCTGTGGATAATGGGACTTCTTGTATTTGTATAACAAATACAACTTGTCAGTTTTGAGAGATCAGTGGAACTGATATCAATTTGGTTTCATAGAGAGGGGGAAATAATCAACGAAAAATCAGAGAGAGAGGAAATGGATGCCATCGTTGAAATGACTAGTGTTTACCCAGCTTTTTATTGGTCCAAAGCCTCTTCGGCGTGTCTTAGTTTATCTGACAACAGAAACATCAGCCATCGGAGGTGGATACTCTCATTTTACAGCCGAAGAAAGTGAGGCTCAAGAAGCAGGATTGAAAAAATACAAATAAGTGATTAACCCAGAATCACATGTCCAGCTAGCATCCAAAGCCCTGTTTTAATGCCAGAATTTGAATGGTCTCCAAATATTGTGCACCTTCAAATAGATATTGCTATGAAGTATTAAATAAGAGTATCGTACAGAATATATGCAGAGGACTGTGGACACCAAGATCACCTGGGAATTTCGGGCTTATAAGTCCCAGTGACCTTAGTTGGAAACACTCAGATGATTTAAGCATGTTTTGGGCATTACATTTTTTAGAGCTCGAATCGTCTGGCTCATTCTGGAGCACACAGCTTTAAGGCTGCCTCATAATTAAAGCCAAAACTTGACTTTAACAAATTGCATGGCTGTTCTCCATCAGCCTCCTACCCTTAGCCCCGTCCTTTCTGCAGGGCCCCTCAGTGGAGGAACCTGGACAATCGGTATTCGTTTCTAGATAGCCTGGCCTCCAGTTTCCAGGCTCCAGCTTTGGACACACTGGGCTCTGAGCAGGTTGCGATCTCAGCTTCCTGAGGGCCCCTGGTCATCACAGAAGCTACGCTGAGGGCCTCTCCTTGTCTTGGGAAACCACCTTCAATCTAACTTATTTGAAAGATGTTTTAAGAAAGACAAGAAAAAAAGTTGGGAGTTGATGCCCAAAGAGTTTTAATAGGGGTGTCTTTTGAGCTCCCTCTGATGTTCTCACAATGGGAGACATCAAACTCCCTTAAAATTCAACTCAAGGATACCCGTAATGAGGCTGATTATCAAGTACTGGGGCTTGTTCACTTTTCTTTTTTAATTGGGTGAGCACAAGTGAGCCGAGGGGGTTTTCTGGGGAGCCACAGTAGGTAAGGATGTTTAGAGGCCTCTCTCCTTTGGGAGTCTCAGCTTCTTTAGAAACCAGTATGGAATTCAAACAATTTCACTGTGCGTATGCTCATTCCTTAACTCTTCCTTGAGGGCCCTGTGTGCCTGGTCCCGGGCCAGGGCTGTGGGCTGGGCTAGAGAGGGGACTCACTTGGGCTGCCTCAGCCCTTGCTATTGTCATACTTACCATCAGGTGTCTTTCACCCCTTCTAGGCTGCCTTGGGGAGGGCCGAACTGGGTCATCATTCATTTTTTGTACCCCCAGCACCTGGCACAGAGGCTGGCACTAGTTAATGCAGTATAGATGCTTATGTATTTAAGAATCAACCGGGTTTTTTTTTTGTTTTTCTTTTACTTCTGGTTCCCCCCCTCCCCAGGTCCCCCATTGGTTCTTATTGGAGGGAGAAATCCAGGCCTCTCTGCCCGCCAGGGTCAACCCTTGCAGCCACTGAAGGAGACCGGGCTAGAGAATGTTTCCTCCCCCCGCCCCTTGCCTCTCATGGCCTGGCAGCCTTTAGCTGGGGTGGTTTAACTGAGCTCTCAAATTCAAGTGCAGCCCCATCCCCCATCCTTTTTAATAAGTGACATTTTGTTAAATCAGTTATTCGAGGCCTTATCTATATTTCTGTCTGTGCTGCCTTAGTCAAAATAGGAAAGAGAGCGAATATTAGATTTCTTTACCCGCCCCCCCTCCCAGTTGGAGCAACTCTACGTAAGATTTCTGATGGGGCGGGGGTGATGTGTCCTTGAAGAAGTAAATGCTGCGTGCAGAAAAAATGTGGAGGGCTTTGACTTGTAGCGAATGCTGTTTTTCAGCAGCTGTGATTTTTCCATTTTTCTTTTTCTTTCTGTTTTGATTAGCGGAACTCATTGTGCTCCAGGGTTGGGATTGCGTTGGGGGAGGGCGCGGAGGGAACAACATTTACTGGGAGAGCCGGAGTTGGGGAGGAGGAAGGAGAGAAGGGATTTATTGAAAATATATGTCTACTTCTGCTATGATAAAGCGGCAGGCATGTAAAAATGCAACGGGGAAATCATTATTGTGGTAATGTAGGCAGAGCTCCGCTTTCTCATTAACAGAGCTTAGCTCACGTGGAGGAGGGGGCGGCCAGGCTGCTTTGAGAGTTGGGGTATTCAATAATAGCAGAAACTCAGGGGATTGTCTCCACCCCCCCCCCCTTGCCCACCCCCTTTGGCTGCCTTCTCCTTTCTTTCTCCCAACAGTTTGTAACCTTTTTAAAGCTGCTTGTTGGATTGCATGGTCTCCATTGTCACCCGCCACCCCAAAACGCTGTAAGGACTGTTTAATTTTTAAAGTTGGAGGGAATGAAAATAAATTTTCTCTTGGGAACCCAAGGAGAATTTTGGCAACACACTGTGAGTCAGAGATTGGATTATATCCCTTGCATCCCGGAGAGCACCAAGAAGAGCCTATTTAGGGGCTCAGGAATTTGCATATGCTGTGGGGTATCCAAATGAGGGTTTCAAATTGCTTCAGGAGTAGTTGCTGCTGTTTATATAGAGACCTTACTGTGTGCCTGGCCCTGTGCAGATGTGTTAGTCACTTCAGCCTTATAGCAGCTGTAAGAGGCAGATGTGGTGCCCACTTTATACTTGAGGAACCTGAGTCTCGGGCGGGGGGGGGGGGTGCGGTGTCAGCACCTTGCTTAAGGACACACAGGTGCCGAGTTGCCAAGCTGGTCTCCAGACCCGCCATTGACAGCTAAGGGGTAGAATGTTCAGATGTTCGTGAGAACCTTTCCCAAGCCCCTGGACAGAGCTGAGGAAAAGATCAAGGTTAGTGGCTCACATCTTTGATAGAAGAAGTGAGAGAGTGCCCTCTTCCCCATTCCTGCCAGGCTACAGTGACTGTGTCGGTGCTGACAACTTGGTCATCAAGCATTATCGAGTGCCTCCCATGTGCCAGTGGCTGGAAATAACCAGGGCAAGTAAGAGAAGGAGTTCAGAATCTGGTAGGGACAGCTATGAGAACATATAAATCTGATACACAGGGCTGCCTGCCTAGAAAAAGACCACATTTCAGAAGTAGTAAGTGGGAGAGACTGTGTAGAGCAGCCAGGGAAGTCTTCAGAGAGAGGTGGTACATGGGTGGTCTTCAGATAGAGGTGGTACAGGGTGGGGTTGTGTGGGTTCTCCGGGGGATTGCCAGGTAGGTAGGGGGAGGGGGAGCGACTAGCAGATAGTATGGTGAGTATAGGAAGCTACATGTAATCTGGCCTTACCCATCTCCCCTTATTTTCCATTACCTTCAGTTTAATGCTCTAGAACTGTGCTATCCAATATGGTAGCCACTAGCCATGCATGGCCATTTAAGTGTAAGTTAATGAAAAATCAAATCAAATAAAAATTCAGTTCCGCAGTTGCACTAGCCACATGTCAAGTGCTCAATGGCTACATGTGGCTGGTGGCTACCATATTGGAAAATGTACGTGTAGAACGTTTCCGTTAGTGTAGAAAGTTCTTTTAGGTAGTGCTGCTCATGAACTTTGCTCTGAGGCTTCTTCTTCATGGAAGGGTTCCTCCTTTGGCCCTTAGCTGGCTCACTCCTACTTCTCCAGAGGCCTTCCCCAAGCACTCCAGGCTGGATTGCCATCCCACTGTCTATCTGGATTGCAGTGATCCCTTTCTCTGGCTGTCTGCCCAAGGGGACTTTCAGCTTCTTAAGGGCATGAGCTAGGTCGTGTTCATCTTTGTGCCACGTGGTGTTTATCATTGTGTCCCCAGCACCCAGCCAGGGTCTGGCACCTATGAAGTTGTCAGTGACAGTTGCAGGGGATGAGGCTGGAGAGGTAAGAAGGGATTGGGCTGAAATGGGATCTGATACCATGATATGAAGCTTAGCCTTGACCTGGTAGGCAGTAGGGGAGTCACAGAGGGTTTGGAGTGAGGAGAGGTGTGTGGGGAATAGGGACAAGTCAGATTTATGTATTAGGTCACTCAGAGAGGTATGGAGGACAAGCTGAACCCGTAGGCCAAGAGATCAGTTAGGAAAGTATTGGAAGTACAGGAGCAGGAAGGTAAGGATATGCACTCTTAAGCTGTACCCGTGAGTTGGAAAGAGTAGCATCGCTGTCTTGCCAGGTCAGGGTTTCCTACCATTTCTGTTTCCATTTTGGATGCTCTCATCGGTTTCTAAGGCAAATTGCAGAAAGCCTTCCCTTTCACTTGTTAGCAGGTGTTAGCAGCTTGTTAGAAAATATTAGCAGGTATGAGGAAGAAAATCACAATTGTCTTTAATTCCTCCCTGTTAACATTTTAATAATTTCCTTCCAGTACTTTTTCTAGGCAGCATAGTCTGCTGATTAGTAGTTTTAAGTTCTGGAGTTAGTCTGCCTGGGTTTGGATCCAGGACCCTTCACTCCATGGAAATAATGGGTCTGGGTGAGATGAAATGAGGTGATACATGTAAACATTTGGGGTGGTGCCTGGCAGTTAGTAAGTTCTCAAAAGGGTCCCTCCGTCCCTTTCTACTTGGAGGCCCCCAGCCTTGTTCACTTTTGTAGATGGGTTGCCACCCCCCCCCCCCCATTCGTGCCCTGTGCTCACCTGTTCATTTCTTTTCAGGGTACATTTTACTCTATGTGGTCCCATGTCTGAACCCTTGTAGCAAATCAGAAGCTCAGAGCACAGAGGCTGGGGTTTCAGCTTTCTGTCTTCTTTGCTCCATGACTGATTCTCCTCTGAGGACACTTTTGGGGGCTTAAATTTAAGAAGCTTGTAGAGAGTTTTGCAAAGGAGTCTGGGAAGTAACTGCGATCCATGTAGGCTCTTTTGAGATGGTTAAAAGGAACCAGAATGGCAGGGTTAGAGAGGCCTAAGAGGATTATTTTCTTTAGGAAGGTGATGCATTGTGCTCTGGCCATGGTGACCTCACATGGTACACGTTCGGGGATGGGATACATTTAAAAATATGACAGCTACCTACTAAGCGCAGATGCATGTCGTCATTTTACATCTATGACCTCACAGCAACTCCCTGAGGAAGGCGTTATTATACTCATTACACAGGAGAGGAAATGGGGGCACAAAGGGATGGAACCGGCTTGTTCAAGGTCTCGTGGCTAGTAAATTGCAGAGCAGGAATTCAAACCCAAGAATCCCAGATCTGTGTGACTGTAAAAGTGAGTGCCTCCCATTTAGCTTTACCAGTCAGTGTGGACCGAGTTTTATTCAGAAATGTGTCTGGTGTGATACAGAGGAAGGGGCACCACACCGACCCTGGGAGGGTATTCCCGGATAGCGGCGTGACGCTCAGAGCCTCATTTCCTTTATTCTCAGTACCTTCGCTTTACTGGTTGACAAGGTTTATTGTAAGAATCAAAGGAGATAAAGGATGCAAAAGTGCTATGGCAGATAATAAAGCCATATACTTCACTCTTCTGCATAATTGTTTTCTGGAAGAACGAAGCCCTGTGGTGGCTGGGTCCCAGTGCGATATCGGGGTTTTGGGCACCAAGTATGTGTGTGTCTCGCAAATCCCCCATTATTAGCTTCCAGGCACGCTTGAACCTGAACATGCTCTTGATTTGGGCGAATGGTTGGTGGCTGGGCACATGATGGATGGATCTTTGACCAGAGCTGGAGTGCTCTACATAATCTTGGGAAAGTCACTTCACCTTCCTAAACCTCCCTCTTCTGAGATGGTCACATCTACTCAGATGGGTCGTTGGGAAGATTAATGGCAGAATGTGTGTATAAATCAGTGCCTTGTCAACCAGATGGCGACATGTATTTGTGCAGTGGAAGTTATGGACTCATGGTCTGTTGAGTAGACTCTTGGCCCATCCCCTTTCACGGTCAGAATGTCATGGCTCACATTTACACAGTGTTCTCCTGCCGTTAAGACCTGGAGAAGACACGATTCAAAATTCCTCTGGAGCTAAGACTTTTCCACTGAGATTGTGTAAATGACAAGTGAAAGTTCATAAAACTTTTTAGTTTGGATGGGAAGGCTACAAATAGTGCGTGGTGATTATAGAGAATTTGGAAAATATTAGCAGGTGTAAGGAAGAAAATCACAATTGTCTTTAATTCCTTCCTGTTAACATTTTAATAATTTCCTTCCAGTATTTTTTCCAGGCAGCATAGTCTGGTGATTAATAGTTTAAGTTCTGGAGTCAGACTGCCTGGGTTTGGATCCAGGACCCTTCACTCCATGGAAATAATGGGGCTGGGTAGGAGAATTGAAACAGTACATGTAAAACATTTGGGGCTGTGCCTGGCAGTTAGTAAGTTCTTTTTTTTTTTTTAATTTTTTTAAATGTTTATTTATTTTTGAGAGAGAGAGAGAGAGAGAGAGAGACAGAGCATGAGCAGGGAAGGGGCAGGGAGAGAGGGAGACACACAATCCAAAGCAGGCTCCAGGCTCTGAGCTGTCAGCACAGAACCTGATGCGGGGCTTGAACTCACAAACCGTGAGATCATGACCTGAGTCGAAGTCGGACCCTTAACCAACTGAGCCACCCAGGTGCCCCGAGTAAGTTCTCAAAAGGCATAAGCTATGCTTTAAAAATAGCACTGAGCTGGGGCACCTGGGTGGCTCAGTCGGTTAAGCGTCCACCTTCAGCTCAGGTCGTGATCTCACAGCTTGTGAGTTCGAGCTCCACATCACGCTCTGTGCTGACAGCTTAGAGCCTGGAGCCTGCTTCGGACTGACTCCCTCTCTTTCTACCCCTCCCCCACTCATGCTCTGTCTCCCAGAAATAAATTTAAAAAAAAAATGGTATTGAGCTAACTTTGAATGAGACTTTTTCTTACAGTTTATTTTGAGAGAGAGAGTGAGAGAGACAGCATGAGTGGGGGAGGGGCAGAGAGAGAAGGAGAAAGAGAATCCCAAGCAGAGTCTGTGCCCCTTGAGTGAGATTTAATATCTTGCTCATTAAATATTGTTTGAATTTTTTCATAGTTTTTTTAGTATATTCTCATATGGATTCTATGTTAAACAAATATTTATGGAGTACCTACTGTGTACCAGGCACTGGGTCCCATAATTTATTTAACTAATTCCTATTATTAGAAATTCAGCTTGAGTAACCTGGGTGGCTCAGTC